>NC_089508.1:68376174-69004229 GCF_036850995.1 Saccopteryx leptura
ATGCTCTGCCCATCTGGGGTATTGCTCCATTGGTCAGCAACTGAGCTCTTCTAGCACCTGAGGCAGAGGCCATGGAGCCACCCTCAGGGCCGGAGCCAGCTTGTTCCAACTGAGCCATGGCTGTGGGAAGGGAGGAGAGAGAGAGAGAGAGAGACAGAATCAAGAGGGGGAGGGGTAGAGAAGCAAATGGGTCCTTTTCCCGTGTGTCCTGACCAGGAATTGAACCCAGGACATCCACACACTGGGTGGACACTCTACCACTGAGCCAGCCATCCAGGGCCTCTTTATTGTTTTTAATTTTTTTTTTTTTTTACAGAGAGAATGAGTCAGAGAGAGGGATAGACGGGGACAGACAGACAGGAACAGAGAGAGATGAGAAGCATCAATCATTAGTTTTTCGTTGCGCGTTGCGACACCTTAGTTGTTCATTGATTGCTTTCTCATGTGTGCCGTGACCGCGGGCCTTCAACAGACTGAGCAACCCCTTGCTGGAGCCAGCGACCTTGGGGTCAAGCTGGTGGGCTTTTGCTCAAACTAGATGAGCCCGTGCTCAAGCTGGCAACCTTGGGGTCTCGAACCTGGGTCCTCTGCATCCCAGTTCGACGCTCTATCCACTGTGCCACCACCTGGTCAGGCTCTTTATTTTTTTAATGGTTTATTTGCCCTTAGAACATTAAAGTAGTTAGATAGAATTTCAAATTCAAAGTAAATATATTAAAACTGACATTATTATTTTAAGTTTAAACATTTATACCAAAAACAAAATTCATTATAATTTTTATTTTTCTGGCATTAATGAAAGCAGTTTCTTCAGGAGTAGTATCTAAATGTCTGTCTTGGAGCTTTAAGGTTGCAAAATGGAGAAGACACATTAAGATAACTACTACAGATGCCTTGAGCTTATACACTGTTTACATAAACCTACTGATTTTTCTAACTGCTTAATTTACTTAAAAAATGAGAATAAGACTGATTATAACAAGTTGAAATATTTCTTTTAATGTTTGAATTGTCATTGTTTATCAGTTAATTTAGAAGGGCCTTTAATGTCTGAGATGCTATATCATGTTGACAGTAGATTCATACATTTTTTATTATTAACACTGTGTTTTTTATTTACAGAAACTTATTGGAGAAGTGTTTAATATCGTGAGCCAGCAATCTACTGCTCGACCTGGCTGCATTATTGAGCTTGATGCAATAACCAACCAAGTAAAAACATGCTTCTGAACTGGTGATATTAATAATACTGCATCCCAGTGTTTTATATGCCATATGATATATTTCATTCTCAAAATAATTTTCTTGTTTGATATGAAATACAGCCAGCTTCTCTTGATTCTTGTAGTGAAAAAAATCTAATGATCTGAGAATTATTCTATTCCAGCTGAATTGTATCTATAACCATATTTTCTTATGTAAAGATCATTTGATTCAGTTAGGGAAGCCGTGAGGGAGAATACAAGACAGCTGCACAGATGCTTGGTTTGCAGTTTCTCTTTTACTATATTATTACTCATTTCAACTCAGTTGAGGGTGACTTCATCTGTAGAGTGTTTGCCTTGTTAGGCTGAATATTAGGTATTTCCATGAGGTCCATTAAAATGCAGATGAAAATGGGATCAAAATATACATTTATTTTTGACCCACGGGTCTATTTGTATAGCCAGTATTCTTCCCCAGCTCCTACTGAGGGAATGAGGACCTTCTCCTTATAGGGAGTTTGTGAATTCATTCTGGCTCTCAGGATATTTGTTTCTTCAGGATCATGTTTATGGACTAAGAGAGAGAAATAATGTATTCATTCTAAATATATAAAAAAGATTACTTTAGTGAGAAAGTTACCAATATTTTCAAACAGGAAATGAACAAAGAGCCAACCATATTTAGAAACAACTATAGTGATGTCATTAGTTTTCCATGGTGCCTTGCACATTTTTAGGGGAAAAAATGTAATAATTTTCACCATGTAGAAAAATTACCACATCAGTTCTTGGCAACAGAGCTGTGGATGTCAGACACAAATTACTAAGGCCTCCTAGGAAATCCTTAACTTTTATGTCCCTTAGTATGATGCCTTACAAATTTATCCTGTGATTTCCTTTTCTGTTCTATAGGGATATAGATATATATATAAAAGAGTGGACTGGCTTCATTCCCATAGATGTCTTAATTTTTAATGGAGTTTGTACTAAATTCATCCCCCACTTTAGCTCATTCTTTACTCTTTACTATAGAATATTAGACTGTGAATTGATGATAGTCACTGGCATTCTGCTTTTCACTTCATATCTGCTCACAATTTTTTCCTTCCTAGTAGTGACAGTCCTTTTTTTTTTTTAATTTAGTGAGAGGAGGGAAGGCAGAGACAGAGTCCTGCATTTTCCCCAAACGGGATCCACCTGGCAAGCCCAGTAGGGGGTGATGCTCTATCTAGGGCATTGCTCTGTTGCTCAGCAACTGAGTTCTTCTTAGTGCCTGAGGCAGAGGCCATGGAACCATCCTCAGTGCCTGGGGCCAACTTGCTGTAATCAAACCATGACTGCAGAAAGGGAAGAGATGGCGGGGGAAGGGTAGAGAAGCAGATGGGTACTTCTCCTGTGTGCCTGGCCAGGAATTGAGCCTGGGACATCCACATGCTGGGCCAATGCTCTACCACTGAGTCAACCGTCCAGGGCAGCAGTGGTTACCTTTAATACAAGGGCTGGTACAAGTGTCCGTCAGTGGACGTGTGGATTAAAAAGCTGTGGTACATATATACAATGGAATATTATGGGGTCATGAAAAAAGAAGGAAGTCTTACGTTTTGTGACAACATGGATGGACATGGAAACTATTATGTTAAATGAAATAAGCCAGGCAGAAAAAGAAAAATATCATATGACTTCACTCATTTGAGGAATCCAGTGAACAATGTGAACTGAAGAATGGAATTGAGACAGAAGAGAGATTAAAGGGACCAGAGGAAAAGAGGACAGAGGGAAAGGGGATGATAGGATGGGATAAACCTGAAGGGAAAGGGGGAGGGCACTATGGGGAGGGGGACAAGGGAGATGTTGAGGGGAATACAGGGGAGGCGGGATGCATCCGGGGCAATGCTAGAATCTATGTAAACACAATAAATTAAAATCAATAATAAAAAATACAAGGGCTGGTAGCCTTAAGCACTGATAAATGACTTAGGCTTTTTATAAATAATAAAGTTTAAAATTCATTCTGGGTTTGTGCCCAGTATACTATACGATTATGTAGTTGTGAAGACAGTAGTACCTCTTTCCCTTTATTTCATTTAATCGTTTTCTCTGAGTAAGGGACCTTTTATCCTATGAATATGAAGACTTTTTTCATATTTCTACTTAACAGCTATCTAACTGTTCTTACACACTTCTATAGTAGGCTTTTGTTTGGATCTAGCCTTTTCTTAATTTGTTAATTTTTGCGATTCTGAGTCGCCATTTGTGATTGTTTTCACTCTTCTCTGGTCCAAAAACATGACCGTGTAGCACAACTGCTGACAGTGATGCCTTCCACCTTCTAGAAATCCTAGTTATGTGTAAGTACGTTTCTCCAGACATTTGTCATCCCTGCCTGTTAGGATTCCTCATCATTCCCACCAGGCAGATTTACTGGTAGTACTTTGAGAACCTTTCTGGGTTTTGGTTTTTTATAAATATTTTCAGAGTAGAATTAGGAAAACCAAAGAAGTTCTGTATTAGTGTGTCTAATGTAGTTAGCTTTGCCTCCTCCAGACTGGCATGAGTGAGACCTGATACTTCTAGCCCAGAGGTATAGACCACTAAACTATGTTTTGTTTTGTTTTTTGTTTTTTTTTGAGAAGCAGACCTGTTGTTTTCATTTGAGCCTCCTCATTCTGCTATTGGCTGTAGCATCTTTGAAGGACTTTTCTCTCCCCAGACAGTTCTAATGATTTTTCTTTGTTTTTTCTCTCCAATTAGTAGATAAAGAGTAAGAGTTGTTAGAGATTTATTGCTTCTTCATTAGTGTTCTTGGGGTAGTGGTGTATAGGAGTTAAGGAATTTCAAAAATTAAAAACTTCACTTTTTTCATATTTGTAGTGTGGTTCAAATACACAGTTGCTTCATGTGTTTCAAGAAGACTTTATTATAGGATATAAACCACATAAGGAAGATTTGGAGAAAAAGGAAACAGCAGTATTTTTCCAGCCATCACAAGGTATTTTAATAGTCTTGAGTTTACTAACCTTAATCTTAAAAAAAAGATCTCCAGAAAGCTTTTGATTACAGATTTTTATATCACAAGATTTTCACATCATACTCATAATTTTTAGCAAATATACCAGTTCTGTCAGAATTGCTTGTTTGTATATTTAGAAGGCATGTGGCTGAAATTACATTTTGAAAGACAGTTTCATTGAAGAAATGTTATTTATGGAGTACTACTGGGCCATAAAAAAGAAGGAAATCTTAACTTTTGCAATAGGATGGGTGAACTTGGATGGTATTAATACTGGGTGAAATAAGCCAGTCAGAAAGACAAGTACCATATTATTTCACTCATGTGGAATCTAATGAACAAAATGAATTAACAAACAAAATAGAAACAGACTCATAGAGAATAGACTGACAGCTGTCAGAGGGAAGGCAAGGGAGGCGGGTTGTGGGGCTGGGTGAAAAAGGTGATGAAATTGAGCAAAGAAGAAGAAGAAAACTCATGGACACAGTCAGCAGTGCAGTGATCGCCAGAGGGAAGGGCGTGTAGGTGGGTAGAGGAGGGTGAAAGGGGGTTTGATGGTGATGGAGGGAGGCTTGACTTGGGGTAGGGAACACACAGTGCAATATACAGGTGATGTATTATAGAATCGTACACCTGAAACCTATAAAATTTTAACCCCAACAAGTTCAATTAAATTAAAGAAATGTTATTTATGAAATCTAGTTTAATTCTTTTAAAAAAATAATTGTAATTGTTTAACTCTACAATTAAATTGTTCTGAATGGTAATAAGTTCCCTATGGTATCTCAAGCAAAACAATTAATATTAGTATAAGTGCAAAATATAATAATAAATTGCTACAGACTCTTGTTGAGTATAGGGTATAAGATACATTGTTTCGTATGCTAGAAACTTCAGGTATGCTGTGAATTAATGGTACTGTCTTACCGTTTTCTCTGAATATGTAACATTTTTCTTTTTGTTCTCCATAAGCCCTTTCAAAAACAAACCATATGAAGTTTACTTTAAACTTTAATATTTTGCATAAAATGTTCCTTTAGAAGGTATAACTCTGTGATTATAAAACTACCATATTCTGTATTGAATAGAATACTTTCTACTTAAAAGTAGGAAAGACATATTTTACTTTAATAATTCACTTTCTATGGTGAATTTTTTTACTTTATAAAGAGTTTTCAGATAGTTTATTTCATTTGGTTATGGACATATTTAATTTTCCTAGTGTAGTTTTTATCATGGAATTGTGTATACACATTTAAGGAAAGTATTTCTAATGAATTTCTACAGATAATTTCCTTTAGTGGAAAATCAGAAAGAGTTCTTATCTTCTATGAGGCTTATTAGCTCAAAAATCTTTTCACCCTTCAGACCAGTAATTTTTTCCCTTTTGTGTATTTTTTATATAGTATATCAAACTTTTTCTTCTATATAAGTTATTCAGTTTTCTCTTTCTTTCTTTCTTTCTTTCTTTCTTTCTTTCTTTCTTTCTTTCTTTTCTTTTTCTTTCTTTCTTTCTTTCTCTCTCTCTCTCTCTCTCTCTCTCTCTCTCTTCCTTTTCCTTCCTTCCTTCCTTCCTTCCTTCCTTCCTTCCTTCCTTCCTTCCTTCCTTCCTTCCTTCCTTCCTTCCTTCCTTCCTTCCTTCCTTCCTTCCTTCCTTCCTTCCTTCCTTCCTTCCTTCCTTCCTTCCTTCCTTCCTTCTTTCTTTCTTTCTTTTGTATTTTTCTGAAGTTGGAAACGGGGAGGCAGTCAGACAGACTCCCGCATGCACCCAACTGGGATCCACCCGGCATGCCCACCAGGGGGTGATGCTCTGCCCATCTGGGGCATCACTCTGTTGTGACCAGAGCCATTCTAGAGCCTGAGGCAGAGGCCATAGAGCCATCCCAGCGCTCGGACCAACTTTGCTCCAATGGAGCCTAGGCTGCGGAAGGGGAAGAGAGAGAGAGAGGAAGGAGAGGGGGAGGGGTAGAGAAGCAGATGGGCGCTTCTCCTGTGTGCCCTGGCCGGGAATCGAACCCGGGACTCCTGCACGCTAGGCTGACACTCTGCCACTGAGCCATAAATTATTCAGCTTTCATGTTTTATTTTACTATCACTATAGCTTAACAGTATTACTTTATAGATTATTTTCTACTATTTTATAGATTTAAAATTTTTAAATTTAAAAATATGCTTTTCCTTAGCATTTTACCTTTATTTGGGTTTAACTTTTTTATATGCTTTCCAACAAACCTAGCTACCATTCATCATGCTATTTCTAACAGTACGTACATGTCAACTTACTAGAAAACAATAGTTATATAAAGTTGGTACGTATTTTTATTCATCCCTCTATGGGCCCGTGTAACTTTCAAGTCTCATATTAATATATTGATATTTTATTAATATATTCAATCTTTTACCACAAGGTGGCATATACATCTTGTTATATAATGTCTTAGTAACCATTAATATTCTTAGTAGCAGTTATCCACTCTAACCTGAGATATCAAAAGTAAATGCTTTTGCAAGCTGTCTGCAGATAGAGGCCATAGGAACCATCTTGTGCAATTGTCATTATTTTTTCTTCTGTCGGTGTTTGGTGAACAAGAAAAAGCCTATATAATAGCTATTGGTTTATATATCAATAATCTCTTATTTATTTGCATTTCAACAATCATTTATTTTCATCTGATCACAATGAGCTATAATGGCAGGGTTTGGTGTATTTGTGATAACGCTGTGTTTTCTTTGCTTTCTAGTTTTATATATCAAAAGGCCTAGCCTGACCAGGCAGTGGCACAGTGGAGAGAGTGTTGGACTAGGATGCAGAGGACCCAGGTTTGAAACCCTGAGGTCGTCTGCTTCAGTGCAGGCTTGTCTGGCTTGAGCGTGGGCTTGTCTGGCTTGAGCACGGGCTCACAAGCTTGAATGAGGAGTCGCTGGGTTGAGCGTGGGATTGTAGACATGACCCTATGTTCGCTGGCTTGAAGCCCAAAGTTGCTGGCTTGAGCAAGGGGTCACTTGCTTAACTGGAGCTCCCGGTCAAGACACATACAAGAATGCCAATCAATGAACAACTAAGGTGCCACAGTGAAGAGTTGATGCTTCTCATCTCCTCCTTTCCTGCCTGTCTGTTTCTATCTGTCCCTCTTTCTATCTCTGTCTCTCTTGCTAAAAACAAACAAACAAAAAAACTTTCTCTAAAACAACTCAGTGTTAATGAGAGCATAAAGGGGGCCTACTTTAGATTAAAACACTCCTTTTTTTGTGACAGAGAGGGACAGACAGGAACAGACAGGAAGGGAGAGAGATGAGAAGCATCAGTTCTTCACTGAGGCACCTTAGTCATTCACTGATTGCATTCTCATATGTGTCTTGACCAAGGGCTCCAGTTGAGCAAGTGATTCCTTCCTTGCTCAAACCCGGAACTTTGGGCTTCAAGCCAGTGACCTTTGGGCTCAAGCAGCAACTATGGGGTCATGTCTTTGATCCCACACTCAAGGCAGCGACCCCACGCTCAAGCTGGTGAGCCCACTCTCAAGCCAGATAAGCCTGTTCTCAAGCCAGTGACCTTGGAATTTTGTACCTGGATCCTCTGCGTTCCAGGCTGACGCTCTTATCTACTGCACCACCACCTGGTTAGGCTAGAGAAAGTTATTTTATAGGAATTTCTCTGCCTAGTTAGTTGTTATGTCATATTACTCATGGATATAGATGTTCTTAGTATATTTCAGTCAGTTTACAGTCATTGTTTTTATTGCTCACATCTTCCTGTATTAGACTGGTGAGGGTTCTTTCAAGCTGGTCCTCGGAATCCTTTTGGCACAGCCTTGTTGGTCTTGGTGGTTTACTTTCTTTCAGGCACAAGTGTATGTTCCTGGCTCCTCTTGTAGATGTCCTTAACAGGAATGGAATCTTCGCTCCAAACTGTTTCTTTTGATGAGGAATGCGATTTAGAGACAGTCTGAGCCCAAGCACTGCTCATTGCCACTAAATTGTCATTATGGATTTTCATTTTTAAGGAAAGTTTTGTTGTCCTGTGTAGATCTCATTTTTATATATGAAGAGTACTACTTATATATATGAAGAACAGGGAAAATTATGCCCCTAAATAATGTCTTTCCTGGGTTTGACTCCTGATCAGGGCACATAGGAAAAGCAACAATCTGCTTCTCCCTTCTCCCTCTCCCTCTTCCCCTGCAGCAGCCAGTGGCTCGATTGGTTTGAACATGGCCCCGGGCACTGAGGATAGCTTGCCCATCAACCCAAAATGGGGTTGCTGCGTGGATTCCGGTTGGGGCTTATGTGGGAGTTGGCCTCACTATCTCTCCTCCTCTCACCTAAAAAAATAATTTTAAAAAATATCTTTTCAAAAATATTGTCTATTTCTGAAATGTCCCTTCTGTATCACTAACACTGTCCCTCCCACCATGAATTTTTTTAAATGCTCTTTTATAGAGGAAAAACAAGATAAATGTTTATTTTATTTTTTTCTCTTAATTGCCAATTTTTCAAATAAGGAGTTACTGTCCCAGATATGTGGGGGGCGTGCAGTGAAACTGGCGTGGCACGTGTGCCGCCCAGCCCTTGTGGCTCTCTGTGTGGCTGTCACTTTCTTATCCTGCTCTGCCTTTCTCTCCTCTTTTCATTTTTTCTTCTTCTTTTCCATTTTTCTTGTGTGCCCTCTCTTTCTTGTTTGGTATTTTTATGAATTCATGTTTTCTTTCTTTTTTTTCTATAGTCAATGTGTTTAAGTGTATTCATTTTTACTCTCTGATGCTCATATTGTCCCGTCTTTGACCAATAGGTGTGCCTTCATGTTTGCTTTTGTATACTTTTTTTATTTATTCATTTTAGAGAGGGAGAGAGAGAGAAGGGGGGGAGAAGCAGGAAGGATCAACTCCCATATATGCCTTGACCAGGCAAGCCCAGGGTTTCAAACTGGCGACCTCAGCATTCCAGGTCAACTCTTTATCCACTGCGCCACCACAGACCAGGCAGCTTTTGTATACTTTTGATGTAGCCCCATTAGTATTTGATAACTGTCTAACTGTTGGCACAAAGATTATATAAAACAGCTTCTAAATGTCTATTCTTCCTTCTTCCTCCCAACCTCTATGCATAGTAAGAGATGTTTATAAAAATGTCTGTTTTTAATGTTATAGAAATGTATTAATTTAAATATTGTTTTCCTTTAAACAACAGGATATCGCCCACCACCATTTTCAGAAAAGTTCTTTCTAGTAGTAATTGAAAAGGACAGCAATAATAACTCTATTCTCCATATGT
This sequence comes from Saccopteryx leptura, assembly GCF_036850995.1. Lineage (NCBI taxonomy): Eukaryota > Metazoa > Chordata > Mammalia > Chiroptera > Emballonuridae > Saccopteryx > Saccopteryx leptura. Next base: position 68,385,661 of record NC_089508.1, read on the forward strand.
GGCACCTTCATCTTAAATCTGTACAGCCATGTTTAAGTAAGTAATTGTACCCTAATTTTTATGTAGAGATGATGTGAAATATTATTTTATTGAATATTCTTTAGTTTACTTAATTTTTTAAAATTATTTTTATTTATTTATCCTTTTTTAGAGGAGAGAGAGAGAGAGAAGGAGGGAGGAGCAGGAATCATCAACTCCTATATGTGCCTTGACTGGGCAAGCCCAGGGTTTTGTTTCGGGGTTTTTTTCACAGAGACAGAGAGAGAGTCAGAGAGAGGGATAGATAGGGACAGACAGACAGGAACAGAGAGAGATAGAAGCATCAATCATCAGTTTTTCGTTGTGACACCTTAGTTGTTCATTGATTGCTTTCTCATATGTGCCTTGACCATGGGCCTTCAGCAGACCAAGTAACCCCTTGCTTGAGCCAGCGACCTTGGGTCCAAGCTGGTGAGCTTTTTGCTCAAGCCAGATGAGCCTGCACTCAAGCTGGCAACCTCAGGGTCTCGAACCTGGGTCCCCTACATCCCAGTCTGACGCTTTATCCACTGCACCACCACCTCGTCAGGCTAGTTTACTTAATTTTTTTAAATGAAGATCTAGAACTGTAAATTGAGGTTGATGAACTGAAGTATGTGTATGCTGAACTTTTAATCACGTTGTAAATCATTAATGAAACAGGTTAATCTAAAACCATGGACATGTTAGGCATAAAGAAATACTGACTTATTTCTTTCATCAGTACTTAATGTTTACTGTGACTCTCTTCTAGATACTATGTCTCTATAAGTCCCTTTAGCTATAGAATTACTATTGTATATACTTTGTTGTTAGATAATATTGATATATAATGCCTTCTGATACAATGTACATTAGCTTTTGCATTAAGAGAAGAAGCAGATTTGCTTTTTAGAACAATATGGTTGAGCATCTGAACTGAAGCTCATAAGTAGAACTGTTTTTGTAACACTTTAGGAAATGCAACCTTGATAAAAAATTATTTCAGGCATGCTTTTTAACATATATATTAATTTCTTAACAAAGTAGAAAATGTATAGTATGAAGCAAAAAAGAAATGATCATAGATCTTTTTAAAACAAACTTTTACTTTCTGAAAGATAATTCTTTTTTTTTTTTTTTTTTCTTTTTCATTTTTCTGAAGCTGGAAACAGGGAGAGACAGTCAGACAGACTCCCGCATGCGCCCGACCGGGATCCACCCGGCACACCCACCAGGGGCGGTGCTCTGCCCCCCAAGGGGCGATGCTCTGCCCATCCTGGGCGTCGCCATATTGCGACCAGAGCCACTCTAGCGCCTGAGGCAGAGGCCACAGAGCCATGCCCAGCGCCCGGGCCATCTTTGCTCCAATGGAGCCTTGGCTGCGGGAGGGGAAGAGAGAGACAGAGAGGAAAGCGCGGCGGAGGGGTGGAGAAGCAAATGGGCGCTTCTCCTATGTGCCCTGGCCGGGAATCGAACCCGGGTCCTCCGCACGCTAGGCCGACGCTCTACCGCTGAGCCAACCGGCCAGGGCCTGAAAGATAATTCTTAAAGAGCTACATAGATAGCCATATCAAAATGAATCTTTTGTAAACTATTTAATGCAAAATATTTGAGTCATTAAAAGAATTTATTTCATGCCCAACCTTTGGTGGCACAGTGAATAGAGAGTCTACCTGGAATGCTGAGGTCGCTGGCTCGAATCCCCAGGCTTGCCCGGTCAAGGCACATATGAAAGGCAACTACTGTGAGTTGCTGCTTCCCTCTCCTCCCCCTACCCTCTTCTCCCCCCCCCCCCCCCCCCCCCCCGTCAATCTAAAAAAAAAAAGAAGCCCAATGATTTGATAGAACATTTTTTACCTGTGGCTAGTATAGGCTAATCTTGAGACAGCAGGAATCCAAAAATTATTTCAAAGCCTTTGGAGTTCATTCATGGCATTACATGACAGAAAGCAACTATCTTTTGGTTCTAACACTCACAGCAGAGTTTACTTAGTGTATATTGCCGTTCACAGCTAGAACTTGAGTTTATCAGTGTGTTGAAAATCCTGGCAGAGTTTAAAATGATAGGCTTAAATTTAGACGGGGAAGGAACATGTTGCATTTCTTCTAGGTGCCAGTCACTGAGATAGGTACAGTATAAATGTAAGATAGATACTGTTCCCACTTTACTGATGAAATAATGTTAGGTAACTTGACCAAGTCCTGCATTTAGCTTGTCACAAAACCAAGTTTCAAAATCAGGTCTCTGGCTCTAAAGCCTTTGCTTTTTTTCTGCTCTTATTTTCTTTCTTAATATTAGATATATATTAGAAAATTGCCTGTTTTAGGAAGAGAAATGTAGTTCAATCTTTTTAGCCGATGAGAAAATAGCCAGAGATAGTGAAGTGCATTGCCTAAGGAAACATATCTAGTTAGTGATGGAGCCAGGAATAGTACTTCTGTCTTCTGACTACTTATTCAAGTTTGTAGTCTTATTCTATTTAACAAAAAAAGTTTTCATATTTCTTCTTGAATGGTCTGCCGTTATAAAATAGAGTGACATATTTAATGTTTGCCAACAGCAAAAGGGGATGATTGATTATTATCACTTGGTATTCTGGTGCTTTTCAGATGTACAAAGCAATAAGACATCATCCTTGCCCTTGATGAATCCAGTCTAATGGGGGCGGGGGGAGACACACATACAAATAAATATAATGCAAAATAGCCCTCATATGTAGCAGAAGCAGAGGTAATAATCTGCTTAGAGATTTACACTTCACTCTGATGTGAAAGGTTGAAACTCTTTGGAAGAAGCCAGTCAACTGATACTTCTATTTTTTTGTATTTGTTCTTGAAATCATTATTTTGTTTCAGCACTTAATATTTAAGAGGCTGGTATTTTAGTATTCTCTTTGTCACAGCTAATTATATGACCTAAGGAAAATCATTAAGGTCTTCAAGTTTAAATTTCTTTATTTATTAAGTAAGGCAGTAACCTTGTTATTTCTCCAAGTTTGAGTCCATTTGTTTCAGCAACACCTGGCCTGCTTATTCATATAGATTTCTGGGATCTACCCCAAAGTAGCTGAATCAGTGTCTCTGTAGTTAGGCACAGAAAACTTTTATGTTAACAAATTCCTCAAGCTTTTTATGTGTTTTAAAGGTTGAAGCCCTGGTTGATTAGCTCAGTGGTTTAGAGCCTCATCCTAAAACGCTAAGGTTGTGGTTTTGATCCCTGGTAAGGGCACATACAGGTAGCAACCAGTGACTGTATAAATAAGTGGAACAACAAATGAAAAGGAGAAAAAACTCTCTCTCCACCCTACCCTCTCTGTCTCTCTAAAATCAATCAATTAAAAATAAGGTTGAGAACATTAGATTAGAAATTTAAGGTTTTTTCTAGTTTTTAAATGTGATTCTTCCCTGACACTGTCCCTGTGATGGAGATGCTAAGAAAGAGTAAAAGAGTTAAAAATATATACATATATTTTTAATTATCAAGGTAGCTGAGCAAAGTCTGAAAAGTAATCTTGTTTCCAAAGTACTTTTAAGAAACCGTGTTTTTAAAATGATAACAAAATGTATTCTATTTGATGTATATAGTGATGATAGTAATATATTTCATAATTTTGTGATTTAAAGCTAAAGCTTCAGAAGGTATTTCATCAGAGAGTCTACTTTCTGTCCCGGGACAGAAGAACACAGACTCTGTTCCAGAAGCCTCTCCCAGTATGAGCCCCATGTCGCATTCTTCCTCCATTGCCAATCTCCAAACTGCTAGTAAGCTTATTCTGAGTTCTAGACTGGTGTATAGCCAACCTCTTGATCTCCCAGAAGGAATTGAAGTAATAAGAGCAACACCTTCAGCAGGTAAGGTACCTTTAAGACCAGGGTGTTGTACCTCAGCGTGATCTTCATTGGATAAAATGCATGGACTCTTCTGAAATACGCTATATGAACATTAAAATAAAGATTTAATTTTTAGGAATGATATATTTGTTTAGAAACATCTTTATAAGGAATAATTTTCTGTGGTTAATGTAATCAACTTGACAAAATGGTGTGAATATTTTAATGTGAAGTTTCTTGTCTGCAGTATGACTTCGTGTAAAAAGAAATACTATGATAGCAAAATTGTAAAGAACAAATATGTTAATTTGTGAATCATTGAAGCTTATTTTTTTTAAATTAAGGCTTTTCCTCTATCATATGCTAATCGTGTCTCACTTTTATTAAGTACGTTTGAACTAGAGTTGGCAGATACTTTGGTGAAAAAAGGTAGGATACAAAACTAGAGTTTGGCTAGTCCATAATTGTACTGACTTTAACAAGGTGTAGGAGATAGTTTGGAGGGCAGGGTTGGAAGACAAATTTAAAAAGATCTGTCACTTCATGAACAAGAATGTGATGGCAACAGGGGTGGGGGGTGGGGGTTGGGGGGAGGGGGGATGGGGTGAAGAAGGAGAGAGGGGTTGGGGGAGGGGAGGGGCACAAAGAAAACCAGATAGAAGGTGACAAGACAATTTAACTTTGGGGGAGGGGTATACAGCACAATCAAATGTCAAAATAATCTAGAGATGTTTTATCTCAACATATGTACCCTGATTTATCAATGTCACTGCATTAAATTTAATAAATAAATTTAAAAAAAAAAAGATCTGTCACTTGAAGAATTATAATGGAGGAGTTCCTAGAGTAGTATTTTTGGGGAACTGAAATTGGAGATTCAAGACTATATTCCAGTTACTTGTAAATGATTTTGAGTGTGAGGGTTCTCTTACTCATCCCTAAGACAGGGTTGAATTCAGAGTTGGAAAGATCACATTAAGTGTTAACTCTGGGCTTTTGTGGCAGGTGCAGATCTAGGCCAGTTTTTTCATTTTTAAAAATATTTGGTAAGTTTGGGATATACTTAAATAAGTTTGTTAGCATTGATAATAAATTATAATTTTCAGGAGCTTTATAAAATACTTTCAGATATGTTATTTGACAGTAACACTCCAAAAGAAATGGTAACATTATTTAGATGGAACAAGCTCAGATGTTTAATTTGGTTTTCCACTGTTATGAAGATACCAGTGCACTGGAACTTGAATACAGGTCTCTGACCCCGATCTTAATCTCTGTTACCCCTATATTATTATATTGCTGTTACATCTCAAGTCTAAGATGATAGATAGGCAGTCTTAGTCTTTGGCAGCCAGGAATAAATGTGAGGGTTCTGGTTCATTGTTAAGAGAGTGTGAATTAAACCTGGTAAAAAGGGTGAGATCTAGTGGTCCGTTTAGCTGTCTGAAAACATTTTCATGGTAGGGGCTGGTCTAGGGTCTGTATTATTTGAGGGCAGGTTGGGGACATTTGAAGAGCAAATCATGAAGATTACATAAGCATCTATGATGAAAGTGATAAAAGCTAGAGAATGACAATCCAGTGGGGCCTGCTGTGGCAAAGGCATATCAAAATTATAGCAGATCACAGACCTATTTATTAAGGATTAACTGGAATTTATTTTAATGAAATATTTGCCTCATTTAAGCTTAATTACCTTAAAACAAATTAAGTGATTATTATTACATATTTTTATTTCATAAATGGGCTGTTCAATACTTCTGTAGATACCTTGAACAATGGACATTGTGTCAGGCACTAGTTAAGGGGGGACTGCAGAATTATTCTGAAGAAACTTATATTGACTTTGGATTGATCACATTCCAGAATTTGATTATTGGCATATTATTTTTGGTTCTATTATTTTGACTGACTGTATGCTTTTTCTTTTTTAAGGCCATCTGAGTTCTTCTTCAATTTATCCAGTGTGCCTTGCACCTTATTTAGTGGTTACAACTTGTTCTGACAATAAAGTACGCTTCTGGAAATGTAGTATGGAAACCAACCTACAATGTAGAAGTGATGAGAAGGAAACTTATCACTGGAAGAGATGGCCCTTGATGAATGATGAAGGGGAAGATAATAGCAGTACAGTGAGCATTGTGGGAAGACCAGTTGCTGTTAGCTGTTCATACACAGGTCGCCTTGCAGTGGCTTACAAACAACCTATCCAGCACAATGGTTTTGTTTCCAAAGAATTTTCCATGCACGTTTGCATATTTGAATGTGAATCTACGGGAGGGTCAGAATGGGTTTTAGAACAAACAATTCATCTTGATGACTTGGTCAAGGTAGGGAGTGTACTTGATTCAAGAATCAGTGTCGACAGTAATCTGTTTGTGTACAGCAAATCAGATGCCCTTTTGAGCAAGGATAGTTATCTCATTCCCAATATCAAGCATTTAGTGCATTTGGATTGGGTATCAAAAGAAGATGGCTCCCACATTCTCACAGTGGGGGTCGGTGCTAATATCTTCATGTATGGGCGGCTTTCAGGGATTGTGACTGAACAAACCAACAGTAAAGATGGAGTAGCTGTCATCACTTTACCACTAGGTGGTAGTATCAAGCAAGGAGTTAGGTCAAGATGGGTTCTTCTTAGATCTATAGACTTAGTGTCTTCTGTTGATGGTACACCTTCACTGCCTGTATCTCTCTCTTGGGTAAGAGATGGAATATTGGTAGTAGGAATGGATTGTGAAATGCATGTATATGCGCAGTGGAAGCATAGTATCAAATTCGGAGACACGGAAGCTCATACTCCTGATGCAGAAGAGACTGCAATACAAGATCATTCTGCTTATAAATCTAGTATGTTATCAAGAAAAAGTATTGTTGAAGGAACAGCTGTTGCTGATGATGTTTTTTGTTCACCAACTGTAGTTCAAGATGGTGGCTTATTTGAGGCTGCACATGTACTTTCCCCTACTCTCCCACAGTATCATCCAACTCAACTGTTAGAACTGATGGACTTAGGGAAAGTTCGCAGGGCTAAAGCTATTCTCTCTCATTTAGTTAAATGTATTGCAGGTGAAGTTGCAATAGTTAGAGATGCTGATGCTGGAGAAGGAACTAAGCGACATCTTTCTCGAACCATTAGTGTAAGTGGCAGTACAGCAAAGGATACAGTCACCATAGGAAAAGACGGTACTCGAGATTACACTGAGATAGATTCTATTCCTCCACTACCATTACATGCATTGCTTGCTGCAGATCAAGATACAACCTACAGAGTTTCAGAAGAAAGTACAAAAATACCGCAGAGCTCTGAAGATCATACTGAGAGCCAACCAGAGGATCAGTATTCAGAGTTGTTCCAAGTACAGGATATAACAACAGATGATATTGATTTAGAGCCAGAAAAGAGAGAAAATAAATCCAAAGTAATAAATCTTTCCCAATATGGACCAGCTTACTTTGGCCAAGAACATGCGAGGGTGCTTTCAAGTCATCTTATGCACTCGAGTCTGCCGGGCCTTACCCGTTTGGAGCAGATGTTCCTTGTAGCCTTGGCTGATACAGTGGCTACCACTAGTACTGAGCTTGATGAAAACAGAGATAAGAGTTACTCAGGTAAATATTCTCACTAAAAATTTACAAAGTTATCATTAGTAGAACTACTTGTATTACCTACTTAAGCAATGATTCATATTAAATTGCAGTCTTTCTTTAAGAGACCTTTAAAAGACAGTTACTACTATATTATTCAATGTGATTAGCTGTGAAAGGAAGGACAGTTGGGGTAGGCTGTGATATACACATAGGACTTCATGGGTCCGTGATATCTGTGTGCATTTCTGCATGAGTGTCTCCCTGAAACCTGTGTAGGATTTTGGATATAGTCTTCTGCTTTTTCAGATTGATTTCTATGGTTTATTTATTTATTTACTTTTAATCCTATTAATAGCCCATTTGTTAATTTTACTATTGAGCCATGAGGTTTATATATACTTCATGGGTTCAACTTGTTCATCTTATCATTCTAGATATAAATAATTTTTTCAATTACCCAGTTTTCTCCAAAAAGTCTTTTTTGATAAAGAGGATTTTGCATATTTTAATGTAATGTATGTCTTGCTTAACTCATTCTGTAACCAGAAGATTTTTGGCTACCTCCTGAAACTAGATTGCATTTTCTTTCATGCACATAGTTGAAGGTAACTGTTCTGATGCTAAATAGTGTCATTAACAAAGGGAACAATTAATATTGTGGAGATGTTTTATGTGCTGAGAGTTTTATATACTTTATCATATTTAGTTATCACAACAGTCTTCTAGGAGGTAGCTATTATATTTAATTTTATAGATGAAGACTGATTCTTGGGAAGATTAAGTGACATATAATATCACAGTGATATTAGACAAGTTGGAACTGGGGTTCATATGTGGATAAATTGTTGTCTTCAAGCCTGTATTCTTTAACTATTTTATAAAATTTCCAAATTTAAGTAAAAAAGATTGTTCCTCAAAGCCACCTGGAATATATATCTTTAAGGAGGCTTATACTCTTAAAATATATCCCCAAAGTTTTCCCTTGTATCGATGAAAATAACTGGAGACCTTAGAGGGTTTTATCCATACTTATTTCCTAATCATGTTAATTTAATTAATCCTAATCATTATGAATTTGTATGCAATAGAGCAACATTTTTCCTAGAGTAGCCTTAAGCTTTTGGTACAAACTTAACGTGCATTAGAGTTTTTACTCTGGGACATTAAGAAAGCAGGCATGCTACAATCTATGAAAAATAGTTTAGACTTCCTGATACAAAACTGTATCATTGGCTAGGCAATATGAAAATGGCTCATCCTGGTCACTAGAGTATCATTAGGTAGTTAAGCAGAGTGAATATCTCTGTTTCACAGATGGGAAACTGAAACTCAGAGATTAAGTTGTACATTTCATTAAATGGATTCTAAGTAAATGAGTTCTTCCATTCTGGTGAGACAGCTTTAAGTTGTACATTTCATTAAATGGATTCTAAGTAAATGAGTTCTTCCATTTGTTCTGGTGAGACAGCTCAGAGGCATTCTTGACTCTCTCATACCCCATATCCAGCCCCCTGGCGAATAATGGTCAGTTCTACTGTATCTAGAATGCAGTTGTTTCTCAGCACCTCCCCTCTTACCACACTGGTCCAAGTCACGGTCACCTCCTGCTTAATTATTGACAAAGTTTCCTGAACTGCCTCATTTTTGTTATCTCAGTCTGTTCTTCATGTAGGAACCAGTGATTATTCTAAAACAAAATTACATTAAATCTCTTCCCCTGCTCAGCATATACCAGTGGCTGCCTATCTCACTTTAGAGTAAAAGCCAAATCCTTACGATGGTCTACAAGGCCCTATGTGATCTGTACTTCTTTCCACTCTACTATATTGGCCTCTGCTGTCCCATAAACACACTAATCACATTCCTGTTCCAGGGTCTTTGTACATATTGTTTCATTTGTGTAGAATGCTCTTCCAGATTTGTGCATGTTTTCGCAGTCCCTTGCCTCCTCAGATTTCTGCTGAAATGTCATCTTATTGAAGTGTTCTTCCCTGGTCACACTATGTAAAGACATTAAAGTACTCACAGAGGAATATATTTAAAATTATCTTATATATTTTGTGTGAATTACCAATAATAAATTTATTCATTTTCTTACGTTTGTTTGGTTTGTGACCTGTTGCATTCCTTTTCCTTAAACATATTTTCTGTTTACATTACAGGAAGAGACACATTAGATGAGTGTGGTTTGAGATACCTATTAGCTATGCGCTTGCACACATGCCTTCTGACATCACTGCCTCCTTTATACCGAGTACAGCTACTTCATCAAGGTATGTACTTGTTTGAACCTTTGCACAACTTTTATTCAGAATGTGATTGGTGTGTTTATATTTATGTAGAAGCATCATGTAAATCATATCTATATACCTATCACTAGACCTAAGACCTTCCACTCACATAGTACCCACTTACTATTTTTTTCCCCTATTTTTTTTTTTTTTTTTTTTTTTGTATTTTTCTGAGGTTAGAAGCAGGCGGGGAGGCAGTGAGACAGACTCCCGCATGCACCTGACCGGGATCCACACGGCATACCCACCAGGGGGCGATGCTCTGCCCATCTAGGGCGTTGCTCCGCTGTAGCGGGAGCCATTGTATAGTGCCTGAGGCGGAGGCCACAGAGCCATCCTCAGCACCCAGGCCAACTTTGCTCCAATGAAGCCTTGGCTGTGGGAGGGGAAGAGAGAGATAATAGAGAAAGGGGAGGAGGAAGGGTGGAGAAGCAGATGGGCGCTTCTCCTGTGTGCCCTGGTCAGGAATCAAACCTGGGACTTCCACACGCCAGGCCGACTCTGTACCACTGAACCAACTGGCCAGGGCTCCACTTACTATTTTTATGTGTATTTTTCAGCTCTATTCTGTGACTTTTACTCATCCATTTTAGTTTCTTAGACTCCTCAATAAAGTTTTAGTAGCTTAGCAGTAAACCTGATAATACCTGATGTAACCCAACGTGGTCCTGAATTTCTTTGACATTTGATGCCTTTTCTTTAAAAATTCTGTAAATTTTGCCCAACATATTAATTTTTATGTTTATTTTAATATAAACATTATGTTCTAAGTTATTTACTAACAAGTAAAGCTGTTGTTTCAGGACTGTCTCCCGTATAGTAATCCTGCATAGTGCCACACACACCGCTTTGAGACATAAGGATTTATATCAACTCTTAATTACAGATTAAAAAGTTGAAACAATTTGAAATGACCTGCCCAAAATATAGGGCTATTCATTAATAGAGCTTGAATTAGAGTTTCAATTCAGTGCAGTGTTTTCATTAGGCTACATTTTTTTTGAAATCAGCATTCTGGACTGACTTACCTCCTTCAAATATGCGTTATAGTATTGTGGGACTTAGAATACCAGGCTTCACAGTTTATTATTCTTGTCCCTAGTACCCTTTATCCTCAGTACATGTACTTTGAAAATACAGTAGTCAAATACTCTGTCATTTGTCTAAACTATATTTAATCTATCCAATTACTTGTTTTTGAACACATTTTGCTATTTTTTTTCCATTTGAATTATCACTGTAATGAATGACCTTATTACATCATATAAATATTTATGTATATATCTGATTATTTCATCACATTAGTTTACTAGTAGTAGAATTACTGAATCATAGGGCTTGAAAATTCTTTTTTAAATTTTTTTGTATTTTTCTGAAGTGAGAAGCAGGGAGGCAGAGAGACAGACTCCTGCATGTGCCTGATTGGGATCCACCTGGCAAACCCACCAGGGGGCAATACTTTGCCCATCTGGGGTGTTGCTCCATTGCAACAGTAGACCTTCTAGTGCCTGAAGCGAAGGCTATGGAGCCATTCTTTGCCTGGGCCAACTTTGCTCCAATGGAGCCTTGGCTGTGGGAGGGGAAGAGAGAGACAAAGAGAAAATAGAGGGGTCAGGGTGGAGAAGCAGATGGGCGCCTCTCCTGTGTGCCCTGGCTGGGAATCGAACCCCAGACTTCCACACGCCAGGCCGATGCTCTACCACTGAGCAACCAGCCAGGGCAGGGCTTGAAAATTACTAACTTTTGATAAGTATTGCTAGTCTGAAAGACTACTAATTTATTTTCTCAGAAGCAGTGTTTGATGATGCCAGAACAACCCATTGCCAATACTTTGTTATCATTTAAACAATTTATGCCATTTGGATGGGTTTAAAAAATGTTGTCTTAATGTTCTTTTAAATTTTAATCTTAAATGGTAGTCAGATGGTACCAACTCATTTAATTAATGCAAACTGTGTGTGTTGTCTAGGGAGATTTAAAACACCTTAAATTTCTAAAGCTTTGTCAAATTTCATTTTCCCTTTAATACAGTTCAAACACTGGAGATGAGAAAGGACTGGGATAGGTGATGGTACCGGAAACAGTTTTCAGGGAAAACGATAAGTAGCCAATATATAGGTAGAAAGGCTAAGAAGAACAGAGATAAAGTGCAAAGAATAGCCTGCCTTTGGTCAACAATTAAAAATGGATGCCTCTGTCTTTTTCTTTCTAATACCTTTTTTCACCTCTAATAGTTAGGTTTCCAAATACATTCACTGCTCTTTATCTTGCTCTTTTAGCTTAATTCTCTTTACATGCCTATGTGTATTTTCAAAAATTTAATTGAGTTTCATTTAAGGTTATAGAATATAATATATTGTTTATCATTCTTTTATATTATAAATTTTATGTCAAAAAAGTATGCATTTGCATTGCTATATAGTAGCAATTTCTAAAGCAATGTGTCAGTTATTTGATTTAATAATTCTATCTTAACTCAGACAAGATTTAAATAATGAGAAAATTAATCTGCCTTTTAGGTTCTGAAAAACTATAAATTGATATTATTAAATTTTGTTAATTTTTTCCTCTAAATTTATAGTGGCAGTCAAGGCTTTCTGCATTGATTTTTGTGGTATGATTTCAAAACAGTTGTATATGAATGTTAGCAATAGGAAATTTAAAAGGCAAGATTATTCAAAATGGTCATAACAGTTTTTTCCATTATACTTTTGAAAGGAATTATTTTGAAGTAGTAATTGTTCAAAAAGCTATAAACTATATAGTTGTTAATGAAAAAAATTGTATGTAGTAGTATTGATGGCCTTGTAGTATTGAGAGGCCAGTGTTGGAACGTGACCAACATTGACCCCAGACAGTTCTTTGTTTACAAAATCGCTTCACGTAGAAGACTACTTTGACTAATTTGGCTTCTTTCCTAGGCTTTTCAGGGTTCCTCCCAGTATTCTCAGTATCTGTTACCACTCTGTGTGGTCCAGTCCCCTCATGTTTCCTCTTCACTCTGCTCTAAGCAGAATAATAAAGTGTTATCAAGTCTAAGGTGATGGAATATATAGTGACAGAAAATGATTTGACTTTGAGTGATGGGTGTACAACAACATAATCAACAGTTCAAATGCTGTAGAAGTGTTTGCCCAAACCTTTGTACTCTTCTTGATCAATTTCACCATTAAAGTTAATTTTCTAACTAAAATTTAAAAATTAAAAAAAAGTTAAGTGTCATCAGTAGTTAAACTATTAATAAACTCATTTGTACTTCCAAGTCTAATGGTGTCACTAAACCCATTTTGTTGCCTCTTAATATAGCCTGGATTGCTGTCAGCCTTCTACTAGGGCAAAATAGTTTGCCATGTCCTATCAATATTAGGCAGCTTTAAACTACTTTCAATCAAGGTGCTAAATGCAGAGGACTGTACCTCCTACCTGTTATTCCCTAGAACTTGCATGAAGTTTAGAGCTTCCTTTAAAGTGATATTTAGCTCTTTGGCCAGAGGGATGAAGAGGGCAGTTTTCAGTATTCAGTACTAAAGGATATGGTCCGCAAGCGAGCGAAATTGAAAAACCCACCCAAGCGTATAGGCCAAGATACTTTGACTTAACCAAAGCTTTCACTGTTGATAAATTTGGTCTGTGTACATGAATGGCTTTGTATTCAAATATCTTTCCAATGAGTAAAAGTTTTTGTATTTCTCTCCTGCAGGGGAACAAAAGCAAATCTGTTTAGGAAAGAGAGATTTTGACTTGTATATTCCTGTCCCTCATACTATATTTAGAAGCTTATAGTCTAAAATCCTGAAAGATGAAATACTTCCTTTTCTTCTTTTTTCTGCTTGAGAATTTCCAAATAAATGAACACATGACTATGTGAAGAATTGTTTTTGCTCTGTTTTGACATAGTTCTGAAGGTTATTATTTTATATTTCTAATTTAGGTGTGTCTACGTGCCACTTTGCTTGGGCTTTTCATTCTGAGGCTGAGGAAGAACTGATTAATATGATTCCCGCAATTCAGAGAGGAGACCCTCAGTGGTCTGAGTTAAGAGCTATGGGAATTGGTTGGTGGGTCAGGAATATTAACACTCTTCGAAGATGCATTGAAAAGGTAAGTTTACTTCATTGGATTTTAAAAAATTGAGAGAGAGAGACAGAGAAGGGAGAAAGAAAGAGAGGGAGGAGAAAGGTGAGAGCCATCAACTCATAGTTGTGTCACTTGAGTTGTTCATTGATTGAGTCACTTGAGTTGTTCATTCTCCTACATGCCTTGACTGGAGGGCTCCAGCAGAGCCAGTGGCTCCTTGCCTAAGCCAGTGACCTTTGGATCATGTTGATGATCCCACACTCAAGCTGGCCTCTGGCTTTCAAACTGGGGACCTCGGTGTCCTGGGTCGATGCTCTATCCACTACATCAACACTGATCAAGCTACTTCATTGGATTTTGAACTTAAAAAAGTCTTTTCTTGAAGGATAAGAAATAGTATCTTTCAGAAAACCTGTAATGAGGAATTATTTTGTATATCTTGAGATCTTGAAAATTTCTTAAATAAAAATTTTTTGGAAATTTCAAAACTTGAATTTTATAAAATGTTATATATCAATTATCTTTTGTCATATATACTGAGTTTATAATACTTATGGAATAGCAATATTTTCTGCTATCCTTTGAGGTGTGTTCTAATTTAAGAAACTACAAAAACCTAAATTTAGAAAGTAAATTTAAGTACTTGTCAGTTATATACATTGCATAGAAAACTCATTCCTTTTGTTTAAAGGATTCTCTGCATGGCTAGATTAATAAACAGCAAACTTCTTGTGCATATGTAAAATAGATTCAATAAAAAATTTTGGGGCCCTGGTTGGGTGGTTCAGTAGACACAGCCACCGTACTGGTGCATCAAGGTCACATGTTTAATCTCTGGTCAGGGCACATACGAGAAGCAACCAGTGAGTGCACAACTAAATGGAACACATAAGTGGAACAATGAGTTGATGCTTCTTTCTTTTCCTTTCTCTCTCTCAAATTAAGGGAAATTTTTTTTTTAAGTTTTGATTTGTGTGTACTTGAAAAACATACCTATGGCAGCAAATAAAACATGCTATAAATTTTTAAATGGGTATTTGGAATCAATTTTCTGGTATATTCCTTTTAGGAAAAAAATTGTTTAAAAATTGTAAGTGGAAGCTGAAAGTTCTTTCAGTGTTGCAGAGACTGTTACTGAGCACCTACTGTGTGTCAGGTTTGGCTCTGGTTGCTTTTCAAAAATTATTTCATCGTCTCGTCAGTCCTGTCTCCATTTTTCACCTGATGGTACTAAGACTCAGAGAGGCTAGGTAACCAGCCCAAAGCCCATTAGTTATAATTGTTAGATTTAGTTTGTACCCATTCGACTCTGTCAGGGTTAGGAAAGTGGCATTCTCATTCATTGTTTACTTTTAGGAGTCCATTGAAATTCCTGAAGTAAAATGAATGATTCTACATTTATGAAATATCAAATGTATTTCTCCCAAGAGGAATTTATTCTAATATAGTAGCAATTCTCAAATTTTAGTGTCAGAAGAATCACCTGGCAGGCTTATTAAAAATGCATATCCTTCAGTTCTGCTCCCATTTCATTTGGTAGGCTGGTGGGACTGTGGCCGCTTCCTCTTGATTAATGTCCTATGATTCTGGTATTCATGGTTTTCAGATCACAGTTTGAAGTGTGAGTAGAAAAGTGTCATTTTCCACCTACATGCAAGGTAGCAGTATGATATCTGTATTTCTCCTCTTAAAATAGGCACAAATGTCACAAGGAATTTTTCTCACACCAACCGATAAATCTTATTTCTGGTATATAGGAAAAGTTAATTGTTTTATTATATAAATAACACAGTATCTGCATGACATTTTTTATGTCCCAAAGCAATGGACAAAAAAAGGGCATATTTTGTTTGAAATATTTCAGATACTGCCTACAGAGATCTCTTCAATTTTTTGTCAACTATGTGTTGTGTTATTATAATTAAATATTTCTGATATATACATATGATTTATTTCCACAAGTAATTTCTCTCAAAATTAAATCAAAAGGTTATGTAAATTTTTTGCCTTGAGATGTGTATTATAAATCCTTAGCTGAAGTTGAATAAAAATTTCTCTTAATATTACAAAACATTGAAATACTAAGTTAAGTGATTAAAGGCAGAGAAAATACTAAAATGGGAGAAGAGAAAAGAGTATTGAGAGTAAAGCATTTTCATGGTACAGTTCCCCTCTCCCCCATGCCTCAGTAGCTTCCTGCTTCCCTATCAATGTGAGCTAAAAAAAAAATCCATTGTTTTTATTATTATGCCTCTCAACTTAGTGATTTACATAGTAGATTTGAAAAATAAGATGTGGTCTATTTGATATTGTGTTCGAAACAATATAATTATATATAATGTTACTAACTTAATTTTTAAACTTACACTGAGTTGATTGGGTCTGTGTATACTCAGCAACTTTGCTTATATGACTCAAAGGAGCTTATCAGTTATAATACAAGGAAAATTATATGCTCATTAAGACTTTTTCTCATGACATTTTTAAGAACTAAAATCTGTAATCCCTTTAAAGTAATGGAGCTTCAACCTTCTGTTGTTTAATTACATGTCAGAGAGAATGTAGCAATCCTTCAGAATTGTCAAAATTTGATTGAAAAATACCAGAAAAGCATGCTTATAATATAAATGTGTGTATGTAATTGATATTTATTCACAGATGTCTGTATTAGTATTAGGTGCAAGCTTTAAATTGTGAAATCACATATACCATAGAAGTTACCATTTTAACTTTTATAAACATTAAGAAATATAATATGTTGCGTGACCAGCCAGTGGCTCAGTGGATGGAGCGTTGGACTGGGATGCTAAGGATCCAGGTTCGACACCCTGAGGTCTCCAGCTTGAGTTTGACCTCATCTGGTTTGAGCAAGGCTCACCAGCTTGAGCCCAAGGTCGCTGGCTTGAGCAAGGGGTCACTCAGTATGCTGAAGCCACCCGCCCCCTTTCTCATAAGTCAAGGCACTTACGAGAAAGCAATCAATGAACAACTAAGGTGCCCCAATGAAGAATTGATGCTTCTCATCTCTCTTTCTTCCTGCCTATCTGTCCCTCTCTGTCTCTGTCACAAAAAAGAAAAAAAAAATGTTTAATTTTCAAGAAAAAGTCATATCTATTGAATATTCATTCTGCCTTCTTTATTGTTTCCTATGTTAGTTTTATTACTTTCAGGGTTCTGATCCCTTTTCTACCCCTTACTTTGTGACTTTAGGAATTCAGTTAACCTCTCTGTGTCTCAGTCACCTCATATGTAAAATGGTGACAATAGTGCCTCATGGATTGTGGTAGTTCAATAAGATAAATGAAAGGTGCTTATTTTTTTATTTTATTATTACTGGTATGCAAATGATTGTCTGGAGGAACATATATTATAAAATACTGTAGACTGTAAGATAGAGCCAACTTTTCCCATCTCCATAGTTTGTATCAACCACGGAAATAGCAAGGAAGCATTAATTGTTCAGTTGGTTATAAGATTTTAATCAAATGGTTAATTTAATATAACATTTTATTTACCATTTAGGTTGCCAAAGCTTCTTTTCAAAGGAACAATGATGCCTTGGATGCTGCATTATTTTACCTTGCGATGAAGAAGAAAGCAGTAGTGTGGGGTCTGTTTAGGTAAGTTGCCTCAAAGCTTAATAATTTAATTGAATGAAGATTATGCTGTGAGTTAGAAACCTTAAAGCTTTTGAAAGTATTTAGATATATAGGCTTGATCAGATCAGCTTACTTGATGCTTTGGTTCCTTTCCTTTAAAAAAATTGGTAAATACTGTTTCAGTTTACCTAAAAAGTGGGATGTTATTAAAAAACAAGTTGATACTGACCTGTGGTGGCGCAGTGGATAAAGCGTCGACCTGGAAATGCTGAGGTCGCCGGTTCGAAACCCTGAGCTTGTCTGCTCAAGGCACATATGGGAGTTGATGCTTCCTGCTCCTCCCCCCTGTCTCTCTCTTCTCTCTCTCTCTCTCCCTCTCCCTCTCCCTCTCCCTCTCCCTCTCCCTCTCCCTCTCCCTCTCCCTCTCCCTCTCCCTCTCCCTCTCCCTCTCCCTCTCTCTCCTCTCTAAAATGAATAAATAAATAAAAAATAAAAAAAATAAACCAAAAAACAAGTTGATAGCCCTGGCTGGTTGGCTCAGTGGTAGAGCATTGGCCTGGCGTGTGGATGTCCTGGGTTTAGTTCCCAGCCCAGGGCACACAGGAGAAGCACCCATCTGTTTCTCCACTCCCCCCCTCTCCTTCCTCTCTATCTCTCTCTTCCCCTCCCACAGCCAAGGCTCCATTGGAGCAAAGTTGGCCCGGGCGCTGAGGATGGCTCCATGGCCTCTGCCTCTGGTGCTAGAATGGCTCTGGTTGCAATGGGCAGAGCACTGACCCCTAGTGGGCATGCTGGGTAGATCCCAGTTGGGCCCATCCAGGAGTCTATCTCTTTGCCTCCCTGCTTCTCACTTCAGAAAAAAACCCCACAAGTTGATAAAAGTACTTTGGAAAGTAAAAAATGCTCTTGCTTCCTATTTATGTAACCTAGGATGAGCTTATTAGAAGTGAAAGAAGCTTGATAATAAATACTTATCACTGAAGTTATTGTTCTTTTTTTTTCCTTAATTTTTTTTTTTTGGTATTTTTCTGAAGCTGGAAATGGGGAGGCAGTCAGACAGACTCCCGCATGCGCCCGACTGGGATCCACCCAGCATGCCCACCAGGGGGCGATGCTCTGCCCATTTTGGGGCGTCGCTCTGCCACAATCAGAGCCATTTTAGTGCCTGAGGCAGAGGCCACAAAGCCATCCTCAGCGCCCAGGCAAACTTTGCTCCAGTGGAGCCTCGGCTGCGGGAGGGGAAGAGAGAGACAGAGAGGAAGGAGAGGGGGAGGGGTGGAGAAGCAGATAGGCGCTTCTCCTTTGTGCCCTGGCCGGGAATCGAACCCGGGACTCCTGCACGCCAGGCCGACGCTTTACCACTGAGCCAACCGGCCAGGGCCTATTGTTCTTTTTTTAGGTAGATATTTGAGGTTTTTATTTTTCATTTTCACACATTCTGTAAAGGATTCAAAATATTTAAAATTTGGCCTGACCGGGTGGTGAGCATCGACCTGGGACACTGAGGTCCCAGGTTTGAAATCCTAAGGTCACCGGCTTGAGTGTGGGATCATCTGGCTTAAGTGTGGGATCATAAACATGAACCTATGGTTACTGGCTTGAGCCCAATGGTTGCTGGCTTGAAGCCCAAGGTTGCTGTCTTAAGTTCAAGGTCACTGGCTTGATCAAGGGTTCACTGGCTTGACTGGAGACTCCTGTTCAAGGCATTCATGAGACAGCAATCAATGAACAACTAAAGTGACACAATATGTGTTGATGCTTCTCATCTCTCTCCCTTCCTGCCTGTCCCTCTCTGTCTCTCTCTCGCTACAAAAAAAAATTTTAAATGATAAATAAAAATAAAAAAATTAAAATTTGATTTAACTACTGATGTTTATGCTCTGGTTTCCAGGTCACAGCATGATGAAAAAATGACAACATTTTTCAGCCACAACTTTAATGAAGATCGATGGCGTAAAGCTGCTTTGAAAAATGCTTTCTCTTTACTTGGAAAACAACGCTTTGAACAATCTGCTGCTTTTTTCTTGTTAGCTGGTTCGTTGAAAGATGCTATAGAGGTATAAATCAGAAGATATGCTATACAGTACTTGCATGAGATTGAAAACCTGAAAAGGTTGTAGAGGAGACTGTAATTTTTTGTCATATGTGTGCAAGGACAGAATAACTACAGAAGTTATTGAGCTTAAACGGTGGCACTCTGAAAAATGAAATTATAAATAGAGAAACGAATAAAAATTTTTATATAGGAATATTTCATTTTAAGATAAGTATATGTATTTCAAGTATAAATGTATGAAACAATGGCAGAAAATGGTTTATGAATATCTTCTTTCTGGCCATCTTGTGATTCTGAACTAGTTTTAAAGTATATATAGATCACAGTCTCCTTATCTGGCAGATACCTTAAGTTCTTTTTCTTTTAAATGTATTCATAGATATGGAACTGAAATTGTAATTCATACTGTTTTATATTGTAGGTGTTTTAGATATTGGAAAATAAATGTGAATAGTAAAACTGCATTTTTTTGATACAGAATCCTGGCAGCTGGTTAAGAGAGTAATTACAGATGTTTTGTTTGTTTATGTTATCTTCCTCTCAGGGTACTTACTATCATTATTAACAATGCAGATGGGTGAGGGAAAAACAGAACTGGAAATAATACATGATAGAAGGAATAGGAAATACCTAACAAAGTGAAAGGACTTCACATTTAGAATTAGTCCTATTTTCAAAATTACCTCAGGTGAAATAACAAATGTTTATTTGAAACATAAGTGGCATGCACTTGCACCCTGCCTCTTGACTCCAGAGCTGGTGCCTGGATACTGTAACACAGGGGTCGGGAATCTTTTTGGCTGAGAGAGCCATGAACGCCACATATTTTAAAATGTAATTCCGTGAGAGTCATACAATGACCCGTGTATGTTATGCATTATCCAATAAAAATTTGGTTTTGTCCCGGAGGACAGCTGTGATTGGCTCCAGCCACCCGCAACCATGAACATGAGTGGTAGGAAATGAATGGATTGTAATACATGAGAATGTTTTATATTTTTAACATTATTATTTTTTTATTAAAGATTTGTCTGTGAGCCAGATGCAGCCATCAAAAGAGCCACATCTGGCTCGTGAGCCATAGGTTCCTGACCCCTGCTGTAACACATTGCAGGAAAATTAGCAATGTTCTACTATGCATGGCACCATGCAGATGCCTTTCAATTCTTATGAAAGTACATCTAGTTTATGAAACCTAAATCACATCCAAAAACCACTGCTAGGAAATCTTTCCCATCTGCCCACTCTTCTTACCAGGTATAAATGCCTTTAAATTAAACATCCCTCTTTCCAGGAAGCCCTCCTTGATTTCCTTAAAACTATATTAAATTGGCTTTCCATGTACACTGTCTGCATTCTTGGCTCATTTTATTAAATTTATTTAATCTTAAAAAAAATAACAAAAACAAATGTTTATAATTTTAAAATGGGAAGTTTAGCCTAGAAAATACTCAGGCAAAGAAGAGACATGTTGATTGAGATAAGCTCATATTGACTAAATGACCTCAAAATCTCAAGACGTGTAGTTACAGTAGAATATAAACTCAGAGTAAAATAAAATATGTGGCTTCATTTCCTGCATTATTTGTTATATAAGTAGAAGGTTCTTTTAAAATATTAATAATGTTTAAGTGGAAATATATTTGGAAATTAAGAGGAACTGATGTATATAAATTCAAATATCATAATAGGCATTTAATTTAAAAATGAATGTTACAAATTTAAATTGACCTAAGTCTGAGATAATGTTGATATACCTTGCTTTATGCTTATTTTATAAATAATTTTTCTAGATTGGAAGCTACTAAATTCAGATTTCTTACTTGTTATTCTTAATCTCCTGTCAGGCAATCATTTAACTACCCTTCAACCTCTGGACTCTGTCCTTTCACTATGAAATATAAATGATAGATAATTTCAGGATACTATTGGTGGGATATTTTATATCTCTAAATAACTATCTTAAATAAGTATTTCTTAATATTAAAATTTACAGGTGTGTCTTGAAAAGATGGAAGATATTCAGCTAGCCATGGTTATTGCCCGTTTATATGAATCTGAATTTGAGACTTCATCCACTTATATATCCATCCTAAATCAGAAGGTTTTGGGTTGCCAAAAGGATGGCTCAGGATTTGATTGCAAAAGGTTACATCCTGACCCTTTCCTGCGTAGTCTTGCCTATTGGGTGGTGAAAGATTACACCCGAGCCTTGGATACGTTATTGGAACAAACACCAAAGGAGGATGATCATCATCAAGGTAGGATATTTTATAAGTTTCTTTTATTCTTTCTTAAAAGAAGACAGTTTCTGGCTAATGTTCACTTGGATCAAAACCTAAACCAAAAAAACACAATTATTACTAGATTTACTTTTCAACTGAGAAATTATCAAAATTTCTTGTGTGACTAAAGGGTTAGTCACTGTTTGCAATTGAATCAATCATTTTTTTAATTATATTGAATAGTGCTGAGGATTTTATGCATGTTTTTACTCTCAGATCGATAGATCGAGGTTTATAAAATATGATTATCATGCTAAGTCTAATTTTATATCTGTTGCACTGAAGGATTATATAGCTTTTTCCATTTTATTACATCATCAGTTTTTTTTCTTTTTTAATAGAAAAGATTTTTGCTGTTACACATATTGGTTTAGAGGATGGCCCTGGAAAAACTTTATTCTTATGAGCTAAACTTTCTTTACTCTTATTTATTCCAAATAATTTAGATTTTTTAAGCACCCAGAAGGTATTTATCAGATTATTGGCAATAATTTAAAAAATGGAACTTTCTAAGTATTTATCAATAGAATAGCTCAATAAATTATAATATAGCCGTAGTATAGAAACAGTGCCATTAGAAATGAGATAAATTGATATGAAAATATGTGCTATATTATTAAGTGGAAAAAGCAAAATGCAGAGCAATGTGGGTCTTGTTGCATTGTACATACATGTATCACATATGCATGCATGAATGCACTCACACAGTGTCTGGTCTCCCTCTCCTTTTCGTGTTGTTTCCTGGAACAAATCACAGGAAACAATACTGGTCATTGGTTACGTTTTGGGAATAGGAATAGAGAGATTTAAAATTTTACTTTTTATTTTGTACTTTGTGTAGTTATAATTTTCACGCCGTATATTTTTATTACTTGTTTTTAAATGCTAAAATAGCTTATGTGGAAGATACTAAGGCCCAATATTTACTTCTTTACAAAGAAATGTTTAAAGGAAAGAAATAAAAAGAAAACCTTTAGAGGCAAACTAAATATTTGAGTTACCCAGGTAATTATTATAGAAGGAAGGCTCAACTTATTAATGTTTTCCGGTTAATTTTTAAAAATGTATTGTGGAAAATTTCAAATATATGCAAAAGAGTATATAATATAATATGAAAATCTAATTCATCATTCAGCTTCAATAGTTATCAACTTATAACCAGCATTGTGTCATATATACCTCATCCTTTCCACCCTTTCCCATTCTCAACATATTTTATTTTAAAGCATATTCCAATATACCATCTGTAAATATTTCAACATGCATCTCTAAAAATTAAGGACTCTTAAAAAACATAACATTATAAAGAAATTCTATTAGTAATCATAAAATGCAGTGTGCAGATTTCTCTGGTTATCTCATTAAATGTTATACAGGTCATTTATTTGAATCAAGATCTAAAATGAGGCCTCTATATTGTGATTGGTTATGTCTACTTTAATCCATAGTTTTTCCTCTATTTACAAGGAGTCTTCAGGTTACAACACAGTTTCATTTCTACAACAGTGACCTAACCCAAATTTTGGTGTAAGTTGAAACACACTCTAGCCTAAGTCACTAACTATCCTAACACAGTTGTAAAATCATAATCTAGAACATAAAAACACAACTAAGCCACAGAAAAAGGAAAAGGACATAAATATACTGTATATTGTACTATAGTAACAGAAAAAAAATGACAAAAAATGAGTGTAAAAAAAATTCCTTACCTTTATTCCTGTGGTTGGCTTGCACACTGGAAGGGGCATAGCAAGGTGGGAGAGAGTGACCTATTGGGAGGA
Organism: Saccopteryx leptura; assembly: GCF_036850995.1. NCBI lineage: Eukaryota > Metazoa > Chordata > Mammalia > Chiroptera > Emballonuridae > Saccopteryx > Saccopteryx leptura. The sequence goes on from NC_089508.1 coordinate 68,409,172, forward strand.
GGAAGCTGGAGAGGCAGGAGAACCTGCAGAAGGTGTTGGAGATACTGGGTCAGGTGAATCAGGATTGCCTAAGGAGCATGCAGGAGACGCTGGGGGTGATTCTACCTGCACTACAGGTGTTTCATTTTGAGAAGCAGCTGATAGAGGGGGTATAGGATCTGTTGGAGGCCTTTCTACCTTCTTAAAAAATCGTTCCAGGCTAGTCTGGAAGGTTGATGACTTCTCTTCCAAAATCTGCCTGTAGCATTGCAAGGCATCCTTAATAGCTCTGTAGATCTTACTGAGTCTGTCAGCACTGGGGTCCTCAGTCTGAAATTTTGCTAATCCATCCATCACCATATAAAAATCTTCTGCCAAACCCTTGGCAGTAAATCTCTTTGATTCTGGGGTTTCTATCTTCCTCACTCATGTACCACATTACTGTGTATCCTTCTGCTGCACACAACCAAACTAGTTCACCCATGTGGTCCATAAGTACGATGTTAACGGTGTAAGCGGAAACACTCATGTCTCAATATTTTAAAGTTTTTATGGGAGTGAGCGTTGTAAACTCGAAATATTGTGTGATGAGACTGTTGTAACCCCAGGATCTCCTGTATCTGTAAGTCAGGTTGTTGCCTGACCAGGTGGTCGTGCAGTAGATAGAGTGTCGGACTGGACACAGAGGACCCAGGTTCGAAACCCTGAGGTCACTGGCTTGAGTGCAGGCTCATCTGGTTTGAGCAGAGCTCACCAGCTTGAACCCAAGGCCGCTGGCTTGAAAGGGGTCACTCTGTCTGCTGTAGCCTCCCAGTCAAGGCACATATGAGAAAACAATCAATGAACAACTAAAGAGCTGCAACAAAGAATTGATGCTTCTCATCTCTCACCCTTCCTGTCTGTCTGTCCCTATCTGTCCCTCTCTCTGTCTCTCTCTCTGTCACACATACAATAAATCAGGTTAATTTTGTAGTTTCTTGGATTTTGCTGATTGTGTCCCTGTTGTGTCATTTAACTTTTCTTTTTCCTGTGTTCTATTTCCTAGAACGTGGCAATTAAGGTTCTAGAGGCTTTTATCAGATATTTTGGCGGAAAATATTTCATAGGCGGTATCCATCAGGGGACTTGTCAGTTTGTTTTGCTTTTTGTGATATTAACAGCCATCACTGATCATTACCTAGATTTTTTATTTCATTAATGGTTATAAATGATGATGTTCTAATTATGAGCTGGTATACTTCTCAGAGTATCTTCTCCCTTAGCTACTGTTCGATTATGCTCAAGTCCAGTAGTATATATGGTGAAGGGAACATAAATGTTTGATTCTTTTTATCAATTTTCAAAATAATAGCTTGGCTCCCTAGCATCTTACAAAGCAGACAAATTAGATTTTATATTTGTAAAGATTATTTTGAACTCACAGATTTAGGTAGATTTGTGTTTTAATCCATCGCAGTTATTCTCAATGCTCGGGTTATCCCATCTATAACCAATGTGAGCTTCTTCAAGCTTCCAAATCCTTTTGACATTATTCCCTGATACTTTCTGTGTTTCCTGTTTGCCAAGATGTTTCTCACTTTGTACATTTCCTGCATGGCCATTTCTTCAAAGAATCCTGGTTCCTTTTAGTATGGAATGATATATATTTAGAGACCCCGGCCTGGGCACAGGGATTCTCATTGCTATTGGTTTGGTCATTATTTCTAGGCTATTTCAATGAATGGAGCTAGGAGAAACTTTTTTTTCCCTTGAGAATTCATGAGTTTACACTAAAATATCAAGTTGAAATATAGATTATAGTGTTCTTTCTCCTTCGATTTAAAATTTGTGTCTTATAATGAAAAACTTGGATTCTCACGGCATTAACATAACTACCTGCTACTTAATATGCATATAATAGTTTCAGAATGATGATACAAATATTTTCATAATAACATTACTGAGAGCAGTTAAAGCTTTTTCTTTTTTTGCAGTTTTTGTTTTTATGAAATACCCCACTAGGGATGTATAGTTAAATGACTTGTTTTAAAGTGACCTTATAGTTTCTCTCTATGTGGTTAATGCTACCAACTTGATACACAAATCATTAATTTTGCTTTTGTGTGAATTTTTTAAAAAAATTGAATTTCTTTTAAAGTTATATAAAATATAAACTTGGTTTTAATGTAAAATACATAGTACCAACTTATTTTCAGAAAAATCTAGTCTTTTCTGATCTCTCTACCCTGTTCTTCCTTTCCTTTTTTAGGGAACAAATAAAAATTTTGTGTGTGTGTGTATGTGTGTTGTGTGTGATTCTTCCACTTAAATGATATGAGAGTGTTTGTATTGCCTCTCTACTTTCTCAAATAAAGGTAGTTTACAATATATCATTTTAATACCATCTCTTACTTGAATATACCCTGGGTATCACTCCATAGCAGCATATAGGAAAACTCTTTTTGTTTCAGCTATGTAGTCTTACTTTTACTGATTATGTGGATGTACTATAGTTGAACTTACCCTAAGTTAATGTTTCCAGTATCCTTTATTTTGAGGAATGTTGACATATTTAATTCTTTAATAAATACAGATTAACAGTACCTTGTGATTGATTTTTCTGCTTGATTTCTATAGTTATCATCAAATCTTGTAACCCAGTGGTGTTTAGTTTCTACAACTACCTTCGAACCCATCCTTTGCTTATTCGAAGAAACCTCACCTCTCCTGAAGGAACTTTGACAACCTTAGGTCTCAAAACTGAGAAAAACTTTGTTGATAAAATTAACCTCATAGAACGAAAATTATTTTTTACCACTGCAAATGCTCATTTTAAAGTTGGATGTCCTGTTTTAGCCTTGGAGGTACTCTCCAAAATTCCCAGAGTTACCAAACTATCTGTTTTACCTGCAAAAAAAGATCAGCCTGACTTCATTTCTAAAAAGATGGGTGAGGTACCCTCAGAATCAAAATCTCTGAGTGATGGTGAGAGCAGTTCCGGCATTGATTGGTCAAATGTCACTTCATCACAGTTCGATTGGAGTCAGCCAGTAGTAAAAATTGATGAGGAACCTCTTAATCTTGATTGGGGCGAAGATCATGATAGTGCCTTAGAAGAAGAGGAAGAAGTTGGAGGTGGTTTAGTAATGAAAAGTACAGACGTCAGGGGAAAAGATGGACAACATCAGAAAGCATCAGACCCTAATATGTTACTGACTCCTCAGGAAGAGGATAGTCTTGAAGGCGACACTGAAGTTGATGTGATTGCTGAACAGCTCAAATTCAGAGCTTGTTTAAAGATCCTTATGACGGAACTAAGAACACTGGCTACAGGTTATGAAGTAGATGGAGGAAAACTCAGATTTCAACTCTATAACTGGCTTGAAAAGGAAATTGCTGCCTTGCATGAAATATGTAATCATGAAACAGTTATTAAGGAATATGCCAGCAGAACATATTCTAAAGGAGAGAGTGATCTACTGGGTCAGGAAGAAATGGTGGACAAACCAGATATCGATTCCTATGAGCGCCACCAAATAGAAAGACGAAGATTGCAGGCTAAACGAGAGCATGCGGAAAGACGAAAGTTGTGGTTACAGAAAAACCAAGATCTCCTGAGAGTGTTTCTTAGTTACTGTAGCCTTCATGGGGCCCAGGGTGGTGGTCTGGCCTCAGTCAGGATGGAACTCAAATTTTTGCTACAAGAATCACAGCAGGTATGAACTTCCATTTTTTTTTTAACCTTGTTTATTTGAACAATTTCAATAGCTCTAAAGTTATAGCTCTAAAAGCTCCTTTTATTAGTTAATCTAAATAAATATGTTCAACTCCTCTGTTTATGGGAGATAGATATTTATAATCTACATAGGTCTTTTTTTTTGTATTTTTCCGAAGCTGGAAACGGGGAGAGACAGTCAGACAGACTCCCGCATGCGCCCGACCGGGATCCACCGGGCACGCCCACCAGGGGGCGACGCTCTGCCCACCAGGGGGTGATGCTCTGCCCCTCCGGGGTGTCGCTCTGCCGCGACCAGAGCCACTCTAGCGCCTGGGGCAGAGGCCAAGGAGCCATCCCCAGCGCTGGGCCATCTTTGCTCCAATGGAGCCTTGGCCGCGGGAGGGGAAGAGAGAGACAGAGAGGAAGGGGGGGTGGTGGAGAAGTAAATGGGCGCTTCTCCTATGTGCCCTGACCGGGAAACGAACCCGGGTCCCCCGCACGCCAGGCCGATGCTCTACCGCTGAGCCAACGGGCCAGGGCCTACATAGGTCTTTTTAGACTAAAGTTTTGGAAATTAGGAGTAGGCTTAAAAGATTGAGAGCACATCTATGTCACACTCATCTTTTCTTCTGTACCTAGCATAGCACTTGGTATGTAATCAGTGCTCTATAAATTTTTGTGGACTGGTGGTATAAGTACATTATTATGCATCTTATATTTAAATATTAATCACCAGCATTTTTATCAGATGACTTTAATTTTTTTCTCCTTCATTTTAACTGCTTTGAAAAAAATAATCTGTTACCTACAGGAAACAACAGTGAAGCAGCTGCAGTCTCCACTACCGTTACCTACCACCCTACCTCTGCTTTCAGCAAGTATTGCATCAACAAAAACAGTCATAGCTAATCCTGTATTGTACTTAAATAATCACATCCATGATATATTGTATACTATTGCTCAGATGAAAACACCACCTCATCCCAGTATTGCAGATGTGAAGGTAATGTAAATTTTATGATCATTTGATATTGCACACCCTGAGAAGGTAATTATATTTACCTGTCTTTCAATCTGAACTTAGAGGAAATATTGTAAAGTGGTCTTATGTGCTACTCACTCACTCCTGATCACTTTAAGATTATTTGTCCAGTGAATGTAATTTAAGATTAAGATTCTTCTTACTTCTGGAGTTGTCTTTCTTTGAAGCAGGCAGATTCTCTTTTGGTAATAAAATTAATTCTCTAGATAGTATTCTTGCCACTTAATATTCCTATAGATTCTCCATTCCCCTAAAATGGACCATTAAGTTAGAAATTTATGACTATTTGCCTTCGCCATCATATTGTGAAATCATGATTGTCATAAGTAGTCCCAGAGAAAGTATCTTTGTAACTCTTTTCCTGATGATTGTGTTTGCTGTGCGGTAATTAGGGGCAATTAACCTATACCCCGTTTTGAAAAGAATGCATTAAATGCATATAAATTCTAAGTAAATATTTCTTTTTTTTTTTTTTGTATTTTTCTGAAGCTAGAAACGGGGAGAGACAGTCCGACAGACTCCCGCATGCGCCCGACCGGGATCCACCCGGCACGCCCACCAGGGACGATGCTCTGCCCACCAGGGGGCGGTGCTCTGCCCCTCCGGGGCGTCGCTCTGCCACAACCAGAGCCACTCTAGCGCCTGGGGCAGAGGCCAAGGAGCCATCCCCAGCGCCCGGGCCATCTTTGCCCCAGTGGAGCCTTGGCTGCGGGAGGGGAAGAGAGAGACAGAGAGGAAGGAGGGGGTGGGGGTGGAGAAGCAAATGGGCGCTTCTCCTATGTGCCCTGGCCGGGAATCGAACCCGGGTCCCCTGCACGCCAGGCCGACGCTCTACCGCTGAGCCAACCGGCCAGGGCCCTAAGTAAATATTTCTAATTCCTGAAAATCTGGATAAGGCTTTCAGAGTATGAAACTTTTTCTAAAGCCCCTCAAATTTTAAGATTTTATGAGTCTGAAGATGTTGATTCACTATGGCATTTTAGGATATGGATTTTATATTATGTTGATAATTTTTAAACTTTCTAAAGACTATGCACTACTCATAAATACTAAGTATTTATAAATTATTTATTTTCTTCTGGAACATCAGCTATTTATAGACTGGTTGATATATTTCATAAATGTTTAATTCATTCTTATTGATAAGATCAAGTCTTTTCCTCAAGGAGAATTTCATAAGGCAGGTTTAAATAAAAGTTTTGAAATGTCTATACTTATTTTGGTTCTGCTTTATTTTTTGCATGTTACATTTTAAGCTAATTGTCAGCAAGTTAAATTAATTAGCCTTGTTTGGGCATGCATATAAATTTGGGTGAGTCTTATTTTAGAAGTTTTAAAGTACAGTTAGTAGTCTCATATAGGAAGATCTAGTCTTATGATATTGCTAGTCTCCTGGGTATTTTCTTATTTTTAAGATGTTAGTGTTGTGTAGAAATGTTAGTACAAAATGTAATTTTGGCTGTTTTGGTTTTAGGTGCACACACTTCATTCATTAGCAGCATCACTTTCTGCATCAATTTACCAAGCATTATGTGACAGTCATAGCTACAGGTAAAAAATATCACCCAAAATAGTGTTAATACAGCAAAAATATTAAACTGCTCCAGAGTTCTTAAGGTTCTATTTCCTGGGACTGAAAAATCCTCAAATATGACTGCCATGTTTACTTTAACAGATGAGAGAGAATGAAAACAAATTATTTGTTTAGTTTAGCTGTCATTTAGTAACAACAGAGACATAGAAAATGACAAATAGTAAATGGAAATTATCACCATCACCATCTTTTTGTTTTCGAAAAGAAAAGTACTATCAAAAATAATTTTTAAAAATAAGTTTTCTAATTTTTTTCTTAGGAAATATTTCTTTTAGCATTGTATTGACTTTATTTAACTGGTTTTAACTTGAAAGAGGAAGTACTTTTTTTTTTTTTTCATTTTTCTGAAGCTGGAAACGGGGAGAGACAGTCAGACAGACTCCCGCATGCGCCCGACCGGGATCCACCCGGCACGCCCACAATGGGGCGACGCTCTGCCCACCAGGGGGCGATGCTCTGCCCATCCTGGGCGTCGCCATATTGCGACCAGAGCCACTCTAGCGCCTGGGGCAGAGGCCAAAGAGCCATCCCCAGCGCCCGGGCCATCTTTGCTCCAATGGAGCCTTGGCTGCGGGAGGGGAAGAGAGAGACAGAGAGGAAGGCGCGGCGGAGGGGTGGAGAAGCAAATGGGCGCTTCTCCTGTGTGCCCTGGCCAGGAATCGAACCCGGGTCCTCCGCACGCTAGGCCAACGCTCTACCGCTGAGCCAACCGGCCAGGGCTGGAAAGAGGAAGTACTTTTAAAAAACAAAAAGGTGTCTGACCAGGCAGTAGAGCAGTGGATAGAGCGTCGGACTGGGATGCGGAGGACCCAGGTTCGAGACCCCGAGGTCGCCAGCTTGAGCGCAGGCTCATCTGGTTTTAGCAAAGCTCACCAGCTTGGACCCAAGGTCACTGGCTAAAGCAAGGGGTTACTCGGTCTGCTGAAGGCCCATGGTCAAGGCACATATGAGAAAGCAATCAATGAACAACTAAGGTGTCGCAATGTGCAACAAAAAACTAATTATTGATGCTTCTCATCTCTCCGTTCCTGTCTGTCTGTCCCTGTCTGTCTATCCCTCTCTCTGACTCTCTCTCTCTGTCTCTGTAAAAACAAACAAAAAAACCCAAAACAAAATGAAAAGGTACATTCCTAACATTGAATTATTAAAATCAATTTTACTTACTCATTTACATATAAAAGCCTGTGGAAGTGATATCAATTAGAAGTAATGGTTTGAATTTTTTTAAATGTCAAATTGCCTTCATCAGTGTATATTTTGCATTTTAATAACTAGGATTGTGTAGGTAATAAAAGTTGCATCACTTGGAAAGATGACCCACATTTAAATGAGTTAAATTAATAAATGAAATGTTTGTAATATACATAGATGTACTAAATTTATATTAAACATATGTCTAGATTTTTTCCTTGCAAATTCAGCAGCCTTTTATGGAAAGATTTTTATTGCATAAAAAATTACTCTCTCAAAGTGGCCTGTATTCTGGTTTTAACCTAATGAAGTCATGTCTAAGTATTCCACAGACTTGGAAATGTAAATAAAAAATGTTTATTTAGTTCACTGTGGTCATCTTGATGCTCAAAGACAACTTGTTTGTTACGAATCCCTGGTTAAAATGGCACCAAATGAGAATTTAAATAATTTTTTTTAATGTGCATTTTCTATCCCTTAACTATGATTAACTCTCAAGGGTGTCAGCTTTACTTTTGCTTTTGTATTTTCTTCAGCTCTTTAAAGATGAGGGAAGCAAGTATTTAGGTATATTTTGGCTTTAGAATTAAGTATTTATAAAATACGATTCTCCAGAGTTTAGTGCATATTTTAATTCATGGTTAAGCTTTCACAACTTTGCAGAGCTAAGAAATGCATCAAAATTGTACCCTGAAACTTTCTCATATATACTAGTACCAACAGCAGTCTCCTTACCTCAGACTTTTAAAAAAAATACAAATCAATGACAGTAGGAAAGATATTGCCCAATATAGTAAAATTTTGTATTTTAAAAATCTATAAACATTTGAAACTAATTTCAAGAACTTTTTTTTTTAATTCAGTGAGAGGAGGGGAGGCAGAGAGATAGACTTCTGCATGTGCCCCGACCGGGATCCACCCAGTAAACCCACTAGGGGGTGATGCTCTTCCCATCTAGGGCATTGCTCTTTTACTCAGCAACTGAACTCTTAGTGCCTGAGGTGGAGGCCATGGAGCTATCCTCAGCGCCCAGGGCCAACTTGCTCCAATCGAGCCATGACTGCAGGAGGGGAGGAGAAGAAAAAGAGAGAAACAAGAGGGGGAGGGATGGAGAAGCAGATTGGCGGTTTTCCTGTATGCCCTGACCAGAAAGCAAAATCCAGGACATCCACATGCTGGGCTGATGCTCTACCACTGAGCCAACTGTCCAGGGCCAAGAACTTTCTAAAATTCTTATTAGAGCAGTGAATTGAGTTTTAAGAATATTTTTATTATAAATATGTATAAAATGCAATTGCTTATTATCTTGGCTAGGATGATAAATAACTGAACCCTTATATTGATTTTAGCAGTCAAACGGAAGGAAATCAGTTTACAGGAATGGCATATCAAGGACTTCTTTTAAGTGATCGTCGAAGACTAAGAACAGAAAGCATTGAAGAACATGCAACACCAAACTCTTCTCCTGCTCAGTGGCCTGGTGAGAATTTAAATGTTTTCTTTTTTAAAAATCTTCTATTTGGCAATTCTTTTTTAAAAAAGCTGCCAGCTGTTTTCCTAAAAGTTGTTTTTTGTGGATTTGGTGAATGGTTTTTGTTTTTGATGATGTTTTCTGCCACAGATTAAGTATTGTAATGTTATCTGAAGACTCAGAAAGTTGAGAAACTTAAAAAGCAGCTGTGTTTATTAGCATTAATAAAAGCAAGGTTTAACCTGACTGGTGGTGGTTCAATCTATCAATAGATTATTGACTCAGGACACTGAAGTCCCAGGTCAAAACCCTGAGATTGCTGCCTTGAGCGCAGGTTCATCCAGCTTGAGCACGGGTTCACCAGCTTGTGTGTGGGATCATTGCCATGATCCCATGGTCACTGGCTTGAGCCTAAGGTTGCTGGCTTGAGCAAGGGGTCACTGGCTTGGTTTGAGCCCCCTGGTAAAGGCACATATGAGAAGCAATCAATGAACAATGAAAGTGATGCAACCATGAGTTGATGCTTCTTCTCATCTCTCTTCCTTCCTGTCTGTCTCTTCCCCTCTCTCTAAAAACAAACTAAATAAATAATAAAAAAGCAAGGTTTACTATCTTTCATAATGGTGAACACACTATCTTTCTTATGCTTAGAAATTCTGAATTAGGGTCATAGAAAGCAATATTACAGAGATATTCTCATAGGTATATTAGAGAGAATACAATTATGAGTTTATATGTTAAGATAGAATGATCATTCTGTGGCATCTATGTTATGCTGTTAGTCTGTTTTTTTTTCTGATTAGCATCTCAAATCATCCCTACGCTCTTAATAGCTTTTTCTGGTCTGCTGTGTCATTTAAGTTTTACTCTATTTGCGTTATGACTCTGAGTTTACATGTAAGTGATCATTGTGAAGAGTGGCTGGAGAAGTGACAAACTCCATGTGTGTATTTAAAATTCATTTATATATGTTTATAGAATATTTTGTTTTCGTGTTCATTTTTATTAAAATAATTTTAGATTTTATAAAAAGTTTCAAAAATAGTACAAAATATTTCTCTATAACTTTTACCCAGAATTCCCCAAATGTTAACCTTATACATCTTTATTATTCATTCCTTTCCTCTCAGTCACTCACTTTGTGTGTGTATATATGTGTATTTTTTCTAAATATTTGTTAATTGCAAACATGGAGACCTTTTAAATCTAAATGTGTCGCCCTGGCTGGTTGGCTCAGCGGTAGAGCGTCGGCCTAGTGTGCGGAGGACCCGGGTTCGATTCCCGGCCAGGGCACATAGGAGAAGCGCCCATTTGCTTCTCCACCCCTCCACCGCGCTTTCCTCTCTGTCTCTCTCTTCCCCTCCCGCAGCCGAGGCTCCATTGGAGCAAAGATGGCCCGGGCACTGGGCATGGCTCTGTGGCCTCTGCCTCAGGCGCTAGAGTGGCTCTGGTCGCAATATGGCGACGCCCAGGATGGGCAGAGCATCGCCCCCTGGGGGGTAGAGCACCGCCCCTGGTGGGCGTGCCGGGTGGATCCCGGTCGGGCGCATGCGGGAGTCTGTCTGACTGTCTCTCCCTGTTTCCAGCTTCAGAAAAATGAAAAGAAAAAAAAAAAAAAAAAAAAATCTAAATGTGTCAGTCTTTCCTAAAAACAGACATTCTCTTGCATAAACATAGCATATCATAGTCAGCATCTTAATATTGATATAATACTGTAATCTATAGATTTTTTTCACATTATTCTGTATGTCCCACTAAATGTCCATACAGCATATAGTTGTAATTTCTCATGAGTTTCCTCTAATATGAAGTAGTTCCTCATTCTTTCTTTGTCTCTCATGACTTTGACACTTTTGAAGAGAACTAGGTCAATTATCTCCTAGAATGTCCCTTGATTTTTGTTTTTCTGATGTTTTCTCTTTCCTTTTTCTTTCTTTTTTTTTTTAAGAGAGAGAGAGAGACAGGAATGGAGAGAGATAAAAAGCATCAACTTGTAGTTGTGTCACTTTAGTTGTTCATTGATTGCTTCTAAAATGTGCCTTGACTGGGGGGCTCAACCCAGGCCAGTGAACCCTTGCTCAAGCCAGCAACCTTTGGGTTGTAAGCCAGTGACCTTGGGATCATGTTGATGATCCTGTGGTCAAACCAGCAACCCTGCGTTCATGTTGGTAAGTTTGAACTCAAGCCAGATGAGCCCCCACTCAAGCCTCAGGGTTTCGAACTTGGGACTCCAGTGTCCCAGGTCAATGCTGTATCCACTGTGCCACCACCAGGCAGGCATCTGATGTTTTCTTACTATTAGATTCAGGTTATCTGTTTTTGGCAGAGAATTCTACAAAAGAGATATTGTGCCTTTCAAGGAACACATAATGTCAATTGGTCCATTACTGGTGTTATTCACTTTGATATTTAGTAAAGTATATCTTTTGCTAGATTTCTCCTTTGTAAAAGTTTCTGTTTTTTCCCTTTGCAATGAATAAGTATCATTTGAACAGACAGTTTGAGTATGTGTAAAATGTCATACTTTACTCATAATTCTAGCATGTAGGGATGATTCTTACCTGAATCAGATATTACTGTGGGAGTCAATAGATGGTAATTTTCTAATTTTTATTATTCCTTCTACTTATTAGTTGAAATTATGCAGAAATTGTAGGTAAGGAAGAGCTTTCCCTTCTTCCCTTTTAAATTAATTTTCTTGCTCATTTCTTATACCAGTATAGAATAATGGATTCTTATTTTGTTTTATAGATTTTAAGCCATTCCTATCATTATTTATTTTGTTGCTCAAGTTATGGAAGTACATATTCCATATAACATAGGTACATCATTTTGGTTATGCAAATTTGGAATTTTTTTTCATTCTGGAGCTTTATACTGATAAACTTTTTGTGATACCTTAACCCTTACAGGTGTGAGCTCACTTATTAATCTTTTGAGTTCAGCCCAAGATGAAGAACAGCCAAAATTGAACATCTTGTTGTGTGAAGCTGTTGTTGCTGTTTACTTAAGTTTATTGATACATGCTCTTGCCACAAATTCCTCCAATGAATTGTTTCGACTTGCAGCCCACCCGTTAAATAATCGAATGTGGGCTGCTGTTTTTGGAGGAGGTGTGAAACTTGTTGTGAAACCTCAAAGACAATCAGAAAATATTTCAGGTAAGATTAATGTATGTAAATGTGACTACCATTGTTAAAGTGAAAGATTTTTTTTTAACATTTTAAGATTTTTAATTTTTTTTATTTTGAAATTCAGCAATGGTTAAAGTATAATCACTCTTGTTAGGATGGTAACTAACTAAACTCATGTTAGAATAAGATTCAGTAGAATAAGATACAGTAATTTCAGCTGAATAATTTCTGATACCAGGAAAAATTTAAGGATAAAAAAGAATTAGAAGAACAGTAAAGGCAAGTGAGGAGACAATGTTAGGGAGCAAGACCCTATAGAGAAAGGATAGTTTTTAATTAGAGAAAGAAGATTTCTAAAAATTGTTTTATTTTTCAAATTATAGTGGATGCATAATATTACATTAATTTCAGGTATACAACCTAGTGATGAGACATTTCTATAACTTATAAGTGTTCACCTCAATAAATCTAGAACCAATCTGACACCATACATAGTTATAACAATATTATTCACTTGATTCCCTATGCTGTACTTTACATCCCTGTGACTATTCTATAACTACCAATTTGTACTTTTTAATCCCCTTACCTTTGAGAAAGAAGGTTTTAATAAATCCTCCTAATCATTATAGATCATACCAGTAGTTGGTTTCAGATTAAGTTTATTATGGTCATGTACAAGATAGCTGTTTCACTCATGCACCTGGTTTATTTATTCCGTGTGTGTGTGTATGTGTGTGTGTGTGTGTGTGTGTGTGTGTGTGTGTGTGTGTTTTCCTTATGGACTAGAATATATTCTCCATCTTACTTTTTAAGATGGTAGGATATGGTGAGATCAAGACTAATGCCTAGGAAAGGTTTCCATCTTGGTGCTGAAACATCAAAATCATATTAATTTATCCTTAGGAGTGCTCATATTACAGGTGAGCAATCAGTGGCACAGTTTAATGGCACAGATTATAACTTGTGCCCTTACTCCCAAGCTCGATTTAAATGACTACATTGGTATGTAACTCAAAATAAGGGAGGAGATCTCACCAACTCCCATTGTTTCTCCTCCATTGTATGTGGATGACTTTATCTTCCTACTTTGCTGTAATCTACTTTGTACTTAAAAGTTTTCCCCCAAAATCACTTCTTTTACTGAATTTTTTATTCTTTTTTATGGTAATTCATTCATCAAGTTTAAAATCTTGAGTATGCATTCATATTTGCATTCATTTAACACCTATCTGCCACACAGTTTTCTCTACTTTGGAGATTCAGAGTGAACAAAACAGACAAATCCTTTACCTTCAGGAAGCTTACATCTAGTGGAGGTTAAGTTAAATAAATATTTCAGGTGTGATAAGAACTCTGATAGTGGAGATAGATGAGGGAGGAAAAGGAGAGGAGGGCACTTTAGTTAGGGTAGTCAGAAGACACATTTCTGATTAGAAAGCATCTGAGCAGAGTCTTAGGGAAGTCAGTGATCACACCGTGCAGAGCTTCCAGGCAGACGGAGCAAGGAGGGCAATGGTCATGAGGTGGGACTGAATTTGGCCTTTTCTAGGAACTACAAAGGAGGCCAGAATGGCTATTGTGTGTGTGTGGGGGGGGGCACTCAGAAATAACAGCTGGCTGGGGGCAAGGTCATTTAGGGTCTCATGGATCATGGTGTGGACTTTAGTTGTTCTTCTAAAGAAAGATAGGAAACTACTGGAGGTTTTTAAGCATAGAGGTGACATAATCTGATTTAGGTTTTCAGAAGACCCAGTCTAGCTACTGTGTGGAGAATAGACTGTGAAACAAGATAAAAGTAGGAAGTCTGGGTGGGAGGCTATTGTTACAGTCCACTTAAAAGATGATTGTGGGTTACCATCAAGAATGAATGGATTTTATCATTTCACAATATGTGTAAATCAGAGAGACCATCATGCTGTACACCTTAAATTTATATAATGGTACATGTCTATTTCTCAGTAAACCTGGAAGAAAGACTGGCGGTACAAGTGTTAGCAAGGATGCTTAGCTGCTGGAACTCTCATATATTACTGGTGGGAGTGTTAAATGTACAACCACTCTGGAAAACAGTTTGAGAGATTTTTATAAATTTATCTTATGACCCACTTACCTTAGGTCCCAACAGTTCCACTTTTAATTATTTACTTAGAAGAAATGAAACCATAGATTCACACAGTCTTGTAAATAAATCTTTATACAGCTTTATTTAAAATAACTCCAAACTGGCATTAACATAAATGTCAGCCTGACTAGGTGGTGGTGCAGGGGATAGAGCATTGGACTCAGATGCAGAAGACCCAGATTTGAATCCCCAAGGTTGCCAACTCGAGCGTGGTCTCACCAGCTTGATTGGAGGGTTGCTGGCTTGAGCATGGGATCATAGACATGACCCCAAGGTCGCTGGCTTGAGCAAGGGGTCATTCGCTCTGCTGCAGCCCCCTCCCCTCCATCAAGGCACATATGAGAAAGCAATCAGTGAACAACTAAGGTGCCATAGTGAAGAATTGGTGCTTCTCATCTCTTCCCCTTCCTGTCTGTCTGTTCCTCTCTGACTCTTCTTTGTCAAAAATAATAAAAAAGAATATACAGTGTGTCCATAAAGTCATGGTGCACTTTTGACTGGTCACAGGAAAGCAACAAAAGACGATAGAAATGTGAAATCTGCACCAAATAAAAGGAAAACTCTCCCAGTTTCATACCTATTCAGTGCAGTTCAACGTGGGCTCACACACAGATTTTTTAGGGCTCCTTAGGTAGTTATCCTGTATAGCCTCTACAGACTCATCACTGACTCATGGCCTACCAGAACGGGGTTTCTCCACCAAACTGCCGGTTTCCTTCAACTACTTATCCTACCGAGTAATGTTATTCCTATGTAGTGGCGCTTCGTTATAAACGTGCCGATATTCACATTGCACTTTGGTCATGAATTCGAATTTAGCAAGCCACAGAACACACTGAACTTTCCTCTGTACCGTCCACATCTCAACTGGCATGGCTGTGGGCTGCTCCGCTGTATACATGGTGTTACGTCATCATCTGCGCATGCACACATGCTGCCACATCATCCTACAGAAACTGGGAGGGTTTTCCTTTTATTTGGTGCAGATTTCACATTTCTGTCGTCTTTTGTTGCTTTCCTGTGACTGGTCAAAAGTGCACCATGACTTTACGGACACATAGTATATATATAACCTAAATGTCAGTTATCCAGCACAAGTGGGCTTAAAAAAAAAGGAATGGATAACCAAGATGTGGCATGCACATATAATGGAGCGTTATACAGCCAAAAAGAGGACTGAAGTGCTAAAACATTCTACAACCAGCATGAACCTCAAAAATATTATGCTAAGTGGAAGAAGCCAGACACAGAAGTCACATATTGTAGGGTTCCATTTATATGAAATATCCAGAGAGACAGAAAGCAGATTAGTGGTTGTCATGGGCTAGAGAGAGGGAGGGATGGAGAGTGACAGCTTAGTGGGTATGGGTCTTTCATTTGGGGTGATGAGAATGCTTTGGAATTAAATAGAGATTGTTTGCATAACAGTGTGAATGTACTAAATGACGCTCACTTATACATTTTAAAATGATTAATTTTATGTAAATTTCACCTAAATTAGGAAAAAGTTAAAGGAAGTTTAGTTTAGGGTCGTAATCCTAGGCAGAGTGAAAAGTGGTCATATTCTGAATATAATGTGGAGTTACTGATGATTGTTGGTGAATTGTGTGGGATGGGGTGTGGAAGAAGGAGGAGTTGAGATAGAATTGTCATCTATGCTGGGGAGCTAGCTGTATGGGTTGCATGGTTAGCTTCTTTCTGCCTCTCCCATATCTAGTGAGTTCTTGAATTTTTTTGACATTTCTTTGATGTATTCTTTTTATCTAATACTTGCTCTCAGTCTTTACCACCCACAGTACTAGTTCAGACCCTTATGTAGTCTTGGTCCACATTCCTCTTTCATTGATCAAAAAGACCATATCTCATCCTGTGACTAGACGATTTTGCGCAAATGCCCATAGGATGAGCTTCCAACTTCATTTCCACAATCTAGTCCTGGCCTAACTCTAGATTGTCATTGTTATTGCCCTCCCTGATGCCGGTCTGGCAAAAGTAGTTTGTTTCTTATTTACCCAAACCGTTTATCATTTATTTCTGGTGTCCTTTTCTCTTATCACGCTGAACTTCTCCTTCTTTTAAGCATGTTTTATGTCCTACATATTCAGTGAATCTTTCTTGAACACTTGCCAGAAATAATCACTCAGGCACTTTTCTTATGACTTAGTGAATACACCCTTTATTTAGTACCTAGAATTACTTTAATCCTTATTCTGTATAGCACAAAGGCTGTTTCATGGGAAGATATCCTTGTGTGCTGGAGCACTGGTGCAGTAACTAGAAGAGTTTAGAGCAGGGGTCCCCAAACTGCGGCTTGTGGGCTGCATGAGGCCCCCTGTGGCCATTTATCCAGCCTCCACTGCACTTCTGGAATGGGCACCTCTTTCATTGGTGGTCAGTGAGAGGAGCATAGTTCCCATTGAAATACTGGTCAGTTTGTTGATTTAAATTTACTTGTTCTTTATTTTAAATATTGTATTTGTTCCTGTTTTGTTTTTTTACTTTAAAACAAGATATGTGCAGTGTGCATAGGGATTTGTTCATAGTTTTTTTTATAGTGCGGCCCTCCAATGGTCTGAGGGACAGTGAATTGGCCCCCTGTGTAAAAAGTTTGGGGACCCCTGGTTTAGAGGCACTAAACTCTTTAGATGCAAGTGAGTAATTTAGTCTAAACTAAAACTTGCCAAAAGTGGAAAGAAAATAAAAGCTAAGTCATTAAGTTAGTTAATCATGGAAAATAAAAAAATTTTTTCTTTTCTTTTTATTCAGCACCTCCTGTTCCTTCTGAAGACATAGATAAACACCGGAGGAGATTTAACATGCGAATGCTGGTCCCTGGAAGGCCTGTAAAAGATGCTACCCCACCACCAGTACCTGCAGAAAGACCATCTTACAAAGAACAATTTATTCCTCCTGAACTTAGTATGTGGGATTATTTTGTTGCAAAGGTAAAGGATGTGAGGAAAACAGGTTTTAAGTGTGTCTGTTTTGTTAATTTTTGTACACACATCACATAGGAATGATGGCGCAGCTTCTAGACTGAGTCACCCTAGCTTAGACATTTTAATCTCTCAAGTCCAGAAATTGAATAGTCATTCAGGGATGATCAGATACTTGATGATGATTAGATACTTGATGTGGATGAGACAAATTAAAATCATATGGGATTTAGGTGTAAGCCAGAAATCAGTTTATTTTCAGTCATTTGTTGTTTTTTTTTGGGTTTTTTTTTTTAATTTTATTTTTCTGAAGTGCGAAGCAGGGAGGTAGAGAGATAGACTCCTGCATGCGCCTAGCCAGGACCCACCTGGCAAACCCACCAGGGGGGGATACTCTGCCCATCTGGGGTGTTGCTTTGTTGCAATCAGAGCCATTCTAGCACCTGAGGTGAGGCCATAGAGCCATCCTCAGTGCTCGGGGCCAAGTTTGCTCCATTGGAGCCTTGGCTGCGGGAGAAGAGAGAGAGAAAGGAGAGGATGAGGGGTGGAGAAGCAGATAGGTGCTTCTGTGTGCCCTGGCCGGGAATTGAACCAAGGACTTCCACATGCTGGGCCTATGCTCTACCACTGAACGAACCGGCCAGGGTCAGAAATCAGTTTATTAACATGTAGTCAACATCATCATTTTCTCATGCCTGGAATACTTGTATCTACCATCTCAGTTCCCTTTATCTGATTATCATAGTTCCCTTGGTCAGCATGGAATTAGAGCAGAAGGAGATATTTAGGGTTTTACTGTTACCAAAGTCCAGTGCTTCAATAGGGCAAAACTCAACATCAGAGTTTAAGATTACCTGATCAAGAAGGTGCCAACTGAGAAGATGGTAGCCCTAATCCTTAAATTCATCCTAAGGAAGTACAGAGTTCAGGCTTCTTTTATGTCAAGGGAAAGGAAAACAGGAGGTGCTATTTATTTAATATATAATTTAAAATCTCAAGCCCCAAACTGGATTCCTCTAATGATTAGCTTGTCTAAGGCAGAGCTGTTAGCCTGAAGGCCTTGAGAACAGAAGGCCCAAACAAGACGGAGTTCAAGAGACTGCACAGTTCACCTGTTAGACTCTCAGGACATGGTGTGGCTCTGTGACACATCTCTGTTTCTCCAGTGCAGAGGAAACATCTCTGGGGATTGGAATCCGCACAGGGACTAGATCCATTATATCCCATTTAGGATCATGTTGGGTGCGTCACTTGCTTTTCAGCACTTTCCTTTTTTGAGTTCATCACCATCCATCAAAATTTCCCTCTTTATGTGTTAGTGCTGTTGCCACCTGGCTGGGAGTGTGCAAGAGGGAATCCATCTCCTGTCATGCCTCCTCCCAGTGTTGTTAGGACAAAAGAAACCTAACTATATATATTTAAAAACACCTTTACCTTTTATTGCAGCCGTTTCTCCCTTTGTCTGATAGTGGTGTTATATATGATTCTGATGAAAGCATTCACAGTGATGAAGAAGAAGATGATGCTTTTTTTTCAGACACACAAATACAGGAGCACCAAGATCCAGACTCCTATAGGTAAATAAGGCTTTTCTTTTTTTCTTATTTTCTTTTTCTTTTGTAGAAAATCCTCATATTACTAATTTTAAGTAACATTATCATGTACTTATACAAAAACTTACTTGTGTTTTTAGCCTACGATTCTGTACCTTTGAAATAAATTTCCAGAGAGTACAGCATGTCTTTCACCTCTAGTTTCAAAGACTAGCTTACATTCAGATGCAAACACAAACATTTTTAGTGAAGGAAAAATATGTAACCTATTGTTGTGTTATTAGAACTTATATATAATTTATTGATGTGCTGTTAGATTCCCTGTGACTGGTAAATTTTTTTTTTTTTAACAGAGACAGAGAGTGAGTCAGAGAGAGGGATAGACAGGGACAGACAGACAGGAACGGAGAGATGAGAAGCATCAATCGTTAGTTTTTCGTTGCAACACCTTAGTTGTTCATTGATTGCTTTCTCATAAGTGCCTTGACCGTGGGCCTTCAGCAGACCGAGTAACCCCTTGCTCGAGCCAGCGACCGTGAGTCTAGGCTGGTGATCTTTTGCTCAAATCAGATGAGCCTGTGCTCAAGCTGGCGACCTCGGGGTCTCGAACCTGGGTCCTCGGCATCCCAGTCCAATGCTCTATCCACTGCGCCACCGCTTGGTCAGGCTGTAGTAAATTTTTTTTATCAAGTAATTTCCAGATATTTTAAGTGTAATATATTGTTGCATATCTTTTCTTCTCAAAGACTATACATGTGCCTTTGTAAAATTATAAGTTGTTAGAAAAAGCCAGCTTTTTTATGTGTGTGGGGGGGGCGATTGGTCTAAATAGTCAACAGGGATCATTACTGTGCTTTGCTCATGATTTTCTTATTCAATTAAGTATAACTTTTTTTGTCCCCCTTGAACAGCTGGGCTCTTCTGCATTTGGCAATGGTTAAGCTAATACTTCACAATATCAAGAATTTCTTTCCTATTGCTGGATTGGAATTCTCTGGTAAGTTTGGAATTTGAAAATTAATGTTAATAAATATAATAAATTACCATCATGTTTTTCTTTACAAAATTCAAATGCTCTTTACAAAAAGAGCATTTGGTGCTAAAAAAAATTTCTGCATTGGAGATTTAAGAGGTCTTGTTTATTTTAGGCTTCGGTCTATGGTTTTAAATACATAGCAAGAATTGCCGTCTTCCTAGAAGATCAAAAGATAAAGCAAAAAAGTAGAATGGAGAAGCTAGACATTTTCTCAGCTCATTTTATAGAGCTAGCTTTCTGCTTTGTTGAAAGAATTAAGAATCCAAATTAGATTAACATTAGATTAGAATTAGATTAATTAACTTTCAGATTTATTTGTATTTTCAGAAGTTTTGGGTATAAGTTCAGATTTGATAAATATATGATGATCAACATTTTTTATAGAAATAAAATGACCTATTCTATCACTTTTTAGAGTTGCCTGTAACATCACCATTAGGTATTGCTGTGATCAAAAACTTGGAGAATTGGGAACACATCCTGCAAGAGAAAATGAATCAATTTGAAGGTCCACCCCCTAACTATATCAACACATATCCAACTGACCTTTCAGTAGGAGCTGGCCCAGCTATTCTTCGAAATAAAGCAATGCTAGAACCTGAAAATACACCATTCAAGTAAGAATGCTTTTTTTTTTTTTAGTAAGAATGCTTTTTTAATGCTGATGAGAGTGTGGCTTGGTTTAATCTTTCTGGAAGACACTTTGGTGTCTACAGCCATGCCACCCTGAATGCGCCTGATCTCATCTGATCTTGGAAGCTAAGCACGGGTGGGCCTGGTTAGGACTTGGATGGAAGACAGTTTGACAAAATATGCCAGTAGCCTTCCAAACATTCATAACTTTGAACCTGTAATTCTGTTTCTAACAATATATTCTAAGGGAACATAAGAAATCTTGTTGGAAAACTTTTTCCCAGTATTACCTATAATTCAGTA
The DNA here is from genome assembly GCF_036850995.1 of Saccopteryx leptura. Taxonomy (NCBI): domain Eukaryota; kingdom Metazoa; phylum Chordata; class Mammalia; order Chiroptera; family Emballonuridae; genus Saccopteryx; species Saccopteryx leptura. The sequence goes on from NC_089508.1 coordinate 68,429,866, forward strand.
GACATTTTGTATTCAGGGAAAAATCTTTATTATCTGTTATTATTTTAAAAACACTTACAGAAATTCTTTGAGGTATTGTATTTTTCGCTCCATAAGATGCACCTGACCATAGACACACCTAGGGTTTTAAGGAGGAGAATAAGAAAAAAAATAATCTGAACCAAATGGTGTGTTAAAATATTTAATAAAATACTGTTATTTTTTGCTCCATAAGATGCACGGGCATTTTCCCCTCCACTTTTGGGGGGAAAAAGTGCATCTTATGGAGCGAAAAAATACAGTAATTTACATATGCAAACAAGGTACTACTTACCTTTTGTCAGTAATTTAACAGTAAACATTGTTTTTCATTGATGTTTTGATCAATGAAATGTTCATACGGGCTGCTGTCGATAAACAGCATGCTTTCTTTCTTGAAGCAGCTGGTCATGATTAGAGTATTGCTCAGAAGATTGAAAGAACAGGGCTTTTTAGCTTGTTAGGATGTTAGAAATGATACCTGTGACTTCATTGGCGATATGCTTTAACCAACAGAACCAACCTAGAGTATGATTTAAAAAGAGAATAAGAGATTCATTTGACTCTCAACTCAATCTGTTCATTCAGGGAACCTGTAGTTAGAGACTTAATTGCTAGATTTTTTAGAAGAACTAAAAATTAAAAGTGAAATTGTAAAATTTGTTAAGTTTAATGCTGTATCTTCTCTTTTTTTAATTTTTTTATTCTTTTTTTTTTACTTTTTCTGAAGCTGGAAATGGGGAGAGACAGTCAGACAGACTCCCGCATGCGCCCAACCGGGATCCACCCGGCACGCCCACCAGGGGCGAAGCTCTGCCCACCAGGGGGGCGATGCTCTGCCCCTCCGGGCATCGCTCTGCGGTGACCAGAGCCACTCCAGCGCCTGGGGCAGAGGCCAAGGAGCCATCCCCAGCGCCCAGGCCATCTCCGCTCCGCTGCGGGAGGGGAAGAGAGAGACAGAGAGGAAGGAGGGGGGGGGTGGAGAAGCAAATGGGCGCCTCTCCTATGCGCCCTGGCCGGGAATTGAACCCGGGTCCCCCGCACGCCAGGCCGACGGTCCACTGCTGAGCCAACCGGCCAGGGCTGCTATATCTTCTTTACCATAGATAATGGAGGTTTTTCAAAATAGTACCTGCAAATATGAAACACATTTCCTATAAACTAAAAAAGCATGCTATGTTGATTGTCTTTATAGATCCCGGGATTCTTCTGCACTTCCAGTCAAACGACTTTGGCATTTCCTTGTTAAACAAGAAGTCCTTCAAGAGACATTTATTAGATATATTTTCACTAAGAAAAGAAAGCAGAGTGAGGTATTTTGAAAAAATATTTTTCTATTGTGATTTTTGTTTAGTTTTCTTTAATATTTCTAACAAATTCTGTGCTTGATTTATTTTGAAACTTACTTTTTGGTTGGAACTTACTATCTTTCATACATCATAGGTAATAGTTTACCAAACTACAATAAATTTTTTTAAGGTTAAAAACTTACAGTTTCCACTTCATAACAATGAAACAACATAGGTCCTTGATAAATCATATAAGGTCTACCGGAAAGTTCTGTCCGTTTTTGGAATAAAACAAAATACAAATTTTTCTTACTGTCAATAAACTTTATTAAATAATATAATTGCCATTATTATTAATGATTTCTTGCCAGTGTGAGGGCAATTTGTATATCCCATTTTTGAAAAATGTTTTATCTTTTGATGCGAAAAATTGAACCAGTGCTTGTTTGATATCTTCTTCATTTTTGAATTTTTGCCCTTCAAAAAATTTTGTAAGGACAAAAACAAGTGATAGTCGGTGGGTGCTAAGTCTGGGGAATATGGTGGATGCGACAGACATGCTTCTGTAGCATTTCTTCCTTGTTGAAATTCGTAAAAATTACAGTGGCGTAAATGAACTTTATCAGTAGCCATGGGTACACTATGGCTTCACACATAGACTAACGTGAATCAACTTTGTTTTAGTTAATTTGCTACGTCAGTATGTATACATTAAGTGATAAAAATAGAGAGGCACACATGCGCCAAATAAATGTGCTTATGTGTCAAAACTTGTTGTGATAGAAACGGACAGAACTTTCCGGTAGACCTTATATATACACAAGTGAAAGTTTGTACTTCCTTTATATTTGCCATTGGGCTTTTTACATGTAGTAAGTGTTGTGATTGGATGGTTTGGGGAATTTAATATATAAATGAGTATACTCTGTAATAGGATACTATGAATATCATTTAATTAAAAATAATATAGCCCTTTAAAAGTATATTATTTTAGTTTTTAGAAATGACCAGGATATACTTTAGAAGCAACAAATTCAGAATATTTTGTGTGAGAGAGTAAACTATAGAAATACCACGTTCAAAATGCAGAAAGATTGCTTTTACAAAATGAAGCAGAGATTTCTACATTGCTTAGTGATTTTTAACCTAAATACAGCGTGTCCGTAAAGTCATGGTGCACTTTTGACCGGCCACAGGAAAGCAACAAAAGATGATAGAAATGTGAAATCTGCACCAAATAAAAGGAAAACTCTCCCAGTTTCATACCTATTTAGTGCAGTTCGATGTGGGCTCACGCACAGATTTTTTAGGGCTCCTTAGGTAGCTATCCTGTATAGCCTCTACAGACTCATCACTGACTCATGGCCTACCAGAATGGGGTTTCTCCACCAAACTGCCGGTTTCCTTCAACTGCTTATCCCACCGAGTAATGTTATTCCTATGTGGTGGCGCTTCGTTATAAACGCGCTGATATTCACATTGCACTTTGGTCACGGATTTGAATTTAGCAAGCCACAGAACACACTGAACTTTCCTCTGTACCGTCCACATCTCAACTGGCATGGCCGTGGGCTGCTCCGCTGTATACATGGTGTTACGTCATCATCTGCGCATGCACACATGCTGCCACATCATCCTACAGAAACTGGGAGGGTTTTCCTTTTATTTGGTGCAGATTTCACATTTCTATCGTCTTTTGTTGCTTTCCTGTGACACCGCTTTGCACTGGTCAAAAGTGCTCCATGACTTTACGGACACATGTATAAATTAGTAATGTAATACTGTTCTGGATTTAAGAAGAATCAGTAATTTGGGAGACTGGCACTGTAGAACTTAAAATGATATCTTATTTATAAAATGAGGGGTACGTAGATCTTTTACATGAGCATTCCAGTTTATTTGGCCATTCAGTGAGATAATGGGCAGCTGGGAGAGTGTTCTCAGGGTAGAGTATCAGATGGGATTAAAGTTTTGGCAAACAAAATTTATGAGAAAAGAAAAGTGAGTTATATTTCACTTAGGAAAGTGAAAACCGAGAGGGACAGTACATGATTTCAGTTTCCCAAGGTGAATACAGAACTACTTCTCAGTTTCCCCCCATGCCTAGGGCAGCGGAACCTCCCCAACTCATTCTTTTCTCTAGTCACCCACTTACCTGGATGGTAATTGTGGTCACCCCTTGTGAACAGTCATTTATTTTCTTTGTGGATTTAAAAATTATGTAGTTAAATGAGGAATTCGGTGATTGAACTATCTAAATTATTTTGTATCTTATAAGCTTTTTTGATGACAAACAAAAAATCCCCTGATGATATTGAAATAATTGATGCAAGATTTGTTAGAGGAATCACAGAGCCAAATTTATTTCCTCTTTCATTTACTCTACTGTTGACACCATTTCCTATAGTGATGCTGAGTCCAAATGCCATAAAACAAGATACAGAAATCTAAGAAATAGATTTAAAATAAAAGATATTTGCCTGACCTGTGGTGGCGCAGTGGTTAAAGTGTCAACCTGGAATGCTGAGGTTGCTAGTTCAAAACCCTGGGCTTGCCCAGTCAAGGCTTGAGAAGCAACTACTATGAGTTGATGCTGCCTGTTTCCACCCCCCCCCCCTCTCTCTCTCCTCTCTCTCAAATTGATAAAAATCTTTAAAAAAATAACAAAAAATTCTTGTTTAAATAGAGCTCTCTTACTCACAGAAAGCCAGTTCATTGAAGGATTTTCTGTTATTCAGAATACTGTGAGAATCCAGGTGATTAGATTGTTAGGGCCCTCAGACTCTTGTCTTACCCTTCAGGTTCTGATCTCTCCTCTCAGCTTCCCTCTTCCTTAACTAAGGCTCTCCCTCTTCCTGCCCTTTTGCTCCCTTTCTTTACCCAGGGGTCTCAAACTCAACTCAGCATGTGGGCCGCAGAGCAAGATCACAGCCCTTCGGCAAATACAAGTAGGCCCCTAGGCTTACTTAATTTTATCCAAAATATTTTGAACTTCGTGGATTAGTCTGCGGGCCGCACAAAATTGTTTGGCGGGCCGCAAGTTTGAGACCCCTGCTTTACGCCGTCAGTCTCTGTGCTCTTGGGATCAGCAGCCAAGCTTGTGTTCTCTGCTGTGTTTCTACTAGCCTAGGGTCTCAGGAACAGGGAGGTAGGACAGAGATAAATAGGCCATTTCTTAAAATACTCTGTAAGCATTGGTTGGCTCTAAGGAAGGGAAGTACATGCTGGGGAGTTTGGATAGAAGAAGAATTATCATGTACCCTTTTGTACCTTTTGAATTTTAAATTGTTGAATTGGTTCTTGTCCAGTGCTGTTAAATAGAACTTTTTGTGACAATGGAAATTTATATCTGTTCTTTACAATAGAGTAGTCATCAGCCACATGTGGTTATTGAGCAGTTGAAATGTGGCTAGTGTGACTGAAGGACTGAATTTTTTTATTTCAATATATATTTAAGTAGCCACATATAGTTGGTGGCCACTGTATTGAATAGTATAGATCTACTGAAAAGTTGTTTTCATTAGGGAAAAAAATGTTAAATCCATTAAGACAAAATATAAACTGGTCATTAAGTTCAGAAATGTGCAACATTATTAAATCTACCCATCTACTAAGAGAATTTTATATTTTTAAATTATTAAATATGACTTTGATAATAAATTTGGTAAATTCAATGAATTAATTTATAAAATTGGCAAACTAATCATAAAAGTGCTAATGTATTGGCTAATTAAAAAAATGACTTTAAAAGAACATTCTTCTGAGAAATGCTGAAATTCTAGATGTGTTCTTCTGAAAGTTTAACCCATTGACTATATTAAAGAAGTCTGTTTCATAAAACAGGTTTTTGTGAAATCGATAAATGTGGCAAATGCAGGTCCTCGATGACAGGCAAGCAGGCTGTTTGGCAGTTTGGCCGCAGCCCATGGCTAGCGCTGAAGGCATGGCCAGAGTATTTGCCCCTCGTGGCTTTCAGTAAAATAGCCACTTCAAGAGGCATTAGAAGGAATGTATTGATCTGATCAAACCTTCAGAGGTTTCCACAGCGGAGCAGAAATATTACTTCTGATTGTAGCCATGCCTGAACCAGGAGCAAGTTATTGGTGTGATTTTTTTCCCCATTACTCATTTTATCAAACATTTACTTCTAACAAGGAAAAAAATCATATGATTATGTAAATGGTTGATGTGAATTCTAATTTCTGTCTCTTCATATACTCCTGTAAGAGTGAATAATTATCAGTGTGTTCAATGTGTGTTTAGAAATAAGTAGTTTTAATTTGTAGTTGAAAAAAACCCTTTAGAGCAGTGTCCCCAACCCCCGGGCTGCGGACTGGTACTGGTCCACAGAGAAAGAATAAATAACTTACATTATTTCCGTTTTATTTATATTTAAGTCTGAACGATGTTTTATTTTTAAAAAAGACCTGTAACAGATGTAATTCCCCTGTTATATCTGTCTAAGACTCACTCTTGACACTTGTCTCAGTCACGTGATACATTTATCCGTCCCACCGTAAAGGCCGGTCCGTGAAAATATTTTCTGACATTAAACCGGTCTGTGGCCCAAAAAAGGTTGGGCACCACTGCTTTAGAGGATAGGAATCTATTATAGAATGCATCTGCTTATACAAGTTTTATTTTTAAAGATTGCAGTTTAAGTTAAAACTTTGTTATATAACTGATAGACAAATAACTGAATTTTATTCTAAAATAGCCTTTATATATATAATAGTCACATTAATTTTGCCTGGTTTGCTTTGTGTTGTGTTTATCTGATGACATCACATTTTACTCAGTTTAATTTCTTGCATGATATTTTGCTTTTCAAAGAAAAGCTTGCAAACTCATTTCTACCATCTTAAAGTGATGGAGTGGCCATTTCAATTTGAAAATTTTCATTCTCTTTATAACTTTGTTTCATGCATGTGTTTTGTGTTTGTGACGGTGTGGTGTTACTTAGTCTGTAGAAGAACATGTGGAGCAGGTCAAACAAAACTACGTAGCAGAAGATTGCCACATCAAGGTAGTATTCCACGCTCTTGTATTTAGCTTATTCTTTCAAGTTCAGGGGGCTAATGCCTCATCTTATTACTAACCATGACTTGTCCAACTGGCTGACTAGTCAGGATACTCATTGCTCCCACATGTTAGGAGACTCTGCACTGCATCTGGCCTGCTCTTCCTGCCATTCTTTCTTGCTTCCTGTTCCATCTCCACTTCAGCCACTTTTTCCAATCTGATCTTAAACATGATTATTTCTCTTTTTTTCCTCTTTGATTCTGCCTCTTTCCTTCCCATAACCTTTGACCCTAAGCCCTGCACCTTTCTCCCATCAATCTCCTTCATTCCTTTCTGTTTTCCTTTCACCTTCTCCTTATTCCCATCTCATCACCCTTCTTTAAAAATATTTAATTTCTTTTATGACTTCTTTGTCTTCCTATATATTTTTCTTCCACTCTTGCATCTTATGTATGCACATTCTCACAATAGCATCTTTGCACTCTTTTGGAAAAGGTAAGAGGGACGCATTACTGTCATAAATACTAGTGAGAACTATGCTGGCTTTTATGACAGTATCCTATAATCAGAATGAAAATATTTATACTTGGGGTGATTACTGGGCATTAGAGAATTAAACCTAATTCCAAAGCTAATTTTCAACACACTAAAATTACTGGTACCTTTTTACTTGCTGCTGCTGCTGCATTTCTTCTTACTTACACTTCTTGTAAGGCTGGAGGGGTGCAGATCTCTGCATGGCGCTGTGCTGCAAGACTGAAATTGTTACAATGTCTTTTAGGTTGAAGCTGATCTGGGCTATCCAGGTGGGAAGGCAAAAGTCATTCATAAGGAATCAGATATGATTATGGCATTTTCCATTAACAAGGTAAAAGCTTTAGTCATTATAAAGAATGTCCTTCTTTCTTAGTGAAATTGCTTAAATTATTGACTCTGCCTTTACTTTACAGGCAAACCATAATGAAATTGTTTTGGCTTCTACACATGATGTACAAGAACTCGATGTTACTTCTCTACTGGCCTGTCAGTCATACATGTGGATTGGAGAAGAATATGACAGAGAATCCAAAAGGTTTGATTGTTTTATGTAGTCAGTTTTCAATGTGGTTTTCTTCAAAGGGTTAAATTGGTTATATACATTGAATTATCTTCAGAAGTATATTTGTATCTTCCTTCATTTGGGTAGGAAACAAACATAATTGATTTAACTGCAAATAAAAGGCAGTGCTTACATCAGGGAGCAAATTAGTCACACTTATCCCATTAGACCCTGAACTATTCATAGTGTTTGAGTCATAATAATCCCCAACACCGAAGTCCAGTGCTGACAGTTGCCACTTTGACATTTAACCCCAAAGAAATGTCAGGAATAACACAATATTCAGTAAATTCAACTAATCTGGATAATTAAAACAAAAAGCAGTATACACAAATGTATTCTTTAGACTGATTGATGAATCACATTTACTGAGTAAATTCCAGTATTTCTTCTTAGCTCCTTAAGCATACCCTTTTTACAGGTAAAAATGTAGGCAACCTAACTTTTCAGTAAAGCTGTGGACACTGCACTGTGTTCTGCATCTTGCAGCTTCTCCTCCACATTTGCCTTCCCTCTTGCTTTTCTCCAGACTCTTGAAAATTTTATATGCTTAGAAATGGTGCCATGAGAACTTCTCTCCTTGTTGTGTTGAATTTTCTATATTGTCAGTATATAATATAACTAGATTTCAGTATCACACTTCAGGGGGGTAGATATAACTATATAATATGATATAGCTCATCATAAAAATTACTTTAACATTTTTTATGTGATAATCAGCACCTTACATTAAGAAATCTTTAAAACTTCTTTAAAATGTATGAATGGGATATCTATACTTGAAGAGAGCATATAATCTTTTCCTGTATATGATAAATCTAAAATATCTGTTAACTACTTCAAAATAAACATTTGTTCCAACTTGTACAGCAATAAAATTACCACCAAATGGCATTAGACTAAATTATATTTTGCCTAAAGGAAAAAAATTACCCAGTAAGGTAATTGCTAATGATTAGTACATATACCTAAGTTTTTCTCATGGATGTTTATTAAGAAATAGACTGTCCTATGTAGCCTGACCAGGCGGCAGCACAGTGGACAGAGCGTCGGACTGGGATGTGGAGGACCCAGGTTTGAAACCCTGAGGTCGCTGGCTTGAGCGCAGGCTCATCCAGCTGGAGCATGGGGTCACTGGCTTGAGCATGGGATCATAGACAAGACCCTATGGTCACTGGCTTGAGCTCAAAGGTCACTGGCTTGAGGAAGGGGTCCCTCACTCTGCTGTCGCCCTCCCCCAACCCCAAGTCAAGGCATGTATGAGAAAGCAATCAATGAACAACTAAGGTGCCGCAATGAAGACTTAATACTTCTCATCTCTCTCCCTTCCTGTCTCTCTCTCTGTCTCTCGGTCTCTGTCACAAAATAAATAAATAAAGAAGAAGCTCTGTAATTGGAATTTGTGTTAAGATGGAATTTTCACAATAACATAAATGTTTTTCACAGTTCAGATGATATTGATCATCGTGGTTCCACTACAGCTCTTTACCAACCCAGTGCATTAGCCCACTCAGCAAACCAGGTGCATCCATCTCTGCCGTGGCTGGGCAGTGGACAGACTAGTACTGGCGCTAGTGTGGTATGTTACCTACTGTTAGGTATCGTTTCTGGGTAGGGACTCCTTCAAAACAAGTTGAAATCACTGTGACCTAGGAATGATCCATGGTTGGGGCAGTGAGCAGTTCGCAGACCATAATAACAATAGTTAGCATACGGTGCATTGAATGTGTCAGGTGCATGCTTTTTCTCACAACAGCTGTAGATGGCAGGCGCTATAATTTCCCCCCACTATCATTTTATAGATGAGCAAACCGAGAGGCACAAAGTGGTAAAGCAGAGTCAGAGAGGAGTTCATAACTACTGGAAGTGTGTGAGGAGTGTGTCAGTAACGTTGTTAGTCCCTGGTGGTGAAGGGGTCCCATTCTCATGTTCTGCTGTGAAGACTCGAGGTGCTCCTGCTTGTCCTCAGGGAGAGTTCCCTTGACCACAGGACAAAGCTGCGCACTATCTTCCCAGTCCACACAGGCCAGGCTCTGCCAGTAAGTGGCTGTACTTCCACAGGCTGTTCAGACAAGGGTCATATGTTAAGTGGTTCAGAAAATCCACTAAGGAGTTTATTTCAGTAATTAGCCAGTTGTGAAAGAATAAATGTTATCAGAATTAGAGTTGGCTTTAAACATATCTCTCCTCACCTCTTCTGTTCTGCACACAATAAATTTCTTTTTATTATCTTCTTTTAAAGCTTATGAAAAGAAATCTACATAATGTTAAGAGAATGACCTCACACCCAGTCCATCAATACTGTAAGTATTTTATTTGTGATCCAAGGATTGTAAACAGACTATCATTTTGAAGTTGATTTATAGAATGGAAAACATTGGAACTCTCTGGCTGGGCAGCTCAGTTGATTAGAGCAGCATCCCAATACAGCAATATTGTGGGTTCAGTCCCTGGTTGGGGCACATATAAGACTCAACCGGGGAATGCATAAATAAGTGGAACAACAAATTGATGTTTTATTCTTTTTTACTGTTCCTTCTTCTCCCTAAAATAAATCCATCAATTTAAAAAATTAAAATAAGAAAATATTGGAACTCTTTCTTTAGCATTTTGACTTCTTATTTTCTGCTTTTCCTCTTGTGTTTCAGATCTCACAGGTGCTCAGGATGGCAGTGTACGAATGTTTGAATGGTCACGACCTCAGCAACTTGTCTGTTTCCGCCAAGCCGGCAACGCGAGAGTTACCAGATTATATTTTAATTCTCAAGGCAACAAGGTTTGTTCTTGGGGGTTACGTCTATCCTCATCTGAAAATAATTGTGGAATTTATGAGTAAAGGTTAGTAAAAACTACATCTAAAAGCAAATTCAATGACACCGTATTTAAGCTGAGCAGGTAGTCTATTGGTATTTGTTTATATAAACCCTTGTCTCCTAATAAAAGGATAAACCCACGCAGTTTGCTATAGGTTAATTAATTATCCACTTAAAGATACTAAATATTGCCTGACTGGGTGGTGGTGCAGTGGATAGAGCATTGAATTAGGATGCGGATGATCCAGGTTTGAGACCCCGAGGTTGCCAGTTTGAGCACAGGCTCATCTGGTTTGAGCAAAGCTCACCAGCTTGGATCCAAGGTCTCTGGCTTGAGCAAGGGGTCACTCAGTCTGCTTGAAGGCCTCCCCCTTCAGTCAAGGCTCATATGAGAAAGCAATCAATGAACAACTAAGGTGTCACAACGAAAAACTGATGATTGATGCTTCTGATCTCTCTTTGTTTCTGCCTGTCTGTCCCTCTCTCTGACTCTCTCTCTGTAAGAAAAAAAAAAAAAAAAAAGATACTAAATATTCTGTGAAGGTAAAGAACTCTGTTGAATGTTTGATGGTGCTTGTAAGTACAGCCAAGGACGTGAGAGAAAACTTCTAGTTTCTTACTAAATTGAACTACAGAAGATTGGAGGAAAACAGTAAAATAAGTGTGGAAACACATTTAAAAGGTGGCAGTATATTTATATTACTTGCACTTTCTTAGGAACTACAGCAACAGAAATATAGGTATAGACAGAATGTTAGTTAAGAGGGGCCTAAGTGTCTGCTTTCCATAAATGTTTTTACCTTTGATACAGATATTAAGAATCCATGTTTAATATTTGTGCCTCTCTTACAGTGTGGTGTTGCAGATGGAGAGGGTTTTCTGAGTATTTGGCAAGTAAACCAAACTGCAGCAAATCCTAAACCTTACATGGTAAGTATCACTCAGCATTCCCAGAGGATGTAGAGTCTGCTTGTTTATGAAGTGTCTGTTTCAGACAGTAAATCTCAACGGTGGACCTGGTGGGAGAGGGACAGTTCTGTCTAGCAGTCATAGCCCAGAGCCCATCATTGCCCTGGTTTTACACTGAAATGACCTAAAAAACAAAAAAACCTTACTTTTCACAGCTTGAAGGATAACCATTATATTTGAAAATTATCAGGAGCTTTCTCTGGGTATAGCCCTACATAAGATCCATTTTTACTATACTTGTAATCCATTTTGTATTTTTAATGATAGAATTTCATAGTGATTCATTGTAGATACTTATATTAAGACGCAGACAGGCTCCATGTAGAGTCGTCCCTTGGTGTCTGTGGGGGATGGGCTCCAGGACCCCCGCAGCTTCCGGACCTGTGGTGCTCAAGTCTCTTATGTGAGATGCCACAGTACTTGCATATAACCCATACACATCCTCCTGTGTACTTAAAATTACTTCTACCTAATCCAACCTAAATTCTGTGTAAATAGTTGTTATGCTATTTGTTTAGGGAATAATGACAAGACAATAATAATCTGTACAGGTTCCGTACTGATACAACCATCTCTGGCCTAACTACATATACATGTCAGCAACAGGGTGACATTTAGAAAATTTTTTTTCATCTGCAGATATGGAGGGCCAACTGTATTCCAGTATTTTCCAGAATTTTGTTTACTAGATTATCAAGTAACCAATTCTAATAGGCCGCTTTAGTCATTAATCCAAATCATAGTGAAACCCTTAGCAGTACAGACAAGCACACTTTCCTACAGCAAGGTGAGGTGGGCAGAGATGGGAGGTGTTACTCTCCTCTGTGGAACTCCTGGCTTCATATATTTGGTTTTATAGGAAGTCTTGAACTGCCTGACCAGGCGATGGAGCAGTGGATAGAGCATCAGACTGTGATGTAGAGGATCCAGGTTCAAAACCCTGAGGTCTCTGGCTTGAGCACAGGCTCACCTGACTTGAGCATGGGCTTGCCAGTTTGAGTAAGGGGTCACTCACTCTGCTGTAGTCCCAGTCAAGGCACATATGAGAAAGCAATCAATGAACAACTAAGGAGCTGCAACGAAGAATTGATGCTTCTCATCCCTCTCTCTTCCTGTCTGTCTGTCCCTATCTGTCCCTGTCTCTATGTCTCTGTCTCTCTCTCACACACACACTCACACACACACAGCAAGTCTTGAACCTCCAGGGTTTGGATAAAGTACAAAATATTTTCACATTTTCTTTTCTACATTATACAGATGTTTTTATGTATATGAAATATTTCTCTTAAATCAATACACTGTAAACTTTATCATAAAGTCTTTATAGAGATGGAAGTGATCTTGAATCTGTCCTTTACCTTCAGTCAGATCTGTACCATGATCATTTCAAACTGAAAAACATTTTTTTGTATTAAAATACCCTGACATCCTCCTCCTTGGTCCTCACCTCCAAACTTCTACTCACTCAGCTTATCCAACAAGAAAAGTTCTTCCTGGCCCAGTAAATGGTTTTCCATGGTGCTAGGACACCCTTAGGGGCTGCTTGGGACAGCCTAAGCCCCTGGATTATTTGTAGGACCACTTTTGATCTTGTTTTTTTTATGAGTACTAAACTCTTCACCTGGCAGTGAGGGCCAGGAGCAGAGGCGGTGAGGAAGGCAGTGGTTATGGTCACTTGACCAAGTCCTGCATGCTGTGCTCTCATGATAGATGTGTGTGTAAGAGTTTTTGTTCTTGAGTTGTTGTTCATTTTGATTTACATTATTATTTTAAATTTATTAAGTATCTTTGAGCCTGACGAGGTGGTGGTATAGTGGATAGAGCATCAGTCTGGAATGCTGAGGACTGAGGTTCGAAACCCCAAGGTCACCAGTTTGAGCATGGGCTCATCCGACTTGAGCATGGGCTCACCCGACTTGAGCATGGGCTCACCAACTTGAGTACAGGATCATAGATATGACCCCATGGTCGCTGGCTTGGGCCCAAAGTCAGTGGCTTGAGCAAGGGGTCACTCACTGTGTTGTCGCCACCTGGTCAAGGCACATATGAGAAAGCAATCACTGAACAACTAAGGAGCTGCAATGAAGAATTGATGCTTCTCATCTTTCTCCCTTCCTGTCTGTCCTTCTCTCTCTCTGTATATGTCTCTCTTGCTAAAAAAAAAAAAGTATCTTTGAGGTCATTAGCACTAGAAATCATTGATTGGGCCTTTACTTAACCAAGCCATTTAATTATATGAAGTACATGTACTTGGTTTCTTATTCCTTTATTATGTATTCTAAAAAATATAACCTCTCACTATCCCTTTCCAGTTTTAAAATATTATTGGATGTTAGCCAAGTAATATGCAAATGACAGCTAATCCTCTTAATATCACTTATTTTTTATCCTAGACTATTTTAAAAAACTGTTCTTAGCTCGTACATATAGTATATTATTAGCAGAACTGTGTGTTTTTACTTTAACACATTTTGCTGCATTTTTAGATAACATCAGTTGCATTTTGTTTTCCGTAGAGTTGGCAGTGCCACAGTAAAGCCACAAGTGACTTTGCATTTATTACCTCTTCAAGTCTAGTTGCCACATCTGGACAGTCCAATGACAATAGGTAGGTTGATAGAGAAGCAAAATAAGAATTAAGCAATTTTTAGACAGACAGGTGTTCTTAGGAGGCTTCCTTCTCCCTGCCCCCAGGAATACAAAAACTTTTTCTGTTCCTCAATTCTTAGTTTTCCTTACCAAAGAGAAACACAAAAATTACTCCTAATTTAGTCTGTCAATAAGCATGTGTAATTATTGTGATAAAGCTACCAAGTCATTTCTTTGTATTGCTGTTGATACTGTCATGTTCAAGAGAACTAATACATATTTGACCCTGTGTAGCCATCATTCTTACATTGTTTTAATTGACAGCACATGCCTATGAGTAACATCTCGCATTCCCCTGCAGTTGTTCCCCCGTGGGTGTAGCAGCATCCCTTCTACTCAGAAAATCAAGTCTGTTTCCTGGAGTGGTAACAGAAGAGATGGGGCTGGGGGATGAGATGGCAGCGACAGACAGGACCATGTGAGACAGAACTGTGTAGTGTGAACAGACAGGATAGACTCTTAGATGAGACACAGCCGTCTCTACCCTCATTGTAGTTGGGAATCACTGCTTTATAAATGTGAGTGAACAAAAAAGTTAAGATTCAATAAGATATTTGACTTGAATACAATTTGCCCCTAGTGATGACTTTGAACAGTTGTTTATGATGTATTTGTTATTGTTTCTTTATAAGAAATGTATGCCTCTGGGACACTTTGATATCACCTGGAAACAGTCTCATTCATGGTGAGTTAAGAGCTGTGATTTTTAATATACTCTGAAAGAATTCTTTCCTGGTTTTATTTTAACAAGTGAATCAAGTTAGTGTTTTATTACATGAGCTAACAATGGAGAAATATCTTAAATGAATTTTAAAAGTTAATTAGACTATCTGGCTACCTTGCTGAGGTGCACATGTATGTGCATAGAAATCCAGCTAGCTTAGAGTAATTTTTAGTTGTAGTCTCCTCAGAAAGTATGGTGTGGAGACCATTGTCACTAACAAGGCTCTGTAAGGAATTAATTGCAAAGTATTTTTTTAGCTCAATAGAAATGAGATATTTTAAAGAATTAAACCTAACCATAATATAAAAGTTAACCTTACTGTAAGGTTATATATATACACAGTAATATAGAATGAACATTACCATTTAAATGTTTTTTAAGACAGTATTTTCCAAATTGATGTTCTAATGATCTGTCTTCCACATAATGCTGTTGAAAGAGTGTTCCATGCTTCGTCTAGGCAGTCTTGGTGAAAGCTGGGTGGCTTTTTGTTTTTTACAGAAAGATTTCTTCTGTCTTTTACTATGCTGATGTGGATTTTGAAACATGTAGTTATTTCCCAGTTTTATTTAGCATCTTTTAAAGATTTGCCACTTAGTGTTTGTGGCTTTAATCATGTTAAAATGCAGAGATCCACCCAGCAACCCATATGTTATGTACCCTGACCAGGAATTGAACCCA
This sequence comes from Saccopteryx leptura, assembly GCF_036850995.1. Taxonomy (NCBI): domain Eukaryota; kingdom Metazoa; phylum Chordata; class Mammalia; order Chiroptera; family Emballonuridae; genus Saccopteryx; species Saccopteryx leptura. The sequence continues at coordinate 68,445,130 of NC_089508.1, forward strand.
GGACATCCATATGCTGGGCCGATGCTCTGTCCACTGAGCCACTGGCCAGGGCCTCTTGACATCGTTTTTAATACTTTGATTATAGAATTACAGAAATTAGAATGAGAAGTGTGTCAGTAATTTCTATATTATTTAAATGTGCATTTATACATTATCAGAATTGCTGAGAGAGAAATCGTTTGGGAACTTATTAAAGGATTACAGAAATTAGAATGAAAAGTGTGTCAGTAATTTCTACATTATTTAAATGTGTATTTATACATGATCCAAATTGCTGACAGAGCAATGTTTTCGGAACGGCACTTGCTTTTCCTCCTCAGGTTTCACATGCCATGATCAGGGAGCCACGGTACTCCAGTATGCACCAAAACACCAGCTCCTCATCTCGGGAGGCAGGAAGGGATGTGTCTACATTTTTGACATCAGGCAGAGACAGCTGATTCACACCTTCCATGCACACGACTCAGCCATTAAGGCTCTGGCCCTGGATCCCTGTGAGGAATTTTTTACTACAGGTTCAGCAGAAGGTAACATAAAGGTGAGTCAGGAGGAGAGGTTACAACATACTGCTGTATGTTGTCTGTGTCTGCTGCCAAGACTAATAGGGAAGAAAACCCCCCAAAACCCCACCGTGTTTGAAATGAGGGTAGAAAGTAAAGCTTTGTGGAGATACCAATTGTCTCCCGACACCCTTCCTTCCATGTGGTTCTTTCTAAACTAGGTCATTAACCTCATTAGACTTTCAGGTTAAAGAACTCTGTCTTCAGTAAAGTATACATATGAGTTTAATTTACACCAGGCTTTGTGGTGACATGAGTTCTCCTCAGTGCCTCGCCCTCCTTGCCTCTGCCCGCAGTACCGTACTCTGCTGTATGTAGTTGAGGTTAGGTTTCCGGGTAAGTGATGTGGTACTGTTCTTCTTTTCTGTTGCCAGGGCCTAGCTTAGCACTAGGAACATAATTAATTAACTTAAATATGTAATTGAATTAGAAATGGGGTATAGGTGGTTAATATGAAATTACAAGAGGACATGAAGAGAGAAATTTGAACTAAGGGACAGTGAAGTGTAAGGACACTAAGTGAATCACTGCATGGTATTATTTCCAGTTAGTTCAGCTGTTAGGAATGAGTCAATGGATGGGAAAGTTGGGCTTGCACATGATCAGACGGGCCAACGGAACAAAGGGAAGGCCATGGTTTTGCTTCTGGTCTATTTTTTTGTGTGACTTACACTTTTTGTTTTTATTCTGTTTTTATTTTAAACCAGGTTTGGAGACTGACAGGCCATGGTATAATTCATTCATTTAAACATGAACATGCTAAACAGTCCATATTCAGAAACCTAGGGGCAGGAGTCATGCAGATTGACATCATCCAGGGCAATCGGATCTTCTCCTGTGGGGCAGACGGCACTCTGAAGATGAGGGTTTTGCCCAGTGCTTTTAACATCCCTCATAGAATTCTCGACATTCTATAGACTTAAAGATTGGGGCTTTATTTTTATAAACATTTCAATTAAAAAACACACTGCAGTAATTATTAGGCATTTCTGCTTCCCAAGCAGTGAACCCATTGAAAACAACACAGAGAATCTCTGTAGAATTTGAATCTGATTGAAGACGAGAATGTTCTCCTGAGTATTGCCTTCACGGGTTGGTAGAATGACTGCATGTACTGTTTATCATGCTGACATACTTAAAATATCAAACCTAGTAATGTGTGAAGGATAGCTATTCTTTACAGCATTTATAACCCAATTCAGAAAACATTATTAGTAAGATATAATAATGAGAAGGACCTTTGTCCCAAATTAAGGGAGAAAGTGTTGCTGGTTCAGGTTTTTCTTCCTATTCTCACTGCCGATCGAAGCATGCTTGCAGCCCTTTTCTGAACGGAGAGTAGTCGTCAAGTGGTGGCAGCTCTTGATCACCAGAAACCCCTCCTAAGCTGTGGCGGTGTGCAGGGACTAGCTCTCTGTCCACAGGGTCATTTCCATTCTTTCCTGCTGAATACTTTTCCTGTTAGTGTTTAAACTGAGCTGGTACTGTAACTTGCAAATGAGTGGAAATTTAAATGCAATGTTTTCCTCACAATTTGCACATTCACATTTTCTTTTGGACTGCTAGTTTTTCTATTTAAACATTTGCCTTCATGTTAGAATGTAATAACATGAAGATGACATATTTGTAGTTAATCTAATCATATCAGTTCAGTAATTTTTCTTTTCATGTTTATGGTTAAATGCCCACAGCATTTAAGGCTACATTGAAACTACACCAATAGAGCATTTCATATCATAATTAAAATGAATGTTAGGCTTTTTGTAGCCAGTTAAGAGTTGGTGAGATTGGTGATACTATTTATTACCACAGCCTATTGTATAAACTATGCAGAATAAAATATTATTTGCTTGTAAAATATTAGCCAGTATTGTCATATTTTGCTGTACCTCCTTGGTTATGACCAAAAATATGTTGAGATATTGAAACCAATGTCTATGTGTTTAAATGTTTACCAGAAAATTGTCTTATCGTGTTAATGAGAATGCTTAATGCCTGTGTGGTAAATAGTAAAATATAATGGCATAAAAGCACCTTTCTCTGAAGGCATTGTGATGTTCAGGCTGTGAAATACAAATGTAAAAGAACAATAAATGTTATTTGGTAGAGTTTTACCTTCCTTTGGTCCGGCCTTTTTTTGATAATATTTAAACTGTTGAGATCATTTTACATTTGATAAAATGTTTAACCTGATTCCTACCCCAAACTCAAAAATCTGAGTCTGGGCTCTCGTGTTGCTCCAAAGTAAGGGAGGTCAGAGCACGTACACTGATAAGAGGACCCAGAAGAAAAAACTTGCAAGAAACTATTATCCTGCTCCCTAAAGCAAAACTGATCCAAGCTACCAGCCAGGTGGATACTTTAAGCCTACATGCTTTTTGGCCTTGGCCAGTTGGCTCAGTAGAGCTTCAGACTAGCGTGTGGATGTCCTGGGTTTGATTCCTAGTCAGGGCACACAGGAGAAGCACCCATCTGCTTCTCCACCCCTGCCCCTCCCTTTTCTCCCTCTCTCTCTCTCTCTTCCCCTCTTGCAGCCAGGGCTCAATTAGAGCGAGTTGGCCCTGGACGCTGAGGATGGCTCCATGGCCTCTCTGCCTCAGGTACTAAAAGGTGGCTCTGGTTGTAGCAGAGCAATGGCCCTAGATGGGCAGAGCATCGTCCCCTAGTGGGCTTGCCAGGTGGATCCCTGGTTGGGGTGCATGTGTGAGTCTATCTCTCTGCCTCCCCTCTTCTCACTGAATAAAAAAGATAAATGGAAATAAAATAAAATTTATATAAAAGGGGGGAAAAGCCTACATGCTTTGAGAGAATGAGAGCTTTCAAAAGGATGGAGAGAAGTTCCTCTGTCAGGTAAAATTAGTAAAAGGCTCTTGATTCACCCTCTTGCTTGAAACAGACAAAGACTATATAAAACAATGGTTCTCAAGACACTGGACATCAAGCAGTGAAGCACAGTGATTCCTGAGGTGTTAGCATTGTTACTGTCCCAACTTGCAACTTAGGGAGGGGAAACCAGGCAGACCCTGGTGGCTTCTCTGAGCAGCCAGAAGAACTGGCTGGCTGCGGAGTGCGAGGTAGCTCGAGTTCAAGGCTAGAAAGAGAGCTGCATAGAGAGAACCGCAGACGCCTGCTGAAGTGCTCTGCTGAAGTCAGTGCATGTGTGTGAAAAACTAGTGGCTGCTAAAAGAGCCACCTAAAAGGATCAGAGTTGACAATCTCACTCACAAAGCGAGGGATAAATTTTCACCAAAAAAACTGGAAAACCTCCTAATTCATAGGCATAGGTATAGTATTCAGAAGAGTTTTGCTGCAGTAATGGGCCAAAATTAGTCCTGGATAAAATACTGCTCTAGTTCCACCTAGGAAAGCTAAAATTGGAAAGGATCAAACTGTTTTCAAATAACTAAATTGCAACTCACAGCAGTCAAAGTAAAATTTACAATATATGACATTCAATTAAAATTACCAGCCATGAAAAGAAGTAGGAAAATATGAGCCATAATGAGAAAAAAAAATCAGTCTCTCAAAAAATGATCCATAAATAATACAGGCAATAAAGTTATTAGAAAGGCATTAAAATAGTTATATCTATTTTGAATGTACAAGAAGCTGGAGAAGAGTATTTAACATGTTACTGGAGATATGAAAGACATTTTTAAAATCCCACTTTTAGGCCTGACCTGTGGTGGTGCAGTGGATAAAGCGTCGACCTGGAAATGCTGAGGTCGCCGGTTCGAAACCCTGGGCTTGCCTGGTCAAGGCACATATGGGAGTTGATGCTTCCAGCTCCTCCCCCCCTTCTCTCTCTCTGTCCTCTCTCTCTCTCTCCCTCCCTCTCCTCTCTAAAATGAATAAAAATAAAATAAAATCACACTTTTAGTAATAAAAACTTCTGTGTCTGATATGAAAAATACAGTGGCTGAGATGCACAGGTTAGACATTGCAGAAGAAAAGATGAGTGAATGTGAAAATGGCAATGGATACTATCCAAAATGAAACGAAGGCTGGAAGAAAATGAGCAGAGCATCAGTGAGATAAGGGATGACTTTAAGCAGCCTAATACATGTACAGTTGGGATCTCTAAAGGAGAATGAAAAGGTAAAATTGAAGAATGGCAGATAAGTTTTCAGTTTTGATAAAAACTATATAAACTCAGTGTTTTGACATTGTACATCTTGACATAAATCTTGACTCATATACAGTATGAGATGTCATGAAATTCAACTCAGCATAACATAAAATCAAATAGGTTAAAGTATGTAGTTCAAATAGCAATCATCCAGGTGACTCTAGTGGCCAGCATACAATAATGCTACAAGTTTGTGGCAGAATAATATTATTATCATGCCAGTATTCATGCAATATTTATTGTGTACCTACTATGTGTCAATGATTATGTCAAGGACACAAAAATTAATAAAATGTTTCTCATTCTTGAGAAGGAAAAAAACCCCTAAACTGTAGATTCAAGAAGTTCAAGGAAATTCAAGCATAGGAAACATGAAGGAAATTACATTCATCACATTATAATCAAATTACTTAAGAACCAGTGGTAAAGTGAAAAATCTTAAGTGCAGCAAGAGAAAATAGACACATTATATACTGATGGACAAAGGTAGGGGAGCAACATTATCTCCTGAAAGAAACTAAAACTTTTAACCCAGTGAAAATAATTTTCAAAAGTAAAGGTGCCTGACCAGGCTGTGGTGCAGTGGAAAGAGTATCAGCCTGGGACGCAGAGGACCCAGGTTCAAAACTCTGAGGTCTCTGGCTTGAGTGTGGGATCATAGACATGACCCCATGGTCACTGGCTTGAAGCCCAAGGTTGTCGGCTTGAGCAAGGGGTCACTGGCTTGGCTGTAGCACCCGGGTCAAGGCACATACAAGAAAGCAATGAACAATTAAGGCGCTACAACAAAGAACTGATGTTTCTCTTTCCCTTCCTGCTTGTCTATTCCTACTGTCTCTCTCTCTCTCTCACTAAAGTAAATATAAATAAATAAAGGTGAGGCCCTGGCTGGTTGGCTCCATGGATAGAGCATTAGCCTGGCATGTGCACATCACAGGTGTGATCTCTGGTCAGGGCACACAAGATAAGTGATGTTCTGCTTCTCTTCCCCTCCCTCTCTCACTTCTCCTCTTGCATCCAGGGGCTTGATTGGTTCGAGCATTGGCCCCAGGCACTGAGGATAGCTTGGTTAGTCCAAGTGTCAGCTTTAGATGGGTGTTGCCAGGTGGATCCTGGTTGGGGCGCATGTGGGAATCTATCTCCCCTCCTCTCACTTAAAAAATAAAAATATAAAGTTGAGCCCTGGCTGGTGGGCTCAGTGGTAGAGTGTCGGCCTGGTGTGTGGCTGTCCCGAGTTTGATTTCCAGTCAGGGCACACAGGAGAATCAACCATCTGCTTCTCCACCCTTCCTCTTGATCTTTACCCCCCTCCCACAGCCATGGCTAGACTGGTTTGAGCACATTGGCCCTGGGTGCTTAGGATTGCTCCATGGAACTTCCTCCTCAGGCGTTCAAAATAGTTTGTTTGCAAGCATAGCCTCAGATGGGCAGAGAGCGTCAGCCCCAGATGGGGGTTACCAGGTGGATCCCAGTCGAGTACATGCCGAGATCTGTCTATCTCCCCACATCCTCTTACTTGGAAAAGAAGAAAAAATAAAGGTGAAATATCCTTCTCAAACTCTTCCATAGAAACAGAAGAGGAGCACTTCCAAAATCATTTTATGAGGCCAGCATTACCTTTATATTAAAACCAGACAGGGACACCACAGAAAAGGGAATCACAAACCATTATACCTGTGATGAACATAGATGCAAAAATCCTTTACAAAAACTTAGCAAACCACATTCAACCTACATTTAAAGGATTATACACCATTGATAAGTGGATTTACTTTGGGGTACAAGGGTGGTTCAACATCTGCAAGTCAATGTGATATACCACATTAACAAAATGCAGGGATAAAATTATATTTCAACAAATGCAGAAGAAGCATCTGACAGAATTCAACAACCATTTATGATAAAAATCACATATAAAGGAAACATATCTCAACATAATACAGGCCATGTATGACAAGCTCACGGCTAATATCATGCTCAATGGTGAAAAATCGAAAGCATTTCCTCTAAGGTCAAATCAGTGCCACTCTTACTGCTTTTATTTGACATAGTACTAGAAGTCCTAGCCAGAACAATGAGGCAACAAAAGAAAAGGCATCCAAATTGGAAAATAAAAAGTAAAACTGTCTCTGCAAATGATACAATACTATATATAGAAAACCCTAAAGACAAAAAAGAAAAAAACAACCCTAATAAATTTAGTAGAGTTACAGGATACAAAATCAATATACAAAAATCTGTTGGCGTTTCTTTTTTAAAATAAATTTTCACTTTTTACTGAAGAAAACCTATGTAGACAACCTTTGCTGTGATCAGTCTTCATTTTTTTAAAGGTTTTATTTATTGATTTTTTTGAAAGGGGGGATGCCGGGGTCCAGCCCCGGGGGGAAGGATCCAGGGGTCCCACAGGAAGAGACGGCGTCGGCACGAATCGAGTGAGAGAGCCGAATTCTTTTCTTTCTCTTTATTCTCCGGTTAGCATTTACTGCCAGGCATCTCTACCAAATGCTGGTCTAGCTTTCCTTTTATGCACACACACTAAGTTACAATCACATGGTATTCAGAATACATTGATCAATCATTGTTTTTGTATCACTATTCTCACATCTATAAATCAGGTGGTAAGTCATTCAAAGTACAGTTATACAATCACTTGAACAGCAAGAACAATGTTGGAACAGACTTCTAAAAAGTCAGTACTGAATAACAACTCTACCTTACCTATGATGCTATTGTCTAATCAAATTTTATTTATTACTATATTCATACACTAGTTAAGTTTTAACTTTACTTTTCTCAGAATGTTCCACCACCTGCAGGTCAGGTATGCAAGAAGAATGGAAAGTTTCTTTATTCTACTACATGAAAGGGCTAAGGAGGAAAAGTAAGGAGGAAAAGTGATGAATTAAGTGAAGGCTGAAAGGTGCTCTGTGTATAGTTACTGTTTCCTACCTATTCATAAGTCACAATCTATTCTTTCTAACATGATTCATGAGAAGAAGTTCTCCTACCAACTTAACCCTTTATGAGGGATATCATAGCCAGCCTCTTATGTCTATGAGCCCAGTTCAAGGGGCTTACAGGCTTTTCTGTGGAACTCACACCCTCTGTCTCATTTCCAAAGAAATTACTATGAATCTACAGGGAAAGTACGGTACTATTATCCCTGTGCCATAAATGATAGCACACACCCAGAAAAGGGGGGATATAAGGCCAGATTAATTCAAAAAGGTCAAAAGGGGGAAGCATCGTTGTGCCTCTCCTTCGCAGTGACTTTGTCAACCCGCAGCTGTTAGTCTTCACTGCGGTGACTTTATTAACCAGCAGCCATTGGTCTTCTTCTGCTGTGACTTTGTCAACCAGCAGTTGTGGATCTTCTTCTGCTGTGACCTTGTTAGCTAGCACTAGTGGAACGGCTCCCGACATCTCCCCCTTTTTTATTATTTAAATAAAGCTTTTGTATTTTCACCGCTGTTTCCCTGAGACCGTTATTTAAAAGTCGGAAGATGACTGGAAGGACAAGAAGAGCAATGATTACCACAGCTACTATAATGCCTATATCAGTAGCCAAAGAGGTCAGGCCATGCATAGAAAACATACTTTTAATGTTTTCAACAGATTGATCAGCTACTTCTGAGGCAGAGACTAAAGAGCCTGAATGTCCTAAGTTTTGTATCTGCTGATGTAATTCCCTCAAATCTAAACTAACATCACTATTATTCCATACACCTAACAAATGATTCTGTATATTATTCCATGATATGATAGACTGATTGTATTCTAAAGGAGTCACACATATCCACTTGAATCCTGCATGGCATCTAAGAGTCATCCTAGCCTTCATAGCTAACAGCTCATTACTTATGTGAATAAAAGCCTCCTCTAAAGAATTCACTTTCATTTCTAACTTACTATCTATAGTCTCCTGTACTGCTAAGGCAAGAGATATATTACGAGATAAACTATCTACATGATTTGCAGTGTGAACTGATTGAGCTAAAGCAGTGGTGGAAGCAGCTACAGATCCTATAATAGCAATAAGAGCAGTAATTCCTAAAATTAATTCTGCAATAAATCGCTTTCCTCGATAGCGAGCAAGCGCTTCAGAAGCAGCCTGTAGTGCATGCAACCCTGGGTCATCATACCAAGGCCGAGACAAACTAACAGGTAACATCACATAAGGTGGCTGCTGCAAAATAAACATGACTTGAGCTTTGGTGTCATAAGATAGACAGTTTGTTAAAACACAGCGAGAGCAGGAAATGCTAAACATAGAATCATAATTGCTAACAGAAAGATTACTGTTCCTTGTAGCAATCAAAAGTACATAAGGAGCCTGTACACAAGCCTGAACAAAAATATTCTGAGCAGGATAAGGGTGAGGCCTAACCATATATGCAGGTGCAGCAGCTGCAATTAGCTGCCAAAGCTTTGTTTGATACCTGGTGGTTGACCCATCCTGATAAGTCAGCTGTGCAGGTATCCATCCAGTAGACTGCCATCGTGTGATGATTTTATTTAAAGGATCATATTTACTTGACCAATTATAAACATCTTTCATTTCCTGCACTAATTTTCTATAATCATATTCAAAATAAGGACTAGACCAATCTTGTACAGTGAAATTAATAGCACATGCAGTATAATTCATATAATTAGAATATGCACACTCTTGCCATGGGGGAAAACCAAATCTATTCTCTACAGACCACCAATAAGGCTCTTGAGTTGCCCTTTTTGGAGGATAAAGTTTACATGGGTGAAGTTCCTTAGGAGGCAATGTAACAGGATTATACTCATGGGTGTCAGGGCCTCCAGGCATTAAAATTGTGAGAGACCATAAATCTCTTGTAATGTGTCCAGGTCTATTACTTTTAGGAGAGTCAGCCAAAATAGTCTTAAGTGTAGTAGGAAAACACCCAGAAATCTTGCGAGTATTGTTAAACATAAAACATATGGGTACATTATCTGTTTTTCCATGAAATGAGAAATTTGAATCAGTTTTATGCATAATAAAAGAACTAGATGATCCTCCCAAAAACTTAGTATGATTATTAAACACAGGTATATCATCTCCTCCCCAAGTAACAGGCTTAACCAATGGTGGATTTGTAATATAAGCCCAATAAGATTTGTTTTGTCCAATAACCTCAACATTAAGTACCTGAACTGAAAGTACAGCGAGCATAGCAATAAACATATTAACAGGGTTACGATGTATGTTTTGTCGATGACAAATTAAATCAGCCTTCTAAGTCAATGCCTTCAACTGGTCCCAGGTTGGTGGGTTGACAGTTCGAGTAGAGCGAGCCATCCGTTGACCATGATTGGGAGGTCATCTAGCTTCCTGTAGTGACAATCGCTGCATCACTCGAGTAACAGGATCATACAGAGAGTTTCTTGATGGCCTTTGCTGGAAAGTCACTGGTGACGTGGGTGGCACAGGAGTCTCCTCCGGGCTGGGTGGTGTATAAGGAGGAGGATGGAGATAAGGAGGGGGCAGCAGTAGCAGCGGAGGCCTCTGGTGAGACATGGCAAATCAGCCGGTCTGGGATCCAGAGAGGCGAGTCAGCATCCTGTGGATATACAAGCATACCCTCTCCCCTGGGTTAGAATTATATCTGGTCCCTTCCATTGACCTGTCAATAAATCCTTCCACTTTGCCATTGGTTTAGGCTTATCCAGATCCAGATTCCAGTGTCTCAGCATGCGAGTGTGGCCTTGACAGTCTGAATTAAGATTGTTAATAACAAACAAAGCATGATTTAAAAGCTGATGTGGGGAACTATATCTTAACTCACCTTCCTGTAGTTTTTGAATCTGCATTTTCAGGGTCTGATGAGTCCCTTCTACTATACCTTATCTCTGTGAATTGTAAGGGATGCCAGTAATATGAAAAATGTTAAAGGTGTTACAAAACCTTTTAAAGGCAGGCTTTAGCTCAAATGACCTTTCTTTTTACTCTTGCTCAGATTTTGTTGAGGGGTTTGAGGGTTCTTATTTGCCTATATAAATCATTTCTGTATATCTAGAGCTATTTGGAAAAAGACAAAACAGTGTTATTAGCTGGATTAAACAAAAGAGGGTAAAAGTTTGCAGGAGAAACAGGTTCAGCATTTTCTGTAGGATTCCAGAGTCTCTCAACTGTTGAATAATCCTATATATCAGCATTCAAAAGAAATTTTTTAAAGTAAGAAGCATGATAAAGATTTGCAGTAGTTCCAGTATATGACTTTCCTATATTCATAAAAACATTTCTACTGCATTAGTTAACAGGCAATTTAAAGAACACATTAAAGCTGGAAAATTCTAGTGTGACTTTTATTATTTTCCTATATTAAAAAAATCTACACCTTTGTTAGGTAAATCTACTCTGCTTCATGCTCTGCAGCAGCAGCAAGCAGCCTGAAGCTTGAAGCAGTTTAGTCAAAATCAACAAGTCTTTAGGATTTATATTTCATACTATTTAAATTTAAATGAGCGCGCTTTACTTGTTTCAATTAAAATTATGAATTTGTAGGGATGATATTTTTTATAATATTAGAGCCGGCATATTCAATTTTTGCATGCAAGAACTTAAAAAAATCACATTTAGACAACATTAAACAAAGACCAAACACAAACAAGAATCAGACAAAGTAGACAAATCAGACAAATTAGAGAGAAACCCGGGTTTTTAGAGATTAGAATATGGCCTGCTTGATCTTTACACAGGGCTATTCTGATTGGAACATAGTGGATAGAAACCAAACAGAACTCTCTCTCAAAAAGTTTTGAGAACGGCCGTTTATGAGATTCTGTTTAGCCATATCCAAACAGGTGCTCCCTTTGCCCTCTTTTCAGGCATAGAACAGGAAAGAAATAAAATGAGTTAAGAGAAAGAGGAGAACAGAAAAAATTGTAATTTTTCCAAACTCTTAAGTCCTTCTATTTACTAAAGAAAATCAGATAATAACACAACTTTAAAACTCATCTCAGTCTCTAATCATTCTTAAATTCTAATAGCTGCTACAATTGGCAGCCAAAATCCCTCCATTTCAACCCCCACAAGAGGCTTGCTTCTCATATTTTGCATTCCAAAGCAGGTAATTTTCTCTAGATAAACGAGCTTTAGCGACTTGTTTCCAATCATAAGTTGTTTCTCAATTATGAGAAACTGTTTCCACCAAAGACATTATATATGGAGAGGTGGGTCCATATTGACTGCAAGCCATTTTCAACTCTTTCAATAATTTATAAGAAAGCGGCTCCCATGTAGGAGTCTCCTCATCATCAAATTCACCAGCCACAGCCACAGGAAAACACAATGCCAAATCAGTTTCCCCTTGGTCGCAAGAAGCTTGAATTGCCTTCTGCAACCCTGTTAACCCTGATGATTTTTTCTTTTCATTAACATCTAATGATTGTATTGGTAGAGGCAAAGACATTCCAATAACCTTATTTTTATCCTTTTTGTCAGTCTTGGGGGGATATAATATGGGCAAGACTGTTTTTGAATTCCAATCCTCATTATCCCTATTATATTTAGCTGCCTCATCTTCTAATTCAGCCTCATCAGATGGAGATAAATGATCTTCACTATCATCCTGATGTTTACTTAATTTTAAAGAGGACATTCCATAATCTGTACTATCTTGAGACTGCCTTCTATTTCTAATTAATGGAGTCTCTTCTTTTGGAGGAGCAGTTGCCTTAGAAAATTTATGCATCTCATGTTCTGGATCTAAGGCATCTTTAATCAAGCTCCATAAAGCAAATGTATCAACTGGGACCCTTTCAGGTCCATGTAGCTCATAGTAAAGTTTTAGATTTTCTCCAACCTTAGCCCATGTCTCAAGACTAAGCGTTCCCTCATCTGGAAACCATGGAGAACATTCTTGTACGAAATGCAGAAAACGAGCTACTTGTTGAGGGGAAACACTAACTCCCTTTAGGGAAAGTGTATACTTAATGACTTCTATAAAGAGTCTTCTTTCTTTAGACTCAGTATGGCCCATGACTTCTCAAAATCTTAAGTTCTGAAATCCTCCACCTATCCTCACCCCGTCTTCCTTACAGGGGGGTCTGCAGCACCCTGAGTGGAGTCCTAGCCGTCCCGAGACAACGAGGGGGGCTTACCTGTGGGTCCCTGTTCGGGCGCCAAATGCCGGGGTCCAGCCCCGGGGGGAAGGATCCAGGGGTCCCACAGGAAGAGACGGCGTCGGCACGAATCGAGTGAGAGAGCCGAATTCTTTTCTTTCTCTTTATTCTCCGGTTAGCATTTACTGCCAGGCATCTCTACCAAATGCTGGTCTAGCTTTCCTTTTATGCACACACACTAAGTTACAATCACATGGTATTCAGAATACATTGATCAATCATTGTTTTTGTATCACTATTCTCACATCTATAAATCAGGTGGTAAGTCATTCAAAGTACAGTTATACAATCACTTGAACAGCAAGAACAATGTTGGAACAGACTTCTAAAAAGTCAGTACTGAATAACAACTCTACCTTACCTATGATGCTATTGTCTAATCAAATTTTATTTATTACTATATTCATACACTAGTTAAGTTTTAACTTTACTTTTCTCAGAATGTTCCACCACCTGCAGGTCAGGTATGCAAGAAGAATGGAAAGTTTCTTTATTCTACTACATGAAAGGGCTAAGGAGGAAAAGTGATGAATTAAGTGAAGGCTGAAAGGTGCTCTGTGTATAGTTACTGTTTCCTACCTATTCATAAGTCACAATCTATTCTTTCTAACATGATTCATGAGAAGAAGTTCTCCTACCAACTTAACCCTTTATGAGGGATATCATAGCCAGCCTCTTATGTCTATGAGCCCAGTTCAAGGGGCTTACAGGCTTTTCTGTGGAACTCACACCCTCTGTCTCATTTCCAAAGAAATTACTATGAATCTACAGGGAAAGTACGGTACTATTATCCCTGTGCCATAAATGATAGCACACACCCAGAAAAGGGGGGATATAAGGCCAGATTAATTCAAAAAGGTCAAAAGGGGGAAGCATCGTTGTGCCTCTCCTTCGCAGTGACTTTGTCAACCCGCAGCTGTTAGTCTTCACTGCGGTGACTTTATTAACCAGCAGCCATTGGTCTTCTTCTGCTGTGACTTTGTCAACCAGCAGTTGTGGATCTTCTTCTGCTGTGACCTTGTTAGCTAGCACTAGTGGAACGGCTCCCGACAGGGGGAGTGAGAGGGGAGGGGAGGGGAGGAATCATCAACTCATAGTAATTGCTTTTCGTACATGGCTTGACCAGGCAAGCCTGGGGTTTCAAACCAGTAACCTCAGTGTTCCAGGTCAGCGCTTCATCCACTGCACCACCATAGGTCAGGCTGCTGCATTTCTATACACTAATCACAAACTAGCAGAAAGAAAAATGTAGAGCCCTGGCCAGGTGGTTCAGTGGACAAAGCATCTTACTGGCATGTTGAGCATGCAGGTTTTACGTAGGTTTGACGTGGTCGGGGCATGTAGAGAAATAATCAATGAATTCATAACTAAATGGAACAACAAGTTGATTCTCATTCTTTCTTTCCTCTATCCCCTCAAATCAATAGAAAATTTTTTGAAAGGATAGTTTAGAAAAACAGTCTCACTTTGAATTTCATTAAAAGGAATGAAATACCTTGTAATAAGTTTAACCAACTAAGTGAAAGGTATATAAACTGAAACTAAGACATTTATAAAAGAAATTGATGAAGCAAATAAGTGGAAAAATATACCATGCTAATGGACTGGAAGAATCAATATTGTTAAAATGTGCATACTACCCAAAGCAATTCACAGATTCAATGCAATCCATATCAAAAATTCCAATGGCATATTTTACAGAAGTAGAACAATCCTAAAATTTGTATGTAACCCCTTAAAACCCTGAACAGCCAAAGCAATCTTGAGAAAGAAAAACTAAGATAAAGACATTATGTTCTCTGATTTCAAACTATTTACAAAGCTATAAATTAAAACAATATGTTACTTGCCTAAAAACAGACACATAGGTCAATGGAAGAGAGTGTAGAGCCCATGCATATATGGTCAATTAATTTACAATGAAGAAGCTGCTAAAAATATACAGTGGAGGAAAAGGACTGTCTCTTCAATAAATAATGTTGAGAAAACTGGACAGCACATGCGAAGAAAAAGAAACTTGACCACTATCTTACACCATACACTAAAGTTAACTTAAAACATTAAAAACTTGAATGTAAAACCTGAAACCATAAAACTCCTAGCAAAAAATATAAGGGGTAATCTCCTTGACATAGGTTCTGGTCCTAATTTTTTTGAATCTGACACCAAAGGCAAAAATAAAAAAATAGGACTCCATCAAACTAAAGAGCTTCTGTACAGCAAAGGAAACCATGAATAAAATGAAATAACAACCTACTGAATGGGAGAAAATATTTGCAAATCATATATCTGATAAGGGGCTAATTATCCAAAATATATAAAGAACTCATACAACTCACTAGCAAAAAAAATAATTAAAAAATAAGCAGAAAGTCTGAATAGGTATTTTTTCAAAGAAGATATATAGGTGTCCTGCAGGAACATGAAAAGATGCTCAACATCATTAATTATCAGAGAAATGCAAATCAAAACCATATTGAGATAACACCTCACATTTGTCAGAACAGCTATTATCAAAAAGACAAAGAAAATGACAAGTGCTGGCAAAGATGTGGAGAAAAGGGAACACTTGTGCACTGTTGGTGTGACTATAAATTAGTGCAGCCACAATAAAAAACAGTATAGTGTTTCCTCAAAAAAATTAAATCTAAAACTACCACATGATACAGCAATGATATTTCTGGGTACAGAAAAACATTAACTCAAAAAGATATATGCACCCCTATGTTCATCGCATTCTACCATTTTTATTCATTTTTAGAGAGATAGAGAGGAGAGAGGACAAGAAAGAGAGAAAGAGAGAGAGAGAGAGAGAGAGAGAAAGGGGGGAGGACCAGAAGCATCAACTCCCATATGTGCTTTGACCAGGAAAACCTGGGGTTTCAAACCAGCAATCTCAGCATACTAGGTTGACACTTTATCCACTGTGCCACCACAGGTCAGGCTATTGCATAATTTTTTACAGTAGCCAACATATGGAAACAACATAAGTCTTCACTGATGGATGAATGGGTAATGAAATTGTGGTATAGATATACAATGGAATATTACTCAGCCATAAAAAAGAATGAAATCCTGCCATTTGCCACAATATGAATGGAGGACCTTGAGGGCATTATGCCAAGTGAGGTAAGTTAGAGAAAGGCAAATACCATGTGATCTTAATTATATGAGAAATATAAACAAGAACAAAACGCCAAGCTCACAGATAGAACAGATTTGTGGCTGCCAGGGTAGGGGGGTGGGAAAATAGATGAACGGGGTCAAAAAGTGAAATTCCAAGTTCCAGGGATGTAATGTATAGCATAGTGACTATAGTTAAAAATACTGTATTGTATATTTGAAAGTTTCTAAGAGTAGGTCTTAAAAATTCACATTATAAGAAAAATGTAATTATGTGAGGTGCTGGATGTTAACTTACTGTGGAGATCATTTTGCAACATATACATATATCATTATGTTGTACATCTAAAGCTAATTCAATGTCATGTGTCAATTATATCTTAATAAAACTGGAAAGAAAAAAACAACTGATCACCTTGTAAAAAAAGAAAACTGAACGACTTAAACCTGTACAAGTGAAAGAGCCCATCCCAGCAGACCCGCCCTACGGGAACTGTGAATGGGGCGTGAGAGATCGTCATCGAGTCAAAGGAAATGATTCCAGATGGAAGTCTCGCTATCCACAAAGGAATAAAGAGCACCAGTTTGGTAACTACACAGGTAAACTACAGAAAAACTTTTCTCCTTATTATTTAAATCTCTCGCCTGACCTGTGGTGGCACAGTGGATAAAGTGTTGATCTGGAATGCTGAGGTCGCCGGTTTGAAACCCTGGGCTTGCCCAGTCAAGACACACATGAGAACCAACTACTGTGAATTGTGCTTCCTGCTTCTCCTCTCTCTCTCTCTCTCTCAAAATCAAAAAATAAAATCTAAAAAAAAAACAAAAATCCAAAACACCTCTTTACAGAAAAATGACTGCTTGAATCAAAATAGTGAAAATATATTGCTGGTGTGCAATCTGATGTGGGTGAATGTGTGATGGCAATAACGCCAAGGCTGAGAGAGAGAAGGGGAGGGATGCTGTGAAGCTGGCACACAGGTGCAGTGCTGTATCCCTCGAAGGTCCTCTGGATAAAGATGCATACCTCATTCTACTGTGAAGCAACACCACAGTAAGTTAGAACTAACAAGCCAAGAAAGGAAATAAGGTGGAATTATAAAAAATATCCAGCGCAAAAAAAAAAAGGAGAAAAAAAGTGTACAAAGACTGGATGAGACAAGAGCAAGAGTAGATGTAAACCAATCATGTCAGCAATCACATCCAATGCAAATGGACTAGCTAAACCAAAGGTCAGCAAACCTTTTCTTAAAGGGCTCTATAGAGTAAATGTTTTCATTTTGCAGGCTATAAAGTTTCATGGCAACTATAAAACTCTGGTGTTGTGGCACAAGAGCAGCCATAGATAATGCATACATGAGTGAATAGATGTGGTTGCATTTTACTAAAACATTATTTATAAACACAGGCAATCCACCAGGTTATAGTTTACCAGTCCCTTGTTTAAATACCTTAATTAAAAGGCATACAAAGTCAGACTGGGGGAAAAAAGCAGGACCCAAATATATGCTGCCTATAAAAAACAAATGCATTTTGTAAAGTACCTGGCACATCGTAAGCACTCAATAAATGTGGTCATGATGATTACCTTGATGTTGCCACGGCTATGGTATTCCTTTTCTAGGCTTTGAATAAAATGAAAAACTATCATACCCTATGTATGCAACAATCCTTAAGTTGATATGGTGACCCCACCCTCTAGGAGTGGGCAACAGAATATTCTTAAATATAAGCACCATTGGAAGGAGCATGAGCTTAACCCAGGTTCCACCTGTGTTTTCTCCTTTCCTCTCACACTATAAAAACACTCACAGTAATTCTGACACCAGATGGATGAAGGTATTTCCCTACACCAAGCAATTTTTGGACACCAGCCGAGTGACCCACAATTCCTCTCCATTCCAACACCCTCTACGGAGAGATAGCACAAGCTGCCCCAGGTTAAGGGCTCAGTCCTAATTGACTGCCCTGCCCTCTTCTTCTGCCACCATTCAGATGCCAATCACAAGTCCTGGTTATCACCTGTGCTTCTGACCCTACTGCTATAGATCAGAGCCTCATTCTCAGGTTCAATTATTTTGTTAGAGCAGCTCACAGAACCCAGAGAAACGTCTTACTAGATCATCAGCTAATTACAAGAGGCTATATACCTCAGGAACGGCTGGGTGGCGGAGCTTCATAGGATGAGCTATGGGGAAATGCGTGGAGCTACCACACCCTCTCCCAACGCAGGACGCTCCCTGCACCTCCATGTGTTCACCACCCAGAAGCTCTCTGCACCCTGTCCTTCTGAGGTTTTATGGAGGCTTCACTGCACAGGCATGATTGGTTAAGTCAATGGCCATTAGCAATCTATTCAACCTCCAGGTCCTCTTCCTTCCCAAGGTCAGGGGGTGGGACTGAAAGTTCCAGCTCTCCAATCGAGTGGTTGGTTCCTCATTAACCTAAGAAAAGACACATTTCTGACTCTCATCACAGGAAATTCTAAGGGTTTTAGGAGGTCTGTGCCAGATATGGGGAGGAAGACCAAACATACTTCTTACTAATCTGTAACACACCAGGGCTTTGGCAAACTGGTCTGTAGGTCAGATTGGGCGTACTACCTCTTTTTGTACAGTCTACAAGCTAAAAACAGTTTTTACATTTTTTTTTTTTTTTTACAGAGACAAAGTGAGAGTCAGAGAGAGGGATAGATAGGGACAGACAGGAATGGAGATGAGAAGCGTCAATCATCAGTTTTTCATTGTGACACCTTAAGTTGTTCATTGATTGCTTTCTCATATGTGCCTTGACTGTGGGCTACAGCAGACCGAGTAACCCCTTGCTAGAGCCAGTGACCTTGGGTCCAAGCTGGTGAGCTTTGCTTACACCAGATGAGCCCGTGCTCAAGCAGGCGACCTTGGGGTCTCGAACCTGGGTTCTCTGCATCCCAGTCCGACATTCTATCCACTGTGCCACTGCCTGGTCAGGTGGTTTTTACATTTTTATATAGCTTATATAGCTAAAAAAATAAAAATAAAAGACATTTGAAATTCCTGAAAATTTGAAGTTCAAATTTCAGTGTCCATAAATAACTTTTTTTTTTTTTTTTTTTTTTTACAGAGACAGAGAGTCAGAGAGAGGGATAGACAGGGACAGACAGGAACGGAGAGATGAGAAGCATCAATCATTAGTTTTTCGTTGCACATTGTGACACTTTAGTTGTTCATTGATTGCTTTCTTATATTTGCCTTGACCGCGGGCCTTCAGCAGACCAAGTAACCCCTTGCTCAAGCCAGCGACCTTGGGTCCAAGCTGGTGAGCTTTTCCTCAAATCAGCTGAGCCCACGCTCAAGCTGGCGACCTTGGGGTCTCGAACCTGGGTCCTCGGCATCCCAGTCTGACGCTCTATCCACTGTGCCACCTCCTGGTCAGGCCATAAATAGTTTTATTGAAATGTAGTCATTCACTCATTTACTATATATATATATTGTCTATGATTGTCTTCAGCTACAACAGGGTTAAGCACAGTAAGTACCCGAGTTACAAATATCTGATTTAGTATAACACGTATTTATGAACAAAGCTCCATAAGGCTCCAAAGGCAAAGGAAGTGAAGGCAAAAATAAATGAATGGGACTACATCAGACTAAGAAGTTTTTGCTCAGTAAGAGAAACTGACAACAAAATAAACAGCCAACTAAATGGGAAATGATATTTTCAAACAACAGCTCATATAAGGGCCTAATATCCAAAATATACAAAGAACTCATAAAACTCAACAACAAACAAACAATCCAATAAAAAAAATGGAAAGAGGACATGAACAGACACTTCTCCCAGGAAGAAATACAAATGGGCCCTGGCCGGTTGGCTCAGTGGTAGAGCGTCGGCCTGGCGTGTGGGAGTCCCAGGTTCGATTCCCGGCCAGGGCACACAGGAGAAGCACCCATCTGCTTCTCCACCCCTCCCCCTCTCCTTCCTCTCTGTCTCTCTCTTCCCCTCCCACAGCCAAGGCTCCATTGGAGCAAAGTTTGCCAGGGCACTGAGGATGGCTCTGTGACCTCTGCCTCAGGTGCTAGAATGGCTCTGATTGTGGCAGAGCGACACCCCAGATGGGCATAGCATCGCCTCCTGGTGGGCATGCCGGGTAGATCCTGGTCGGGCGCATGTGGGAGTCTGTCTGACTGCCTCCCCATTTCCAACCTCAGAAAAATACAAAAAAAAAAAAAAAAAAAATACAAATGGCCAACAGATATATGAAAAGATGCTTATCTTCATTAGTTATTAGAGAAATGCAAATCAAAACTACAATGAGATACCATCTCACACCTGTTAGATTAGCTATTATCAACAAAACAGGTAATAGCAAATGTTGGAGAGGCAGCGGAGAAAAAGGAAGCCTCATTCACTGTTGGTGGGAATGTAAAGTAGTACAACCATTATGGAAGAAAGTATGGTGGTTCCTCAAAAAACTGAAAATAGAACTACCTTATGACCCAGCAATCCCTCTACTGGGTATATACCCCCAAAACTCAGAAACATTGATACGTAAAGACGCATGCAGCCCTATGTTCATTGCAGCATTGTTCACAGTGGCCAAGACATGGAAACAACCAAAAAGCCCTTCAATAGAAGACTGGATAAAGAAGATGTGGCACATATACACTATGGAATACTACTCAGCCATAAGAAATGATGACATCGGATCATTTACAACAGGGGTCCCCAAACTACGGCCCGCGGGCCACATGCGGCCCCCTGAGGCCATTTATCTGGCCCCCGCCACACTTCTGGAAGGGCACCTCTTTCACTGGTGGTCAGTGAGAGGAGCATAGTTCCCATTGAAATTTTGGTCAGTTTGTTGATTTAAATTTACTTGTTCTTTATTTTAAATATTGTATTTGTTCCCGTTTTGTTTTTTTACTTTAAAATAAGATATGTGCAGTGTGCATAGGAATTTGTTCATAGTTTTTTTTATAGTCCGGCCCTCCAACGGTCTGAGGGACAGTGAACTGGCTCCCTGTGTAAAAAGTTTGGGGACCCCTGATTTACAATAACACGGTGGGATCTTGATAACATTATACGAAGTGAAATAAGTAAATCAGAAAAAACCAAGAACTGCATTATTCCATACGTAGGTGGGACATAAAAACGAGACTAAGAGACATTGAGAAGAGTGTGGTGGTTACGAGGGGGGAAGGCAGAGGGGAAGGGGAGGGGTAGGGGCACAAAGAAAATTAGATAGAAGGTGACGGAGGACAATCTGACTTTGGGTGATGGGTATGCAACATAATTGATCGACAAGATAACCTGGACATGTTTTCTTTGAACATATGTACCCTGATTTATTGATGTCACCCTAGTAAAATTAATTAAAAAAAAGAGCAAAAATAAAAAAGAGAGATAGACTCATGGACACAGACAACAGTGTGGTGATTGCCAAAGGGGGTTTGGGGGTAGAGGAGAGTACTGTATATGAATGATAAATGTTGATGGACAAAGACTTCAGTTGGGGAGGTGAACACACAATATGAAGTACAGAAATGTGTTGTAGAATTGGGCACTTGAAATCTGTTTAATTATATTAACCAATGTCACCCCAATAACTTCAATTTAAAAATAAATAAATAGAAATAATTTTTTAAAGATTAAAAAAATAACCCAAAAAACTCCATAAGGGCTATTGGTAATCAACTGCAGCTGGATGTCAGTGAAAATGATGTCATAGAGCTACTTGACTTTCAAGGCAAAGAACTAACCAATGAAGTCCTTATGGAACTAGAGCAGTGATGAAAGCATTTAGGGAAGAAAATAAGGACCTAGAAACTCCAGAAACAAAAAAGTTTTCCACATAAGAGTTAGCTGATGCTTTTTGTCTCAGTGAAGCAGGAATGGCAAACTTTGAGGAGCAAGATCCTGATACAGAGAGGTCCATCAAAGTTTAACATACAGTTACCAAAGGTCATTTATGATGAGAAAAAGAAAGCTCTGTACAAACCTTCCTGATGCCTACTTTAGGAAACCAACTCCAGCAGCAGAATCAAACCCTGACTCTCTAACACCTGTTCCATCTTCTCCAACAAGTCCATCATCTTCTGCATCATCCAAGATTGTTTAAGGTTGTATTTGAAATGTTTAAGTATTTATATTCATAGAAAGGTAAAAATGAATACTATGTTAAGACAAACATCTGTCTAACCTGTTCTAATTTACATACAAATTCATCTTAAGAACAAACGTACAGTCTATGTTGTTCGTAACCAAGGGACTGCCTGTAGTTGCAACAAAGACAGTGTGGCCCACAAAGGTTAAAATATTTATTACCAGGCCATTTATTTATTTATTTATTTATTTGAGACAGAGAAGAAAGAGAGGAGAGAGAGAGAGAGTGTGTTGGGCAGATAAAATATATTATGCTCACTTTGTTAAAGATGGCGCTGTCCATGTGGAAGCCTGTCACCCACGTGATTGCTTGGGATGAGCGTGATTATGTTAATATGTGCTGGGGGAGGGCTTTCGTGCCAAAAGGTTGTAAAAGGAAGAGAGATCACGTTGTTTGGGAGAAGAGTGATTACGTTCTAGGAGGAGCCCATACTAGAGGAAAGCAGAGAAAGGCCACGTAGAGGAGGCCAGGAGAAGCAGCCAAGATGGCAGAGTGCTGAAGGAGAAGCCAGTTTGTGCAGAGAGAAGGAGATGGGGAACAGAGGTGAGTAAGGCTGGTGAGGTAGAAACTTTGATTTTAGGAAACTCGGATAAGTCAGTAGCTTTGTGAGCACTGAATAATCAGCAATTCTGGTTAATCAGTAGGCGGGGTAGATATCTCAAAAGTGAGCTACTTCCCTTGCCCTTTTGTCTGCTCTAAAGAAGTTCCTCTTCCTGACTACCTCATTCTCATCCCCACTTCTGTTTGTGTGTACAGTATTAATAAATACCCGTGAGGACTGGGGGTCATGACCATTCTCATGAAACCTGCATAGGGGATTGTGAGGCGGTCTCCCCTCGGTCCCTCGGTGCACGCCTTCTGGTCTCTGAGTAGTTCCTGTCTCCACAACACTATACAAACTGCAACTTTTAAAGCCGCCAATCCAGATATCCCCATCCTAAATGGCTGAGTCCCAATCTGCCCTTGCGCAGGTTCTCACTTCGGTTCAGTGACCTTATTTTGCTAAATGTTGAACCTTTTTTGGAGTGTGGCAACTTCCATCTTCAAGTCCAGCGTCCGGTCCGCAGCGTCCTCTGTCCTCGTGTGGCGGGCGGGCGGCCGCAGCCCCTCTGGATACTGCTGAGGAGGCCCCGGGCTTTCCCACGCAGCTTCCTGTTAGCAACTGATTGCTCTCAGCTTTTCCCTATGTTTTTCCACAGGGTCAATCAAGCTTAGCCGTAACTACCTGATTTCACTATGCTCTTGGTCCCTGTCTCCACAGTTCTCAAACATCTGATGTATGATATATAGCATTAGTGAATGTATACACCACTGCAGATTATTCCCAGTATAGATTTAACAGTTGGACCACCTCGTTGTGATCAATCTACCACCAGTGATGGGGTCCTCATTGCAAACAGGGTGGTGAATGATCCGACTACAAAACCCCGTATCAGCGTCTTCTCTCTGGGTTGCCTAATTTATCAAATATAAATACAGGACTCTCAGTTAAAACTGGATTTCTTTAAACAAACAAACAAAAAAAACAACTAGATTTCTTTTTTTTTATTAAAAAAATTTATTTATTTATTCATTTTAGAGATGAGAGAGAAAGAGAGAGAGACAGAAGGGGGAGGAGCCGGAAGCATCAACTCCCATATGTGTCTTGACCAGGCAAGCCCAGGGTTTCGAACCAGTGACCTCAGCATTTCCAGGTCGACGCTTTATCCCACTGCACCACCACAGGTCAGAGCTAAAACTGGATTTTAAATAAGTAATTTTTTATTAAGAATATATTTCATGCCATATCTGGGACATATACTAAAAAAAAAATTACTATTGTTGTTCTTCATCTAAAATGAAAATTTAGCTGGGCAACCCCACAACAGGTTGGGTTCCCCAGGAAGCAAATTCTGAGATGCTTTAGCCAGCAGGGTGTCATTAAAGAGTGTTCGTAGTTCAACACCTGTGGAAAGGAGGAGAGAGGCAGGGAGGGCAGAAGGAAAATCAGGCTGCTGTGCAGGCCTGGTGGCACCCCTGGCCGGACCACGGGGAGCTCTGGCACTGAAATGCTCCTTTAGAGCAGTCCCAAGATGAACTGAGCTGTCCAAGCCTTGTATTCATACACAGAGCAGTCACTGGATGAGGGATGTGTCCTAGGTGAAGTGGATCTCTGCCCCGAGCACTTCCCGCAGGGGCCAACAGCTGACGGCTATATCCTGACAGCACTCCCAGCAGCCAGGCAGAAGGGCTTCCTGATATGAACCCCAGGCAGTAGCGAGGGTATCACAGCATTCACTACCATTGTGGAGAAGATTAAGACATCGAGTAGAGCCTGACCAGGAGGTGGCGCAGTGGATAGAGTGTCAGACTGGGATGCCGAAGACCCAGGTTCAAGACCCCGAGCTCGCCAGCTTGAGCGCGAGCTCATCTGGCTTGAGCAAAAAAAAAAAAAAAAAAAGCTCACCAGCTTGGACCCAAGGTCACTGCCTCGAGCAAGGGGTTACTCGGTCTGCTGAAGACCCGTGGTCAAGGCACATATGAGAAAGCAATCAATGAACAACTAAGGTGTTGCAATGAAAAAATGATGATTGATGCTTCTCATCTCTCTCTGTCCCTATCTATCCCTCTCTCTGTCCCTGTAAAAAAAAAAAAAAGACATCGAGTAGACAGAACAGATGATATTTAAGAACTTTTCCACTTGAGTGTCTATGATTAAGTGAAATGATGTGTACAAATTGAAGATGCCTGAGAGAGACATGGCATGCAGACAGATGGTAAGCCCCAAGTAGCAGCTACTTTGATGGCTCTAGAGCTTTGGGCCTGGACGGGTCATTCAGTGGGGGTGGTAGCTTCCAGAATAGCACGTGGTGCTGGACTTCGGCAGGTGTGTCTGCCTCCCAGAAGGTGATGACTGACAGCATTGTTAACAACTTCTTTGTGGAGTGTGTTCTTTGCCTGGTTAGGCTGGGTTTGGCTTGTTCCTCTAGATTCAGCTTTGAAAAGAGGAATGCGTTTAAAAAATATTCAGGCCTGACCTGTGGTGGCGCAGTGGATAAAGCGTCGACCTGGAAATGCTGAGGTCGCCGGTTCGAAACCCTGGGCTTGCCTGGTCAAGGCACATATGGGAGTTGATGCTTCTAGCTCCTCCCCACCTTCTCTCTCTGTCTCTCTCTCCTCTCTCTCTCCTTCTCTGTCTCTCTCTCTCTCCCTTTCTCTCTCCTCTCTAAAATGAATAAATAAAATAAAAAAAAATTCAAAGTTAATTATTTTCACTTCTTCATTACAAGGACCAGATCTTTATTTGGAAGTAGAAGAGGGAGAAGGAAAACACGATCATAAAGTCAGGATACAGTGTCTCCTGCTGACACATGCTGGTGCCTAAGCTGCCTCGTAGAGGGAGTTATTGCCTCTGGCTTCACTTGCTTAGACTTTAAAATGGGAAGGTTGGATGGGGTGTTCTGTAAACATCCCATCTAGTTGACCTGTTATAATCTTGTGATTATGTATTGTGGTCTCTTGGCAAATGAGTTTGGGACATTGACCATGCCAGATTGCTAGATACAAGAACCCAGCAATTAAAAAAAAAAATTTTTTTTTAAATTTTAGAAGTAGTTTAACCATAATTTCTTAAGTATCTCAGTTTTTGAGACTGATCATAGCAGATTGCTTGGAGGGAAAGTAGTGATGCAGATTAATCTCATTCCTATATTAAATCTTAGAGTAAATGACTGTAAGATTAGATAGCTTAACATCACAAGCAAAGCAATTAAAGGGGAAAGACTAGCCCTGGCCAGTTGGCTCAGCGGTAGAGTGTCAGCATGGTGTGTGGAAGTCTTGGGTTTGATTCCTGGCCAGGGCACACAGGAGAAGCGCCCATCTGCTTCTCCACCCTTCCCCCTCTCCTTCCTCTCTGTCTCTCTCTTCCCCTCCCGCAGCCAAGGCTCCATTGGAGCAAAGTTGGCCTGGGCGCTGAGGATGGCTGTGTGGCCTCAGGTGCTAGAATGGCTCCGGCCGCAGCATGCTAGAATGGCTTTGGCCACAGCGGAGCAATGCCCCAGATGGGCCGAGCATTGCCCCCTGGTGGGCATGCCAGGTGGATCCTGATTGGGCGCAAGCGGGAGTCTGTCTGACCGCCTCCCTTGCCGCTTCTAACTTTGGAAAAATACAAAAATAAAAGGGGGGGGGGAGACTTTAACTTTCTTAGTGGACTTTTCTCTCTCTCTCTCTTTTTTTTTTTTTTTTTTTTTAATGACAAAAGTCAGCAGTACATGGCTGATGGCTGGGTTACCACTGACAGAGACCCTTCTAGAGAAAGTTATAAAGAAGCTCTATAGCCTGACCAGGTGGTAGCACAGTGGATAGAGCATTGGACTGGGATGTGGAGGACCCAGGTTCGAGACCCCAAGGTCACCAGCTTGAGCACGGACTCATCTGGTTTGAGCAAAAAAAAAAAAAAAAAAAGCTCACCAGCTTAGACCCAGGTTGCTGGCTAGAGCAAGGGGTTACTCGGTCTGCTGAAGTCCCGCGATCAAGGCACATATGAGAAAGCAATCAATGAACAACAACTAAGGTGTTACAACGAAAAACTGATGATGATTCTTCTCATCTCTCTCTGTTCCTGTCTATCCCTCTTTCTGACTCTCCCTCTCTGTCCCAGTAAAAAACAAAAAAACAAAACAAAAAAACAAAAAAAGAGAGAAGAAGCTCTATAGGCCAAAGCAGTATGTTCTTGAACTCTGTTTTTTGCCCTTGTTTTTTGGTGGTGTGAAGTGTTAACTACTTAATCAAACAGACCAGCAGATAGAAATTGATGCTGTGTCCCTGGCCAGCCCTGAATAAAGCCTTAGAAACAGCAGGGTCACCCTGGTTTCCTATGGGAATGAGCTATAAAAGTAAGAACTATAATGTATCAAGAGTACATCATTTTCAGAGCATTTCTTATTTCACAAAGAAAAATCAAAGAAGCTTAAGTAATATTATTATCCAAATTTTACACAAAAGAACAGAGGTTCTGATGGATCAAGAGACTTGCCCAAATTAATACAAATCTAGTTTTTAAAATCTGTTTATTTTAGCCCCAAATGTTATGTCCATTTCAGTTGCCTTGCCCATGCCAATAAATTAGCTAATCTTCATTGCACTTATGTTTGTGTATATCTAGTTCTGGGTACTAGTTTTACATTTTTCATGTTTTTCTAGAGAGAAAACATAGTCCATATCAGTGAGTTTTTAGTATTCAGAAGGAGCTAGCAAATGGCAGAAGCTTCAACGGAGGTGTACCCAATATAATTCTACCACAATATATTTTTTTTCTTTTGAATGTTGTGTGTAAATTAGCAGTTAAAAATAACAGTAGAGGCCCTGGCCGGTTGGCTCAGTGGTAGAGCATCAGCCTGGCGTGCAGAAGTCCTGGGTTCGATTCCCGGCCAGGGCACACAGGAGAAGTGCCCATCTGCTTCTCCACCCCTCCCCCTCTCCTTCCTCTCTGTCTCTCTCTCCCCCTCCCGCAGCGGAGGCTCCATTGGAGCAAAGATGGCCCAGGCGCTGGGGATGGCTCCTTGGCCTCTGCCCCAGGCACTAGAGTGGCTCTGGTCGTGACAGAGCAACGCCCTGGAGGGGCAGAGCATCGCCCCCTGGTGGGCAGAGCGTCGCCCCATGGTGGGCGTGCCGGGTGGATCCCGGTCGGGCGCATGCTGGAGTCTGTCTGACTGTCTCTCCCCGTTTACAGCTTCAGAAAAATACAAAAAAAAAAAATAATAATAATAACAGTACAGTTTCAACATGTGATTGTGTTCAGCAATGATTATTTTATTGACTAATTACATTAAAGTTAAATAAATTGCAACAACAACAAAAAGGAGGCATTCACCTGTACTTATTGTTCAGAAATGTTCAGAATCTGTGGTTACAGACGGGAAATTATGGCTTTTAAGGATGTGATACACACAGTCACAGCAACTGGGTGAAAACAAAAAAGCCCTATCACACCCTTCTCCTTTCGGTGGTTTGACATCCAACAGCCACGGTCAAGATGTACTCTGCTGTCGGAAGCTGGAAAGGTCACCTGGCTTTTCAAGAATTGCAGTGTCTTATTTCACCTTTCACCTTGCGACCTTGAGGGGAATAAGACTGTCAAAATGCCTAAGATCAGAACTCCTCATTTTAACACTTTCACCCAGAACTCTTTCTCTGTCAGAACACCTGTACTCAGTGACACAATGAGACCATAACCACCTGCATGACCTCAGCAGGACATGGTTGTTATCAGTTCAAAGACAATGCTTTGAAATAGGGTCTAACCTATCTTTGAGGTTGGGATGGGAGGTTTTATTTACTTTCTAGTGGGAAGCTATCTGCTTTAAAGAATTAGAGAATTATCTGGTTTAAGTCTGACATCAGAAGTGCAGATATTGGGAAAGTGTTTGATGGTGGAAACTGCTAAAATGATTATCTTAAAAACATTTGGTTTTATGTTCTATTTTAGCCGTGAGCCCAAACTTTTTTTTCCCTTTAATCAAGTATTACTTGCAGAAAAGAATGGGTAAAAATCTTAATTATTTTCACTCTGTAAAGACAAACTTTCAACCATATAAAATTACCCACTAGGCCTTGATAAAACTCAGTTGTCTTTATATTAGTCTGCCATAGCAAAAACAAAACAAAACAAAACAAAAAACACAACCCAGTATAAGCTCTAGTAGTGAGTATATAATTCCTGCCCACAGTTAAGGGAACCGTGACAGCTCAGATATCAAGCAAGACAGACAGGGGTTTCTAAAACTTTTTCATATAAGGAATATGGGCCAATTTATAACCAACCCCTTTGGTTGCTACCATACATACAATTAGTGTTGTATACATTACTATTACTAGTATGGCTATTCCTATGAAGTTATACTCATATCCAGGTCCCCTGTGTCCAGAAACAGCAACACTATATTTAAACACTTTAAGAGAAGACTGGCATTCATTAGAGACATTGAATTTGAACATGAAACTCTGTTTTACTTTTTTTACAAAACATGAATCTGAAAAGAGTATTTTTTAAAAGCTGTGATGACATACTACACCCAATCTAATTAAAAAGTGGCGGTGGGGGGATTTAAATACCCTTATTTTGAGAACAAAAGAAATTCCCTCATAGCTGCCTAGGTATTTTCAGGAGTGGAGAGATTTAAATATTTAAATCTGCACATCCCCTAATCAGGGGTCCCCAAACTTTTTACACAGGGGGCCAGTTCACTGTCCCTCAGACCATTGGAGGGCTCCCACATACAGTGCTCCTCTCACTGACCACCAATGAGAGAGTTGCCCCTTCTGGAAGTGCGGCAGGAGCTGGATAAATGGCCTTAGGGGGCCAAATTGTGGCCTGTGGGCCGTAGTTTGGGGACGCCTGCTAAGTTTTAAAATGCATCTTTTAATAAGGTCCAAACCAGGACTCGGAGTCAGCAGGAATGGATTTGGCCCCAGTGAAAAAGCTGCAGAAGCTTTCCCGCAACACACCTGTATTTAGTGAGGGCAAACTGGTGAGAACTCTGTGTAAGGTTTCCCCCAGGTCCTCCTCCTGGCTGCAGGACCCTAGTACCTTTCTAGGTCCCTCTCTGCTCTCAGTGGCCCTGCCTGGCTGAGCAATGTTTGAAGAACTGAGTTGGCAGAAAATATACATATTTAATAGTGTTTAGGAGCAAGTTAAACTGGATTTCTTCTGGCTTTCAAGGAGACCAGATCACATCCTTTAAAACTACATTAGAGAAAGAATCGTTCACTAACTGCTTTTTTTTTGGAAGGCCACTTGATTGTATGCTGTTCTCACCCTTTTCCTCTGTCAAAAACTCAAACCATGTACATGACCACTTTTTGGTCTGACACAAAACAAAACACAGCAGACAGGCCCTGATGAGTGGGCCCGTCCAAGGATCAGGCTCACTTTATATCATAGATCAAGGGTGGGTAAGCTTCCGCTGCAAAGGGCCAGAGAGTCAAAGTTTTAGGTTTTGTAGGCCACCCTTCAACTTTCTTGCAACTCTACCATTACAGAGCAAAACAAGCCACAGACTAGAAAACATACCCAAATTTGTGTAACTGTGTTCCAATAAAACTTTATTTACAAAAACAGTTGAGGACCCTAGTGTGCCCACCCCTGACTTTAAGTTAAACACAAATGGTGCCTGTCTTCTGAAAACTGCAAAGTGCTTCCCACAGTTCCAGCTGGCTCATGCCCACTCACACAATATTGAATACTCCGACAGCGGCTCCACAGCTGTGATGGGAGAGGCCAGTGGGACCTGAGGATTCAGTATATGACCCACGGCTGCAAGTCAGCATGACCCTAAGCTGACAGAAACCTGGAAGGGCCTGTTTCCGTCTGATCAGAAAACCTGGGCATGGAGCTGTTGCTGGCTTTTGCTAATCTTGGATCGGCAATCTGAGGATAACGGCCACTCGGGTGTCGTGGAGGCAAATGCAGATGCAGAAGAAGGTAGTAAGTTATGGAGAATAAGGAATCTCAGCAGCCTTAAAGGGTCAGTGCAGCTTTCTGAGACACCAAATGTAAGTCAGCACTAAGGACTTCCTTGTTTAAGCAATTCGGCTAGTCAGCTCAGAGGTAAATTTGCTCAGCGCATGGCTAAAAACAAAACAAAACAAATCAAAAACCTCCAAATACATGAAAGTTGTAAGAGCAGCAACAGCCAAGAATCACAGCATTCACTACAGGTAGGGAAAATCCTACCCATCATCTTAGCCAGCTCTTTCATATTATCCATGGGGGGAAATGGCCTGAATTGGGAGAGGTACCTTCCCCAGCTAATCTGTGGGGGGATCACCAAATCTCAGCCATTTGGACTTCCAATCTGCTATTTTCCTCTAAAGAATTTGAATTTAAAGGGCATTTACCAGAGGGCATATAAACACTCATGTCATGAAATAACAGCCAAGGACCTGCCTACCCTTAAAGACTGATTTCTGTTTGGATATATATGGTAGCAGAGAACATCTGAGGTTTACAGAGGCGAGCAGAATGCATTCCATCACTGGTGTAGTGTAGCTGATAAAAACCGCACAGGGTAAAGCATTAAATGGCCGTCTTCCCAAGAATATAAGTGCTCGTCTCTCATGTTGTATGATAACATGGCAAGAACAGACTGAGTAGTTCTTAAATCAAAGCTGGCGTTGATCTGTTTCCCTCCTAACAAATCAAAGGCAAATGTTATCCTCATATCTTTGGTGTCTGTGACGTAGAGGATCCCTCGCGCGATGAAGGCGTTGCCGGCCTTGGACTTGGGGTACGTGGTGTTGATGTTCTGCACCACAGTGAAGGCTCTCTCATCCAGCTGTGCTACAAGAATGCTGGAGCCATCCACACTGGAAGCATAGATAATCCAAAGGCCCTTTTCATCTACTGCTAAATTGAAGTAAGTCTTGGAATTGGCAAAGAGGTATTTTCGATCAAAATACAAGGCATTTTCAAGCTTCAGAGTCTGGGATGTTCCTTTGCCAAATTCATATCTGAAACATGTAAAAATGTAGGCATGAGTCACCATTTTTGCAGACAAGAGTGTTTTGGTTTTTTTTCCAGAGACAGAGAGAGAGTCAGAGAGAGGGATAGATAGGGACAGACAGACAGGAATGCAGAGAGATGAGAAGCATCAATCATCAGTTTTTTATTGCGACACCTTAGTTGTTCATTGATGCTTTCTCATATGTGCCTTGACTGTGGGCCTTCAGCAGACCGAGTAACCCCTTGCTCGAGCCAGCGACCTTGGGTTCAAGCTGGTGAGCTTTTTTTCTTTTCTTTGCTCAAGCCAGATGAGCCCACGCTCAAGCTGGCAACCTCAGGATCTCGAACCTCGGTCCTCCGCCTCCCAGTCTGACACTCTATCCACTGAGCCACCGCCTGGTCAGAGACAAGGGTGGCTTTTTATGCTCCTCTATTAAACTGGGGGAGGGGCTGCGATTCTGCAATTCTAGTCAAGTTCCCAGGTCATGTCCGTTGTGCTGGGCCATCCTGACGCTATGAGCAGTAGGGGTGTAAAGGACAGTGACTACATCTAAGTGACCACCTACTAGCTATGTGATCTCAGGAAAATTCCTTCACCTCAATAACCCTCAAGTGTTTGCCGACCTCCTGCACTGCCCTGTCAAAGATTCCTAGAGCTACAGGAGCCACAAAAGACGATCTAGCCCAGTCCTTCCTTGTTACAAATGAGAAAAAGAAGTGACTGGCTCAGGAATACAAGTAACTGGCAAAGCCAGAGTTTGAATGTAGGATTTCTAGCTCCAAGTTTCGGGGTTCTTCTTGCACTCCATGATGGAATTTTAAGTAAAGTATTTCACAGCCATCTAAGAAGAAAGTCACCAGCTGGAAGAGACATAGCAGTCAGGCTGTGAAATCGTGTCTGGTGCGTGACTGGGTAAGTGAAGCCACACACGGAATCCCATGTCCTTGGCTCCTAGGGGCTGACTATTTGATCGACTCCAAATCTAGACCGTATCATAAAGTGAGTTTATGATTCAAAAGGCACCTGGCTCCAGGAATGAAAATTCAGACATTAGAAGAGAAAAAACACTAGAGGGCACCGTTGAGCAGCAGAAATGTGCAGTGTGTGGATTGTGTGGATCTGGGGGGATGTGCACTGGAGCGTAACAAATGTGAAGCAAATTAGAAAATCCTACAGTGAGTTTGAAAAGAAACCAGAGAACAGGGGGCTTGAGAAGGCCCTGCCGACCCCTCTCAGCTCACGTGGCCCTCCCTCCTCCGAACACCTGGAATTCAGGACTGCCATTGGCCCCTGTCTGGTACTATACTGGCAGGGATTTAGGGGTGTGACAGCTTCCTGCCAGGGGGCGCTCTGGGCTCTGGCTGCTTCCTTTCTCAGCAGATGAGAGACCCGCACCCCTCATCACTGCAGGTCTCCTTCTCTCTCGCTCCCACCTTCCCCTTAGTGTCAGACCAGCAATAGAGACAGACCCCAGGCAGGCGCTGGCACATGGGGCTCACTCATCGTGCCCTGTGGTTCATTCAGTCAGCAAACCCTGACTGAACTCTGTGTGCCAGGCCCTGGGGACATAAAGTAATAGAAACACAGCTTGTGGATGACTGACAGCTTGTGGATGACTGACGCGCCACAGCAGGTAACTGATGCACCCGTGACTCACCTCACTATGGTGTTGGAGCCTCCTTTGTGGTAGTAGAGAGAGTTGTTGTAAACAGCGTGCCCACAGCCGTGGAAATAATATGGGAGATGGATGAGCAAGTAGCTGCCGTTCAGCAGGGAGGGCTGGTCTTTGAACTCCTTCACCCTGATGCCTGCCGGAGGGAAGCCAGGAAAGGTTGTTACCGGCCCTCTGGTCGGGGAGGGAGAGTGAAGGGAGGGACGTTGGAGCGAGATGACCTTGCCCAGTTTGAAGAGTCTCAGACTCCCAAACCCTAAGTCCAGTTCTCTTCTGTGGATTCTGATTTGTCTTTTGAATGCAGCAGCCACAGAGCCAGCTTTGTACCTCCCTCACCCCCTGCCTCAACCCCACTCGAGATTGTTTATAAGATCTTCTATCAGACTGACATAGGCCTGGAGCGGGAATAGCAAATACCTGGCGGTTGCTCAGTGCCCGCCTGCCTCCTCCTGCCCTCCACAGCACCTGACGCTAATTCACATTATCCCGTTTCCTTTGGGGCCACAGAGTGCCCTCAGCTGGTGATCTGGGCAGGCACTATCAGCTGAACCGGTGCCTTGATGAAACAAAGCAGCATGTCTTAGCTATTGCTCTGACCAGTGAGAATGGCCAGAGCCCTTCAGGAATGAGGCCACTGCTACCACGATCAGCAACTCCTCACCACATCCCTTTGGGGCAGCAGGACAAGGGTCATGCTCAGAGGCAGTGTTCCTGCCACATGCACTTCCCCTTCTCTCCTGGGCTCTCTCGCCCAGCAGATACCTGAGAACAATGACCAAAACGTACTCTCCTGGAGGGAGAGGAGGTGCCAACCTCAGAGACAGATGGAGAGTGCAAAAGACTCTCCCTGACATTGTACCCCATTATGTTTTGGGGATGTAGGAGGCCCTCAGTCACACGACTATGTTGTTTCCTTCTAGAACCTTTGCCTGAAATTGGATAAGCTACACTGGGGGTTCCCCGGTCATGTCCCTATGACCTCACAGCGAGGGTCGCCATCAGAGGGCTCAAGGGAGAAAAGCATCCCGTCCACTCATTTGTGCTGTCTAAAACAAAGAGTAACTGTTATACCAACAGCACACACAGAGAGTCGACTGAAGGCGGTCACAGAGGAAAGACACTCTGACAGCACAGACACAGAGCAGCTGCCAGTGACAGTACCTGAAAAATGTTCAGTGACCCAGATCCGTTCATCACTCTTGTTAGCAGACTCTCTTATCCAAGTCCCAAATGTCTCTCTGACTTGTAGTACTTGTGTTGCATTTCCAATGGACGTGATCATGGATTCTAGCAAAAGAAGAGGAAAAACAGCTACTCAGCTTCCAATGATGACTTTAAGGCATCCAAATTCTGAATGTCAAAGTAGGATGCTTTTTTTTCTATACCCGCCTGTGGGGAATGGTGTTCACTGATTTTGTCACCGGCTTTTCCAACCAAGGTGTCATCATTGGGGATAACACATGTCTCACCTAAAACAACGACAACGACAACGACAGTCAGAGCACATGCAGCTGGCACCGTGAGCTTTGTTAACCCTGCAGCTGGCGTTCCCCCCAGCTCACTCCGGACTAGGACTGTAAGGGGTGCTAGGCCCTTAAGCACCCCTTACAACAGGCCCACCAAGTTTTTGGATTTCTTGCTTTTAAGTCATACACTTCCAGATTTCCCCCCATATTCAGTGAGTTCCCAACAAGCTTTCCTTGACTGTAGTTGAGAAGATGGGACTATCCCCAGAGGGTGTCAGTAAAAAG
Source organism: Saccopteryx leptura (assembly GCF_036850995.1). Classification (NCBI taxonomy): domain Eukaryota; kingdom Metazoa; phylum Chordata; class Mammalia; order Chiroptera; family Emballonuridae; genus Saccopteryx; species Saccopteryx leptura. Next base: position 68,480,131 of record NC_089508.1, read on the forward strand.
GGAAAAGTGGCCGGGCCCAGCCCTCTGCAGCCTGAGGGAAGGAGAGGCAGGCACTCTCCTGGCCCCTGGGGGCAGGTGGTGCTACTCATCTCATTTGCAACTTTCTAGAAGAACTTTCACTTTCAGGGAAGCTTCTCGGGAGGTGTGAGGGAGCAGCCTGAGGAGTGGGGGACAAGGCCACAGCCAGGACCAGAGGGAGTGAGTTGGCTGCGGTAAGGGCCCTGGTCTGAGGCAGGCTGAGGCAAATCGGGCTTTCTGGGCGATGCCACGCCCTTTCTGATGGCTTCATGTCACCCCGTGGCTGCTGGTCAGAAAGCAGCACTCGGTGTCAGTAGGGAAGCGCACAGAACAATCCGGAGTGGTTTATCAGTCAGAGGGGGCGGTCCTCCCCGAGCTCTGAGATTCTGAAGAGCCAGCGTGTCTGTGAAGTCCTGTCACCCCTGGGAGCAGTTCTAGGGCTCTGGGCTGACTCCCCCGCACGTCGTCCTGCTGCCTCTGAGTTCCGCCTGCAGCTTCCCCAAGGAACTGGGGCTTTGCACAAGACAGGGACAGGGGGACCCTCCTGTTCTTGGTCTGAAGGAAAGGCTTTCATTATTCCTGTCCGACCCACCAGCTTCTAAAGCCGTGGGGGCTGGGCAGGAGTGCCAGAAATGGAATTGGAGCTGGACAGAGGGCCAAGCTCAGAGGCAGTGAGCCTGCCAACTGAGGACTCACTGCTAGGGGCAGAGTAAAAGACAGTGGCCTCTCCTTTCAACCTTCACAGCTCCGTCTTCACACCCTGCCCGCCACCAGCCTCAGGAGACAGCCAGGCCAGGAGCTGCCTCTCCAGGCACCGCCACTGGCTGACAGGGCCTTGGCCTTAGGAACCCTACAAAGCTCAGGTCGGCCTCTGCTTCTCCCAGGCGCGGTTCCCGGTCTGCTCGCGCTCCAAGGGGAGCTGAACAGAGGGCTGATGCTCACGGAGGGGGTGGTGCTGGGTGCCGGGGAAGGAGCAGCTACCGCCAGGGAGAATGACAATCAGGCTCCATTTACTGGGGGTGAGGTAGGAAGGTGGGGCATGTGAGACATCTCTGAAAGCACAGATTTGCTCACTCTGACAGCTGAGTGCATGCCCCCAAACGCCTTCCAGAAAAAAACAGTGCACCAAAGAGAACTAATGACTGTTTAGGAAAGTGGCGATGAAACCCACAGCAAATGTGACAGACACTCCAGTTGGGGCCCTCCTGTGTGTCACTAACAGCAAAGCATCAAGCTGTGCCTCTCATGGCCTAAGCAGGCGAGCAGGTGCCAGGTCACTGCCTTTGGGGAGACGTTCTCGTATCTTCCACTAGTATGGATCTTAATTTCTAAGCAGCTTTCGATCCCATGGCCACCCCTATTGCAAACTGGCGAAAGACCAAGTCCTCTTGGCCTATCAGGGATTGGGTGTGAGTTTCCATCTCTGCAAGGAAGCTGCTCTCAGAGCAGGCTCTTTACAGACAAGCACACCTGGGTTTGAGTCCTAGCTCATCACCTGCTATTGAGTGTTTCAGTTTTGTGTGTGTAAATCGGTGACAATAACAATTCCGATATCCTGAGACTGCTGTGAGAACTGAGTGAACCAAGTACTTAGCTCCACGCCTGGCCCACTGTCGGCACTCAAAGCTTCGCGGTGTCTGTGGGAAGTTAACGAACCTGAACTGCCCTGTCATTTCCTCCAGTATCAGTCAAGCTCTGCACAGCCCAGAAGTGAACAGCTTAGCCCTCAAGACTCGTCGAGGGGACAGGGTGGTGGATTGGGCAGGGAAGAGGACAGTGTGGAGAGAGTGAAGGGAGAGGGATGACGAAAGCGGCGGGAGGCCCAATTCTAAACCTGCTGCCAGTCCTCAGCCCCAGGACAGACTGCTCCGGCCTCCCACAGATATGTGGCAAGGGGGAGCTCCTGGGATAAAATCTGGCTTTGGATAAAATCTCTTCTCTCTGTTTAAAAAATCTGGTCCCAAAGCCTGGGTGAAGCCTGAGAGTTGGGGCCATTAACGGAAGAGGCAGGTTCCCTGGGGCAGGGGTTGGTGACCTGGGCACTGGCCGTTGAAGATGTTTGGCTGTGGACGGCCTTTGGATCTTCTGCTTCCAGGGGGCCCTGGGGGACCCGGAGGACCTGGGGGCCCAGCTGGGCCCGGTGGGCCTGGTAGGCCTGGGTCACCTTTGGCACCTGGAGAGAGAGAGAGAGAGAGAGAGGAAAAGGCGTGTGTGGGGGCATTGATTAAAGAGCCATAATCGGAGCTGGGTTTCACACAAAGGACAGAGAGAACGAGCAGCCCCTCCCACAGGTGGCTGTGCTCTGGCACCTGTCCATGCACAGCTGAGGAGGCACCCATAGCACGGGTCGAGTTCCCACTGTGTGCCAGGAACTGTGTTAAGAATTTTATATATCTCCTCATGGTTCCTCCCAACACACGATGAAGGAGTCTCCCAGTGACTTCCGTCTTAGGGAAGTTTAGTGCTTTGCCCAAGGTCACAACTTGAATAGGGCTGAACCTCCACCGTGGGCATGTCTCACTCCAAAGCGTATCCTTATTCCACTGGCCAGTATCAGTGGGTCCCGATCCTGGCTTAGCAGGGTCGCCCAAGGAGCTTTAATACAATCTAAGGCCTCGTCTCCCTCCAGAACAATTTGATGAGAATTGTGGGGAGTGGGGCATCTGCACTTTTTAAAAAAATTTAAAAATTTGGCCCTGGCCAGTTGGCTCAGTGGATAGAACATTGCCAGGCATATGGATGTCCAGGTTCGATTCCTGGTCAGGGCACACAGGAGAAGCGACCATCTGCTTCGCTCTCCCTTCCCTCTCCCCCTTCTTTACTCTTCCCCTGCCACAGCCAGTGACTCGATTGGTTCAAGCTTCAGCCCTGGGCACTGAAGATAACTTGGTTGGTCTGAGCACATCAGCCTTAGGTGCTAAAAATAGCTTGGTTGATTCTAGCATTGGCCCCAGATGGGGGTTGCCGGATGGATCCTGGTAAGGTGGATGCAGGAGTCTGCCTCACTATCTCTCACTTAAAAAAAATGTTTGTTTTTTTAAAAATTTTTTCTATTATAGTTGACATTAAGTTCAGATATACAACATATAATTAGATATTTATATAACTTACAAGTGATCAACCTTATAAATCTAGCACCCATCAGACACCATACACAGTTATTACAATATTATTTATTGACTATATTCTCTACGCGCTATAATTTATATCCTTGTAATTGTTTTTATTCATCTGTATTTTTTAAAGTTTCCTACTATGCAGCCAGGTGTGAGAAGCACTAGTCGGTGTGGCAGAAGAAACAAGGTCCAGTTCTGTGACCTTGAGCAGGCAGCTTAACCCAGATGAGCCTGTTCCTTTGCCTCCAAATTGAGTCTCATACTCCCTACTCTGCCTTTTGAGAATGACTGAGGTCACCGGGGTGAGTGACAGCTGGAACCCCTACACACACCTGAGGGCAGCCATTCTTCTAACTTCAGGTGGCCCATATGGGTGTGGTCCTCTGCAGAGCTTATTGGTTCTGGAGGTTTCATAAAGATACCACCAGACTGGGCCATTCAGCCTTTTGGTTCCACCTACCTGGCCAGGGCTGACACTGGTGACTTCAGGTCTCTGTAGCTGCCTGTTCCCAGCCTCCTTTGAGTGGGCAAGCAGAGGTCACAGAGGCTAGAGGCGGGTCTGTGCCCATCCCAGAGGGGCAGAGATCTGTGGGCAGGGCAGACATGACCCAACCTGACGACGCCTTCCCTGCTCTCTGACCAGGGGACACACTCAGCTCTGGCCTGGTCTCCTGAACTGGGGTACACTCAGGGGGTAGCTTTTCGGAATGGTTTGTCATTGCCCCTCACTTGTTCAGCAGTATAGGGGGATGCAGTATTCTGGATGTACAGACTGCCCATGTGACTGAAGTGTAACATGATCTTATATTTTAAAAGTATATGCATATCTATTACTCCGTCAAAATACTTCTTAAATTTCATGCATTTTGCATAGTATCTTTCCTGTTGATGAAACACAGCATGCTTAATATAATTTGATCTTTCCTTGATGCTTTGGTCTCAGCACAGTGTCTGGCAAGTAGCAGGTGCTCAGTAAATTTTCAGTGGATTCAGGGTCATTATTCTGAACATCTATCATCTTAGCTTTTTGAGGACAGATGTCATGTCTTACTTATTTTCATATTCATAGTCTCAGCTTTTAGCAAAGTCCCCAATTCATATATGCTGCCTTCTGATATTCAACAGCTATTTACTGAATACATTAAATACATTATAGGATAGTTATGTTTTTATGATATAAATAGTGTCCCAAGTGTGGTGCTTTTAAAATTCTTCTGCCTCATCCTCCTCCATGACCATCAGCTGTCACCTACTCTTTCCACTACAAGATTGTCTTTCTGTGGCTCACCTCCTCCTCCACAGACACCAACTATCTGCTTTTAGTCTGGGCTGAAAACTGGGAAAAGAATATCAGCAACCATGTTTGCCCTAATTCTCTATGTCAAAGGCTTGGGACAAGGGCCCAAGGATGGCCCTGTCTCACCTGCTAAGAGAATGCCTGTGCTTTCTCTCAGTTGTCCTCTGAGGCATCTTACATTGCTTGCTGACATGTATTATTCTGGACTGTGCTGGATTTAATAGATATTTGGAAAAAAGAAGCTTCCCTCATCTGAATTCAATCCAACCACAATGTTTAGACCTGAATGATTGAACCTACTTCTGCTTAGATCCCAGATTCGACCTTGCCAACAAGGGGAGAGCACGCAGTCTTCCCCTTTCCGAAAGCGCAGAACTCTAAAACGTGCTGCCGAACAGGTGGCCACCTGAGGCGCGTGCGGGGAGGGGGGGGGAGGGCCCGGGGGGAGGGTGCAGAGCAGCCCCCGCATTCACCCGGGCAGCTCGTGGGGCCTGTCTACCCTGGGAGACGGCCCAAGCACCTGCCTCTTACCTGTGAGGAGCACATCATTGGATACGTCCCCCTTGTCCCCCTTTTCGCCCTTCTGCCCTGCCGGGCCCTCATTGCCAGTCAAGCCCAGTTCACCAGGGTCTCCCTTTTCCCCTGGGATTCCCGTGGCTCCAGGTGGACCTGAGGAAAAACAATGACACATTAGCCCATGGGCAGGAAACTCTGACACACTACTTTGTGATAGCATACTGTGTACTTTAAATGTGAAGCAGCTTCAAAAACTAAACACCCAACACATCTAACCATTTTAGGACAGTGGTGTGGCCCTCACTAAAGAATAGTATTTCCAGGTGGCTCTGATAGAATATTTTTTGGCATTTGATTGGAGCAAAAGGCTGAAGAGAGGACTGACTCACAGGAGGGACAGTCGCAGGAAGAGTAGAGAGAAGGCAAGGCCTGATCAGAAGTCTGATCCAGCCGCCCAGGCTGGCTGGAGCACTATGGGGCGGCGTGTGTCTCAGTGCGGTAACAGTGGGGGTTGTCTGCCCCATTCTTTGGTTGATCCTCATAACACACCGGAGTAGAGGCTGAGCACTTACCCTTATGGTCATTTTTAGACATTGGAACTAAGGCCTACCGTGGTTATCGCTGATGCTGCTAAGCGAGCAGCAAAGACCTTTCCATCCCATCACTAATGCCCCTTTCCATGGCATTCCCATGCAAAATGCTTTTACTCAAAGTAGCAAAACAAGTAAGGCTGCTTCAGGACAGGCATTAAGATGAATGGTTACAGTGTGAACACACTATGGTGGGTGAAATTTCTGCCGCTGCTCCCAGGGAGCCACTACTATAGGCACTGCAGCCCCGAGGCTGCGGCACACAGCAAGGGGCAGGTGAGGTGTGTGGCATGACCCGTCTCAGCACTGCGCTATGGTCCCTGGGAGAAAGAAAGCAGCTTACTGCTGGTGGGGGCACTTTCCCGACAGCAGCACAGGGAAGGGCATCCCAGACAGAGCCTGGTGATGTTATGGTGAAGAAACAAAATCAAGCGTTTGGGGACACAGAGGTGGCTAGAATTTGTGAGTCGGGTATGAGACAGGAAGTAGCTGTGTATGAAAAAAACATCCCCCCCCCAAGGAACCGTAAGATGTTGATAACTGTTAGAAAATGTAGTGAACAAAGACATATTTGCTAGATTTCAGACAACCATGAGGGGAAAAAAAAATTCTCAGTGAAAACCCTGAAGGTCAGCTGTAGCTGGGACTCAGAGGTTTGGGTTCCCCGCCAGTGTAGACCCGGGGCGGGTGTCATGCACTGAAGGGGGCGCTGTGACACAATAGAAGAGGATGAGGAGTGGGAGCCGCCACCCCCATTGTGAGCATTTGCTCTGCCATGGATTCAGCAACATGGGGCAAATCACACCTCTTCAGTGGGTCACGGCGCATTACACATCTCTCAACACAGCACTGGAAACCCATCAGTCTGGGTCATCCCTGCTCAGGTCATCAGGACATCTTGCTGGAAAGTGGCTTGCTCACTTAAGGGAGTCCTTAATCAGGAACCTTTTACACGAGAAGAAGTTCTTTTGTCAGTATTTTAAATAGGCAATTTGGTACATTATCTGCAGGACACAAAAGACAAATCTGTTGCCATAGAGTCCAGCAGGCACAATGCACCAATTATACTTGATACCTTCTAAAGGTTTCACACGCCAAGATTTAGCAAAGCTCAGGGAAATGATATCTGCTATTACTTCAGGGTTTTCTTTTTCAGGCATTTATTCTAGTCACAAAAAGCCTTTCTGCATCGTCATTCTATTTTCCCTTCTTCTCTTTTATTCCTTCCTCATAAGCCTTTTATTTTCTTTCTCATAAAGGCCATGTGTGAAGCAGGAAATTGTTCATACTGTAATGCAGCTGTTGTAAGGCAGCCCCCACAGGGGCGGGCATTTAAAGCTAAGGCTATTAAAGATCTTTGCTTAAAGGTGTATTTTGATACTTATCTGGGCATGCATGATTATTTTTAAGCTTTTGTTAAGAAAGAGTGGAGGCACAAGGGACATTTCTGGATCACAAAGCTCAGGTGATCGTGGAGACTAAGCCTCTAGGTCTCACAGAACACCTACTACACAAGACCAACCTAACAGGACTGGGAGTCATAGCAGACCTACCCAGTACATAGAAACAAACACAAAGAGGCAGCCAAAATGGGGAGACAAATAAATGTGCCCCAAATGAAAGAAGGGGAAATCCTCAGAACTAGAGCTAAGTTAAATAGGCAAGCAATCTACTAGATATGGAATTTTAAAAAATGGTTATAAAGATGTACAAGAAACTTAATAAGAACTTCAAGAAAGAGATAGCAAGTGCCTGACTGGTGGTGGCACAGTGGATAGAGCATCAACCAGGTATGCTGAGGTTGCCAGCAGGAGCATGGGCTCATCTGGTTTGAATGCAGGCTCGCCAGCTTGAGTGAGGACACCAGCTTGAGAGTGGGATCATCAAAATAATCTCAAGGCCCTGGCCGGTTGGCTCAGCGGTAGAGCGTCGGCCTGGCGTGCGGGGGACCTGGGTTTGATTCCCGGCCAGGGCGCATAGGAGAAGTGCCCATTTGCTTCTTCACCCCTGCCCCCTCCTTCCTCTCTGTCTCTCTCTTCCCCTCCCACAGCCAAGGCTCCATTGGAGCAAAGATGGCCCGGGCGCTGGGGATGGCTCCTTGGCCTCTGCCCCAGGCGCTAGAGTGGCTCTGGTCGCAGCAGAGCGATGCCCTGGAGGGGCAGAGCATCGCCTCCTGGTGGGCAGAGCGTCGCCCCTGGTGGGCGTGCCGGGTGGATCCCGGTCGGGCGCATGTGGGAGTCTGTCTGACTGTCTCTCCCCGTTTCCAGCTTCAGAAAAATTAAAAAAAAATAATAATAATAATCTCAAGGCCACTGGCTTGTGCCCAAGGTCACTGGCTTGGGCGAAGGGTCACTGGTTCAGCTTGAGGTCCCGCCCCTTTCCAGTAAAGGCATGTATGAGAAGCAAGCAATGAATAACTGAAGTGACACAACCATGAGTGGATGCTTTTTATCTCTTTCTGTCTTTCTGACTTTTTCTCTAAAAAAAGAAAAGTGAGAGGGATAGCAAGTACAAAAAACCCCCACATAGAAACCAGAAGAAAAAAACAGTAAAAAATGAAGAATACAATATCTGAAATGAAGACTTCACTAGAAGGAATAAACAGTAGGTTGAATGAAACAGCAGATCAAATAAGTAATTTGGAAAACAAGATAGCAGAAAACACCCAATCAGAGCAGCCAAAGGAAAAAAGATTTTTTAAATGAGGATAGTTTAAAGGACCTTTGGGACAACATGAAGCATAACAACAGCTGCATCATAGAGGTAGCAGAAGGAAAAGAGAGAGAGTAAGGGACCAAGAATGTATTTGAAAAAATAATGACAATAAACTTTCTTAGCCTGACCAGCGGTGACACAGTGGATAGAGTGTTGACTGGGGATGCTGAGGACCCAGGTTTTAATCCTGAGGTTGCTGCTTGAGCAGAGGATTGCCAGCTTGAGTGTGAGATCATCAACATGATCCTATGGTTGCTGGGTTGAGCCCAAAGGTCACTGGTTTTAAGCTCAAGGTTGTTGGCTTGAGCTCAAGGTCACTAGCTTGTGCAAGGGGTCACTGGCTCAGCTGGAGCCTCCTGGTCAAGACACATATGAGAAGCAATCAATCAACAATTAAAGTGATGCAACTACAAGTTGACATTTCTCATCTATCTCCCTTCCTCTTCTCTCTCTCTCACTCTCCCTCAAAAAACAAACAAAACAAAACAAAAAACTCCTTTAATATGGTGTAGGAAAAAGACACAGAAGTATAAGAAGCACAGAGTCCCAAACAAGATGAATCCAACAAGGCCCACACCTAGACACATCATAATTAAAATATCAAAGGTTAAAGACAAAGAGAGAATTTTAAAAGCAGCAAGGGAAAGACAGGTAGTTACCCACAAGAAAACTCCCTTAAGACTGTCAGCTGATTTCTCAACAGAAACATTTTAGGCCTAAAGGGACTGGCATGAAATATTCAAAGTGATGAAAGCAAGGCCCTACAACCAAGACTACTTTACCCAGCAAGGATATAATTTAGACTTGAAGAATAAATAAAGAGTTTCCAAGACAAGAAAAAACCAAAGGAGTGCATTACCACCAAACCAGTATTACAAGAAGTGTAAAGTATCTTCTTTAAGTAGAAAAAGAAGAAGAAGAAGAAAAGAACAGTGGAACATAGAATAAAATAGCAATAAATACATACCTATCAATAGTCACTTTAAATGTAAATGGCTTAAATGCTCCAATGAAAAGACATAGGATAGCTGAATGGATAAGAAAACAAGATTCACCCTGGCCAGTTGGCTCAATGGTAGAGCATTGGTCCAGTGTGTGGATGTCCTGGGTTTGATTCCCGGTCAGGGCACACAGGATAAGTGACCATCTGCTTCTCTATCCCTCCCCCTCTCTTTGCTCTCTCTCTTCCCCTCCTGAAGCCATGGCTTGGTTGGAGCAAGTTGGTCCTGGGTGCTGAGGATGGCTCCACGGCCTCACCTCTGGTGCTAAAATAGCTTGGTTGCTGAGCAACAAAACAATAGCCTCAGATGGGCAGAGCATCACCCCATAGGGGGTTTGCCAGGTGGATTCCGGTTGGAGCACATGCAGGAGTCTGTCTCTTTGCCTCCCCACTTTTCACTTAAGGAAAAAGAAATAAAAAACAAGACTCATAAGAGACTCACCTAAGAATGAAAGATACACACAGACGAAAAGTAAAAGGATAGAAAAAGATATTTCACACACATGAAAATGGAAAGATAAAACAAAAACCTGGGGTAGCAATACCTATATTTGACAAAATGCATTTTTAAAAATTGATTTTACAAGGGGGTGGGGAGCAAGAAGTATTGACTCATAGTCGCTTCACTTTAGTTGTTCATTGCTTGCTTGTTGCATGTGCATTGACCAGGCAAGCCCTCTGCATTCCAGGTTGATGCTCTATTCACTGTGTCACCACAGGCCAGGCCAAAATACATTTTAAAACAAGGCTTATATTAAGAGACAAAGAAGGACACTATATAATGATAAAGGGATCAAACAGGAGAATATAACCCTTGTAAACATTTCTGCACCCAACATTGGAGCACCTAAATATATAAAACAAATCTTGATTGACATAATGGGGAAAGATTAACAGCAATATAATCATTGTAAGGGATTTTAACACCCCATTCACATCAATGGCTAGATTTTCCAGACAGAAATCAACAAAGAAACAGTGGCCTTAAATGACACTGAGTCAGCTGAATTTGTTATCTTCAGCATTTCACCTCAAAGCAGCAGAATATACATTCTTTTCAAGTGCACATGGTACATTTTCTAGGATAGACCACATGTTGGGACACAAAACAAGTCTCAATAAATTTAATAAGATTGAAATTATATCAAGTATCTTCTCTGACCATAATGAAAAGAACCTAGAAAATAATCACAAGAAAAAAACAAACAAACTGAAAAACACACTAAGACCTAGAGGCTAAATAATGTGTTACTAAACAATGAATGGGTTAATAATGAGATCAAAGAAGAAATCAAAAGATACCTTGAAACAAATGCAAATGAGAACCCAACAACCCACAGTCTATGGGACACAGGGAAAGAAATCCTAAGAGAGAAATTCATAGCATTACAGGCCTATCTCAAGAAACAAGAAAAATCTCAAATAAACAATCTAACTTTACACTTAAGGGAACAAGAGAAAGAACAACAAGCAAAGCCCAAAGTGAGTAGAAGAAAATAATAATGATCAGAGCAAAAATTTAAAAACAGAGTCTAAAAATAAATAGAAAAGATAAATGAAACAAAGAGTTGATTCTTTGAAAAGATAAACAAAATTGACAAACCTTTAACCAGACTCATCAAGACAAAAGGATAATACCCAAATAAATAAAATAAAAAACAAAAGAGAAGTGACAACTGACACCAAAGAAAAACTAAGGATTATAAGATAATATTACAAACAATGATATATCAACAAATTAGATAATCTGGAAGAAATGGATAAATTCCTAGAAACATACAGTTTTCCAAAACTGAATCAGGAAGAATCAGAAAATCAGAGTACACAGATACAACTAATGAAATAGAAGCAGTAATCAAAAAACTTCCAACAAATAAAAGTACTGGACCAGATGGCTTCTCAGGGAAATGTTGTCAAACATTCAAAGGAGAACTAATACCCATCCTTCTCAGACTTTTCCAAAAAATTCAGGAAGGAAGACTCCCAAGCTCATTTTATGAGGTCAGAACTACCCTAATTCCAAAATCAGATAAAGACTTTACAAAGTAAGAAAATTATAGGCCAATATCCCTGATGAACATAGATGCTAAAATCCTCAACAAAGTATTAGCAAACCAGATCTAGCAATACATTAAAAAGATTATATACCATGATTAAGTAGAATTTATTCCAGGAATGCATGGTTGGTACAATAACCATAAATCAACTAACATGATACACCATATAAACAAAAGGAAGAATAAAAACCACATGGTTATATCAATAAATGCAGAAAAAGCATTAGATTAAGTCAAGCACCCATTTATGATAGAAATTTTTAGCAAAATGGGAATAGAGGGAACATACTTCAATGTAATAAAGGCCATATATGACAAACCCACAGCCAACATCATACTCAATGGGCAAAACCTATAAGCATTTCCCCTAAGATCAGGAACAAGACAGAGATGTCCACTTTCACCACTCTTATTCAACACAGTACTAGAAGTCCTAGCCACAGCAATCAAACAAAAAGAATAAATAGAAGGCATCCAAATTGGAAAGGAAGTGAAAAACTGTCATTATTTGCAGAAGACATAATATTGTATATAGAGAACTCTAAAGACTCCACCAAGAAAACTACTAGAACTGATAAATAAATTTGCTAAAGTAGCAGGATACAAAATAAATACCCAGAAGTCAGTTGCATTGTTATACACCCATAATGAACTATCACAAAGGGAAACTAAGAAGACAATCCCATTTACAATTGCATCAAAAACCAAAACAAAACAGAATCTGAGAAATAAATTTAACCAAAGATGTAAAAGACCTGAACTCAGAAAAATTATATGACACTAAAGAACAAAATGGAAAAAGATACAACTAAGTGGAAGTATAATACTATGTTCATGGATAGGAAAAATTAAAATGTCCACATTACCCAAAACAATTTATAGATTCAACACAATTCCTATCAAGATACTAATGGCATATTTCTCAGAACCAGAACAAATATTCCAAAAATTTATATGGAACTGCAAAAGACCCCAAATAGCCACAGCAATCTTGAGAAAGAAAAACAAAGTAGACAGAACCATGCTACATGATATCAAACTATACTACAAGGCCATAGTAATCAAAACAGCATGGTACTGGCATGACAACAGACATATAGATCAATGGGACAGAATAAAGAGCCCAGAAATAAACCCATGCCATTATGGTCAATAACTATTCAACAAAGAAGGTAAGAACATACAATGGAATAAAGATAGTCCATTCAATAAATGGTGTTGGGAAAATTGGACAGATACATATAAGGAAAATAAAACTAGACCACCTTCTTGCACCATACACAAGAATAAACTCAAAATGGATTACAGACTTAAATGTAAGATTCAAAATAAAAAAATCCTAGAAGAAAACATAGTCAGTAAAATCTCAAACATTTCTTGTAATAATATTTTTTTTGACGTATCACCTCAAGCAAGTGAAACAACAGAAAAACTAAACAAATGAGACTACATCAAACTAAAAAGTTTTTACACAGCAAAGGAAACCATCAACAAAATGAAAGACAACCCACTGAATAGGAGAACATATTCGCCAGTGAAACATCTGATAAGTGGTTAATATCCAAAATGTATAAGAACTTATACAGCTCAACAAACAATCCAATTAAAAAATGGGCAAAGGATCTGAATAGACACTTCTCCAAAGAGGATGTACAGATGGCCAACAGAATACAAAAGTTGTGCAATGTCACTAATCATTAGAGAAATGCAAATGAAAACCACAATGAAATATCACCTTACACCTGTCAAAATGGCTATGATCAATAAATCAACCAACAAGTGCTGTGTGGATATAAGAAAAGGGGACCCTTGTGCACTGTTGGTGGGAATGCAGACTGGTGCAGCCACTGTGGAAAGTAGGATGGAGTTTCCTCAAAAAATTAAAAATGAAACTGCCTTATGACCCAGTGATCCTACTTCTGGGAATATATCTGAAGAAACCCAAAACACTGGTTCAAAATAATAGAGAAGGAAATCTTACCTTTTGTGACATCATGGATAGACCTGGAGATTATTATGCTAACTGAAATAAGCCAATTGAAGAAAGACAAGTACCATATGATTTCAGCCATAAGTGGAATCTAATGAACAAAATAAAGTAACAAACAAAATAGGAATAGACTCATAGATACAGAGAACAGACTGACAGCTGTCATAGGGAAGTAGGGCTGAGGGACTGGGTAAAAAAGTTGAAGGGATTAAGCAAAAAACAAACAAACAAAAATCTCATAGACACAGACCACAGTATGATGACTGCAAGAGGTTCAAGTGGGGTAGGAGAGACAGAAGGGAGTAGAGGGGATAAATGGTGACAGAAGGAACCTTGACTTTGGGCAGTGAGCACACAATACAATACACAGATGATGTATTATAGCATTACACACCTGAAACCTATATAATTTTATTTAACCAATGTCACCCCAATAAATCCAATAAAATTTTTAAAAAAGAAAGGGTGGGGAACATTTTGTCTATGGAGAAAATATTTTGTCTTTTCCCTCTCGTGACTATTGCCTCTGACAAGTTTCCCTTTGTGTCTGTTGATAAAATCTCCTTGGCCATGAACTGGCCATGCACTGGTGTCAGAGCACACTGCTTCCTAATCATGTTCACCATCAGAGGACCCGTGTGTGGCACTTTCTACTCCACTCAACTCAGTTGTACTCAGTCACATTATCACACGATGTCGCCTGGACTCTGGTATCATTTGTCCCATGACTCCTGGAAGGCTTCGAGTCAGCACATTCTGCCAGAGAAGAAAGGCCAGATTTCTGCTTGCCGAACTTGTGCGCTAGAAGTGGCTCTGCTATTTTCCTTCCCCCGTGGCGCCCACTCAAAACAACCATCTTACCAGCTTTAGAGCTGGGGGTTGTGTGATGTCGCAGGGGTCAACTCCAACATCTTCACAGCAGGGGGTGAGGGAGGATGCTATATTTTTGGCAGGACCATCTGTCACAGACGGAGGGTAGAGAAGGGGACTGCAGGGTGTTGACAACACCCAGTCCCAAGACTGGGATGAATAAGGAGCAGGGTGTTTGTTTCTGTTTTTATATAACATTAACTCTTAAGTGAGAAAGTGAAACAGATGGAGAAAGAAAATGTTTGGTTTTGAGGCAACAGAATGTCAAACTTCATAGAAGATGCTAGTTGCAAAATGACATTTAAGTTTCTTTTAGGTTCAACCCTTCTCTCCAAATCTAAGTCAGTATTTTCCTTCCTGTTGATCTAAAATCAAGTTTCTCCTTCCCCAATTTTGGAAACAACAACAGTTAGCTTAATATATAACCCTTACTATGTGTCAAGCTCTATTCCAAGTGCCATATATATTATATTATATTTATTATATTATATTTATTATATTATATATTATATTATATTATATTATACTTATTATATTATATTAATATACATGTTAACTCAATCTTCCTAACAATGCTATGAGTTGGCAACTATTATTGTCCCCATTATACCAATGAGGAAACCAGGGCACAGAGTGGTTAAGTAACTTGCCCAAGGGCACACGGCTAAGTAGAAGAGCCAGAACTCAAACCAAGCCATCAAGCTTGGGCTCCATGCTAGTCCTCCATCGTGCTCTGCATTACTAAGGTCAGATACTGAGGGTTATCTCTGGAAATTCAAGCTCCTGGAAATGACTGTCAGGCTAGAGCTCTGAAACTCTTATTTCATCAGACAACCTCAAAACACTCTGTCCTTTTCTCCAAATGTGTATCTCATCTTGTGATTACAGATGTATCAGATTGTTGACTGTTAACAATCAGATGGAAAGTTTCAGAATAGGGGCTGCACCTGTTTTGCTTCCCCAGTAGAATTCTGAATGTTTGCTGCCCCACCCTCTCCTGCTCAGCGCTGTCCTCAGCCTCCTCTGTGGGCTTCTTACCCAGGTCACTAGACGCTGCTGCTCCGCAGGGCTCCGCCCAGGCTCTCCCTGCACCCATGCCCGTGTGCCTGTGCTTTCTGATCCTCCCTGATGTAGAGTCCTAGCCCCACGGTCTCCTCTGACTGCAGACCCGCACCCCCCAGGCGCCCTGATATCTCCATCCTGTGCTGAGCTCCTGGGTCTCCCTGCACCCAAGTCCGTGCAGGGCTCCCACCTCAGGGAAGAGCAGTCAGGCCGGGCAGAGCCCTCTGAGTCTGTCTGGGTGCCTCTTTCCTCCTTCCTCTGTATCTCCACCTACCATCACGGACCGCTGACGTCACCCCCATTTCACTCTCCAGACCCCTATCAGCCACCCTTCTGCCTGCATCTGAGAGGCTCCCGCCTGCCCCCCGGCCTCCTCTCTCACTTGTCTCCCGTGCTCATTTCAGTGTGCTCTCACGCGGCCACTGCAGTGAAATTTTATAAAGGCACACAGCTCTCATCATGTCACTCTCTCCTATTTGAAATCCCTCCAAGGCTTCTTTCTCACTGCTCTCAGAATAAAGACATTTCCCTCTGTGGTTCGGCCAGTGCTGGTCCCCCTGCAAGAAAGCGGATTGCTGGATAGGATGGACATTCATTCTAGGGCTCAGGTAGGGAGCGGGGAAGAAAAGCACAGCCCTGAGGCCGTTAGCACGGTAACTGGGGACAGCACAGCCCTTGCTCTGGAGTCGGACAGTCTGAGGTAGGAGTCTGAGCTGACCCAGAGCTGAGCAAACTTTTCAACAACCTCTTTCCATAGGGCCGGGCTCTTTGAGATAGCATTTGTCTATCACCTAGAAGGGTGGTTAAGTTCCCCTTCCCCTGGCCTAGGGTAAGGACCCCCTGCTGGGCCCTTGGCAGCTCAAGTTCTCACCTCAACCTTGGTGGAAACTTCCTGTTCTAATTTCTAACATTGCTGATCCAGGCAGGCCTCTCACTGGGCAGGTCTGTATTTCTATGAGAGCCCCTGGCATGGAGGACCTGGTCAGCCTCCACAGAGAAAGAGAATCCAGCACCTTCTCACCCAGCTGCTGCCGCCCCCCACCCCGGCCCGCAAGCCTCCTTCCTTCTGTCCTGCAGCCTCCTTCCTTCTGTCCCGCAGCCTCCTTCAGCGCAGCCTCCGGGGCAATAGTGTCAGCAGTGTGGCAGGCCGGTCTCTGCTCGGCTATAAATCCTCCCCTTTTGAAGGAAACCACAGTTCTTCAAATGCCCAGGGCCAAACAGACTTGGCCTGTTGCCTCTCTGGTCTTCACTTGGCCACAGTTACCTCTCATCCTCTCGGTCCAGCCACCCCGGCCTCCTTGCGACTTCTCAGACTCTGCGGACAAGCTGGACTCCCACACTCGGCTGGAACTCCCTCCCCAGGTCCCCGGAACTCCCACTCTCACCCACTGTTCAGTCAGACCCTACCCCTTACAGACTCCCCACTCCCTCTCTTGGCTGTATTTGTTCTCTTTAGCACTTAGCACCATGTAACAGACAATATATTCTACTTATTTATTTTGTTCATTGTTCATCTTCCCAGATTAGAATGGAAGCTTTATGAGGCAGGGATTTTGTCAGCTTTTCCATTTCTGGATCTCCAACATCTAGAACAGTACCTGCCAATAAATATGTGTTACCTGAATGAATGAACTTTTTCTTTCCTGCCCTCAGTTGGGGGTGGGCTGCTGGCTGAAACACAGCCCTACAAAGCCAGAGATTTATCTCAACCCTTGGGGGGGGGCACGCCTTTCTCACCTACTCCAAATGCTAACACGGGGGCTCCCTTCCCTCACAGCTGCCCCTCGAATACTGCTGAATCCTTAGGACTGGGTTATATTTCTGGGGCTATCCTGGGATAAACCAAATGTCTGCACATTGACTGGCATCATTATTCGACACTGACGTTCATTTATAATTGTAATTATTATCCAACACATACAATCCATTCTTGCTCTGTAATTCTGGCTGTAATTGCTGGCCTTCTGAGGACTGAGCTGACTTGGACCATGTTATCCATTTTCACAGAAGTGGCCTCCTGGGAATGTGAGCATGTAGGTTTTGCTAAATGGCAGATCCCCTGGATGATTTTCTCCTTCTACACTAGCTCTCACTTACACTGCTATGGGAATAAGAGCCGAGGTGCTAGCAGGGGTTACTGCGCTGTCTGGAAGAATTTCCTGGAAGTTCTTCTAGCCCAGGGCCTGTTCAGGTGAGTTGGAGTAGCAGAGCCAAGAGGTTGAAAGTAAACAAGAAGGTGTGATGGAGCCTCCACCCTGCACAGTGGCGGAGAGCCAGTCCTTCCTGGAGCCTCCTGAGCAGTCTCTACCCCCTGCCCGCCAGCTCTCACCACGCCACGTGCCAGCTTTCTCCAGTGAGTCTGCCCAGGCCTTCTTCACGGCTCCCAGGACTGGTGCTCAGAGCCCTGTAGAAGAACTCGCCCCAGCCCATCTCCCAGCCTCCTGCCGGCGCTGTACAAGCCCCTGCCTGCTTTTCACTGATCCCTGGACACGTCTGATGCCTTGGTGCTTCTGGGCCTCTGCCCGGGTGATGGCAGTGCTGCTGCTCACAGCAGGGCAGAGGCAGTCTCTTGGGGATGCCACCCACATCTTTGTAATCACCCTGTGACCCCTGGACAGGCGACTCTGCAACCCCAGGGCCAGCCTCAGGGATGTCTGGAAGCTGCCACTCCATTGAAATCATTCCAGCTGTTCCTCTAGCCAGGAAAACCCAGGAGCTGATATCGCTCAACTGATTTTCAATCAGTTTCTGAGCAGGAGAAGGCAGTGAGAGGGCAAAGCCAGAACTGACCCTTGAAAGAACGTGGGGCGTGGCACACACAGCCTCGCCCCTGGGCTCCGGCTCCCGCCCCTTCCGTCTGTCAGTCTGCGTCAGAGCAGTCAGTTCCCAGGGAGACTGCGTCTGGAGTGGGAGCTAAACCATTGGCAGTACCAAAAAGAATGCCCTTGGCGCCCCAAACACAGCATCTTCCAGGCAAGAGTAACCACAGCATGCACTTTAGCCCATTAGAAATACAAAAACAGAGACAAGTAACAAGGAAAATAATGAAAGAGTTGCCAAAATACCCATTTTTCCTCTTTTTCCAGTTGCTCCTTTTTCGCCTTTTGGGCCCGGGGGTCCAGGCTGCCCATCTGATCCATTCTGTCCTGGTAACCCACCAACTCCTGGAGGTCCTGCGTCAAAACACGGGAAACAGGAACGTTAAAAAGAAAAACACCCCTCTTCACTGAAGTTAAGATTTCCTTTAGCTAGTCAAACCGGGCAGGCAGCAACACCTTCTCCAGATCCTTCCCTGCTTCTTCCCTTCTTTCTCTACCTTTGCTGCTTTGGCCTGAAACAATGGCAGGTGGGGAATGGTGATGGCGGCTTTCTAAGTGGGAGGGGCGGGAGAGCTCACAGTTGGGGCAGAGAGGAGGGGACACAGTGATGGTCAGGGTTGCCTCTAGATTCTTCTCCCTTCCCTACCTCAATCCTTTCTGAGTGATGCTGGGGAGTTAGCCACCCGCCCCTGCCCCCTGAACTGGGAAAACCCATGGGCTCTTACCTGGGGGGCCAGGTGGTCCTACAATAGAAAAAGAAATTTACATGATAAACTATAGGTAGAAGAAAGTAAAGTCACACCCAAAAAACACCTTCCCATCTTAAAATGTGCTGGCAAGGAACCACCCCATGCCTTTTGTATAGAAATCAGTATAGTTGTCCAAAAGATTAAAGTCAGTTCCACACAGACCCGTTTGCTAACCAAAACCACTGCTGTTTAAGTTTCAGTGGACCAAGAGTAATTTTATTGATTCAGAAATCAGTCATCGGTTTATCAATCAACTTGATTAAATGAGGTTGGGTGACATTACAGGCAGGCACTAGTGCAGCCTGGAGCAGGCCAGCACCAGTGGATGGCAGTGCTGTCTCTGAGGCTGTGGTCTGGCTGTCCTGGGGCAGCTCCTAGTGCTCCCCCCAGTCAGTGTGGCCCCTAGGCAGATGCGGGGAATTGAGAGGAGCAGGTTCACCAGGTCTCTATTGTTAGGTCTAGGTTCAGGGCTCCTTTAATTCCAGAACCCCTTTAAAACTCAAATTTCCTTCACCCAACTTCCCACTAAGGCTCAAAACAACATTCTCAGCCCCCACTGTGAGGTTGTAGTTCAGGGGTCCCCAAACTATGGCCTGCAGGCCACATGCAGCCCCCTGAGGCCATTTATCCGGCCCCCGCCGCACTTCCAGAAGGGGCACCTCTTTCATTGGTGGTCAGTGAGAGAGCATAGTTCCCATTGAAATACTGGTCAGTTTGTTGATTTAAATTTACTTGTTCTTTATTTTAAATATTGTATTTGTTCCTGTTTTTTTTTTTCTTTAAAATAAGATATGCATAGGGATTTGTTCATAGTTTTTTTTTATAGTCCGGCCCTCCAATGGTCTGAGGGACAGTGAACTGGCCCCTTGTGTAAAAAGTTTGGGGACCCCTGTTGTAGTTAATATGCTTGCTATTCTCTCTTAATGGCTTCCTGACCTTTACTTTGAAATGTAGCAAAAAGTTGATGTCAGGGAAAGCTTACATTGGACCTGACCATTAGGGGAGTTTACATCACAGTAGTTGTTTGTGAAAGCCTAGCAGCAGGCCCAGGGACACCAGGACACAGCTGTTCCTGGGAGATTCCTGACCTTGGCTATCTTCAAAATTTACCAAGGACACCAGATAGGATCATGCTGATTAGGCCTGTGCTACATCAGAAAGAACTTGTGTTTCTGCAGCTGAATCTCCCTCCTCCTCCTCATCAAGTCAGTGACCAGGGGACAGACTCCGATATGATATGCTAACCTGAGTAAGTCCAGGTTCAGGCAACCCCATGTCAGCAAATACCTGCAGTAACTCCTGTATCTAATGCTCCCTCCCGTAGCTTGAGGCTGGCACCCTTTGCTGGTCTCAGCCTGCCTGTACCCAGGTGCTTTAAAAATAAACTTTTGGAATACACTAGCCTCATTGCATGAAACAGCCTGAGAAAGATTGAGGGCCCAGGTCAGGTAACAACTACCTTTTTTAGTGTGTAATTACCCAGAAAATCTAAGGAGTGGGGTCAGATGAATCATTTACACATAATCTAACAAAAAGATTTTGCTTCCATAGAGTCATACTATCAATTATTGCATTTGAGCACTCAGGCAAGCTGATGAGGCTATAATAGGAGCAGACAAGGTCCTTCAGTTTCTCCAGACTACGTGTCATTGCAGTGGAAAGGTCTTTCCATAAATCCAAGCTTGTGCCTCTTCCAGAAAAATCATCATTTACTAAGCACTTGCTACGCACACCCAAATTTACTAAGAAGCAGAAATCTTGGCCCGTGTCTGTTGTGTTTACCTGGGGAAGGTAGACACACTGAAACCACAATGAAATGTGAGGGAGCTACAGAGAAGCAATGTCCCACAGGAGTACTGGGCAGTCTGGGCCCACGGCTGCCTGAGAAGGCCTCCAGAGAGAGTCAGCCTTGCTCTGAAGAAACAACGGGCCAGAGACGGCTGCGGAGGTGGGGGTTAGACATCCCATGAAGGGGACCAGCAGGAGCAAAGGGACAGAGGCGGGAATTTGCACGAGTCAGGGTGAGAAAGGAAGAAGACTGACCAAGTTGGTGTGTGGGGATGAGGCAGAGTAAGTACTTGGTGGGGCAGATATCTGAACTTGGTGCGTATATATAGTATATTCCTAAGTGGGAGTATAGTATATTCCTAAGTGGGAGTGGCGTGGGGTGGGGTCGCCGTGAAGTCAGTGCATTTGAGATCTTCTCCGTGGATGATAGTCGAAGAGAACTTGGAATAAGATAAGAGAGAGAGATAGGAGAAAGGAAAAGGATGGGGAGAAAATACACAGAGGGTCTTTGTAGTTAAAATTAGAGGCAAGGTTATGGGTAAATGTGGCTGGCGGCTGTAGAGTTGTAGAGAAAGCTAGAAATTCCAGAGGTATTTCAGAAGAATGAGCAGGGTTTTGTGTCTGCTCGCGTAGGAGGCAAAGGAGACCTAGGATAGTCATGCAAGGAGGCTCTCATGGGGACTTTTGAGAGAACACGTGTTTGAAGGCATGCTTTCAATGCATCTAGTCTTACTTTGGGCAAAAATGATTTGCTGAAAATGGCACCACATTTTGTGGGATTAGTGTAGCCTGTGGTGACACGACTTTACCACAAGATGGCACGCACACACACACATTGGTAAGGAGGTGGTGAGGCTAACTGAAAGGTCCAGGGAGATCAATCAGTCATCATTCTCCACAGCATATGGAGCCAAATTCAGACGTGCAGGTTGGTAAGGAAAGAAAGGTAAACAAGAAAGAATCAACTGTCTATAATAGGCTTCAAAGTTCCCAGGACAGTCAGTCTCATACCCATTTCCATGCAGCAGGGCTACTGGAGAGAGGTCCTGGATGGAACTGTAGTATATATTTAGGACACATTAGCCATGGCCAAGGGTGTCACTATAATGAAGTGTTTAGATTAGGGTTTCCTGACAAAAGGTCCATGGCTACGGTGGCTTTGAGTCCACAGAATCACCTGGAATGCGTGTTACAATGCAGCACCCTGGGTCCCCTCTGGAGGCTCTATAATAATTCAGTTTGGAGACAGAGGCTCATGAACCTGTATGTTTACCAAGCGTGACAGGTGTTTGGGAGGCAGATGATCCTGGGTTCCCTTCCCCACCACCACCTGATGTGAAAATTTTCTAGGAAAAGAATCAGTCAGATTCTTGAAGGAGTCCCTGACCCTAGAAAGGTTGAGAGCTAGCTATCAGTTTTGAGGAAAGGGTAATTGCCTGGATCAGCTAAGTTGTGGAGTGCAGAGGGGTGGGGGACACACCCTATCTGTGGGGACAAGGGGACAGGTGATAGAAGAGACACCAGGAAAGAGAGAGAGAGAGAGAGAGAGAGAGAGAGAGAACATGATCTGGAGACCTGGGGGGAGGGGGGATCCTGCAGCTTCCGTGCCCTGAAGCTACCGGAGAGGAGAATTGCAGAAGAGAAAGGGGGAGCCAGACACAGACAGCTCCAAAGAGGCCAGAAGCAGAGTGCTAGCTTGACGACAAGCTTCTGTCCCACTGTCTTCTCAGGATGCCACTGCGCTGCCCAAGGGCTCCTCACACCTGGAAGGAGCCCCCATATATGTGGCATTATAATAATGTCAGATGTCGCATGACGTATCTCTGCCAGCTGGGCATTTAGTGCAGTTTCTCGGGGTGTTTTCCAGCTCCTGGCCCTTCTCATCTTTTGAGCTACAGATCTAAAGGAATTCTTGTGGGATAGCAACATTCCTGCCACCAGAGCAGTTGACAGGGCCCCACACTCAGAAGGGGCCTTGTGCCTGGGTATAATGCTCTGTGGTTGCCACCTAGAAGTTCTTAATAATTTTATCTTTGAATTTGGGTTTTGTGAATGAAGTCCAATGGGACAATGAAATGTTCCAGGGACTTGGAGCTTTGGTTTGTATGTGGTGCTGCTTCCCCAGGATGGGTTTTCTGCCTGCTCCTCTGCCCTGGTGTGGATGGGTTCTCCCTGCTCCACGCCCCAGCAGTGACCGCCGCCCCTTCCATCCTACTGGGGACCCAGGCACCGGTGCAGGGAAGGCTGGGGTTGGGTGGGGCGCCCTGCATGCTGGAGTCACAGGGGGAGCCCCATGCCTGTGAGGGTCCGACTCACTAGGTAAATAACACATGCCCCAGGGAGGACGGCATTAAAGTGCAAACAAAATAAGCCCGGCTACAGCAGGTTGCGAGGGAGACCCTGGAAGAAAGGAGAAAAGCCTTTCTCCTGTCTTTTGAACAAGGGCTGCATTAGCATTTTTCACTGGGCCCCGTACATGACGTGGGTAGGTAGCTCTGACCGTCCCCACCCACACTCCTGGGCAGAGTCGATTAGAGTTGGCTAATTGCCTGATAGCAGCTGAGCCACTCTCCTTTTCTCCTTAAAACCTAAAATCAACCCATAATGTGCCTAGTTTATAAACTACAGGTCTGTGGGTGGCCATGTACAGTTAAAAAAAAAAAAAGGTCAGTCTTCAGAGAAGAGAATGAAGTAGAGAGAAGCAGAGATGAGAGACGGGGTGTCCTCAGAGAGTCAGAGGGACAGGGAGAGGAACTGTGTGGGCTCCTGGCAGCATTCTGTCTCTCAACTCCACCCTCCGGGGGCCTGGCTGCCGCCCCTCCGCCCAATCGCTCAGCAAGCAACCCTTGTGATGGAGCAAGCTCTGTGTTCACCAGACTCAGCTTCAGGGTCCTCTTCCTGGACCCGCAGAGAGACCATTTCCCAGCCTTCCTGTAGGCTAGGTTGTGGCAGTGTAGAGGGTGGGGCTCTGGCCAGTGGGATCCATGGGGTGGAGGTAGCGAGACACTGCCAGGCCTGGCCTTTTTTTTTTTTTTTTTGTATTTTTCTGAAGCTGGAAATGGGGAGAGACAGTCAGACAGACTCCCGCATGCGCCCGACCGGGATCCACCCGGCACGCCCACCAGGGGCAACGCTCTGCCCACCAGGGGGCAATGCTCTGCCCCTCCGGGGCGTCGCTCTATTGCGACCAGAGCCACTCTAGCGCCTGGGGCAGAGGCCAAGGAGCCATCCCCAGCGCCCGGGCCATCTTTGCTCCAATGGAGCCTTGGCTGCGGGAGGGGAAGAGAGAGACAGAGAGGAAGGAGGGGGAGGGTGGAGAAGCAAATGGGCGCTTCTCCTATGTGCCCTGGCCGGGAATCGAACCCGGGTCCCCCACACGCCAGGCCGACGCTCTACCGCTGAGCCAACTGGTCAGGGCCCAGGCCTGGCCTTTTAAAGCACCTTTGGTCCTCTCTTTTCCTTCCTTTTAAAGCACCTTTGGTCCTCTCTTTTCCTTGGGGAAACTTTGGTGCCTGGTGTTGAAATGACAGAGCCGCACAAAGCAGCGGCTTGGACCCTCAGGTCACCAGAGCTACCTTGGGTCAGCCAAACATTGCTGGACTTTGTGGAGTCAGAAATAAGCCTTTTCTGGCCCTGGCCGGTTGGCTCAGTGGTAGAGCGTCGGCCTGGCGTGCGGGGGACCCGGGTTCGATTCCTGGCCAGGGCACACAGGAGAAGCGCCCATTTGCTTCTCCACCCCCCCCCTTCCTCTCTGTCTCTCTCTTCCCCTCCCGTAGCCGAGGCTCCATTGGAGCAAAGATGGCCGGGCCTTGGGGTTGGCTCCTTGGCCTCTGCCCCAGGCGCTAGAGTGGCTCTGGTCGCAGCAGAGCGTCGCCCCTGGTGGGCGTGCCGGGTGGATCCCAGTCGGGTGCATGCGGGAATCTGTCTGTCTCTCCCCGTTTCCAGCTTCAGAAAAATACAAAAAAAAAAAAAAAAAAAAAAAAAGAAATAAGCCTTTTCTGTGTTAAGCCACTGAGAATTTATAGTTTAATTGTTAGCAGAGCATGGGCTAAACTATTTTGACAAATACTTCCCTTTATCCTTATAATAATTTGTGACCCCGTACCCCCTTTTTCCCAAATAAGTTCTAATGGGGTCCCGCTACTGCAAACAGAAGGCTCTTACCTGAAACAGGGAACACAGGCACCACAGTTACGGGGAATGAGTGATAATGAAGTGTGAGGCTCAATTCCTGTCTTCATGGATGGCCCTGGTCAGTGGCTAAAGCTACGGGCCTCTGGGAAGCCTGCCCACCTGTGTCCTCCCACCACGGTCATTCCAAATCACTGGGGAAGACGCCTGTCTCTGATTTCCCTTTCACCCTGGGATGGTGTCAGAACAGGTGTTGCCTGACCCAAGGCACTTGCTTGGAACAGAAATGACCACAGAGGAAGTGCCTATGTATTTCCTGAAGCCCTGCTGATGAAAGGAAAGAAGAAGCCAAAAACCTCAAATAAAAACATTTTAGAAAGTGAAGTCGAGGCCTGACCTGTGGTGGCGCAGTGGATAAAGCGTCGACCTGGAACGCTGAGGTCGCCAGTTCAAAACTCTGCACTTGTGCCTGGTCAAGGCACATATGGGAGTGGATGCTTCCTGCTCCTCCCCCCTTTCTCTCTCTCTCTCTCTCTCTCTCTCTCTCTCTCTGTCTCTCCTCTCTAAAATGAATAATAATAATAAAAAAGTGAAGTCTGATTCTGCTGCTTTAGGAAGAGCTAGTAAAAGCCGCAACTTTACGAACCCGATGCTGGCAGGCCTGGAGCATGTCGAGGAGCTGAAGCTGGGAGCCCTGCTTCTGTCCCACTCTTAGCCTAGCAAGGACTTCCTGGGGCTCGGGATTCAGGCCAGCCACAACTTCAGGGCCAGCCAGGAGCCCTGGCCAAAGAAGGCATGGCCTCTCCTCCCCCTAGGAGTCGTACATGCGTGGCTTTTCTTTTCTTTTCTTTTTTTTTTACTTTTCCAAAGCTGGAAACGGGGAGGCAGTCAGACAGACTCCCGCATGCGCCCGACCGGGATCCACCCGGCACGCCCACCAGGGGCGATGCTCTGCCCATCCAGGGCGTTGCTCTGTGGCGACCAGAGCCACTACAGCGCCTGGGGCAGAGGCCAAGGAGCCATCCCCAGCGCCCGGGCCATCTTTTTGCTCCAATGGAGCCCTGGCTGCGGGAGGAGAAGAGAGAGACAGAGAGGAAGGGGGGGGGGTGGAGAAGCAGATGGGCGCTTCTCCTGTGTGCCCTGGCCGGGAATCCAACCGGGACTCCTTCACGCCAGGCGGACGCTCTACCACTGAGCCAACCGGCCAGGGCCTGCATGGCTTTTCTTAAGGGAGGGCCTGTGAGGACCTAAGCTCTCACACTTGGAGCTGAATCTAACAACTGGCTGGTTTGCTCAGGGAAGCCAGTTCAATGAAACATGATCAGCTGCACTAGCTAAGAATGGTCTGTCCATCCATTGACCAGAAATTGCACCGGCTGCAGCTTTGTGGCCTCGGTTCCCACCCTGGAGGCTGGTACACCCTCTAGGGCCACTCTGCCACCAGCTATTGGGCCAGTCCGAAAGCACCTGACATAGAAAGTTATCTTTCTTCACATGCTCCCATTAAACTGCAGCTTTGTATTATAAAAGTGTATACTTGAAACCTATTTAATTTTATTAACCCACATTTATGTCACCCCAATAAATTCAATAATTTTTTTTTTTTTAAAAAGCTGCCACTTTGGTCCAATCCCATTTATTTGGTGACTTTCAGCTTTGAACTATGGCCATAGCAACCTTAAAAATCATAATAGGGATGGCAAATAGGTTTTACTTCAAGTTCCAATTCTAAGCAATTCGTACAGCTTTCTGGAGCACAAGAATGACATAAGGCCATGCTCAGCAGCAACTGTGATCCATTCATGATGTCTGCCTGGATACAGGATAAGGAGTAGTGACAGGTGTCATCCCTGCGTTGGAGTCACTTGGCTGCAAGGAGAATGAATATTGTGGATCTCAAGTGTGTCTTCCCTGACAAGCAGTTCAGCAATGCGATGCTTTAGAGATTTTCCGATAAGTCCCTATGGGGAGGCCACCAGGAGTGAAGAACCCACCTTCTTTACGACACCTGCTCTCCCAGAGGATTTGCTTCTAGGGTTCCCAGGGAATCTGGGCACAGGGGTAAGTCACACCCGGAGAAGCCACGGTTGTTTGACAAGCTGCACTAGCAAAACCCCTAACTATGGTAGCCAGTGAAATGCCACCATCTTCACCTGGGATGTCACAGGCTGCACAAAGCTACACGGCACCTGTTCTTGTCCCCATAGCAACCACAGCTGAGTCCAGGAAAAGGAACAGGAATGTGGTCTCATGGTCACAGCTGGACTAGCCTCACGTCACAACACCTGCTTTTACAAAGATGAACCCAGTGTAGTGTTAGATCTTGTTCTCAGGCCCCGAGCCCAAGGTGTGCCCTGGTAGCCCTTCCTGCCCACCTCTCCTTGGGGCTCTGGACCACTCTCTCCCCTGCCAAGGAAGTGGCCAATTCAGTCCCGAGTCCTGTCACCTTACCACCCCCAGCCCAGACAGCTCGGCCTATCCCAAGGCACCATCTCGCTTTGTAACTTGTACTTTTCACACTGAAGATTTAATGGAAGAGCTTTCTGTGTAAAAGGAGGCCCAATTTCCAGCTGCTGTGAAAAGGAGAAGATGCTGGCTTTTGAAAATCATTCTGAGGTGCCAAAGAATAACCTCCTGAACCCACTTCCCGGGCGGATGCCGTCCCCGCCCGCTGTCAACCTCCCCTAAGTGTCTCAATAGCTCCATCACACATCCCCTGGAGAGTGTGGCTCTTCTAGCACTATAAAAATAAAAAAGGAAGAGGCTTTTCCTGTGCCTCTCAACAGGGCTTTTGTGCCTGTAATTCCATCCATCTGAGCATTTCTCCAGCACTCATTACTGTCACACGTGGGAACTCTGAAAAGGGACTTCCAGCGATGGAAGAAAGGTGTTTAAGCCACAAGAGTTTCAGAATAAAGGACCAAGCTGTTCCGAAGATACTTAACTTTCTGTGAGGGCTGAAATGTGACTTGAGTAACTCAATTATCATTTCCCAAGAAGTCACAGGATTATAGCTTTTCTCTCAGAGGCCAAACTAAGTGAATGAGAGTCAGACTTGGACGCAGGTTCATCAGGGAAGTGTCTTTCCTACCAACCCACCACCCCATTTAATCATTTACATGAACCCCAGATGTAGTCCCCCCGCAGATTCCCACTGAGTGCACCCGGGTAATGGGAGGTCCTGGGGAGAACACTGATCAAAGGGGCAAAGTTCCCCTCTCCTCAGTAGACATGGGCTCCATCAGTGCAGCCCTGGGTGTAAGGAAAGCTGAATGGGACCTCCCCAGAGCCTGGGGCCATAGACTGAGGTGGCCCAACAAAGCTTCAGAGGGCTCCAAAGTCTTTGGTTATGTTGTAAAGTCCACAAGAGCATGCATTTATAACGGACTTTTAATGCAAAGATAATTCTTCCTGTTTCCTCAGAGTCCTAGTCTCCCTTCGGAGAGGCAGGAGATGCGCTGTCTGAAACCAGGCTTGACAAACCCATCCTGGGGTGGGGCTACACACGAATTCCTGGCTCCAGCTGCTGCAGGTGGCAGGCAGGTGCCCCTCCCCTCAGGTGCCATGCAGGACCCTGTCAGACTCAGGAGCCGGAGGCACATCCAAACCACTCCCCTCCTCCCCTGCCCCACCCACCAGCCATTCCTTGTCCCAAGGCTTGCTCTCCTTTGAGGCTGAGTCCCTCTCTCCTGTCTATTTGTTTTTGAATCATTGGGTACAGGGAGGTCAGCATGTGACCAACTGCCAGTTCCACCTAGCACACAGTAGGCACCACACTGACCACTCTTCATAAAAAGTGTTTTCTTGTCTAATTAGCAGTTTGCTTCTGCAGCTTCACATTCATGCTATATGCATCATATATGGATGATGTAGGGAAATAATTATTTCTGGTAAGAGAATGCTACCAATTAAGGCCTTTGCCCTTTCTTTACCCTTTTAAAAACTAGTGGGAATAGCCTGGCCTGTGGTGGTGCAGCTGACTTGGGAGGCTGAAGTCACTGGTTCTAAGCCCCACAATTCCAAGTCAAGGCACAATACAACAAGCAATTAATAACAATCAGAAGTGAGTGAAGCAGCTATGAGTTGATGCTTCTTGTTCCCTCCTCCCCATTTTTCTCTTTTCTCTGTAAAATCAATAAATAAAACCTTAAAAAAAAAAAACTAATGAGAATAGGCAAACATCTACGACACTGGCTCAAGGTACCACACATTTCTAATGACCCAAGACCTCATTATTTTCCATAGCTATATTTCTATGGCAATATCAAAATTATTACTTTTCATAATTATGTTACAATTGATTCTCATCCCATTAAAAACATCTGGTAAAAGTAAACCAACATATAGTTTTATAACCTAAAGTGTGACAAGGTGTTTGTTCATTCTGCCCTAGCCTCTGGCTAGCACATATGTTCTCCTCATGAGCAGCCGTCAGTCAGCGGCCAGCCCGCCTACCTGTCAGACAGATTCCCTTGGTGCTGTTGCACAGGTCCACCATCACCCGGATCTGCAAGGAGAGAGATTGTGAGTAATCGCAGCACAGTAGGCAATGGGTCCTGAACTTGCCCTTTATTCAGACAAGAAGAAAGCAATTATAGCCCTGGCCTGATAGTTCAGTTGCTTAGAGCATTGTCTCAATATGCCAAGGTTGCAGGTTCGATTCCTGGTCAGGGCATACACAAGAACCAACCAATAAATACATAAATAAATGGAACAACAAATCGATGCTTTCTTTCTCTCTCTCTTTATCTAAAATCAAATAAAAATTTTTTAAAGAAATTATAGTAATTATAAAAAGTAACTTCAAGAGATTATGCAGAAGTTTGAGGAAAAATAACTAAGATAGAAAAGAAACCTTTTAAAGATCTAAAGAACCTGACCAGGTGGTGGCGCAGTGGATAGAGTGTCAGACTGGGATGCAGAGGACCCAGGTTCAAGACCCCGAGGTTGCCAGCTTGAGCGCGGGCTCATCTGGTTTGAGCAAGGCTCACCAGCTTGGACCCAAGGTCTCTGGCTCGAGCAAGGGGTCACTCGGTTTGCTGTAGCCCCCGCCCCCCCGTCAAGGTACATATGAGAAATCAATCAATGAACAACTAAGGAACCACAACAAAGAATTGATGTTTCTCATCTCTCTCTCTTCCTGTCTGTCTGTCCTTATCTGTCCCTCTCTCTAACTCTCTCTGCCACACAAAAAAATAATAATAAATAAAATAAAAATAAAAAGATCTGAAGATACTTGATATCAGAAGTTCATCTATCTACAATGCAGATAGAATATCCTTGATTTCTATCAAATTCTGAGAAGACTTTCTATCACATTCTGAGAAGACAGGATGGTGAAGAGATTGCCAAATTCAATTCCCAAGGCTGTGCTGAGCCGGGCCCCCAGCGTCTACTGGTCTCTATCTGTGGGCCCGAATAAGGAGGGTCAAAAGGCTGAGAGGTTAAGGAGCAAGCACTTACTAGCTGGGTGAGCAGGGGAAAGGTACTTAACTCTTACCACTCTGGTTTTTTCTGAAAACATAAATCATATAAGCGCCTGTCTTGAGCTCTGACCCTGAACCCAGAAGGTGGTAATAATCCTCATGCCTTCCGGATGCTGCCTACTCACTGCTGGATGGCCACCTATGGAGGGGGTGTCACTGCAGTGTGGTATTAGCCTGATACCTGGTTCCCTCACACCCACCGTGCAGCCCCTTCCCCCACCATTCTCCACACTGCTAATGAGCTTCACAAAACCAAATCTGATGGGGTCAGTCCTGATTCAAACACTTCTATGATTCCTCCTCTAGCGCCGGAGCAAAAGTCCTCCTTCCCTGGCCTCACCTTACACTACTCTCCCTCCCTATATGTCCTCCAGTCGTACTCTGCCTCAGTGTGCTTATCTGTAAAACGGAGAGAGTGGTAGTGCTTACTTCTTAGGATTGTTGTGAAGAGTGAAAACAATGAGTATATGTGAATTTCTTAGAACAGTGCCTGGAATGTAGGAAGCATACACAAAAGTGTTTTCCATTTCATGGAGGCAGCGGAGTATGCGGGTAGAAGCGTGGATTCTGAAGTCAAACTGCCTGTGTTCACTTCGCAACTTTGCCATTCACAGTAGCATGACCTTGGACAAGTTACTTAACCTTTCTGTGCTTTAGTGTCCTTGTCTGTAAATAAAGCTCATAGGCCCTCCCTTATAGCATGGTCATGTGGATTAAATGAGCAAATACATGCAACACACTTAGAACAGGCCCAGCACATGATAAGCACACTCTATTTATGCTATTGTTTTGATAGTTCCTTAAATGTACTAAGAAGGACAGTTAATTTATCAATTTACCATCTAAGAATTTTCAATTTCTAGATACAGTAATTTATTTATTTTTTTTAGATACAGCAATTTTTAAACCTAAATAATGTGGCATTTCAAGACCGTGGGGAGAAAACTTATTAGTTAAGAAATAAAGTTGACACAGCTAAACAGATATCCTGGGAGAAAATAAAGAGCTGAATCCCTGCCTCGCTCCTTACACTAAGTAAGTTAATTAAATTAAATAATATTGACCAGCCTGACCAGGCGGTGGCGCAGTGGATAGAGCGTCGGACTGGGATGCAAAGGACCCAGGTTCGAGACCCTGAGCTCGACAGCTTGAGCGCAGGCTCAACTGGTTTGAGCAAAAGCTCACCAGCTTGAACCCAGGGTCGCTGGCTCCAGCAAGGGGTTACTCGGTCTGCTGAAGGCTCGCGGTCAAGGCACATACGAGAAAGCAATCAATGAACAACTAAGGTGTTGCAATGTGCAATGAAAAACTAATGATTGATGCTTCTCATCTCTCTCAGTTCCTGTCTGTCTGTCCCTGTCTATCCCTCTCTTTGACTCACTCTGTTTCTGTAATAAATAAATAAATTAATTAAAAAAATATTGACCAAAAATTTAACAGTTAAAAAAAAAAACCAATGAAAGTACTGGAGGAAAACTTGGAGAAAATATTTATAATGGCATTAGAATAGGAAAGACTTTTCTAAGAATGAGACAACCCCCCTACTGTATATATAGAGAAGCTGAATTGATATATTTGACTATCTAATAATTTAAAGTTTTTGCAAGAAGTAAAATACTACAGGCAACAACAAAGGAGAAACACAAATCTAGAAAAATAATTGCAAAAGACTTGTATAGAAAAAACTGTTATGAAACATTCCGTAAAGGGACAAGAAACCAAAGAAAAATGGACAATGGATCCAAACTGGAAGTTCAGAGAAAGAAAAAAGAATGCCTCATCTTCACTTAGAGTTAAAGAAATAAATCCAGAGGATGAAGTACTATTTTCACCTCTTAGATTTGCAAATAAAGACCGACAGAGCACATACCACAGGCAGGCAGCACTGGTGATTGAGCTGCGAAGGGGAACTCTGTCTCTTTGGAGGGGTTTGGGCAACAGCTACTAAAATGTAAATGGAGGCATCTTTTGATCCATTACACTCCAGGATTACTCTACAGATGCGCTCATACGTGTAAGAAGATGTAAGCATAAAGATGGTTATTGCGGAAATGTGGGCGAGAGCAGAAACTGAAAACAACCTAAATATTGAGCAGTGAGGTCTGGTTAAATAAAGTGTAGCATAGCCACACAAGGAAATACTGTGGGGGAAATAAAAACTTTAAATCCACAAGGCTGACACTGAAAGCTCTCCAAGAAATGTGAAAGATGCTCAGTACAGAGCAGCGTGTGCGGCGTACTCCACTGACGTGGGAAGGCAGTGTGCACACCACTGCCTCTGGGTGCTGCTTCCGCTCCTGCCACTTTCGGGGTCCGCTCTTTATCTTTGGCTTTCCAGACTATTTCTGGGGAAAAACATAAAAAAGCCCTTAAATGAGGAGGAATGGTGGGTTGGGTGGGAGGGAGCTGTACTGAGCATAATATATGCCCTTTGGTTTTATTCAACATTTTCACTTGCAATTAAACTTGTTTTTTAAAAGAACTTGTTTTGATTTGAGGGGAAATTGGTTTTGTCTTCTGTTTAGGTTTATTCTGCTCACTGGGAGGTCCACAGGAGGACTCGTATTGCATTTACTTTCTGTCAAGTCTGTCAGCAAGTATTTACTGACTGAGTTAGAAATGTATTGTGGGATATATCATACACATCACAAATACAGAAAGTGTGTGCAAACAATTTAAAGATGAATAATAAAAACAAACACATATGTACCACCCCTCCCCTAGCAATGCTTGGGAACATCCACGTGCCCCCCTGTAAAACACACCCTTCCCTCTGTACCCCAACCACTCTTTGAGCTCAAGGAGATTGGGTCCGGTTCCTTTTGCTCTAATACAGATAAGAATGCGGAGGCTTTTAGAGGTGGCGTCATTTATTCAAGGGTACACTGCTGGCTCACAGAAGAGCTGGGCTCACCTCCAGCTCTCCTGACTCCAGGTCCCCGGTGCTTTTTATTATGGCTTTGATGACTATCTTAACACAACCAGACAGAAGAAATTTCTATGCATTGTTTTCAGTCATTTCATAAATGTATGTAATCAGCTGCATGACTAACAAAATTTATTGTCTAAAAAATGTGTAATTGCCCATTGAGAGGACCATTAAAGACTTTACAATACTTCATTGGTTGCCTAGGGGATCACAGCAGAAGGAGGTGTTTGAAACAACAGAAACATCAATAGGAAAAATTAGTCTTTCTCTTTTATACTCATATTGGTCTGGGGAGGCCCAGATTCTGTTAAAAAAAAAAATGAGGAAGATTTCATTTCCTGACTTTTTGGATTAATTTATATGCTAAATGTCAATGTAGATATTTACCAAGAAGCTGTGTTACTCTTCACTTGGGACTATCACTTGGGAATATTCTTTTAACAAATGTGGGCTGCACAAGATTGTATCAAGGTGAAACAAAGGGTATGAAAAGGTGAGGCCACAAGAAAGTCAGAAACATTTGTTTTCCTGAGAGTAATGATTAAGAATTTGAATGAAAATAAGAAAATCCAAAATTGGAAGTCACAAAAATCTAGATTTTCAAATTAGGGAGTCACATTTGGCATAGAGGGCTTCCTAAATCTTGATTTAGGATTGGAAAATGATAAAAGCTAGAAGAGGCTTTAGAGCTCCTTGTCCTGGGGGATGTTGGCATGATCCATCTGTAGTGTGGCCCTGCCTGGAGGCCATTCCCCACCACTCTGCTCCTGTCACATTGGCCGTTATCATGCGAGGGTCTTTGCCACACGCCCACCTTCACTGAGGCCTCCGCTCAAATGTCAGCTCATCAGAAGGTTTTACCTGGCTCCCCAACTCAAAGTAGCCTCAGCAGCTACTCCCCATCACCTCAGCTGGCTTTCTGTCTTTGTGACACTTAGCACTATCTAATTCTGTCTTGTCTAAGCATATATGTATTTATTACCTGCCCCTGCTCCCCAAAGAATGGAAGCATTTTGGGAGCAGGAGAACTTATTCTCTCTTTTGTCTGTATCTCCTGTGCAGAGAACAGTGCCTGACTGCAGGCCTAGAACTTCAAGGGGGAGATAGGGTCTAAGTGAGAAAGCATATCAACTGTCTCCCAGGGAGAGCTTGCCTTGAGAGCCAGTGAAAACTAACTGCTGGTCTGGGTTTATGAGATGAGAATTCGATAGTGTTGGGAAGAGGGTGGATGAGGCACAGGAAAGGGCCACAGCACTGATGGGAAGCCCTCCAAACCGAGCTACACTAGCTTGGGGGACACATTCTATGGGAACAACATCTGTCACCCTTAGTGCAACACAAAGACAGTACCCCTGAGAGCTCAGTTTTAGTGTGCCCCTGCTCATACGTCTCCGAGGAGCCAGAATCATCTCCCCAGAAGGAACGCTGTGGTGTGTCAGGGCCATCTCCCCATCGAAAAGATTAACGCATCAATGAGCAAGGACACATCACACTGCACGGGGGCTTGTCAGCTCTGACAACATAGTGTCGTAATGGGAGAAAAGACAGCCACAAGGGGTCCTGCCAGCAGCCTGACCAAACCTTCCAGATTCTTCTCTGAACACGGAACTGGTATCACTGAATTAGGAGAACTCATGGGATTCATGGGCAAAGAAGGGGCCCCAGGGGAAACGTGGTGGACTTCTTGCTGACCTGGCATCATTTGGCATGAGCTGCCTTTAAATCCAATGAAAAAGACATAGGACATAATTTGGCTGTATCTATTAGAAAATGCTATGAATGAAAAAATCTCACTTGTAAGGAGAATATATAAGGATATCTGGCCAAGGATGCTCATGCAACATTCTGATGATAAAAGCATGCAAACGACCTAAATGTTCAAACAGGCCCTTGTTAAACAGCAGATAAAGAAATGATGTAGATGTATATGTACTGTTCTGGAAAGATGGCCTTCGCATATTTGCCAAGTGATAAAAGCAAGGTGCAGCTCAGGCCACGTAACACAAGACACCGTGTTGGTTGAAAAAGAATACCTAGATATGTCTGAATGATCAGAGAAAAGTTGGAAGATCATGAACTAAACCATTAACCGAGATGTGTTTCCTCCTGGAGACGGAGATTATGAGATAAAATGAAGCTTTTTGCTTCTTAGTTTATATAGTTTTAAAAGATATGTTGGAATAATGAGTGATTTTTGTTTTTCTGTGTTTTTAGTAATTCAGAGAGACAGTATGTTGCGAACCTAATGACCCAGCTTTCCCTGCAAGCCCAAATATCTCACCTTCACAATTACCCCCCGTCACCTGGAATATTGTAGACAGAGCTTTGCTGCTTCTAGGCAAATAAATATAGAAGAAATTAGAACAGTTGTCTAATTCAGTAATTTTAAAATCGTTCGTGCCTGGCCTGTGGTGGCACAGTGGTTAGAGTGTTGACCTGGAAGGCTGAGGTTGCCGGTTCAAAGCCCCAAGTTTGCCCGGTCAAGGCACATACGACAAGCAACCGATGAACAACTAAAGCGAGACAACTATGAGTTAATTCTTCTGGATTCACCCCTCCTCTCTGTAAAATTAAAAAAAAAAAAAAAAGGTAAAGCTTTAAAAAAAATTATTCACTATTAGTCATAAGAGTTGTATTTTTCCCACATAAATTGCCAACCCCCCAAATATAAAACAAATAAAAATAGAGTCACTCTGGGTGAGCTGGGGTGGGGCTTGGCCTTAGTTACCTATCTGTAAAATGACAGATGGATGTAGACTAGACAGATGATTTCAAACTCTGCTCCCATGGCGGGGTGTAGGGGGGGGCGGAGGAGGAGGTGGGGAGAAACACCCAGAGCCCTAGAGTCAGCGGAATAAGGAGGAGAGAGCTGAGGTCCAGAGAAAGCAAACGGAGTAGGTGGTCTGAGCTCCCCCGAGCTTCCAGAGCTGGGGTTCCTTTCCCCCACATCTACTCCTCTGTACTGCCTCAGGCATCCCCAAACTACGGCCCGCGGGCCACATGCAGCCCCCTCAGGCCATTTATCCGGCTCCCTGCCGCACTTCCAGAAGAGGCACCTCTTTCATTGGTGGTCAGTGAGAGGAGCACTGTATGTGGCGGCCCTCCAACAGTCTGAGGGACAGTGAACTGGCCCCCTGTGTAAAAAGTTTGGGGACCCCTGGTAGTTGTTGCAAAAGGAATTATCTAAATTCAACCTGAAATGCTCATTTTTGCTTTAGTTTTACTTTGAATGTGAACAGAATCTTAGATTTTTACTAGTTGAAAATGCGTCAGTGTTGAGAAATCTTTTTTGTGTGAAAGTGAAAGGTTAATCAAAGGTATTTTTCATCAGAATGAATAGAGCTAAATGCAGTGAGCTGCCGCTATTCATCTGAACACAAAACCTTATGGCAGGGGGCTGGCTGCCCCCTTGATCTCCCTTCCTCTCACATTTTACTCTCAGGACTGATTCACGAAAAAGTAAGGGAGCAAACCTGCCCGATGTCACCAGCTTGTTCTGCTGTGCACGTTGCGAAAAACAATGTGTCCTGCCCCAGCTTCTCTGAAGTTGCCCAAGTACAGAACACTGTTTAAATTCTAAGTCACCTTTCAGACCCGACCTGTTTTGTAACTTAAATTCCATTTTTTTAGACAATTGAATACTCTTTATCACTCTCCCTAATTATGCAAATTGCTATTATTATGTGCATGCAAATGATCCTTTAGAAACAGCTCTAATCAGTCTGCTATTGACTGAGTGAGATTCCTGGTCCTGCAGAGATGGGGCTATGAATGTGGTGGCCCAGCTGCCTGTACCTGAGGGTTAGAGGAGAGGTGTTGGAGGACCCTCACCAGGGTCTGAAGCTGGAGTCAGCTCATCCCTGGGGAGGCAGGAATTCACACTGCCGATATGGTGACGATCTGCAAACCCCAACAGGAGCTGGGGTTTGCCCTGTATGGTGGTGAATTGTGGGACCTGATCTCCTACCTACAGCCCCACAGGAAGATCAGCCAAAGGTCCCGGCATTTGTCAGCTCAAGTGAGCAAGCCCTGCCCATCCCACATCGATGGCTGGGGGCTGAATGCCCATGTTGGTTCATCCTGCTTGGGGTCCTCAGAGCCTAGCTGAGTCCTGCCCAGCCTTCCCCAGAGACTCTGCTTCCCAGTGACTGCCCCTCCTGAGCAGCAGCCCCGTGTGGCTGGGGGTTGGCACACATTTTTTTGGCGTTATTCTGGCTTCTAACCAGATTGACTTTTATCGGTAGGGACTGTTTCATCCTTTTTCCGTTTGGCCCTTTCACTGATCCATTTCTTTACCCCCCATTAGAACAAGCACACAATCTGTACACAATAAATACTTCCTTATTTATCCCTCACTCCACTGGGTGGGAAATGTGCTCCTCAATCAATGATGCTCCTTTCTGATTGGCAGTTACATTGTTTGTGGGAACTGAATGTCTAGCCTGGGGCTGGTTACCTGTTTCTCTTTGAGCCTGTTTGCTTAGGATAATTTTCCTTTGGTAGACATTCCACTAATCCCTGGATAATAGGAGCTTGGGGATGCTAGGGTTCTCTCCTATTAGGGCGCCTGAGACCTGGCTGTCCTCCTGCCGCACATCAACATGACTACAAACCAGAAACCATGGACGTGTCGCTGGGCTGCGGGGCAATAGCATAAACCTTCCACATTCTCTTGAGAAAGGCACCTGCATGATTTCTCCACCCGGGATTGGTTAGGGCTGGCTCAGCCAGGCAGAGACTGGGTAAAGGAGACTCAAGCATCACTGGAAGCGCAATGCCATGCAGAAAACATGGTATTCACCAGCTCCTCTTGCTTTGCTAAGTGGATGGCGAAGGGGTGGGGCCAAACTGCCGAGGGTTGAGGTCAAACTCTTTATACCCAAAGCATTTATCTGGCTGAGCTGTATGATAGAGCCTGACTGCAGACTCCCAGGGCTCTCCTCCCCCTGCCTCAGGCATTGGCTGGGCTCCATAGTAAAGCACTGCATAAAAATATTAATGAGTGTTAGTCTGGAGTCCACCCACAAGCCTTGGCCAGTTCTCTTGCACGCAAAGGCTGGAAAGTCACAGCTTCAGAGACTGCTGGTCTGGGCTCAGGACTCCTCGACAATCCCAGTGGCAGGGGGCAGTTCCAGCAAACACCCTCACCCAAGGTCTCCAGCAAAGTTAGTTACAGCTGCGATCAGGGCCTCGGGGAGCAGCCCAGCCTGACATTTATCAACACTAAAGACACCCAAGCCTGACCAGGTGGTGGCGCAGTGGATAGAGTGTTGGCCTGGAATGCAGAGGACCCAGGTTCTAAACTCTAATGTCGCAGGCTTGAGCACAGGCTCACCCGGCTTGAGCGAGGGGTCACTGGCTTGAGTGTGGGGTCATAGACATGACCTCATGGTTGCTGGCTTGAGCCCAAAGGTCACTGGCTTGAGTAAGGGGTGCTTTGCTCTGCTGTAGCCCCCCTCTCACCCCCCACTCAAGGCACATATGAGAAAGCAGTCAATGAACAACTAAGGTGTCACAATGAAGAATTGATGCTTCTCATCTCTCTCCCTTCCTGTCTGTCTGTCCTTATCTATGCCTCTCTCTGTCCCTCCCCAAAAAAGATGCTGAAATATACAGGACAGAAGTCTCTGGAGGAGCATGTCCTCTGCCAGGTGCGCTCTGGGCTTTCTTTCTTTTTTTTTTTTAAATCAAATTCTTTTTTTAAGAAACAGAGAGAGAGAAGGGGGAGAGGAGCTGGAAGCATCAACTCCCATATGTGCCTTGACCAGGCAAGCCCAGGGTTTCGAACAGGCGACCTCAGCATTTCCAGGTCGACGTTTTATCCACTGCGCCACCACAGGTCAGGCCGCTCTGGGCTTTCTTTAGGCTCTAACTCCAGGTCAAACAAGGGTGGCTAGTGTTGCTTGTTGACTGCACAGGACCTTGAACAAGCTCTCAGCCCCTTGACAACATAGGACCCATGACAATACCCCAGGGAGCGACTGTGAGGAGTAAGGGAAAGAATCCTTATAAAAACAACTGTGTATGTTGGTACAGGTATTATATAAACATGTGTTTCATGATTTGAAATTGTAAATCAGCTGATTCTGCTTTTTGAAAAATCAATTTATACTAGTTTATAGAGATATTTAACCAAAGTCTACTTACCAGCTCAACTACCAACCGAATTAAAATGTATCACAGACTAGGATTTATATAGATAACCAGACACTAAATACAAGCCACCGTTGGCCATATAACCCCGTTCCCTAAACCTCTCCCTTCCCCCACTGGGAGTTTCTCGGGTGCTAACAAGCGCAGGTGCTTGGCCTTGTCCTGTCTGCAGTTCAAGCAGCTGCCTCTTGGCTGCATCTCGAGAATGGCCAGTCCTTTTGTGTTTCCTCCTGATGCCTGTTTACTTGAGAGTCACTGGCACCAACTGGCGGACCCAGCTTAAGAACCAAAACCATTGGGCCACTCCCAGAGGAGGCTCAGATGCAGTCTCCCACTATTGCTTGTGCTAGGATCTTTCTTCCTCCAAGACAGACACAAATACAGAGACAACATGGGTCACATCTATCTACTCATACTGCGTCTCATCTCGAGATGGTTCTCCTCCCGTCATAAAAAAGTAGCAGCTAATTACCAAGTTTCTATTCTCACATCCTTGTCTGCACTTCATTTTTAAGAAGTTGTTTTGTCATGAACGCTTATTTTCAAGTCCAGCAATTTTACAACTTATTCTGGCTAATTGTTTCTTAAAGGGGAAAGGCTTTTTAATCTCCGTATCTTTTTTTTTAATTTATTTTTTATTTTTATTTTTTTAATTTATTTATTTTTTCTGAAGCTGGAAACGGGAAGAGACAGTCAGACAGACTCCCGCATGTGCCCGACCGGGATCCACCCGGCACGCCCACCAGGGGCAATGCTCTGCCCACCAGGGGGCGATGCTCTGACCCTCCGGGGCGTCGCTCTGCCGCGACCAGAGCCAATCCAGCGCCTGGGGCAGAGGCCAAGGAGCCATCCCCAGCGCCCGGGCCATCTTTGCTCCAATGGAGCCTTGGCTGCGGGAGGGGAAGAGAGAGACAGAGAGGAAGGAGGGGGTGGGGGTGGAGAAGCAAATGGGCGCTTCTCCTTTGTGCCCTGGCTGGGAATCGAACATGGGTCCCCCGCACGCCAGGCCGACGCTCTACCGCTGAGCCAACCGGCCAGGGCCTAATCTCCGTATCTTTTAAACACTTACTAATGCAATGGAATAGTTCTCAAATGAAACTATGTGCAGCTATGAGAAAATATCGGTGACTCATAGATATTGAGATCTTGAAGTAGGAAAGAATATTCTAAGCAAGAAAGCAAAAGAACCCACAGAGGAAAGGCTTAATAGATTTGATGACATGAAAATAAAACCTTTCATGTGTAAAAATGAAAAGACCTAGGAACAAAAAAAGTAAAAGGCAGCTAACACCCAAGGCTGAAGAACATGGACTTTGGAGTCAGACTCGTTCCATCTGCTCTGAGTTTCAGTTCCTTCACTCACTGGCTCTGTGACCTCAGACAGGATGCTTAATCTCTAACTCTCAGTGACCTGTCTGCAAACAGGGAATAATAATAATGACAATAATGGTGACTACCTTATAAGCAAGGACAGTTCTGACATACATAGCTAGAGCTCTCAGCATGGCATCTGGCAAGTTGTAAGTTCTCAAAAAATGTTATAAACATTATTAAGGGGAAAATATGGCTACACGTGTATACGGCCAGTAGCCGCAGCCTCTGTCACAGCCGCCTGGCCTGTGCAGGTTCACATTTGATTTGGATAGATTGTATAGAAACAACGGAGCCAAGAACTGGTGGGCCATTATTTAATTCCAGACTTGTACCGACCAATGAGTAAAATACAAACACACGGCACCAAAACCCATTCACACATTCTCCGGTTCCACAACCAGGAGAATCTTTCCAGTTTTTCCTAGAATCAAATGCCCCACTAGCCTCAACCACCTCCTTTTCCCCATCGGCATGCCTCCATCTTGCTCCCTTCTCTCCAAGCACCGCATAGCCTCTCTCCCCCTGCAACCACGTGCTCTCCTTCTCCAGTGCTTCCTCCAGTTCCAAGACCTGCATCTCTTCCTTCTGTGGCCATTCCAACTCCTTCTGCTGCTCTATTTTCAGGCCTTGGGCAGCCTCGTGCTCAGAGCTCTTGGTTTCCTCATGCACAGCTGTACAAATCAGCCGGCCTATGGTCCTCAAAAGAACACCCATGGGGAACCATAACAACAGCCAGTTCTCTACCCCACCGCTCAAGGGTGGCAGCGGCTCCATACTGATCTGATCCAAATCCTGCCACAAACTATGCTAAATGTAAGTCCAGTAGTCACAGCCATCACAGTTGCCTGGCTCGTGCAGGTTCACATTTGATTCAGATAGATGGTAATGAAACAACGGAGCCAAGAACTGGCGGTTCATTACCTTTAATCCTAGCTTGCACCCGGCAAGTGAGTAAATACGCACAGCAGAAAAACACTTCCCTTTCCATTCAGGGCTTCCAAAGCCACTGACTCATCCAAGTTTTCCTAGAATAAAAGGCCCTCACCAGTTCAGCGGAGTTTACAAAGCCCCTCACCTCTGTTCCTTTTCAGCAGGCCTCCATCTTGGCTACCTTTCTCCTGTGCAACCACACGGCCTCTCCCCCCTGTAACAATGTGGTCTCCTCCAAAATGGCCTCCTAGCCCCTCCTTTTAAAACTTTTTGGCAAGAAAGCCCTCCTCCGGTGCACATTAGCATAACCAAGCCCCTTCCCAAGCATGAAGGAAATTATCAGTATCATGTGGCAGCATCATCACATGAGCAGTGGCCATATTTAACAATAAAAGTGAGCAAAGCCAGAAAATACAGATTTTACAAACTCATTTACCCAACAATGTACAATACACAAAAAGCTAATAACTTTTTTATAAACGGTACAGTGGTACCTTGAGATATGAGCAAACCAACATACTTCTTTTTTTAAGATACGATCTACGACTCGGTCTGTATTTTTGTTCGAGATCTGAGCGAAATTCCCGTGATTTGGGAAGCTGCCGCTAGTTGGTGCATTGGCGCACGGGTCCAGTATTGGCAGCACAACACCAGCATCTTGTTCCCTCACGTGTTACCTGCAGAATCAAGTCGAATCTCATGTGCAGTACTTGTTCTTGCATCATTTTTGCATTTTTTTTACTAACTTTTTTGTGTGCTATCATGGGGCCAAAGAAAGTGAGTGTAAAGGACAGTGGTGAGAAAAAGAGAATGATGTTGATAGAAGTAAAGCAAGAAATAATAGAAAAATATGAGCGTGGTGTATGAGTGATTGAACTGACAAGGCTATGCGACTGCAATACATCTACAATTTGTACCATCCTTAAACAAAAGGATGCCATCAAAAACATAAATCTAGTGAAAGGAACTAAAATTCTGTCCCAATTAAGGACAAATATCCACAAAGAAACCGAGAAGCTTCTGCTGGTGTGGGTGAAAGAGCTGGCAGGAAATACAGTGATGGAGACTGTAATATGGAAAAGGCACATATTATTTATGGCGACTTGAAGAAGAAAGAACCATCAACCTCAAAAGAGGCAGCAGAAGATATGTTTAAAGCAAGTCACAGCTGGTTTGAAAATTTCAAGAAGAGAACTGGCATCCACTCGGTGGTGAGGCATGGTGAAGCTGCGAGTGCTGACGTTAAGGCAGCTGAGGAGTAAGTACATTGCACGTTTTGCTGTGCTTATCGCAAAGGAAAGCTACATCCCCCAACAAGTGTTCAACTGTGACGAAACAGGATTGTTTTGAAAAAAAATGCCCCAGAGGACTTTCATCACTGCAGAGAAGAAGAAGCTGCCAGGCCATAAACCCATGAAGGACAGTCTGACCCTTGCATTGTGTGCAAATGCTAGTGGTGACTGAAAAGCAGGGGTCCCCAAACTATGGCCTGCGGGCCACATGCAGCCCCCTGAGGCCATTTATCCAGCCCCCGCCACACTTCCAGAAGGGGTACCTCTTTCATTGGTGGTCAGTGAGAGGAGAACATTGACTATCTCATTAGCCAAAAGCAGGCCCATAGCTCCCATTGAAATACTGGTCAGTTTGTTGATTTAAATTTACTTGTTCTTTATTTTAAATATTGTATTTGTTCCTGTTTTGTTTTTTTACTTTAAAATAAGATATGTGCAGTGTGCATAGGGATTTGTTCATAGCTTTTTTTTTATAGTCCGGCCCTCCAACAGTCTGAGGGACAGTGAACTGGCCCCCTGTGTAAAAAGTTTGGGGACCCCTGCTGTAAAGTAAAGCCACTGCTAGTGTATCATTCCGAAAATCCTCGAGCCTTTAAGACTCACAAGATTCTTAAAGAAAAACTGCAGGTTATGTGGCATGCCAATGCTAGGACATGGGTTACACAGCAGTTTTTTATTGAATGGGTAAATCTCATCTTTGGTCCTGCGTGAAGAAATATCTTCAAGAAAATAAACTTCTGATGAAAGCATTACTAATCCTTGATAATGTTCCAGCCCACCCACCTGGTCTTGAAGATGACATTCTCGATGACTTCAAATTCATGAAAGTCCTCTACCTCCCACCCAACTCGACTTCAATCTTGCAACCTATGGATCAGCAGGTCATTTCCAACTTTAAAAAGCTTTACACAAAGCACTTATTCCGCCACTGCTTTGAGGTGACTGAGACTACAATTCTAACCCTTCAAGAGTTTTGGAAAGATCACTACATCGTGATATGTTTACACATTATTGACTTGGCATGGCAAGAGGTTACAAGAACCTTGAACTTGGCATGGAAAAAGTTATGGCCTGATGTTGCAGACAGGAACTTTGAAGGACTCGAACCAGAGACTGAGACCGAGGTAGAAGCATTGGAGGAGATTGTGTCCCTCGGAAAGTCGATGGGTCTGGAGGTAGATGAGGGTGATGTAAACGAGCTCATTGAGGAACATGAGGAGGAACTCTCAACTGAGGAGTTGAAGGAGCTACAGAGGATGCAACATACGGAGCTTCTGCAAGAGATTAGTAGTGAGGAGGAGGTAGAGTTGGAAGAAGTGATTTATACAAATGAAATTAAAGACATGCTGGCAATGTGGGAGAAGCTTTCAAGTTTCATTGAAAAGAAACACCCAGAAAAAGTTTCAACTGGTGGTGCTCCAGTACTTTTTAATGACACTTGTTTGTCACATTTTGTAACGTTTTAAAAGGCAGGCAAAAGCAAACTTCTTTGGATAGATTTTTATTCAAAAGTCCTGCAAGTGAAAGTGCAGCCAAAAAGGCAAAAACAGGTGATGATTAAATGAAAAATACCTAATGTTAAGCTTA
Source organism: Saccopteryx leptura (assembly GCF_036850995.1). NCBI lineage: Eukaryota > Metazoa > Chordata > Mammalia > Chiroptera > Emballonuridae > Saccopteryx > Saccopteryx leptura. The sequence goes on from NC_089508.1 coordinate 68,524,600, forward strand.
GGTTAAGTTTAAAGTTAAGAAAGTGCATTTTTTTTTTTTTACAATTAAGTTTCTGTGGTTTCATTTTAAGTAAAGAAAGTGCAGTTTTAGTTTTGTTTAAAGTAAAGAAAATGCAGTTTTAGTTTACATTTAGTGTTAAGAAAGTGCAGTTTTAGTTTATGTGTCTACAGTGCCTGCATCCCTTCCTCCTTCCCTCCTCCTCCGCCATTCACCTCCGTTAACCACACTCATCAGTCTCCAAGGTAAGAATACAGTACTAAATAACACTTTTTTCTTTTATTTCATATATTTTGTTATGCATTGGTAAAGTATACATGTGTGTTTCTTAATAAAAAACACGTCTTTTTTCATAATTTAGGATGGTTTGGGGATGTTTCACAGGGCTGGAATGGATTAAATCTATTTCAGTTATTTTAAATGGGAGAAATTTGTTTGATATATGAGTTGACTGACTTATGAGCTCGGTTATGGAACAAATAAAACTCATATCTCAAGGTACCACTGTATGTGTAAATTAAAAAAATAGTTAAAAAAATTTTAAAGCGGCCCTGGCCGGTTGGCTCAGCAGTAGAGCGTCGGCCTGGCATGCGGGGGATCCGGGTTCGATTCCCGGCCAGGGCCCATAGGAGAAGCGCCCATTTGCTTCTCCACCCCCCCCCCCTCCTTCCTCTCTGTCTCTCTCTTCCCCTCCCGCAGCCAAGGCTCCATTGGAGCAAAGATGGCCCGGGCGCTGGGGATGGCTCCTTGGCCTCTTCCCCAGGCACTAAAGTGGCTCTGGTCACGGCAGAGCGACGCCCCGGAGGGGCAGAGCATCGCCCCCTGGTGGGCAGAGCGTCGCCCCTGGTGGGCGTGAGGAGCCACTGAGCCATTTCACCCGCAGGTGTTGTAAAGTACCAAAGGCTACAGAATTAATATTAATATTTTAGGAGGCTTGGAGAACATATTATTAATTTGGATTAAGGTGTGCAGAGAAATTGTGAGAATAGTCTCTGTACTGTGTGATTGGCATAACCAGGATGGCCCTTGGCATTGTATTGTAAATGCAAGGGGAGGAAAACATGGATTCCCAGACATTCCACCACACCTGTGGGGAAAGGGGTGAATGGCTAGCCAGGTGCAGGAAGAGAAAAGCCAAAATAAACCTTTTCTTATAGCAATGAGTCATTTGCAGGCATTTGTCCCCACCTAAACTACCTCTCCTATGTAAATGTGTGTGTGACTCTGGACAGAGAGATAGCAGATAAACACTAGATAATATAGGAATGCCTTTAATATGTAAAGAGACATCTTTCTACCATTGTGTTGGCTTGTAAACTTTGTTTTCCCCAAAATAATGTATAGCTTGCAAATTGAACATGGTCCTATCATGTTGAAGGACATATGACTATAACCAATAGTGGTAAAGGGCTCCTAATTACAATTTTTGCTTCTGTACTTCCCACTTACAAAACTATAAAAACTAAGTAGAACAAAGGGCCAGCGCGCTCTCCCTCAGATTTCTGTCGGAGCTGCCGCCGCTTGGCTAAGCTAAACAATAAAGCTTTGGTGTGTAAACTACGGACCTTATTTCTGTCTTTCATGTTTTGGGTTCCTCCGAATTTGGATTAACAGGCGTGCCGGGTGGATCCCGGTCGGGCGCATGCGGGAGACTGTCTGACTGTCTCTCCCAGTTTCCAGCTTCAGAAAAATACAAAAATAAAAAAAAATTAAAACATACATGAACATACATGAACAAATCTCACACAATGCAAAACTTCAAATAACCAATAAACATGAAAAAAATTCACCCTCACCATAATCAAACACCTGCAGATCTAACCTGTCCCCATCCAAACTGTCCCAGGGTCGAGCTCTCCTTTTTTAAACCTCTGACTACCAACCCTCTACCCCCTTCTCCCACCCAATCTGGTTTAATTCCAGGCCTGTGATTCTCCAATTAGAATCACTTAGGGAGCAATTTACATATAGATTCTCAGCCTCAACCTCTATCATTTCGAACTCAGAAGATCCAGCATGGAGCCCAGACATTAGCATTTTTTAATCTTATTTTTATGAATTTTAATGCAGTGACATTGATAAATCAGGGTACATATGTTCTGAGAAAACATGTCCAGATTATTTTGACATCTGATTATGTTGCATTCCCCTCACCCAAAGTCAAATTGTCTTCCGTCACCTTCTATCTGGTTTTCTTTGTGCCCCTCCCCACCCCCCACCCCCCCTCTTTCCTCGCCCCCTCCCCCCCCTTGCCATCACATTCTTGTCCATGTCTCTGAGTCTCATTTTTATGTTCCATCTATGTATGGATTTATATAGTTCTTAGTTTTTTCTGATATTTCACTCCGTATAATGTTATCGAGGTCCATCCATGTTATTGTAAATGATCCGATGTCATCATTTCTTATGGCTGAGTAGTATTCCATAGTATATATGTTCTAAAGCTTTTTAATCCACTCGTCCTCTGACGGACACTTGGGCTGTTTCCAGATCTACGCTATTGTGAACAATGCTGCCATAAACATTAGCATTTTAAACAGATTCTTCCAGGTCTTTTTGATGCGGATGATCCCTACCCACATGTAAAGCCACTATCACAGCAGCCTTCTGGCCTATGCAGGTTCGCATTGGATTCGGACAGTCGGTAAAGAAACAACGGAGCCACAAACTGGTGGGCCATAGTCTTTAATCCTAGCTTGCACCCGGCAGGCAAGTAAAGACACACACTGGGCTCCAAAACCCAATCACATTCAGTGCTCACAAAGCCACTGATTTATCCGAGTTTCCTAGAATCAAAGGTTTCTAGCTCACCAGCCTTATTCTCCTCAGTTCCCCATCTCCTTCCTTATCCCAGATACAAACTCTGTACAAACTGGCATCTCACTCAGCACTCCGCCATCTTGGCTGCTTTTCCTGGCCTCCTCCACGTGGCCTCCTTCCACTGCTGGCTCTACTCTCTCCGCTCTCTCATGCTAACCTCAGGAACCAAGAGCGCCAGCTCCCACTCCGTCCCCATTTTATAGTGTAGCTTCACAACCTCTAATCCAATATACAAAATAGGGAAGTCTCTAATACAAAGTCACTTCTCTGAGGCATGATTGGATTGTACCACTCCACATCAAAAAGGGTGGGAAAGGCTTAATCCCAAAACCAAGCCCCAGGCTACAAGGATTCTCAACACACATTAATATCACCTGGGCGACGGCCTCCATCTTTAACAAAGTGAGCATAATACATTTTATCTGCCCAACACCACAGTTGGGAAGTTCTATCTTTGCTATCAAAATGAGGGCCTGTTTCAGTATCTTCCAGGTTTTGCATTTCCTCCCTCTCTCCTCCTCCCCCTCAGAAAACTCCCTGCTAGCTCAGACTTTGAGAACTGAGCCCTGACTAAAGAGGTGAGGATCTTTTTGTTCTTTTCCTGATGATTCTTTTATTATTATTATTATTATATTATTAATTTTTTTATTTTTTTAGCGAGAGAGACAGAGAGAGGGACAGATAGGGACAGACAGACAGGAAGGGAGAGAGATGAGAAGCATCAGTTCTTCATTGCAGCATCTTAGCTGTTTATTGATTGCTTTCTCATATGTGCCTTGAGGAGGGGGGAGGTTCTACAGCAGAGGGAGTGACCCCTTGCTCAAGCCAGGGACCTTGGGCTTCCAGCCAGTGACCTTTGGCCTCAAGCCAGTGACAAGGGAGTCATGCTTATGATACCACGTTCATGCCAATGACCCCACGCTCAAGCTATTGAGCCCGCGCTCAAGCCGGATGAGCCTGCACTGAAGCTGGTGACCTCAGGGTCTCGAACCTGGGTCCTCGAACCAGACTCCTGATGATTCTTTTTTTTTTTTTTTAGAGTTTAAGTATTTTGCTTTTATTCAAAAGAATTAAGTGTTTGACAAATTCTTAAATCACAAAGTTGGACCAAACCATCAGTCCTCTGCAACAACTCTGTGAGGTAGGTATCTGCGCAGCCACAGGGACCAACAGAGTCCTTTCTTCCCCTGCTGCTTTCAGACGCTGAGAACTGTAGGAGCTGAAAACACTGTTCTAGTGGGCAGAGGGAACAGCTGTTGCCTCGTCCTGTTCCCTACAGACCTATCCAAGTTACCTGCTGCTGGGGTTGCTCCGTCTGTTTTTGTGAAAGTTACAATATTGATGTTTACAAAAACCCAAATTGTTTGCTTTGATTTATAGGATCTCACTCTGAATCAGAGCATTTACTATGTTTAAAACACTGATTGACTCTACTTGCTTTAAATACTCCCTCAGATACTGTGTACATTTATTCCTGATGATTCTTTATAAGTTAAAATAACAAAGTAAAATGGATCACAGGGTAATTTCTCCATAAGTTATGCTACACCAACTCATTAATTTGCAAAATAATTTAAAAATTACATTTTTTTTTCTTTTTACCTTTCTGTATTTTCTATCTTACTGCAATGGACACAAAAAGTATTTTAAAAACACTGAACTTAAATTTCTAGAAATAAAAATTACAGTGCGTGAGATGAAAAGTCCACTGAATGGGACTGAGAAGAGATTGGACATCACAGGTTACTGAATGTGAATGCATCGCTACAGACACCAGCAAAAATGAAACACATGGAGAAAAAAAGATTTAAAAAGTGCACAGATTACCAGTGAGCTGTGGGACAACCTCAAGTAGCTTGATACACATTTAACCACAGTCTCTGGTTGGCAGGGAGGGTGGAAAGATATTTGAGAAAATACTGGCAGAAAACTTTCCAAAATTTAATGAAAACCACAAACCTGTATCTCCAACAAGCCCAGCAAAACCCAATCCCAAGAAACAAAAAAAAATGACTCTATGGCATATCATAATAAAAATGCTAAAACACAATAAAAGGAAAATCTTCAGGGCATTTCTGGAAAAGAAACATTTTCAATTCTATACTCAAAATTATTTTCCCGAATGAAGGCGAAGGCCCTGCAGGCATTTTTCTGTCTACCTGTACCGTGCTCTCGCTAAGGGGAGCCACCTGCTGTTCAGGGCCTTCCCCCCTCCTCCCGGTCCTGGCTGCTGAAATCCTGCCCATCCTTCCAGGCGGGGCTCAAATACCACCTCCTGCTGGAAACCTTTCCTGATCGCCCACTGGATTTTTAATTCTTCTTCTGTTAGGATCCTATTATCCTTCTCTTTGTGTCGTAAACGTTTGAGGATTTGTCTCTCCCCGCCCCCTGCCCGCACATTCCTGGGGGCTGCTGTTCTTCCTCATCGCCCACCGCCTGCACCCACACTGCCCGGAACAGGCGCTCGGCATTTGCTATATTGACTTACATGTTGCTTAGCTGGTAAAAGGTTTCTTTTAAACTCCTTTCCAAGATATTTCTTGATTTAGAAGTACCTATTCATTCATCAGCAAACACTTCATAAAGCCAGGCCCTGTGCTTATAACGGTAAGACAAAATCCCTGGTACAAAAGGCTCACAATACAGTTAATTGATTCAACTTGGTTGTTTATGAAAGAAGTTTAATTATTGTTTTTCTTAAAGTTTGGGTTTAATAAGGAGTAGATGGACTCTTGGGTAGAGCCTCTCTGTGTCCAGGGAATGAATATTCTCAGGTTCAGCATCTGCACTGTTTTCGGGCATACTTCCGACCAGGACCGCTTCCCAGACTCTGGTATGCACCTGCCTTGACACCTTCACTTGGACAGCTAATGGAAATAATATTACCACGCCCCAAACTGAACTGCTGGTATTCCCCTCAGTACTATTCCATCTGTAGTTCTGCTGCCTCTGCTAACAGCAATTCTATCTTTCTGCTGCTTGGCCACTAACCTTGAAGTCATTTAACTCCTTTTCACCTCATCTCATCCCTCACATTAAAGCTGTCAGCAGATTTTATACACTCCACTGTCAGACATATCTGTTTTTTTTTTTTCATTTTTTTTTCTGAAGCTGGAAACAGGGAGAGACAGTCAGACAGACTCCCGCATGCGCCCGACCGGGATCCACCCGGCACACCCACCAGGGGCGACACTCTGCCCACCAGGGGGCGATGCTCTGCCCCTCGGGGGGGGGGGGTCGCTCTGCCGCGACCAGAGCCACTCTAGCGCCTGAGGCAGAGGCCACAGAGCCATCCCCAGCGCCCGGCCATCCTTGCTCCAATGGAGCCTTGGCTGCGGGAGGGGAAGAGAGAGACGGAGAGGAAAGCGCGGCGGAGGGGTGGAGAAGCAAATGGGTGCTTCTCCTGTGTGCCCTGGCCGGGAATCGAACCCGGGTCCTCCGCACGCTAGGCCAATGCTCTACCGCTGAGCCAACCGGCCAGGGCCATTGTCAGACATATCTGACACTGACCCTTCTTACCATCTTTACTGCTACCACCTCGGTCTAAGCTACTATCTTCTTTCACCTGGATGACTGCAATAGCTGTATTAATGGCCTTTCGGCTTCCACTGTCTACACAGGGAGTCTAGTCTCACAGTGATTCTTTGAAAAGGCAGGTCAGATCACGTTACTTCTATGCCTAAAATCCTTTAAAGACTCCCCGTAAAGGCCAATATCTTTACAACAGTGTGGAAGGTCCTACATGAACTGGCTCCCTTGTTCCTCCTCCCTCCAGTTATCTTTCTGACTTCCTTGCCTCCTACCCCCTTCCACACCCTCCCCCGCACTCTGCTCCAGTCTCCTTGCTGTTCCCGGAGCACTCCAGACACAGCCCCACCTCAGGGCCTTGGCACTTGCTATCTCCCCTTTACCTGAACAGCCCTCCCCTAGATATCCACATGGCTCAATTCCTCCCCCTTCAAGTTTTTTTTTCTCAGATGTTACCTTTACCTTCCCAGTGAGGCCTTCCCCACCCACATGACATAATTGTTTCTTCCCTCTCCCCTCCTTAAACCTCATTTCTGCTTTATTGTTCTACATCAGTGATAGTCAACCTGGTCCCTACTGCCCACTAGTGGGCATTCCAGTTTTCATGGTGGGTGGTAGCGGAGCAACCAAAGTATAAATAAAAAGATAGATTTAACTATAGGAAGTTGTTTTATAAAGATTTATTCTGCCAAACTTAGTGAAAATCCAACATAAAGTACTTGGTAAGTAATTATTATTATATGCTTTAACTTGCTGTAACTCTGCTTTATAAATTTTATAAAGTAAAGTTACTTCCCTACTTTATAAATCACCATTACTGTGAAACTGGTGGGCAGTTAGAAAATGTTACTACTAACAGAGATACAAAAGTGGGCGGTAGGTATAAAAAGGTTGACTACCCCTGTTCTACATAATACCTCCTTCTAATATTGTAGATAGTTTACTTTGGTTTTTGTCTGCCCTTCCTCCTGCCCAGAACATAAAGTCCAAGATAATGAAGATTTGTATGTATTGTTCATACTGTTTCTCTTATACCCACAATAGTACCGGGACATAGTAGGTGCTCAGTAACTATGTGTTGAATGAATGAATGAATAAATCTCTGACAGGTAGAACAGACCCCTAAGTCAGTTTTACCAATACCTGACACTGTCACCTATTTGGTGCGTGGCATGAATTCTGAGCAAGGAATTTAAAAACTGCTCCAGGACCAACCAACCTTCAAAACTCTTAGCATGTCAAGAAACCAGATTCAAAATTGGGCTTAGTTTATATTTGCACTTGCTGAGTTGTGGATGAATGCCTCTGTGAAGAGGCATTCATCAAATATCTCATTAGAGGCACAGCAAAGAATAATGGGCTACATTTAAAGAGACAAGGTGACTATATTTAAAGAGACAAGGTGACAAATTAAAGACCAAAACTGTAGAGAAACAGGATTTTAGTTATAAGATACAGACAAGTAAGTACAGAAGGAGTTAGGGGAGAAAATATGATGAGTGTTTTGAAGTGAGCTGAGAATCACTTGTCTCCCCCCAGGCTTTTAGGGAGCTTTCTGAAGCAGGAGTGCTACTAGAATAATCTTTCACTAACTGTTAATAACAACATTCTGCGTTCACATTGTTCCCTTCAACAAGCATCTTTTAAGAATTTCTGATTCTTACCTAAGCATTCTTATCCTCACCTTATAATCAGAAAAGTGTACATAAACTATAGTTTAAGTAACTTATCCGATGATGGGGGGATGGAGAAAGAATGAAAGCATTATCCCCAAGCTCTGCTCTGTGGCATTCTTTGCACATAGCAAACACATTTGTGAAGATGCTTTTTCAACCTACTCCCTGCTTAGCCCCCTCCTCCCTCAGCACAGTAAATAGCTATGAGTGGTCATTACAGAAAACATTTGGAGGAGGTCCTTAGGGTAAACTGCTCGCCCACAAAATAATTGTTGATGCTGTAAGCATCAGAATGCTAGCTGGATGGGACCATGGGAATGACAAACATGTCATTCTTATGGGTTTTGAAAAGATTTGGTCGCTGAAAAAATGAATGCATGAGATCACATTGGGCATTAATAAAAATTTTGGTGAATCATGAATATAATTATTTTCCCTCAATCTGATATCATATATACATATTTTTTTCTTTTTTCTTTTTGGACCCATCAACCAGAAAAACAACTATCTGGGAAACAGCATTCTTTTTAGAAGTCTGTGTGTTTCCCCAGTTACCAGAGATTCCAAACTTCAGAGTCATCCTAGATTCTGCCCTTTCGCTAGCAAGTTCTGTTGATTCCATCTCCATTGTTTTTAGTACAAGACTCCAAAATTCCCTGAAGCACAGAAAGGATGCATTTGAGAAACACTAAAATTATCAGTAACAGTCAGCTGACACATACTGAGTTCTAGGAACCATGCTAAGGACTTTCCATGGATGATTGAATAGAATCCTTACAATTGATAATAGCTAGGCTATCATTGCCCTCTTAAGAATGAGGGAACTGAGACACAGAGAGGTTGAGCGACCTGTCAAATGTCACATAGCTAATGGGGGGGCGGGCAGAGGAACATATATAGTATAGGATGATTCCAGCACTCATTATAAAGGTTTTGGTGTCTGCCTTTTACTTTTTAAACTTGTGAAGATCTCACTCATGAAGAGGACAGAATTTTTAGAAGCAAGATGTTGTCTCTCTGAATACTCTTTCATTCCTCAGTTTTCTTCCTCCCTTTTTTCCTCTCTTTTCATCTATATTTAGTCTTATTATTCTACATCCTCACCTCCAAACTAACCCCCTTCTGTGTTTCCTCAGGTTTGTCCATGATGCTACCACCCTTCTCAGTGTTGGTCTGGACCAGATGGACCACGTCTCTTTCTTATATCCAAGTACTTACCATGATCAATTCCTTCTTCTCTCCTGGTATTTTGAGAATATATACCTTCTTCTCCATTTCCGATGCCACTACCTTAGCCAGACTTGAGTTCTTTCTTACATGGAGTAACGTGATAGCTTTCTAACTTTCTTCTTCTTGCCTCTGGTCTCTCTGCTAGCCACTCTTTTCTATATTCGCATCACTAAATAAATCAGTCCTATAAAACCACTTTTCTCTTGCCTGGCCTGTGGTGGATAGAACAGTGAATAAAACTTCAACCTGGAGCACTGAGGTTGCCAGTTTGAAACCCTGGGCTTGCCTGGGCAAGGCACATATGAGAAGCAATCAATGAAATTAAAGTGAAGCAACTATAAGTTGGAACTTCTCGCTCCTTCCTCTCCCCTTTCTTCTCTCTATGTAAAATTAATAAATAAAATCTTTTTTAAAAACCCAACACTTTTCTCATACTCCCCCTGGTAAAGGGCCTACAATACTCTCAGCTGTCTATCAGGTTCATCTCTCAAAAGTGGGAATGCAAAGCTCTCACTTATCCAGCCAACCTTAGTCCTACCCCACCCCGGCCAGAACTCCCAAGTGCAGGAAGGCCTGCTTGGCACTTGCTCTTCCAGGCCTGTGCAACCTTCATTCCAGTCCTTAGTCCTTCGGTCAAGTTATTACTTGGTCTTAAAATGATTTGCCCTTGTTGCCTGCTCAAGTCTTCCCAACCCAATGTTGCCCATTTCAAGTCCTGTTTCCTCCATGAAACCTTCCTTTATCACCCTCCTAAGGCTCATCTTTCCATCTTCTTGGCGGCCCTTGTCACACACCCACTGTACAGGTCTTCCTGCTCAGAGGGATTGGTTCCAAGGTCTTTAAGTGTTGCATATATATAGTAAAAGGACATTTGTTTTTACCTTTCAGTGAAAAGAATTCCAGACTCCAACACCTACCCAGTAGAGTTACTGAAAAACAAGAATGATTTTGCAGTTGCCAGCTCATCGTTTTAGGCTGGGTACAGTTGTCCACACCCCCCCCCCCCCCCGAGTAGATGGGTACGGCCGTCCGCACCCCCTCCCAGTAGATGGGTATGGCCGTCCGCACCCCCCCCCAGTAGATGGGTATGGCCGTCCGCACCCCCCCAGTAGATGGGTATGGCTGTCCGCACCCCCTCCCCAGTAGATGGGTATGGCCGTCCGCAACCCCCCCCAGTAGATGGGTATGGCTGTCCGCACCCCCCCCCCCAATAGATGGGTATGGCCGTCCGCAACCCCCCCCCCAGTAGATGGGTACGGCTGTCCGCACCCCCTCCCAGTAGATGGATACGGCCATCCGCCCCCGCCCCCAGTAGATGGATACAGCCATCCACACCCCCCCCCAGTAGATGGGTACGGCCATCCGCACACTCCCCCCCCCCCCACCCCCCCCCCCCCCCCCCCCCCCCCCCCCCGAGTAGATGGATACGGCCGTCCGCACCCCCTCCCAGTAGATGGGTATGGCCGTCCGCACCCCCTCCCAGTAGATGGATACGGCCATCCGCACCCCCCCCCCCCCCCCCCCCGTCGATGGATACGGCCATCCGCACCCGCCCCCAGTAGATGGGTACGGCTGTCCGCACACCCCCTCCCCCCCAGTAGATGGGTATGGCCGTCCGCAACCCTCCCCAGTAGATGGATACGGCCATCCACACCCCCCCCCAGTAGATGGGTACGGCCGTCCGCACCCCCTCCCAGTAGATGGATACGGCCGTCCACACCCCCTCCCAGTAGATGGGTACAGCCGTCCGCACCCCCCCCCCCCCAGTAGATGAGTACGGCCGTCCGCACCTCCCCCCCAGTAGATGGGTACGGCCGTCCGCACCCCCCCCCCGTAGATGGGTACGGCCGTCCGCACCCCCCCCAGTAGATGGGTATGGCTGTCTGTACCTCCCCCCCAGTAGATGGGTACGGCCGTCCGCACCCCCCCCCCCCCAGTAGATGGGTACGGCTGTCCGCACACACCCCTGAGTAGCTGAGTATGGCCGTCCGCACACATCCCCGAGTAGATGGGTACGGTTGTTCGCACACATCCCGGAGGACTGCACAACCTCTACACGGCCTAGGTGGGGTCTCCAATTCCCAGCACTTGGGTGAACACAAGAAACTTTTTCTGAGTGGCAGATGAAGGGGTTGCTTTATCTATTGCATTCAGAACAAACTCCACAAATTACATTTTAAATGATCTTTAGTTGGCCTTGTTGTTTTAACTCTACCTTTCAGTAAAGAAAATTATATCCTGAACTTTAGTGAAACTAGAAGTAAATTATATCTACTTAAAATACAGAGCTGTTAAAACCCAAAGAGCTACATAAAAGCCACTGATGGGCTGGAAAATGCTCCCTTTGTAGGAGAATAGCAAACCTAAAAGATTCAGCTTGTTTCATACAACATGACCTTTAGTCTGCAGATAAAATGCATGCAAATTAAGCATGAATGTCAACTAGATTTGGCCAAGGATTTCTCTTTAGGGGAGGAGGAGAGGGGAGTTTAAGGAATGTAAAGCAAAAATATGTCTTCTAGATAAATGTATTTCATCACATCTGAAGACTGTTCTGATAGTTTCCATACAAGTAACCGTATTCTAGAGAACATGAGACCCCAAGAAGTAAATTGTTCTCCTTTCTTAGAAGTTGTTTTTGTTCTATCTTCCACTTACATTTTGTCATTTTTTCAAATAAAAGTATGCCAAACTTTTTTTTTCCCCCCAGAACTTCTACCCAATAAGAATCAACAGAATTTAACAACAGCTGAGCCGGTCAGAATTGGGGTCAAGATGACTCTGTGTGGGTGCCCACCCTCATCATCAGTGGCCCTGCAGAAGGGGTGGGGGCCCAGGGAATCCAGACTACTGAAGAAGTCCTGTTACCATATCAAGGCTAACTCTTGTTTTCAATGACATGATAACTTCGGTTGGTGCTAATCTAGGCTTTAAGAAGCCAAATACCCCAAAACGGCAGCCGATAGAAGCACATATGAACAACTTGGCATTCTGAAGGAATTGGAGATAAAGAGTAAACCCCAAAATAAAATGCTGAGAGCCTGGGCAAGAAGGGCTAACGGTAGATAGTGATTAACCTTAACACTAACAGTGAACACTTACTGGGCCCTGAAGAAACCAGGTACTGTACTTTACCGACAGCATTTCCCTTAAACCTCCTAACAACTCTGTGAGGTGTGCACCATTACTTTAATCTTATGGGGATGCAAATGGATACTTGGAGAGTTAAAAGACTTGCCCAACATCACCCAGCTACTGAGCTGTGAGACCAGGATGTGAATCTGAGTCTCGGGTCCACACGGCTTACTACCACAACATGCCTCAGGAAAGCATCAGGCAGAGAGAATTTGGCCGGGAACCTAACAGTGAAGAAGGACTCCCAGGTTGCTCAAATTAAAGGAAGGCACACAATGGCCGAAGTCAGCACCAGCACCACATGGAGGTAACCCTGGGCCAGCTATAGAGAGATCCTGGGACAAGGGCAATCAGGAGTTGAATAACTCCTTGGTAGTGGATGACCCAAGATGTGAGAAGTGGTTCTGGAACTCAGAATGGGCCCTCTGCCCAAGGATCTCTGAGCCTGTGGGCTAGTGGTCAGTGCCACTAAGTGATGGGTTGGTCCAAGGGGTTCCACTGTCTCCCCAGACACACGTGGTTTTGGTTTCCAAAGGGAAAACCTATTTTGTCCCTGGCACAGTGTCAGTGAAGGTTGAAGAAGAGGTAGGGATACAGCAGATAAAGAGTAGACAATTCACCAGGCCCCTGAAGATCCACACTGCTCAGGTTGCAAAGGCCCAGGAGGCTTGTTCCTACTGCCTTCACCTCTGCTGTTTTGGCCAGAAAGGAACTAGGGGCTTGTTGACAACTCTGGGATCTGAGCACAGGTCCAAATGGTTTAATGCCATTCATGTGTTCAGTACAACTGCCCTGTTCTCAAGGTCCAGGTGCTCAGTCGTGACCCACTTGTTTCTTACATATATTCTTAGAGAATCATGACTATATATCTACATGGAATGTTTTATTTGCATGTGTGCAAAATATGTGTTGATGCAGCAAGTGTCTGAAGAATGTGCTAAAGGGCCAGCTCTCTCCTGTCTCCATCTGACCTGACACGTGAGTTAGGTTTATGGGCGGGTCCACAGTACCGACACCAGACACAATCTGAGAGACGTAGCTTCCAGTTCTCCCCCGCCCTTAACTGACCCCTTCTGACAGGGAGACCAACCGCACAGCGACATGTATGTCCTTCCAAGTGCCCATGTGCTCCTGCTGCTACGTGGAAGGCCAGGGAAGTCCTGCTCTTGAGTTTATGCTCTGTCTTTTTTTTTTGTCAACATAAGAAATGTCCAAACCTGTAAGAATTTTTCTGAGTTTATTTGAGCCAAACTGTCAACAATTGCCAGAAAGCAAAGTCTCAAAGAATTGAAAAAATGTTCCAGAAAATGGCAGTTTCACCACTTATTTTATACAGCAGACTCAAAGGGGAAAGTGGCAGGGGGTTACGTGAAACCCACTGGTGACAGATTAGGGAGGAGGGAAAAAGCAAAGCAGGGAAATCTTTGGGACTGGAGAAAAAGTAAAAATGTATAGACTCAAACTTCTTTTTACATAGGCAGGAATAAGATAGTTAACAGTTAACAATTAACACGATAGTATCAGTGAAGGGATTTGTGGTTTCTGCTCTGGTGGGTGGCTGCACCCCGAGGGGCAGGAAAAGGAGATCACTCTTACATTTCAAAGTTATGTCCAGGTACATTTGGAGACACAAAAGACAACAGACAGGCTTGATTCAGGTAAACATTGCCCTTTGCTTAGAAAAAAAAACCATTCTAGAGCTTGACTACCTGCCATGAACTGCTTTTTTTTGTCTTTTTGTTTGTTTTTAAGTGAGAAGAGAGGAGATAGAGAGACATACTCTCGCATATGCCTCAACGGGGATCTACCCAGCAAACACCCCCCTCTCCCTGTTTGTGGCTGTTGCTCGAATCAACCAAGCTATCTTCAGTGCCTGAGGCCAACACTTGATCTGATCAAGCCACTGGCTGCAGGAAGGGAAGAGAGAGAGAAGGGAGAGACAGAAGGGAAGAGAAACAGATGGTTGCTTCTCACATGTGCCCTGACCAGGGATCAAACCTGGGACATCCACATGCCAGGCTGATGCTCTATCCACTGAGCCAACCAGCCAAGGAAGTTAGAAAGTTTTAATTTCAGACCATCCTGTGGGGTTACTTTAGGTCTCTGAGTTTGCAAGGCCACCATGTGGGCCTCCCCTGAGCTGGTCAGGTTCAGCCTATGGCTCCTTTTTTGTCCACACTGTCCCCTGCATCAGACCTCTGATTTCTCATCAGGGCCCACTCTATACTGCAGTTCCTATGGGGTTCAAATTATTCCCCTTCAACTAAAGAGAACAGATGAGGTCTGAAACAAGGCCTAGATATAGGGTTCATGGGTGGTTAAAGCTGTTCTAACGCTGACTGCTCTGACTTTGGAAGTCATCCTAGAGCAGCGGTTCTCAACCTGTGGGGTCGCGACCCCGGCGGTGGGCCAATTGCTGTGCCATTTGGTTGCTCCGCTACCTACCACCATGAAAGCTGGAATGCCCACTAGTGGGTGGGAGAGACCAGGTTGACCAGCACTGCAAAAGTGGGCGGTTTTTATAAAAAGGTTCACCATCACGGGTCTAGATAAAGGGTCAGCAAACTTCTTCTGTAATGGACCAGAGGAAAAATAGTTTAGCCCTTGTGGGCCATATGGTCTCTGTTGCAACTACTTGATTCTGCTGTTTTGTGTGAAATAGCCATCGACAATACATAAACACACGGGCATGGTTATAGGCCAGTAAAGTTTTATCTATGGTTACTGAAATTTGAATTTCATATAATGCTGATGTGTCTTGAAATATTATTCTTTTGATTTTTTTCCCCCTAACATTTATAAATGTAAAACCATTCTAACTTCATGGGCTGTACAAAAACAAGTGGCAGGCTGGATCTGGCCTGCAGGCCAGAGTGTGTTGACTCTAGGTCTAAATCCTCAGCTTTTATAGCTTCGGGAAGTGACCCAGTCCAAGGGGTGGGAAAGGGAGGTGGATCCTGGCACAGCCAATTTAGGGCCTTCAAGGAAATATAGTGTCCATGCAAATAGGAACTGTGGCAACAGGTGTATGTTTATTTAACCCTTTGAACAAGATAATATATAGATCCACATACAGTACCTCAAAGCAGTCATCATGAAAAGCTGTTTGTTACAATAACGTGTTACTGCCCAACACAGCTGGAATCTCCTCCTTGAGAACCACCCTCAGAATTGGAGCACATGCTTTTGAAAAACCACAGTGAAGGGAAATCTCCATCTAGTGAAGGTGGAGTCGACTTTTAGGAACAGCCAAAAGAACAAAACCAATGCCAAACCAAACCAAATGCAAAAAAGACATCCCCACTCAACCAACAGTCACAATAGTGATGGCCCCTCTCCTACTGTACTATCAGAATCAGGCTGGGAAATAACTCGGTGCCGGGGGCAAGGAGTTGTGGTTGACCTAAAGACAAACATTTCTGTTTAAAACGACCCAAAATTATAAGATGAGACTGCTGCAAACTAAACTTGGAAGTCCTAACATGGCCCCTAACAATGTGAGTGTTGTTTGGCCAACACACTGTCAGCCAATCAAAAAGATGTTTTTGGAATTTTTGTTAATATAAAAGCCAAGCGGTTTCACAGAAAAAGTCAGATATTTTTTCCCCCACCTCTCTTGACAAAATCAAAACATCAGGCACACTGGCTCTCATTCTTACATGGCAACAATCGGCAAGAGGCTCCCTTTTAGACAGAGCACACGACCTCAGGCTGGCAGTCCCTACCACACACTACCGTCCCCCAGCCTGGTGGCAGCCGTCATGTAACCTTATGCTTATGGCCTTTCCACTCACAAAAGAGTAATATGATCACATGGTTTAAAAATCAAAATGATACACAAAGCTATCCAGAGAAAGGGGTATTCCCACCATATTCCTACCCTCCCTAAGTACTTTGTAAATTTCATTTATTCCTCCTGTTTCCTTACATAAATCAATACTATATATATTTGTATTAATCTTCTTCATTTCATGATTGTATTTGAAGATATTTGATTTTTGCCTTGTTTTCTTCAATTAAAATACATATATACCCTGGGGACTGTTCCAACAGCAGTACAGAGAGAATTTTCTCATTGTTGTTTTACAGCTACACAGTATCCCAGCAGGTGTATCAGTTTATTTAACTAGTCCTGTATTGGTGGCCATGGATTGTTAGAAGTCTTTTGCTTTCACAAATATTGTGCGGTGAATGACTATGTGTTGATGTCATTTCATAGGTGATAAAGTCTGTTGTAGGGGATAAATTCCTATAAGTGAAATTGCTGGGTCAGATCATAAATGCATTTTTAATTTTTTTTGGATATTGAGAAATTGCCTTTCACATGGATTGTACCGTTTTGCACCCCAAACCACAATGCAAGAGCATGTTCATTCCCCTTCAGCTTCCTCCAAACTATAGTTTTATCATGCTGACAGGCAGAAATTATTCAGGGCAGTTGCAATTTGCATTTTGAAATCAAGAGATCTTTTCCCACATGTTTAAGAGACATGTGCATTTCTTTTCCTGAGAACCGTCAGTTCCATTTTCCTATTGGATTTCTATTTCTGTTACTAACTTACCTGTTATTCTTGGGGTTTTCCCTTATCATTTTCATTATCAGAAGATTAGCCCAGTATCTATGATATGAGCTGCAAATATTTTTTTTCCAGTATCATTTATCTTTGCCTTTGTGGTATTAGTTTCTTTTTGTTGTTATTTGCTATACAGAAGTGTTGTTGTTGCTGTTGTGTGCTTTTTAACTGTAGTTTATTTATTTATTGTTTGCTTCTGGCTTTTGAGTTATAGTTTGAAAAACAGATCTTCCCCATTGCAAGATTTAAAGTGAAGTTATTCACATTTTCTTCCTGTAATTTTAGAGTTTCTTTTCTTTTCAATGTAATTTTTCTATCCATTCAGAGCTTGAGGTGTGCCTTGTGGGAAGTTAAACTATTTCTCCTGGGTGCTCAACCCTAGATTTTGGACAGTATGCTAAAGCTCCCAGAACATCAGTGAGGGTGAGACCTGGAGCCTGGAGTGAGACGAAGCAGCCAACAGGAGACATGAGAGAGAGGTGGGGCGAGGGAGTTCCTGGCAGATAGGTTTCCATGACTGGTCTAGCTGGGTGGTCCCAGGGTCCCTTTTATTACCGGTGCTTCTCCAAAGCACCCAATTACTTAAAAAAATTTGATGTATTTGGCTGCACCAAACTAACAGTACTTAAGTAATAATTAGTTATGTTGCCCTTTTAACAAAGTCTCACAGCTGCCAACCAGTCTCTGGTCAGAACGGGCTAGCCAGAATGATCATGCTGAGTACATGTAATTTTAGCCAAAAGAACAGAACTCAGAATTATCTGCTCTCTTGAGGAGGCTCATCGTGGATAGATGAGCCCTCTTGGAGGACTTTTGGAAATGATATTAGTCTGCGTATAGCTTATTACATGTTCCTGGATCTCAAAGCACAGGGGACCTCAGTGAGGGGGCCTCTGCTCTCACCCTCACTGAAGACCTGCTGCTGCTGTTTAAAAGGAGGCGGAAGGTGTAGACCTCAGTCTTAAGAAGCATGCACACTCACTGTCACGCTGCCTACTAACCAGTTCTCTTTGCAGCTTTTCTACTAGAGGTGCCCTAGCACAGTTCTTTTCAAAAAGTTGTTGCTTGCTGTGAATGATTTTCTGTTCTGAGAAAAACGGAGTAAAGATGAGAAATTTTGCAAAGGTGAATGGTGAGGACGTTGAAAAAAATAAATAAAAGGACTTTTCAGTAATAAAATTGGTTCCTCTGCCTGAAGCAGAAACCTCTGGGGAGACCCAGTGAGAGTGAGATGCAGAAAGCAGCTCTCTGTCCTCAGGAAGGCAGGCCCCTGTCCTTTCTGCCGGTGAGGAGGCACCCACCCCCAGGCTACACCCCTAACAATTACCTCAGAATCTCTGGGGGCGGGGTCTACACAGAGTCGCATCTAAAGATCCCCGTATGATTGCAATGTGCAACTACTGCTCTGGAACCATGGACTCAAAGTGTGGTCCTCAGACCAGCAGCCTTGGTACCAGTGGAGGCTTGTTAGAAAGGAGAATCTCAGGCCTCAATTTCGGCCTTCTGATTCAGTGTTTTAACAATATTCATATGCACACTGAAGTTACAGAAGCAGTGGTCTAGAGGAGCATTTCTCAGAGTGTGGCACCTGAACCACCTGCATTAAACGCACCCAGGGGGTAGAGGGGCGGGGAAATTATGATTCTGTATATCTGAGGGGGGAGCCCTGGAATCTTCCCAAGAGGACAACCAGCAACACGACGGTTGCTTTCCCCTGGCCCACGTGGAAATCTCCTCATTAACCCTAAAAGGTCAAAGCATGCACATTGCAAGTGTGGCTGAGTTGGTAATAACCTATGGAAATGTTTCTCAACCTGGCAAATGTGGCGTTTCTGCTCTCTGACCTGAAATAGAGTAGGTCGTAGTCGTTAAATTCAGCATTCAGATTGACACAGAAATGAGTCTCTCTGTTCTTTTGAGTTAGTCACTGAACAGACCGGAATTTGGATACAAGGCCTCTACCTCAAAAGCAGCATCAAAAATATAAAATGTTGATGATTAGATTCATCTTTCTCGGAGGGTTTAAAAAAAAAACCTCTCAAAATACACAGTAGAGAGACAAGCCAAAGAGCAAATTCCCCTAATGATATTTCTTCATTTTACAGTGATCTGTGTTTGAAATTTTTGCTTGGGTCCAGATTTTTAAATGTTTATGGGGGGGAAAAAAAAAAAGAAGAAGAAGGAAGAAGCCAGGGATGGGAAATTTGATCTCTCAAAAGATGTGTTTGCAGTATGTAATACTTCCATGTAGCTTTGAAAGCATTTCGGCTCACATAAGATCTTTAAAAGCTTCTATGGTAACAGTAGCTTTAGGAAGATTGATCTTCAAATACCTAGGATTCCAAAGTATCCTTCACACTTGACTTAAAGTGACAGAACTGAAATCTTTGTAATGATAAAGTAAAATAAGACCATTGGGAGTGTAATGGATATTAAAATGGAATGAGGAACTGCAATATGATCTACATGTAATTGTTAGATAATTACTGAGTTAAAATCAGCAAAAAGCAAAGAAACTTAAACCTGGAAAAGGTTTTTGGGGCTTTGCTTTAATGATGCTCTTTAGAATAGTGTTTCTTAAACCTTTTGGGGAAGTACAGAGGAGCTCCTTTGACAATATAATGAAAAGCTATAGACTTCCCAGATGAACTGCCTGCAAGCAATTTCTGGAGTTATATTGACTCCCTGGAGCTCATATTAGAACCTCAGCTTTGACACTAATTTTTTATTTTTTAATTTTCTCATTGATTTGAGAGACAAGAGGGAGTTTGAGAATGAGAGAGAAAGGGAAGCATCAACTCATTGTTTCCCTTAGTTGTTCGATTTAGTAGTGTACTCGATTGCCACCTGGGTGCGCGGGGCGCTTTATCCACTGATCCACCCTACTACGGCCTTGACACTGAATTTTAAGAAAATCGCTCTAGGCCTAGGAGCAACTTTATCAGCATCAAGGTCTTAGGTCAGGGGTCGGGAACCTATGGCTCGCGAGCCAGATGTGGCTCTTTTGATGGCTGCATCTGGCTCGCAGAAAAATCTTTAATTAAAAAAAATAACGTTAAAAATATAAAACATTCTCATGTATTACAATCCATTCATTTCCTACCGCTCATGTTCATGGTTGCGGGTGGCTGGAGCCAATCACAGCTGTCCTCCGTCCGGGACAACACCAAATTTTTACTGGATAAGGTGTAATGTACACAGGTCGTTCGTTGTATGTCTCTCACGGAATTACGTTTTAAAATATGTGGCATTCATGGCTCTCTCAGACAAAAAGGTTCCCCACCCCTGTCCTAGGTGGTTGGTAAAATTAGGGCTGATTATTTTCATTTAAACTGAGACATTTAAGTCAGCAATCTCATGAGGATGGGCTGAGGCCAAGTGAAAAACCAGACCACTAGATTATGCCAGGAAAAGTTTCCCCTTATTGAGGAAGCCTGATGCTGTCTTCCTGCTCTCAGGGAACCCCAGAGTTAGTTGCACGGGCAGAGCCTGGGGACCTCTCCAGCTTCCTTCACATCAGAAGGTGAAAACTTTTGTTTAAAGTTAGAAAGGAAATTAGGCTGTTAAAAACACTGCCTAGACCCTCATTTACCTGTGTACTCAGCGACGTCCGAGGTGGAAGACTTACTCCTTCCCCGTTTCCTACTTACACTGATGAGGACCGACCCCAGAAGGCCAAGGTGGCATTCTCCTGGCCCTCTCTCCACAGCCTCCTGCCACTTGGCCAGAGCAGGAAGGGGCGTCGGTGCTTTCCCCACAATGCCCGCCGCCCACCCTGGCAGAGAGCCACGGGATCCGAGCCCCGCCTACCGGCACCATGGAGTAGGTCATCATCATCATCATGTCTTGGCTCTCCGCACGGAGGTGCGGCACCGGCTCCCCAGCGTGGCTGCGCTTGTTGCGCGCAGCGCCTGCAGGGTCCGCGGGTGGCGGGGGCACCCGGCGGGGCGCGCGATTCAACTCCTCCAGGAAGGCGCGCACGGCGCTGTCCTGGCTCTGCTCCCTGCCCCGCTGCACCTCCAGCGCCCGCAGCGCCGCGCTCAGCCCGCGCCACTGGCACAGCGCAAACACGGTGCCTGCGGCGTTGAGCGCTGAGAGCAGGGCCAGGGCGGCCAGGGCACCGCGCAGCCCCCAGCCCGCGCCCCCACAGCTTCGCTCAGCGCTTGGGGCCATGCTCTGCGCGCCTCGGGCCAGTGGGCAGGGCTGGACCGTCTCCCGCCCGGGCAGCCTTTATACACCACGGGCAAGCCGTGGGCTGGTGGCAGAGCCGTGAGTCACGTTGCCCTTTGGCCTGGCTGGCGGGGCGGGCTGGGTACAGTAGCAGTGGCGCCCGAGCAGCCCGGAGGGACAGGCAGGCGGTGATGAGTAGAGGGGAAGAGAAGCAGTGCAGACAGCCAGCGTAGGAGGGGTAGACAGGGCTCATGCTCCCGGTGCTGGCCAAGCAAACCATCAAACCCGCCTGTCCCTCCTTTCCCTGCTGCCTTGCCCGTGGGTATTGCCTGGCCTAGACGGGCAGATGAGGGTCAGACTGAGGGGGAGAGAAGGAATTTTTACCGCTGAGAAGTTGCTGTATTCTTCCCACTGTTCCACCCCTCCCCCTTCTACTCCCCACTGCCCTCCCTGGAGAAAAGGCTCAGCGTGCCCTGATGCCAAGGCACATGGCCACGGTCTCTGGAAGGGCGGTTGCTGGGCCCGGTACAGGCTGTCCATCACACCTCCCACAATCTCAGGACCCTGGATAGCCACGGAAGGCCCCACTAGATCTTGCCAATGAAGAGGATGGATAGAGACAGGGAGATAATTGACACTGGAGGGTTAAGAAGGCCACTGGTCAGAAACAGAAAAGCTCTGCCTGGCAAGCAGGAGTCATCTGTGAAGGGAGATTCCCAGGATTTCACAGGTCAAGAACTCTCCCATGAAAACTACACGTGGGAAGTGACAGAGTGAAAAGAGAAAAATTCAAGAGTGGGAATCAAGAGACCTAGTTCTAATCCCATTCTAATCCACTACCCACCTGGGGCGGGGCCTTTACACCTGTCCCTAGACAACTCTGGACGGATTCTGAGTTGCTTTCTGGCTGAAGGGCTAGGACTCTAGCCAGGCCTCTTACTTAGCCTGCTTTGCTTGAGGGGCCAGATGCTGAGTTATTATTCCTTTACAACCTCCCTTTTCTGTCAGCTCAGATGCCTGCTGTGCCTCAGGGGCCCCTGTTCCCCAAACTCAGAGTCGCTTCTCCACCACTTTGCTCTCTCAGCTCTCCCCAGAACGGGACTGCCACACTAGGGCCCCAGGGCCTACAGGAAGCCCTGGGGGTGTGGGGGTACTCCAACCAGAAACCATGATTGCTGTTTCCACAGCCTCTTAGCTCAGAGGAGGGGGTGGTTCAGTGAGCCAGTTGGAATTGTCAAGGAGAAAGGACTTTCTCTAGCATAAGGGGTCACAGCTGTTTCAGCACTGAGGGGACCAGTAGGATGACAGGGAAGCAAGCACCTTACGGTAACCATCTCTTCCTCAAAGAGGTACGGTATATTCCAGTTCTCGTCAGTGGCTTTTGTTTTGTTTACACAGAAGCAAGCCCAGGGAGTCTCATGCTTCTTGCCTACTACTCACCAGTGTGGGCCAGGGTAGCATCTCTGAGGAAGCACAAGAAAACCAAAGTTACATCTCAGAAGGTCTGTGTTAAGGTCTGGATTCCTCAGGGTTTTTTGTTGTTGTTGTTGTTTGTTTGTTTTTTTGACAGAGACAGAGAGAGAGAGAGAGTCAGAGAGAAGGATAGATAGGGACAGACAGACAGTAAGGGAGAGAGATGAGAATCATCAGATTTTCGTTGTGGCACTTTAGTTGTTCATTGATTGCTTTCTCATATGTGCCATGACTGTGGGGCTACAGCAGACTGAGTAACCCCTTGCTGGAGCCAGCGACCTTGGGTCCAAGCTGGTGAGCTTTGCTCAAGCCAGATGAACCCGTGCTCAAGCTGGTGACCTCGGGGTCTTGAACCTGGATCCTCCACATCCCAGTCTGATGCTCTATCCACTGCGCCATCGCCTGGTCAGGCATGGATTCCTGCGTTTTTTAATAGGGACACTGACCACCTTGAATATTCTTAGAAGACTATGTGGATGAGGAGCCTAGGAAAGCATGAAAGTCCAAGTGGATCATGAAGAACCCACCTATAGGGACAGGATGGTTGGGAGGGGAAGGAGATGATACAGACAACTTTGTCCAGTTTTTCCCAAATCTCGCACGCTGTGACCTGATTGAAGAATTGCCATGTGTCTTTATCTCTTGTCATCCAGGCTTAGGATGCCAATGGTAAGGCTTGGGACCAATGGAAGAAGACACAGAGAGACAGAGTTGGGGGTCAGCTCCAGTGAAATCTTCGTATAATTCACTAACAACCTACTGAGCACTTACTATCTGTTGGGCACAGTGATGGGCTTTAGAGGTATAAAAATAAACAAGACAAGCAACTTGTAGTGTGAGCAGTTGGAGTGCCACAGAACCTCCTGATCTTCTCTTTATGTTAACATTCATTGCATTTACTGTTGCCTGACCACCAGTGCCCACCATCAATAACAGAATATACTGCTCCTGAGGTTAGGGACCACATCTTGTTTAACCCTGACTCACCCAACACCTGGCACAGTTCCTGGCTTGAAATAGCCATTCAATAATTGCCTTTGAATGAGTGGATGAACAAATGAATGCATGAAAGGCTGTTTAGTGAGGGTATTTCTGTGTGAAACGTGTGTGTGTGCAGTGGTGGTAGGGCTTAAGAATAAAACACTGCTTATGCCACAAATGTGCCCCCATCTTCCTTGGAAGGCTGCCTGTCTAGTGGTCAGGAGATGAGGGTAGCCTGACATACATACCTCCACCTCCTCTGGTTCAGAGTTCAGAGCCAGCAGAAAGAATCGAGTTCCACTTCCACTTGGAACCAGCCAGGCTCTTCCCGACAACCTTGAGCCAAGATGCTGGCCCTCTAGGGCTGTAAGACTCCAAAGGCTTATGGCACAGACAATGGGCGGGGTGAATGCAGTGCCTGACACACTGCACTGGGGCCAAGAGAGGGGCAGAAAGAGGGCAAAAAGGAGCCAGAGTCTTTTCCACCCAACCCTTCTCCTAGTGTCCTCTCCAAGTCTTTCTGTGTAAGAATATGATATTTTACAAGGAAGGAGAAGGTGGGACATGGTGTATGACCTACAGTGCAGATGATCTTCACTCATCCCTCACTCCAAAATGTCTGTATCCAAACAGCTGGCCTTGCTTTGTTCTCCTTCGCCTTTCTCCTGTCCTCTCTCTTCACCACATATCAACCTTTCTCCTTCCCTGGCCTATCTCAGGATGGCCCATGTAAGGTCTAGCTGTGAGTCCCCTTCCTCATCAAGCTCTGCCTTCTTGCCAGCCTCAAGCTCTCCCTGTCCCCGAACTCTGCAAGCCCCAGGGACTCAGGGATTATGAGTATGGGCTTTAGAATCAGAGAGACCTGAGCTTGGAACCACTTTTTAACTGTGACTTTGGGTATGTTGCTCAGCTTCTCCAAGAAGACTATAATTTTATCTATGTTGTAGGGTTGTAAAGGTTTAATGAAAAAATACATGTAAAGTACTTGGCACTCAGTAAATGCGCAGTGAAGCTTAGTGCTGGTGGCTGTGGGCTATCTGAACTTGCTAACACCTATTTAGTGCTGTAAGGCCCATGGCCATGGCCATGCAGGTTCACATTGGATTTGAGTAGACGGTAAAAGGAACTGTGGAGCTGGAGGACGGTGGGCCATTCAGTTTATTAGTATCTTGCAATGGCTGATGAGCAAACAGGCAGGGAAAAAATGCTTCTCTCTCTCTCAGGGCTGATGAGCAAACAGGCGGGGTGGGGATGGGGTGGGGGAAACCCCTTCTTCAGCAAACAATAGTAAAAATGACCTCTCCCAATGGCAACAGGCAATCCACAATCTACAATCTGCCACCCTGAGGGCAAGCACCTGCAGTCTTATAAACACTGAACACACGAGGTTCTGCCCATGCTCATGCACCAGTCAGGCAAAGTACAAGCGAGCAAGCCTAACACACTTGGTTGCCCAACATTTGATCGCTTTAGGGTTGCTTGCTTCTTCACAATCTACATGATAGGTATCTTCTGCGATGTTCTCTGTGCGAGGAGTGAGGCACATTACATAAACAGACTACAGCAATAGCACAAGTTATACAATTCCAATAATTACAAAGGTGCCCTTCACAATGTCTCCCTGAGCACTCTGGCCAAGGCACTGACTGACTGGAGGCCCGTCTCTAGTCCTCTACCCCACAGTAGGTGGGAGGGCCTGTATAGTCCAGGGCTGTGTCCATGGAAACCATAGAGTATCCTTGGTATGTCTCTGCAACTGGATGAGAGCAGCTTCCCGGTGCAGGAGGCCCTTCACCAGAGCTAGGACCCCCCCCCCCCCCAATCAGGGTCTCTCATACTGTCCAAAAGTGGCATGACCATCCAGTAAGGGAGCTGGTGCCCCCTTCTGGTTGCAGTCCAAGAATCCGTTACACTACTCAATGATCAGTCCACAATAGACAGCCCAGCTCTCTGTGCAATTCACCAAGGTAAAAGTCCATTACAGGCAATTAGGCATACAGCTCTGTTAATGCACCTCAGCACCTTTCCATAAGTGCTCTATCCATTATCACAAGCCTCATCCAAACCCCTCAGCAAGCTCACAGGGCCTGGAGGGGTCAAACACATTCAAGGCCTATGCTGCCTTAAGAGTTCTTTTATCTGTTGCTGTTGCCACTTCAAAAAAGCACCTATTATCTTCTAATGCCAACACCTGCTGCACATTAGAAGGTGATCAATAGATTGTCAATTTCACATGGAGCCTTTGGCCCCCCCACCCATCCCTGATAGCGGGTCTCTCCTCCTTCCCCCTATTCAAATGGGAACAATGGGGAGGATCCTCCTCTCCCACAGCTGTCTCCAGCAAATAATCCTGCAACTGTGCAACCTGAACACCAACCATTTTCTTGGCCACTGCCTGGGCTGCCCAGTTCTTCAGTGGCTGGAACTTCTGTTCCTGCTCAAGCTGCCGCCAAAGCTCTAAAAGGATTTTATTAGATCTGCTATACAATTTCTTCCTATCTGCCCCAGCCGCAATCAAAACTACCCAAATCTGTGTTCGGGTAACCTTTATAGCAGGGGTAGTCAACCTTTTTATACCTACTGCCCACTTTTGTATCTTCTGTTAGTAGTAAAATTTTCTAACCGCCCACTGGTTCCACAGTAATGGTGATTTATAAAGTAGGGAAGTAACTTTACTTTATAAAATTTTTAAAGCAGAGTTACAGCAAGTTAAAGCATATAATAATAATTACTTACCAAGTATTTTATGTCAGATTTTCACTAAGTTTGGCAGAATAAACCTTTATAAAACAACTTACTACAGTTAAATCTATCTCTTTATTTATACTCTGGTTGCTCTGCTACCGCCCACCATGAAAGCTGGAACACCCACCAGGTTGACTACCACTGCTTTATAGGCCCATTTCCCTTGTTAGTCAGGGCTGGGGGAGGGGGGCAGCACAGGTAGTGGCCCTCCCTGCTTTATGATTCCGTACTGCCTCCAGCTCCTCCAAATCTGCTACCATCTGCAGAGGGGGTTGTGGCTGCCCTGGAGGGACTCTTGGCTGCTGGGTTTTTACCCTCTGGGCAACTACTGGCCAGGCTCTAAGCCTGTGGACAGCAGCTTCAGCCCGAGACTCCTCTTCAGAAGAGGAGAAGTTGGAAACGCCTGCTCCTGCCAACTCAGAGCCACTCCGCTAGAATGGATGCTATTCCTTCTTCAGCGGCTATTTCAGCTCCTATGGCTGCCGGCTCTCGGCCTGAAGCTGAGACTCAAGCTCTTGAACTCATAGTTGTTTCTCCAATAGCTGTAGCTGCCAACGTTCAGCTTCCAGGGCAAATTGCAACTCGCAAACCTGTAATTCTTTCTTCAGAGACCGTTCTAGTTCCAGGTGCTGTTGACACTCAGCCTGCACCTCACACTGCAGCTCTTGAACCTGGTTGGCCTCTTTCTCCAGCGCTCGTTCCAGTTCATGCTGTCATTGGTGCTCAGTCTTTTCTTGCAGGGTTGTAAAAAGTACCCAGCTCACTGCCCCCAAAATGACAGTCACAGGGAATTATATGCTGGAGAACAACTACCACTCCTCTATCACACCCTTCAAGGGTGGTGGTGGCTCCATACAGATCTGATCTGAATCCTGCTGACTGCACCAGAGGTAAGGCCAGTGTCCATGGTCATGCAGGTTCACATTAGATTCAGGCAGATGGTAAAGGAACTGTGGAGCTGGAAAATGGTGGGCCATTCCATTTATTAGTGTCTTGCAATGGTGAATGAGCAAGGAGGCAGGGAAAAACAGTTTCTCTGTCTCTCAGGGCTGATGAACAAACAGGCCGGGGTAGGGTGGGGGACCCCTTCTCTGGAAAACAATAGCAAAAATGGCCCTTCTCAATGGCAGCAGGCAATCCACAATTTACAATCTGCCACCCAGAGGACAAGCACCTGCAGCCTTACATAGACTATACACACATGGTGCTGCCCCGTGCTCATGCTTCAGTCAGGCAAAGTACAAGCGAGCAAGCCTAACACACTTGTTTGCTCACAGGTGCCTTGTGCTGTTGACCAGTATCTTAGTTCTCCCAGATCTTAGTTCTTTAATTGGGTAATAGTATGCTTAAAGGAGGGAATGCTCTTCACTGTGTCCCTCACAGCAAGGGCTTGTGCCAAGTAAGAATATTTGATTAATCAATCGATTAACTAATCATACTTTGTTGATGCTTGTTAAAGAACAGAACTTTTGAATGCATCGTAAACTTGGCTCTCTGAATATAGCGGCTTTTAAAAACAAAACAAAACAAAACAAAACGAATTAAAGTGGCTTTGAAGTTGATTATGTGGGGCCCTTCAATCTCTAGTTTCCTATGCTGCCCGCCAATTCTTGAGAGGCTGATATGTCATCAAAATAGGCTGTCCTGCCTAGTATTTCTCAGGATGGGCTGACACTTTCTACTTACTATTTTTTTTTAAAGTTAGCTATTAATCTGACCTGTTTTGTGGACAGAGAGGGTTCAAAAGACAGTGAGGACATGGGGAGAGATCTGAATTCCCTCTTCTGGAGACCAGAGAAGCCAAGAACATTGTGTGCTATCTTTACAATGAGAAGTAGTTTTTCTATTAACAGGCAGATGCTCCGTTTCCAAAGGTTAGATAGGATGCTCCTTAGAAAATGATTCCATCTGGTCAACTTTAGGGCCCCGGAGAACGAATCCAATTCAGAATATATGCCAACTTTCATTCCACAGCATTTCTTCCTGATTGTGAAGTGAATGATTTTCATTTACTCGGTGCCCTGGGTATTTTTACTTGCCCCCCATGATGAGGTTGGCAGTGACGCTGTGACCTCTGTTGGCACTTTGCTACCTCCCCCCACCCTTCTCTCCTGCCAGTGGTTAGGGACAAAGTTTCTCTGCTGGTCGACACCGTGTACATCTTCTACTCAACCACCTCTGGTTTTAACTCCCCATTTCTACATTTTCACCCCAAGAAGTTTCAAGCCAACCAACCAAAGTCAGTAATTCTCTTTTTCTTCGTTTGCTCGCTCATTCATTCACCCATCCATTCACTTATCCATTTATTCAACAAATTGGGTGCTTACTATCTGTCAGGAACTGTGCTAGATAGTTCTTCATCCTATGAAGAAATAGAATGAAGAAGGAAACCAGACACATTCCCACCTTCCTGAAGCCTACAGTCCAAGTGGGAGATGAGATTAACCAAGTAATCACAGATGTGAGAGTATAATTCTAAATGAGATGATGAAATAAATTCCCTGGAGGGAAGGAGTGTGATTTTGTGAGACATCGTCACTGAGGAGCCTGTCCCAGATGTGGGGTGTGGGGTCAAGAAAGGCTACCCTGAGGAACTAATAATGGTGCTTGGTCTGGAAAAGGCTGAGTCGTTATTAATAAGGTGGAGTGTGGGTGGAAGAGTTGCAGGCAGAGGGAACAACATGTGCAAGGCCCTATGGCAGGATATACTATGGCTTATTTTAGGGACCATAAGAAAGTCATTGTGGCTTCAGCATAGAGAGAATGGGGGTCAGAGAGGAGAAGGGAATGAAGTAAGGCTGGAGACTGAGTGGGACCTCAGAGGGTTGGGATCTTTACTGTGAGATCAATGGGAAGCCAGTGAGGAGTTTTTTTTTTTGTTTTTTTTTGGTGTGTGTGTGTGTGTGTGTGTGTCTGTGTGTGTGTGTGTGTCTGGAGGGACTGGGTTGGTGGAAGACAGAGTTTCTTTTTAAAAAATTACCTTTTATTGACAGGATTTGTAGTGGCTTCTGTCACTACGGAAACTATTTATATATATATAATCTCTGACCTCCACCAAGCTAAATTTTAGCCTTTAAACCCACCTTTCCAAATGAAATAAAGGATTGAGTTCTAGAAAATGTCACTTTGTCTTTAACTGCACATTTAAAGGTACTTGAAAAATAGAATCATGACTAACATTTAAATGATTTGCCAGCTCTTGATACTAGCTGAGGTTTTTGTGTGATATTCAGCAGGCATTTGCATTTTCTGAGAAATCAGCCTTTGGTGCTTTAAGGCAAGAGCACCAAATCAGATTATCTGTAGGGCTAGGAATAAGAATAGATGATATGCATGACCTGTGGTGGTGCAGTGGGTAAAGTGTTGGCATGGAATGCTGAGGTCGCTGGTTCCAACCCCACGTTTGCCTGGTCAAGGCACATAGAAGAAGAAACTACTACAAGTTGATGCTTCCTGCTCATCTCCACCCCCTTATCTCTAAAATAAATAAACAAAATATTTTTTAAAAAAATGAATAGATGATATTGCTTCCCTTATGAGATTTGGTCTAAGTTGAGCAGGTAACAACAGATTTCCATCTCTCATAGTTCGTAGAGTTTCAAGTCACCCAATCATTGTTAGACAAGGAGCTGTCCAAGGTTGTTCAGTAGTGTTATTTCAACTCTCCACTAGGCTTTCTTTGTTTCCTTTGTTGGCAATAAATATACCCCTCCCCATCTCACCTCATCCAGCTCTTCTAGTGCATCACCGCAGTTGTCACAGGTTGGGTTCTCTGCAATAAGTGCTGAGATGAAATTTGGGGTGCAAGATATTTATTAGGGATTACTCCTATGAAGAAAGGAGGAAGCAGGATTAAGGAGAAGCAGATGCCCACTCAGTGCAGTCCTGCAAAGCCTCAGCCCAATCTCTCGGGAGCTCTGGATTGAGTATTGCCCATTACAGTGTCCTGTATCAGCTGGCATTTCTGGGTCTGTCAGGGGGCAGATGTGGGCATCCTCCAGAAAGGTGTGACCTTGGGCCAGGTGGCTCTTGCAGCTGAGGTACACCTTGACTTCATACACTACAGATCCTTTTTGAAAGAGGATGGGTCACATCTCTGTGTACCACATCAACCACCTGATTAATGTCAAAGATAGGTCTGCAAATTCCAACATTAATAGACTTTAAATTGTGACCTTGTCAGACTATAGAGATAAGTCATGTTTTTCACCTGGAGTTATGGCTTTTCAGTAAATAAAAAGAGTGATTTTGAGCCTTGTCAGGAGGTGTCGCAATGGATAGAGCATTGCCCTGGGATGCTGAGGATCCAGTTCTAAATCCCAAAGTCACCAACTTGAGCGCTGGCTCACCAGGCTTGAGAGTGGGCTCATCAGCTTGAGCATGGGCTCGTGGATTTTAGCATGGGATCATAGACATGACCTCATGGTCACTGGCTTGAGCCCTAAGGTTGCTAGCTTGAGCCCAAGTTGCTAGCTTGAGCAAGGGGTCGCTTGCTGGAGCCCATCCCCCCTACCCCCCCACCCCCGGTCAAGGCACATACAAGAAAGCAATGAAGCACCTGAGGTGCTGCAACTATGAGTTGATGCTTCTCATCTCTCTCCCTTCCTGTCTGTCTGTTCCTGTCTGGCTTTCTCTCTCTTTCTTGCAAAAAAAAAAGTGATTTTGAGAAACTGAATGAAAATATAAAGAAAACTTCTATGAGTGTCTTTGAGACAGCTAAATCCATGAAAGTAAGTTAATACTGCAAAGCCTCACTTAAGAAACATGAATCACTTTTTAAAAGGACAAACAAAGCCTTACATGTGTAGGCCTTCAGTTTTTAAAGTACTTTCTCACATCAGTTGAGCCTCATAACAAACTATAGAAATGATCCCTGAAAGTATAGTCTTAGTTGAGCCTCATAATAAGCCTGTGAAGTGAGCAGGGCAAGTCTCACAACCATTTCATGGATGAGAAAGCAAAAGGCTCAGAAGGTTAAGTGACCTACTCAAGGTCATACTATTGAAATCTTATTAGCATTCATCCATCCTCTTGATCAAAAGTGGAGACCTTCTTTTTTTTTTATTTAAATTTTATTTATTTATTTACTTTTAGTGAGAGACAGACAGGAAGGGAGAGAAATGATGAGAAGCATCAATTCATAGGTGCATCAATTTATTTGTTCATTAATTGCTTCTCATACATGCCTTGATTGGGGGAGGGGGCTCAAGCAGAGCCAGCAACCCCATGCTCCAGCCAGCAACCTTGGGCTCAAGCCGGTGACCTTTGGGCTCAAGCCAGCAATCATGGGATCATATCGATGATCCCATGCTCAAGCCAGCAACCGCGCACTCAGGCTGGCGACCTCAGGGTTTCAAACTTGGGTCCTCAGCATTCCAGGTCAACGCTCTATCCATTGTGCCACCACTGGTTAGGCAAAAATGGAAACCTTCTTTTCCTAAATAAGAAGGCCAGTTAGGAATGTTCAAGTTGATGGACAGGAAGTAGAAAAATAGGGCTGGGAAGGATTCAGCTGAGAGTGGCACTTGGCTTCAAGGCTTAAAAACAAAGGAGGGGCAAGCACTGAATGCTAGAATGTGTAAGCTTCAAGAGAAAGGAATCCAGTCCCCAATCTAGCATTTTATGGAGGGTTCAGAGAAATGAAGGATTTCAGATCATGATTTCCTGGAGACCAGGCAGGGAAACCATCATCTGTGCATCTCAAAGATGAATAGGGAATCTGAAAAAAAGGTGACCTGGGGACCTGAGAGCCCAAGACCTATCCTTCCCAGGGTCAGAAGCCAGATAAGAGCGATATGCCTCCCCGCTCCAGAGGCTATGTGGGAGGGACCAAAAAAGATTCCTGTCAGTTGCAAGCCTGGAAAGGATGGAAGTTCATCTGCAGAATGAGCGGACTAAAGCCAGGCACTCGAGCAAGCCAGCCAGGGTGAATGCAGGTCAGATACAGACGCTGTACTGAGATGACTTCTTTTTTTTTTTTTTTTGGTATTATTCCGAAATGAGAAAAGGGGGAGGGTAGGGATGTGGGGGAGGGCAGACAGACAGACTCCTGCATGCACCCGACCAGGATCCAGGATCCAGGATCCACCCGGCATGCCCATCACAGGGTCAATGCTTGGCCCCTCTGGAGGGTTGCTCCACTACAATCGGAGCCATTCTAGCACCTGAGGCAGAGGCCATGGAGCCATCCTCAGTGCCTGGGGCCAACTTTGCTCCAATGGAACCTTGGCTGTGGGAGGGGAAGAGAGAGACAGAGAGGAAGGAGAGGGGTAAGGGTGGAGAAGGTGCTTCCCCTGTGTGCCCTGGCCGAAATCGAACCCGGGACTTCCACATGCCAAGCTGATGCTCTACCGCTGAGCTAACCAGCCAGGGCCATGATTTCTTGTTTTTGTTTTTGTTTTTTAAGACTATTTTTTCATTTTAGAGAGGAGAGAAGGAGGAGAGAGAGAGAGAAGAGGGGAGGAGCAGGAAGCATCAACTCCCATATGTGCCTTGACCAGGTAATCCCAGGGTTTTGAACTGGCGACCTCAGCATTCCAGGTCGATGCTTTATCCACTGCGCCACCACAGGTCAGGCCCATGATTTCTTGTTTTAAAGAGATGTGCACAGCTGTGATATTAGACTATACGTACCCTCCTTCCTTCCTTTTTCTTTCTTTTCTTTCATCTCAGAAAACAATTAGAAATGTGTCATTTTACCTTCTTTTTTCTTCCAAATTTTGTTTAACTATGGTAAGAATACTTAACATAAAGTTTAACCTGTTTACAAATTTTCAGTATATTATACAATGTTGTCCATAGGCACAGAGTCAAACAGCCGCTCTCTAGAGCTTATTCGTCTTGCTTAAGCAGAACATCATGTCCTTTGATTAGTAACTTGCCATCTCCCCCTTTGCCCCCAGGCCCTGGAAACCACCATTCTACTCTTTGATTCTATGAATTTGACAATTTTAGATACCTCATATAAGTGAAATCATGTATACATACTATTTGTCTTTCTATGACTGGTTTATTTCACTTAGCATAATGCCCTCAAGGCTTATCCATACTGTCTCATACTGCAAAAAAACATTTTTTAAAGCAAGACCCAAAAGAGAGAGAGAGAGAGAGACAGAGAGAAAGGAGGGAAAGGAAAATGGGAGGGGAAGGGAGAGAGATGAGAAATAACAACTTGTAGTAGCATCACATTAGTTGTTCATTGATTGCTTCTTATACATATCTTGATGGGGAAATGGAGGCTCAAGCTGAGCCATTAACTCATTCATTGCTCAAGCCAGTGACCTCGGGCTCAAGCCAGTGATCATGGGCTTCAAGCCAGTGACCTTAGGCTTCAAGCCAGCGACCATAGGGTCATGCCAGATGAGCCCGTCCTCAAGCCAGCAACCTCGGGTTTTGAAACTGAGTCCTCTGCGTCCCAGTCCAATGCTCTATCCACTTACACCACTGCCTGGTCAGGCTACAATTTCAGGTCTTATGTGTAAGTCTTTAATACATTTCAAATTCATTCTTTGTGTATTGTGAAAGATAAGGACCCAGTTACATTCTTTTGTATATTTATATCCAGTTTTCTCAACATCACTTGTTGAAGAGACTAATCTTTATCCATTCTGTATTATTAGCAATCTTGTCAAACATCAGTTAATTGTATATGCATAAATTTATTTCTGGGTTCTTTATTCTGTTCCATTGGTCTATATGTCTATCTTTATGCCAGTAAACTACTATACTGTTTTGATTACTGTAGCTTTATAATATAAGTTGAAATCAGGAAATGTAATGCCTACAGCTTAATTCTTCTCAAGATTGATTTGACTATTCATTTATTTGGTCTTTTGGTGGTCTATCTGAATTTCAGAATTGTTTTTTAAAAAAACTACAATTGAGATTTTGACAGAGATTGAATTTGAAGATAAATTTGGGTAGTATGGACATTTTAACAATATTACATCGTTCGATCCATGACCACAAACTGTTTTTTCTTTTGTTTCTTTTAATTGATTTTTAGACATTCTTTAATCAATGTTTTGTATGTAAGTCTTTCACTACTTTAGTTAAATTTATTCCTAAGTATTTTATTTTTTTGGTGTTATTGTAAATGAAATTGGTTTTCTAAATTTCCTTTTTAGATTTGTTTGCTTTTAGGTTTGCTGTTACTGTATAGAAACACAACTGATTTTTGCATGTTGATTTTATATCCTACAAGTTTACTGAATTCATTTGTTGGTGATAATGATTTTTTTATGGAGTCTTTAGAGTTTTTTTATGTATAAGATTATGTTGTTTGCAAACAAGAACAATTTTACTTTTTTCTTTCTGATAAGAATACCTTATATTTACTTTTCTCATCTATTTTCTCTAGCTAGGACTTTCAGCACTATGTTGAATACAATGGCAAAAGTGGGCATCCTTGCCTTGTTCC
The DNA here is from genome assembly GCF_036850995.1 of Saccopteryx leptura. Classification (NCBI taxonomy): domain Eukaryota; kingdom Metazoa; phylum Chordata; class Mammalia; order Chiroptera; family Emballonuridae; genus Saccopteryx; species Saccopteryx leptura. Next base: position 68,559,348 of record NC_089508.1, read on the forward strand.
TGATCTTAAAGGAAAAGCTTTCAGTTCTTCATCATTGAGTAGGATGCTAGCTGTGGGCTTCTCATACATAGCTTTTATTACATTGGGGTACTTTCCTTCTATTCCTAGTTTGTTCAGGGGCTTTTTATTTTTATTTAATTTTTTAAGTGAGAGGAGTGGAAATAGAGAGGCTGACTCCCACATGCACCCTGACCAGGATCCACCTGTCAACCCATGTTGAGGCCGATGCGTGAATCAACCAAGCTATCCTCAGCACCTGGCACCAATGCTCGAACCAGTCAAGCCACTGGCTGTGGGAAGAGAAGAAAGAGAGAAAGGGGAGAGGATGGGGGAGAGAAGCAGATGGTTGCTTCTCATGTGTGCCCTGACCAGGGGTTGGACCCAGGAATTTCGAATGCTGGGCCAATGCTCTATCCACTGAGCCAAATGGCCAGGGTTGTTAAGGGACTTTTTAGTTTTTTTTTTAGCAAGAGAGAGAGACAGGAACGGAGAGACTAGTTGCAGCACTTTAGTTGTTCATTGATTGCTTCTAACTATGTGCCTTGATGGGGGGAAGGGGGCTCCAGCTGAGCCAGTGACCCCTTGCTCAAGCCAACAACCTTGGGCCCAAGCCAGGGACCATGGGATCATGTCGATGATCTCATGCTCAGGTTGGTGACCCTGCACTCAAGCTGGTGAGCCTGTGCTCAAGCTGGCAACCTTAGGGTTTCAAACCTGGGACCTCAGCATCCCAAGTTGACACTCTGTTCACTGTGCCACCACCAGCCAGGCAATCAGGGGCTTTTTAAAAAGTCATAAACAAGTGATGAATTTGTTAAACTTTTTGTTACAGTTATTGAGATGATCATATGATTACTAATGTGGTATATCACACTGATTGATTTTCATATGCTGAACCATCCTTGGATCCAGGGATAAATTCCACTTGGTCATAGTGTATGATCCTTTTAATGTACTATTGGATTCATTTTGCTAGTATTTTGTTGAGGATTTTTTGCCTCTGTACTTATCAGGGATATTGGCCTATAGTTTTCTTTTCTTGTGTTGTCTTTGCCTTTGGTATTGGGATAATGTGGGCCTCATAAAATGAGTATGGTTGTGTTCTCTCCTTTTCAATCATTTGGAAGACTTTGAAGATGACTGGCATTAATTTTACTTTAAATGTTTAGTAGAATTCACCAGTGAGGCCATATAGTCCTGGGCTTTTCTTTGTTGACAAGTTTTTGATTACTGGGGTTAGGAATTCTGGCAAAAGGGTTTCCTGAACTTTCCTACTGGTTTCAGTGAGTGTGGCTTCATATTTACCTGGGGTACATGAGTCTTTCAATTGGTCTCTATATTTCTCAGAGGGAATTAGTCCATGAATTTTTGCTGAATTAGTGTGTCCACTGGGGGAAGGAGGGTTCTGATTTTCCTACTCTGCCATCTTGCTTATGTCATCTGAAATGACTTCTTTTTTTTCTTTTCTTCCAGAAAATGACTTCTTGAATGGGACTTATTCTGCTTTCTTTTTCTTTTAAATTTTTTAAAAATTAATTTTTAGAGAGAAAGAGAAACATTAATTTATTGTTCCACTTATTTATGCATTCATTGTTTGCTTCCTGTATGTGCTCCGACTGGGTATCAAACTCACAACCTTGGTGTATTGGGAAAATGATTTAATCAACTTAGCCAAGGCTTCATGTTGCTTTATTAGAGCTATGCATGTAAGCATGTGATCTCTACAAACTTCCCCTTCTTCTGTGATTACAAGAAGGCACTAGTATCTGGAAGCAGTGGGTGTTCTGGTAAAAGGACCTGGCTGGATGAGAGGGCGGGGAGTAGTGCAGATGCACTGAGCTCTTTTTATACTCCTGAGACTGGAAGGATGAGAACACTGGAGAGTGAGAGTTTTCCTCCTAGGGCCCTGATAGGGGGATGAACACCCACTACTTGTGGCTAGCACTGAGCCCAGAGAGCAGACAAAAGAAAACACTACCATAATACCCAAGAAGCCCAGCAATACTCTTAGAAGAGGGTCACATGAAATCAAACCAGTAGAGGTCAATGATAACTTAAAAAAGAATAAGAACATTGGAATATAGCCTGACCAGTGGATAGAGTGTCAGCCTGGGACGCTCAGGACCCAGCTTCGAAACTTCAAGATCACTGGCTTGAGCACAGGGTTGCTGGCTTCAGCATGGGGTCATAGACATGACCCCATGGTCATTGGCTTGAGCCGAAAGGTCATTGGCTTGAAGTCCAAGGTTGCTGGCTTGAGCCCAAGATCACTGGTTTAAGCAAGGAGTCACTGGTTTGGCTGGAGCCTCCCAGTCAAGGCACATATGAGAACACAATCAATGAACAGCTAAGGTGCTGCAAATATGAGTTGATGCTTCTCATCTCTCTTCCTTCTTGTCTGTCTGTCTGTCTCTTTCACTAAAAAAATAAATAAATAAAAAAGAATATTGCAATATAAAGATTCTAGTAGAGTACAAAAAGTCTTTCTGGGACCAAAACACAAGATCTGCAGATACTTAAGTAATAGGAAGTTAACTTCCCAAGCTAAATAAAAGGTCTGAGTCTGCTGATTTGCTGAGTGAAAGGTTTGAGCAAGACAAATGAGTCATAGTTTGGTAAATTCCTGAAGTCTAAGGATAAAAAGAAAATCTTATAATCTTTCAGAAAGAAAGTACAAGTTATTTACAGAGGATGATAGATCATGGGGTTTTCAACTTTCTCTTCTATAACACTTGAATCAGAGATGATTGAGGTGAATCATTTGAAGATTACTGAGATAAAAATATTGCATGCCAAGAACCCTGTGGCAAGACCTTACGTTTCTGTCAGAGTGAAAGAAATATAGCTAAGGATATTCAAGCATTCAAAGGGCATGTCCTACATCTTCCATCAGAGAAAAAGGTGTTAAAAAAGATATAACCAAACAATAAATGAATCAGTCTAAAAGCTTTAGGATGGAAGGAAAATAAAAAGGAATAAAAGAGTGATGAGCAAGGATCTATAAAATATATAATTAGTTACATTTGGCTGGATAATAATAGATCATTTAGGAATGTGTAATAGAAGAGCTCAAAATAGAAGACACATATTTCAGAGGAAATGTTAATAATAGCCTGGAACTAAAAACATTGAGGGAGAAAGAGAAGTAAAATTTCCCCCTCAGTCTCATGTTGGTGTGTGACATAGGGAAGTGAAAACATTCTAAAGTTTTCATCCTGCAGAGGAGGAAGAACAGAAGAAGAATACGGAGTTTTGAAAAAATAGTGAACTCTCATCTTCATATAATGGAAGAAAAGTACAGGTCTGACTATGAGTGACAGAAAGGAGGAGGCAGCTAGTAGAATGGAAAAAGTAGAGCTTCCAAATTAAAAAAGAAAATAAATAAATTGAATAGCAACTTGAAATAACTAATTAATAGACAGAAAATGGACAAAGGGGTAAAATAAGTAATAAAAATTAAGTAAAATAGAAGAAAAACATCATTGATCGCCTTATTTGCTAAATACAGTGTGTCCTTTTCAGTCTGAACGTCAATCTCATTGGACTTTTCTGCAAGCTTTGTTGCTCTTCACCACTCCCTCCTTGACACTCCTTGCTCTCTTGGCTTCCATAACATTACTTTCTTCTAGTTTCCTTCTACTTCTCTGACTATTCCTTCTCAGTCTCCTTCAACTGCTCTTCCACCTCTCTTCACCCTGATTATCAGCGTTCTCCTAGGTTTTAACCTACCTCCTCTCTCTATAGACTTTCCTTATTGACCTCCAAAGCTTCTGCCCGCCACTTACCATGGGTGACTCCCAAACTGTCTGCAGCCTAGGCCTGTCTTCTAAGCTCTACATGCACAGGGCCAACTGCCAATGACATAGCTCCACTTGGAGGCCCACAGGGACCTCAAACTCAACACATTCACACTTTTTTCATGGCTTTTGCTCCTGTATTCCCTAAAATCAAAACAAAACAAGACCCTTATCAAGTTGATAGAAGAAAGTACCATATCACTTTATTTTTTATTGCTTTATTAGTGATAACACATAATATTTTTCAAGTTTATTTATTTATTTATTTATTCTTTTATTTGGTGAGAGGAGAGGAGATAGTGAGGCAGACTCCGTCATGTACCTTGACCGAGATTTACCTGGCAACCCCATCTGGGGCCTATGCTTGAGTACCAAGCTATTTTTAGCACCTGAGGCTGTTACACTCCAATGGAGCTATCCTCAGTGCCCATGGCCATGCTCAAACCAATCAAGCCACTGGCAGTGGGAGGGGAAGGTGGAGAGAAGGGGGAAAGGGAGGAAAAGAGAAGCAGATGGTCACTTCTGTGTACCCTGACTGGGAATTACACCTGGGGTAACCATGTGCCAGGCTGACACTCCATCCACTGAGCCACTGGCCAGGGCCTCAAATTTTCAATAAATTTTTTTCATATTTTATTGACCAATTGTATGTGCATATGTGTGTGCATGTGTTCAAATCATTTCTTCATTTGATATTTTATCCTTTTATCCTTTCTTTCCTCCCTGCCCTGTGACTTGATTGGGTCTTCATCATGCCTCAACCAGATCCTGCACTAATCTCCCCAGTGCTCCTCTTGCTCCAAAGGTGCTAGCTCATGCACCTAGTTCTTTGGTCTGAGTGATATGTTTACTACACAAATCTGATCATGTCACTCCCTTGCTTAAAATACTTCAATGGCTTCCTATTGCCTTCAGAGTGAAAACCAAGGCACTGGCATGGTCCATACAGTGTCCTCCATGATTTGGCCCCTGCCTATTCTTTCCTGCTTGTTTCTCACCACCCACACTTGTGCCTTATATTCGTTTTTCCAGAAGCTGGAAACGGGGAGAGACAGTCAGACAGACTCCCGCATGCGCCCGACCGGGATCCATCTGACACGCCCACCAGGGGCGACGCTCTGCCCACCAGGGGGCGATGCTCTGCCCCTCCGGGGCATTGCTCTGCCGCGACCAGAGCCACTCTAGCACCTGGGGCAGAGGCCAAGGAGCCATCTCTAGCGCCCGGGCCATCTTTGCTCCAATGGAGCCTTGGCTGCGGGAGGGGAAGAGAGAGACAGAGAGGAAGGGGGGGGGGTGGAGAAGCAAATGGGCACTTCTCCTATGTGCCCTGGCCGGGAATCGAACCTGGGTCCCCCGCACGCCAGGCCAACGCTCTACCGCTGAGTCAACCGGCCAGGGCCTATCACTGCTTTTTTACATACATCTCCCTGCCAGGCTATGAGCTCCTTAAGGACAGGCCTACATCTTGTTCATCATTATAGTCTCAGAACTTGATGCATGCTTGGCGAATAGAAGAAGGTCAGCACATTTTTAAATGACTGAATATATGATACAATGAAATAATGTTGCCATGGTTTCTTTCTGAGACCTCCTTTCCTGAACATGGACTCACTCACTGAAAGGGGAGTAATCAAAGTTTCATACCACCAGTGCCTTTGCCCAGTGAAAGAAGATGCTCCCTTGAGGACTCTCCAGCACAGGTGGTGTTTAAAGGGGGCTCTCTATATCTGCTCAGCTTGTAACATTTCCCTACCTCTGGCCTGGCCCGGCTGATCTTCCTGATGCATTTCTTGGGAAGTGTAACTAATAGTGATGTCTTCCCCAAAGGCTATCCTTTTTTCACAAGCAGCTTCAAGCCCTAATGCTCAAGCAGATACTGAAAAGGGGCCAAAGTCCCAAGGGCCAGTCAACTCGAGAGGGTGCCTTGTTCACATCTCCTCTCCTTGTTCGCCATTGCCTGGTTCATGCTGAGTTTGGGGGGATGTCCCATGTGTTCAAGCTGGAGCCTCCTGATATACAGGGTGGGACAAAGGTAGATTTATAGTTGTTCATTTGGAAAATAGTACAATAATTAATAAATAAAACAAGAAAAAACTCTGTTTCATGTACTCACAACTGTAAACCTACTTTTGCCCCATGCTGTAGTGCCTCAGGGTGTCATATGCTGGACTAAGGGCTGTAATGGCAACAGTCCGGTATCCTGAAGTGGGGGACCAGAGAAAGGAGACAGGCCAGGGAAGGAACATGATTTGTATGGGAACGTTCTAATCAAGGCTCTCCAGAGAAACAGAATCAATACCATGTATAAGTGGATTAGTATAGATAGTATATAGAGATAGTCTCTTTCTATTTAGATACACAGAGATTTATTATAAGGAATGGGCTCACATGGTCATGAAGGCTGACAAGATGTGCAGGGTGAGCTGGTAAGCTAGGAACCTAGGAGAGCTGATGGGATGCCTCTAGTCTAAATGCCGGCAGGCTCGAGACCCAAGAAGCGTCAGTGTTTTACTTTGAGTTCTAAGGAAGGGAAAAAGCAAATATCTTAGTTCAAAATCAATCAGACAGGAGGAATTCAGACTTGAGGGAGGGTCAGCTTTTTTATTTTGTTCAAGCCTTCAACTGATGGGATGAAGCCCATCCACTTTAGGGAGGGGAATTTGCCTTACTCAGCCTGCTGATTTAAAGGTTAATCTCATCCAAAAACAACTCACATAAACTCCCAAAATATTGTTTGACCAAACATCTGGCACCTCATGGCCCAGTCAAATTGAAACATAAAATTAACCATCATAGGGGACAATAGGGTGACAATAGGTGACACCTAACTCCAGATTTTGGAAGGCAGATATGCCTCTCTCTCTCTCCCTCTCCCTCTCTCTCTCTCTCTCTCTCTCTCTCTCTCTCTCTCATACACACACACACTGCCGTCTAATCCTCTAGAGAGGGTGATTCCACGTCCTAAGAGGCATTTTTGGGAATCTGTTGAGGCATTTGGCATTTGTCACAGCGATGGGAGTGGGTGTGCCACTGGCATTTAGTGGATGGGGGCAGAGATGTCAGATGTTCTGCAGTGATAAGGACAGTCTACACCACGAGGCTGTTCTGTATGCTTTCAACTATCCCACTGAATACTGATGCCTATGAAAATCCCATTTATAATTAGCAGGGTCTAGCATCCAACACCATTTTTTTTTAGAGAGAGAGAGACAAGAAGGGAGAGAGAGATGAGAAGCATCAACTCATAGTTGCATCACTTTAGTTTGTTCATTGATTGCTTTTCATACATGTCTTGATCAAGGGAAAGAGGGACGAGGGCTCAAGCCAAGCCAGTGACCCCTTGTTTAAGCCAGCAATCTTGGACTCTCGCCAGTGACTTTGGCCTTCAAGCCAGCGACCTTTGGGCTCAAGCCAGTAACCATGGGATTATGTCTATGATTCCACACTCAAGCCGGAAAACACGGACTCAAGTTGGTGAGCCCATGCTCAAGCCGGTGAGCTCGTGCTAAAGCCGGTGAGCTCACACTCAAGCCAGTGACCTCAGGGTTTCGAACCTGGGTTCTCAGAGTCCCAGGCCAATGCTCTATCCACTGTACCACCACTTGGTCAGATCCTCTATTAATTTTTAAAAAATATCTTATTTATTGATTTTAGAGAGAGGATAGAGAAGGAGAAAGGTAGGGGGAGGGGCAAAAAGCATCAACTTGTAGTACTGTAGTTGCTTCTCCTTGACCTTGACCAGGTAAGCCTGGGGTTTCAAACTGGTGACCTCAGCATTCCAGGTCAAAACTCTATTCACTGCGCCAGCTCTTCTATCTCTTAGGCAGATAGCTTTACTAATTTCATCCCAATGTCTATGGAAATCAAATAGAGGCAACTGTTTCATGCTTTCTACTCAGCCAGCTTACCAGCTGAACCCCTAGTGGTGACTTGGGCTTTAATCAGGAATTTAATTAGCCCTGGCACCTGCTTCTGGAAGAAATGGAGAACAGAGATGAGAACAAGCAGGAGAGATCTGGGCTGTCACGAGCCTGACATATGGCGCCATGTATCACCCACCAGCTTTCGTTCAGGGCTGGACTATGTCCTAGGCTACTTTACTTCTAAATATTAGACCTGTTTGTTCTTTCTAGATGCTAGATAATTAAGACCTTTTATCGACTGCCTGAAACCAAAACTCTGAGCTTCTTTTGCATAAGTATAAGTGTATACAAAGTAAGTAGAGGGAGATGTAATGAGTGTAAAGAACACAGTTCTGAATTTGGATTTAAAAGACTGGGCTTGATCCCTGGCTTTTCCATTAAATACCTGTATGGCCAAGGACAAGCCAGTCTATCTTTCTAGGTTTAAAAGTCTTGGTCAACGAAATGCAGGAAACAGCTATTTAAAGGAATTACATAGTGATGCATTGCACAGCAGTACATATACCATGAAGCTAATGATGCTTAGGCTTTAAAGCCCCTCATTGCACTGGCTCTTTCCAAGGCCCTGAGCCTCATTTTGTCAAATGGATTTATTACCCTAAACCTGGTCCTCATGAAGGTTTCTTCAAGGTTCAAAATTCTAGATTTCTGGCCAATGGGCTTGAAGAAGGGCATTTTCTGTTATACAACTCTTCTGTTTTACAACTTGCTATTTCTGAGTTTCAAAGGCAATGCTGTATCATTTATAAGCACTTTTCTTCCTTTAGGTACTTAGCATGATTTTGAACAATTCTGATAAATAAAAAATAAACCTAGGTAAACACCTAGATCCCTGAGATTTACTAGTGAGGCATTAAAACTTGAGCCACATTGTTCATTTCATTGTAGTTGAGAATTCTACCAGTAGGAATTCTTTTACTGGAAGGTTCATGTCATGTTCTTATTAGTTTTGCCCTACTCTCATTTCTCATTGTCCCGAAGGTCTGGACATTCGACTTAAATACTACATATGCATTTCTTTTCCTTCATTTTCTTAGATGAGCTTTGTCTCTGGCTCTTGGATGTCATGGCTGGGAGGTAATTCGTAAACTGTGCATTGAGCTGACAGTATTCAGGAAAATAGGTCCTTATCCTGTAGCAACCTCATTTATTGGACACCTACGCTAATCAAACTGAGAACATAGGGAGGAGGGTGGTTCAAGAATTCTCTTAATCACTCATTGGATAAGTATGAGGCACAAACCCCATGATTTAGCGTCATACTGCTAGCCCAAGATGATACAGCAGAGAAAGCAGATGGTGGAGGAGGTGAATATCTTTAGGCTAAAAGTTGAAGCCGTTACAAAGGAACCTTTCTTCCCAGCCTTCTCAGTCCTCACAACCTCTTCACCCTGCCAGCAACAAGCACCCACAGAGCATCTGTCCTCAGCTTGCTTCTCAGAACCACTATGAGGGCCTTGTCCTGCAACAATCTGGTTTGGGCACCCACCCCAATCAAACTCAGAAAGTTTATCTGGGCTCAGAAATTCTCTTAATGATGCTGTTTTTCTTGTTACTGGCATTTAATTCCCTTTTGTGGGAAGGGAAGAAAAACCTGTTTTCCTTCTCTGTTTATTCTTCCACATCATTTTCACCAAAAATGAGGTTACTGCTCCATGTCTGACTTCAACTTGTATGACACACAAGCCCCAGCATTTTGCTACTGTACTGCCTCTGAGCTTCGTTTTCCCAATATTTCATCACTTCTCTTTTAGGATTATGATCCACTAGGATGCCTATGGCTAATAGTAAACATTTCAGATTACTCCAGCTTCAACGGGTCTCTAGTTACATTTACTGTTCCTGTCTGAAATATTGCATTTTCCATTCATGTATTTTTTTTTCATTTAAATTTAATAAAAAAATTAATTTCCATGTATGTGTTAGTTTGATTTAAATTGGTCTTTAGTTTTGAACCAGCTTTCAATTTGCCCCTTTATTGGCTCATAATTATCTTTTTGTATTATTTTCCTGCTGTTTCATTCTGAACGGCTCACGAGCTGGACTAGAAGGCCCGGGCTCTCCCCCAGCTGTGATCAGTATGTGACCTTGTTACCCAGCATGCATTACTTCATTTCATCAGATGAGGGCTGAATAAACACAACAGTCCCTCACTTTACAGTGTTCTAGTGTCCAATGAATTGACTTTGTTTGCTCTTATTTCTATGTTAGCATTTTTAGAACAATTCCCAAACTTATTTGGGAACACATTGTTATCATGTGAGCTTAATGGTAATTAAGAATAGCTAGAATAATTCCCAATAAGTTATGACTTTATAAATGTTATATGAGCTTAATGGTAATTAAGAATAGCTAGAATAATCCCCAACAAGTTATGACTTTATAAATGTTAATCTTTGGAAATGACAAGAAATGTCTGCATTTATATAAAGAGAGTGTCCACTCTGTTGGGGGCTGGAGGGCTGGCCTCTGACTGAGAGGAACACACGGGGATGGCCTCTCCATGTGCTGCCGGATGTTAAAACGGCACCAAGTCTGTCGTCCTACTGACCACTCTCCCAAAGGCTCAGAGAGGCTGTGAACAGTGCCAGAAGAGACACATTTTCATGTAGGATAAAAACAAAAAGCAAGACGCTCTTATGTCTCCTGGTTTTGCGCTCGAAGCAGAAATGTTCTGCACAGACCCTCCTCCCTTCTGCCCTGTGCACCAGTCTCCTGTCGTCCTATTACAGATGGTGTCAGAAACCCTGTGGGGAACTTCAGCCTGTGCATTTCAGAAGTTTGGAGTGTTTTCTTGGGGGGCGGGGACACTCATACAAAAGACAACACTTGGTCTCCCTGTGGTGATTAGAAGGTAGGGAGGGGATGAAGCGTGGGGAAGTTTGGAAGGGAAAACTTCAGCATCTTTCTCTCCCTCCCTCTTCTCTGCAGGGCTCTTAGAGTTGGAGCTAAGACAGAGGTGACTTAGGGAGTGGAGTGGTACCAGATACGCAGGCAGAGGGGCGGGGAGTACATGAACATGGAGATCTGTACTGAGCTCTACAGTGTGCAAGTGCGTTCACATTATCTCATGGGGGTAGGTCATTGGCTCCAGAGCCATTTTACAGTCATAGAGATTGGATTTTAGAGTGGTTAAATAAATTGCTTAAGAGCACAGTTTAAAAAAAAAAAAAGGGTAGCGCCGCACTCAAACCCAAAAATTTGGTGTTGGAAGGTCCACATGCCACAAAACATTTCCCTTTCTTGGATAACCTTTGATGTCTCAAGTTCTATTTTTTAAACTAAAGTTTTTTGGGAACTTAAAGGATTTGTTCTTCCATAGGACATCTGTATTTTAATTCTTTAGCAAGCATTATGCCTGAGCGTGAGTTAGTCAGTTGGCTCCTATCCACCTGAGAACAGCTTTCTGCAGAAGAAGCTTCTCAGCAGGTAGGGAGGGAGAGGGCTGGAGAAGGCCAGGCGTGGTGGGCAGCTGTAGGCCACCCACGGGCCTGGACTCTCGGGTGGTGATGGCGCGGTGGTGGGGGTGTGGGAAGGGGTCCAGAGAAGGCGGCCTCGGAAGCCGCTGGAGGAGAAGGCAAGAGGGCGGAAAGTCAATTTCCTTCTTTTTCCACCGGGCCAGCTAAGGCCTGTCCAGGGCCCTGCGGTTCCAGCAGTCATTTGGTACAGAAGAACAAAGAGAATTCCTTGGAGTCATTCTGGAAGCTTGGAAGTTTGGAACCTCGTGTGAGCAGTAGTTTAGAAACAGCTCAGCCAGGAGCGGGACGTGTTTTCTGCAGACCTCTGACTTTAGGAACTGCATTGTTTCCTAATTGGATCACTGGTTAAGGATTCATGGAACTGAAAGGGGTTTCACATCAGGAATAAAACTTAGAGGTCCTGCAACTGAGACCCAGAGGGACAGGACCTGCCCAAGGCCACACAGTGTGTTAGTGTCACCCAAAGTTGTTGCAATCCAAACTACCTGCAAAACCCTAATGAGGGAAGTTGGGAGGGAAGGTAAAAAAACATTTTGTCAGCCATTAGATTATGACAAGTTCTCCTTAGAAAGTTCTCTAGGCCCTGGCCGGTTGGCTCAGTGATAGAGCGTCGGCCTTGCGTGCAGAAGTCCCGGGTTCGATTCCCGGCCAGGGCACACAGGAGAGGCGCCCATCTGCTTCTCCACCCATCCCCCTCTCCTTCCTCTCCCGCAGCCAAGGCTCCATTGGAGCAAAGATGGCCTGGGCGCTGGGGATGGCTCCTTGGCCTCTGCCTCAGGCGCTAGAATGGCTCTGGTCGCGACAGAGCGACGCCCCGGATGGGCAGAGCACCGCCCCCTGGTGGGCGTGCCGAGTGGATCCTGGTCAGGCGCGTGCGGGTGTCTGTCTGACTGTCTCCCGGTTTCCAGCTTCAGAAAAAGTACAAAAAAAAAAAAAAAGGAAGTTCTCTATTCTTTCAGAAATTTAAAAGGTGGTGACTGAAGGGGGTGCCTAGGATATATTTTGAAGCGATTAGGGGGTGTTGCTGACATTTGAGTATTTCCGGTTTGCTTGTACTGTTTGGGTGGTTAACTGCAGCACTGGCGGCGGGGGCACATTTCACATGAAACCTCTCTCTGAATGCGGGAGTAGTTCCTGTCTCTAAAGACAGTATAAAAAAAGAGAAAGGAATTTGCATAAAGTAGCCCTCTAATAATTTTCTCTTTGTGCCCCCAATCAGGTAAGGGCTGCACAGTTCAGAGAAGGCCCCTGCTTGTGTGTGCGCACTCAGAGGAGGTCAGGGGAGGACTGCAGCCCTGGCATCAGGCCGGCACCCTCTCTCCGGGTCTCTGGGGCCCGAGGATGAGCCCCCAGAGCCGGCCAGGGCTCTGTGAGGGGCGCTCAGTCCCGCAGACGTTCACCACGCACCAGCTCTGGATCAGGCCGGGAGCGCGGAGCAACCGCAGTGTTCGCTGTCAGCTCGCTGACCTGGCGGAGCCTGCAGGCCCGAGGGGGCGATGGCCTCGCGGACAGGACGGCACAGGGCTGCAAGGGATCTCGATATCGTGTCCCCTGAACTGAGGCAACTCTCGGGCCACAGATGACTTTGGGAATTATTACCAGCATCCCCAGATGAAGCGCCTGGGAATGTTCCTCTGTCCTTCCCATTCCCCTGGCACCTGTGTGCTGCTTGGTGCTTGGCTGTTGTTTACCTGTCTGTCGAGTTCTTGCCTCAGCCAGACAGTGAGCCTCCTCGGGGTGGTGCCGTGGACCCTCCCGGCCCGGCGGGGGGGAAGCGGGTGCTCCACAGACACTTGGCAGACGGCTCACGCTGGGGGAGTCAGGATCAGGCAGCTGGAGGTGGGGGTGGGGCTCAAGGACATGACTGGTGTCTGTACACCAAAATTAAGTTTACACGGTTAAAAGAAGCACTCCCTGAGCCAAAGGAGTTGGGAGGGGCAGATTCAGGTAGCAGCCCAAACTGCGCTCCATTCCGGAGGGAAGGAAGAAAGTCCGAGCTTCCAAGGGCAAAAGCCACAGGCCCAAAACGAGGTGAGCGAGTCCCGGACATACTTCTACGCCAAGCACCGAAGCCCGAGGTCCCAACCTCATCGGGCTGCCAAGGTGTGTAAGTCTGACTTCTTTATTGGCCTCACACTCCATGTAGGGCCCCCTGATATTAGTTTTAGTTCACACTTCCCTTGGTCCCCTTCTTCCCAATGCGTCACTCTTGACAACTGATTTGCTCCCAGACTTAAATTAAGGTTAACAGCTTGGTGATGAGCTGCTCATGCGGGCACTTGGTACAGCGGTGCGCAGAGAGGAGACCACGGAAGGTGCCTTCTCACAGGAAAGAGCACCAGATGGGGAGATCTGGGCTCAGGCCTCAGTCCCTCCAGTGTTTCTTCACTTGAGCTGCCACATCTGTAAAAGGTTGGGAGGGGGGACGGGAAGGGTGACATCTACCTCCTAGCCTGTGAAGATTAAAAGTTAACATGTGAAAAGAAAAGAAGTGAGTTTTCCTTCCTGGCCTATAAGGGACTCTGCATCCATAATCTCATTTGAGCCTTGCAGTAGGGCAGGCATTCTTACCATTTCTATTTTACAGATGAAAAACCTGAGGTTCAGTGAGTGTAAGTGACCTACTAGAGATTATGTAACTATTAAGAGGTAGAACTGGGCCTGGCTTCAGCCGCCCTCTGTTGCTGTCTATTGAAAAGGACAGCTGGCACCTGCACAATATTTCAAAGTCCTTTCATGTGCACAGACTGCTTATTCTTCCTAGGGGACCCATAAATGCAAAGTGTTGTCTACATGAAACATCTAGGGCATGGTTTTCATGAGATTGCTGCAGCCAATGAAGCAGTGAGCCTGTGGTGGTCATGTGGATGCAAGAACTCAACTGGCCAACACGCATGGGCGACAATGACAGGTTATGAGGATTGTGTGAGAACTGTTTATAAGAATGTCTACAAGGTATAATGACATGCTACAATGCATGAGTCTGTAAGAATTATATGTGCTTTTTTGTCTGACACTCTGCATATGTCTTCAGACAACTTTGTTGTAAGCAGATTTAAATTACTCTTTCATGTCTAATTTCAGATGGTTTCAGAGGTGCATCTGAGAATAGTAATATTGATCACAGTGTTTGCAAGGAAATGGATGCACATTCTATTAGTAATTATTAAAATCTGCTAGATTTAGACTAAGCTTAATGTAGCTAGTTATAATAAAGAAAGGTGAACACATTCTATCTTCAGCCTGATAAGGGGAGAGGGTGTAGCGGTGAGTCTTAGGCTGAGCTTGGAAAGGAATAGCGGTAGTTTTGCCAATTGGAAGGGAAGTTGCGCAAAACAAGAATGGGGCGGACCGGGGAGATGATCCAGAGAAAAGCCTGGAAAAGTGCTTGGCCCCTGGTGGTTGGGCAGTGAATGGAGAGAGACCAGGGTGCATCCCTCGCCTTCAGCACTTCAGGCTACACCTCAGGGTGTTCCCTGGGAAAATTCCAGAAGAAAACCAGTGGGGTCAGCTTAGGGGACTATGTGGTTCATGTTGAAACACTGGACATACCGCATTACTGGAAAGATGCACACTGGATGACCAGCAAAAGGAAACTCAACTTTCCAAATGTTGGCAATGATGGGAGATTCAGTTCCAGTGACCAGTTGCTTATTGAATGTCAGCACAAATAATAACAAATGCATTCTAACCATGACAGCCACAGAAAGGACACAAAGAACAGAGTGTCCTGGATCCCTTGAAACAGCTCATTGGAATCTGTGAACTCCAGAACCTAGCACGGGAGGACTCTGATAGTCTTGCCCCATGACCATCCAAGACTAAGAACTCTGGGAGGCCTGAGGCCACAGAGGTCTGGGCATCAGCAGACACCCCCTGCCCCCAGGAGTTCATCACCCACATGGGGTTTTGTGCAAGGAGTGAGTGATGTAATTCCTGGCTGGGACACTGTCTCCTGACTGCAGGTGGGATGCACACAGCTGCAATCTGACAGGAGATCCTGACGCTGGTCAACCCAACCAAGTAGGTAAGTCCTTGGAGTCTGAGCAAGAACAACAGACTGTTCCATGTTTTGGCAGGAACTGGGAAGACATTAAAACAGGTCTTTGGAGCTAAATAAACATGGCTTTGTACCTCAAGTTTGTTATCAACTGAGTGACTTTGGGTAGGTGGCTTAATATCTTAGAGCTTTAGTTTCTTCATTTTCATTGTAAAATAGGGGTGGTATATAACTTTCCTGTTAGGCTGTTGAGGGCAGTTAGTTAGATAGTATACGTAGAGTGCTGTGTCTGGCCTATGGGCACTTACTACATAGCACAGCAGCACCCTGGCCACAATAGCCTCATGGGGTGGCTAAGCAGGGGCCCAGTAAGTGTCCTCTGACTTAAAGGTCAGTCTGGATCCTAGACTTCTGGAAACCTCTGAAACCTTCTTCTTAGAGGTTTGAGGGTATATTAGGGTAGGACGTGCAGTCTAGTTCCCTGGTTATGACAAAATGCAAAACCTCCATCCTTACCTTTTCTGCCCCAGATTCTCTCAAAAGCAGTACCAAACTGTGGGGTGGCACTGGGCCAAGTTTCGGGAGAGCTGAGATTGGCTCTGCCACTCCCTGGCTGGGGGACCTTGGACAAGGCCTGTAAGTAGCTGAGGCCTGGGTTTCTTCATTTGCAAATCTGGGACAAAGTTATCTGTTCCCTGTTTGTCACAAGATCAAGTTCAACCTCATTAGCCTCGTATTCAAGTTCCTTTCCATCATATCCTCTGGCCTCATCTCCCATAACTCCTCTTCATGTCCACGCGGCCCTGCCAAAGCTAACCTTTCTTAGCATCTCCATACCCAGACAGAACCTTCTTGTCCAGTCTTTGTGTCAAAATCATGTACACCTTTGCATCCCCTGCAGCACCCAGCACAGGCTGTTGCATAAAATAGGTCTTTATTTTATCAATTAGAATTAGGTTTGGTTACATATGATGGAGAAACTAAAATAATAGTAGTTTAAAGAGAAATTATTTCTCTCTATGATAAAGAGGTCCAAAGAAGATAGAGTAGGGCTGGCACTGTGGTGACTTGAGGTATCAGGATCCCATGTTCGTTCTGTCTTGCTGCTCCACCCATCTTAGCACGTCCCTTCATGGTCCACTATGGCTGCCAAATTTGTGACATCTTATGTCACTTAGCCAGCAGAAAGTAGAGGAGAAAGGGGGCAAAATATGTATCCTGTTCCCTCAAGGAGGCTTCCTGGATGTTATACATGTCACTTCTGCTCATATCATATTGGCTAGAACTTAGTCACACGGTCATTATAGCTGCAAGACAGGTGGAGAAGATAGCTTTTTAATCGGGCCATTTCAAATAAAGGGAAGTGGTGGGTAAGAATGAATACTGACATACCCAAATGGTTTCTCTGCTACAGTTATTTAAACAAATAAAAATTATGATAATTTGCTATCAAGTTGAAAGCCCCATATAACGTATGAGATTATTACAAAACACTTACCTATTTTAACAATATATGGGTGTTGCCCTGATTGGATTGCTCAATTGGTTAGTTCAGGGGTAGTCAATCTTTTTATACCTACCGCCCACTTTTGTATCTCTGTTAGTAGTAAAATTTTCTAACCACCCACCGGTTCCACAGTAATGGTGATTTATAAAGTAGGGAAGTAGTTTTACTTTATAAAATTTATAAAGCAGAGTTACAGCAAGTTAAAGCATATAATAATAATTACTTATCAAGTACTTTATGTCGGATTTTCGCTAAGTTTAGCAGAATAAATCTTTATAAAACAACTTACTATAGTTAAATCTATCTTTTTATTTATACTTTGGTTGCTCTGCTACTGCCCACCATGAAAGCTGGAATGCCCACTAGAGGGCGGTAGGGACCAGGTTGACTACCACTGGGTTAGAGCATTGTCCCAATATGTAAACACTGTCTATTCTATCCTTAGTCAGGGCACATACAGAAACAGATTGATAATGTTTCTGTTTCTCTCTCTTCCCTCCTTTCTCTCTCTAAAACCAATCAATTAATTAAAAAATTTAAAAAATAATAAAAGCTAAATGTCTAACTCTTGAGTTTCCCCTATTATTATCAGGATCAGTATTATTATTCCCGTCTTACAAATGAGAAAACTGAGACTCAGAGAGGTTAAGCACTTATTCCAAGGTCACACAGCCAGGAAGTGGCAGAGGCAGGATCCAAACCTAAGTATGCCTATCACCAAAACCTCCTTTCTCTACCTCTCCAGGTATCTAAGCCAGGTGAGAGCTGAACCTCCTTTCCTGAATCAGAGTCCCAGTGCCCAAGTAAGAAAGCACTGTGATTCAGGAAAACAGCGAGATTGTGTACCCCCATCACAACCAACTCCTGTGTGACCCTTTTGAGACTTTTACAGAGGGGAAAACAGGTCCAGAGACAAGCAAGGCCCTCACGTGGCACCTGCTACCACTTTATTTTGTCGGTCCCTTCTGCCCACTTCATGCCACATGGACCCGGCTCCTGGAGTTTGGGCTCATGGCCACAGCTTGGGTGATGCCTACACTCTGCTCCCTCTGTTCCCAGCATCCTGTTCCATGGCCAAGACTACTCAGTTTTGATTCAGGTCGAATGAGTCATTAAGAGAAAACAGAGGCCTATTCCCTTGCTAGATAATACGAACCCACCCACCTTTTGACTTCTTTTTGTTCTAATGACAGTATGCAATGATTCAGAATTATCACACTCAGAATGACTACTTTGTATTTTTCTTGAAAATGAAGAGACATTGTGTGAATAAATGAGCTGAAAATGGCTCTGTAGGGAGGGAAGGATGGCCTGTGGGCACATCAATGCAGAGTGGAGGCTGAATGGATGTGCAGGAACGGGAGGGAACAGCAATTCCTTGGCAGAAAGGAGAGCCAAGAGGAAGCAGATGTGGAGCCTCGCAGAAAAGCCTTTCAAGGCCCCCCAATGGCAAAACCTGAAGCAACCACCAATTTCCGAGCCTACTTGACTTAAAGCCAAGTACATTCACAGGCAGCTGGAGGCAGGGAGGAAAGATATTTTCAAAAGAGCCACCATACACGGGGTGTAGGGCTGGAGAACTTTCTGTGTCTCTCCATGCCAAGCAGACTGATTAGGGGCAAATGAGGGAATGGGAGAGGGACAGAGTGTCTTGCAGCAACACAGCACTGTGTTCCTCTCACACAAATGAGCTGTGAGGATCTCATCTACGACAGCCTGCCCTTCAAACAAGGGCTAACAGGTCCCTTGCCCAGTGGCTGCTGCTCATAGCTTGGCTCTGGCATTGCCCAGGGCTTCCGGTTCTCCGTGGTAAGAAAGGAGGACAGAATTAACAGTCAGAAGGGTTGGTGCTTTCTCCAGCTTAGTGCTGGGTGGTCTGGGGTGAAACTCAATCTCTTTCAGGCTGTTTTTGCATGCAATGAGAGCTGCTCTGCTAACGATAAAATGCTATACAAGGAGCAGTTATTAGTGTGTTCACAGACGTAGGAGAATTAATGTATTCTGACAGACGTGACGTCAACCTGGGAATCTGAGGCAATGGGGACATTCCATTCCATAGCCTCTGATAAACAGGATGAAATTGGAAATGCATTCATTGGGAGTGAAATTTTCTGCCAGGCTTCCTTTCCTTCACGGTGAATTTCAGGTTTCCTATGGTGCTTGAAGGGTTCTGTAGGGAGCTACTAGGGAAGGCTGACCTCCATTTTCGTTGCTATAAACTCTATTTTTGGTTGTGTTCTGTGAACATCTTCATTTCAGTCACTTGCACCATTGGTAGGGAAGTGGTTTCTTTTTTATAGCATTAAGTTGTGATGAGCATTGTGTTATATATATATATATATAGTGTGTGTGTGTGTGTGTGTGTGTGTCTGTCTGTGTATTTTTTTTTTTTTTTTTTTTCATTTTTCTGAAGCTGGAAACAGGGAGAGACAGTCAGACAGACTCCCGCATGCGCCCGACCGGGATCCACCCGGCACGCCCACCATGGGGCGGTGCTCTGCCCACCAGGGGGCGATGCTCTGCCCATCCTGGGCGTCGCCATGTTGCGACCAGAGCCACTCTAGCGCCTGGGGCAGAGGCCGAGGAGCCATCCCCAGCGCCCGGGCCATCTTTGCTCCAATGGAGCCTTGGCTGCGGGAGGGGAAGAGAGAGACAGAGAGGAAAGCGCGGCGGAGGGGTGGAGAAGCAAATGGGCGCTTCTCCTGTGTGCCCTGGCCGGGAATCGAACCCGGGTCCTCCGCACGCTAGGCCGACGCTCTACCGCTGAGCCAACCGGCCAGGGCCTGTGTATTTTTTTTTTTTACAGATTTTATTTATTGATTTTACAGAGAGAGGAGGGGCGATAGGAATAAAAAGTATCAACTTATATTTGCTTCATTTTAGTTGTTTGTTGCTGGCTTGTTGCTTGTCACATGTGCCTCGACCAAGCCAGTCCAGGTTTTAGAATCAGCGACCTCAGCATTCCAGGTTGACACTTTATCCACTGCACCAACATAGGTCAGGCAAATGCTATTGTAATTACTTTTTTAGTAATTATTTTTAAAATATTTTTATTTTAGCAAGAGAAGAAGGTAGAGAGAGAGAAAGAGAGAGAGACAGACAGGAATACTGATCTCATCAACTCATAGTAGTTGCTTCTCGTATGTGCCTTGACCAGGCAAGCCCAGGGTTGTAAACTGGAGTCCTCAGCATTCCAGGTCAAGCTTTACCCACTGTGCCACCACATGCCTTTTTTTTTTTCAATAAAAAAAGTCCACATAGGAACTTCTCATGGATGATATTTTAGAGCTAGGAGGGAATTAAAAGACCGTCTAGTTCAACCCTGCGATTTTCCCGACGAGGAACTGAGGGCTCGGCAGGGAACTGTTTCTGGATGGGTCTCACACTAGTCAGTGAGTTGAGATTAATCCCCTGTTAGCTGCTCCATTGAGTGCTCTTTCTCTTACTCTATGGTGCAAAACCTGATGTCTTCAGGGACCAAGCAGGTAAGGAGGAGGAGGGCATTGAGGGGTAAGATAATGGGAAGTGGTAGGACCTCCAGTTCAGTTTTTTTATGTTCATCTTGTTTGATGCTTTTTGAACTACTTGAATCTGTAAGTTTATATGTTTCAACAAATTTGGGAAATCTTCACCAACCATTTTTTCAAATATATATATTTTTAATAAATTTGGGAAATCTTTACCCACTATTTTTTTTAAATATATATATTTTTATATCAGTCTTTTCCTTTTTCCTATGATCTGCAATGATGTGAATGTTAAGACCATTTAATACAGTTCTACAGATCCCTGGGGCTCTATTTATTTTCTTTTTCAAATCTTTTTCTCTGTGTTCTTCAGGCTGTATAATTTCTATTGATCTGTCATCCAGTCTATTAACTGTTCCCTCTGTCATTTGAATTCTGCTACTTGAGGCCATCCACTGATTTTTAAATTTCAGATACTATATTTTTCAAGTGTAAAATTTCCATTTGGTTTTTTAAAAAGTAGTTTCTATTATTTCTCTGCTGAGAATTTCTGTCTTGACATTTATTTTTAAATATTTGTTTACTATTGCCCTGGCCGGTTGGCTCAGTGGTAGAGCGTCGGCCTGGCATGCAGGGGACCCGGGTTCGATTCCCGGCCAGGGCACATAGGAGAAGCACCCATTTGCTTCTCCACTCCTCCCTCCCCTCCTTCCTCTCAGTCTCTCACTTCCCCTCCCGCAGCCAAGACTCCATTGGAGCAAAGATTGCCCGGGCGCTGGGGATGGCTCCTTGGCCTCTGCCCCAGGCGCTAGAGTGGCTCTCCTTGCGGCAGAGCGACGCCCCGGAGGGGCAGAGCATCGCCCCCTGGTGGGCAGAGCCTCGCCCCTGGTGGGCGTGCCGGGTGGATCCCGGTCGGGCGCATGCGGGAGTCTGTCTGACTGTCTCTCCCCGTTTCCAGCTTCAGAAAAATACAGAAAAAAAAAATTGTTTACTATTGCATCATGAAGGGTGGTTATACTAGCTGCTTTAAAAAGCTTTTTTCTAGTTTTTTGTCTATCTTATCCCTTGAGAACTGATTAGCTTTTCTTGGTTTTTATCATGTTGGATAATTTTACATTGTATCCCGGGCATTTTATATGGGATGTTAGGAGACACTGGGTACAGTGAAATCAGATGTTTTGTTTCAACATACAAGTGAACCAGTTGAGTTCAGACTGCAAGTTCTGTCTCCCTTTCTGCAGGCAGTGGTCCCGTTGTCAGCTCAGGTTATAAAGGCTCTGAAGAGCTGCTTGCGTGTGTTCTGCACATACACAGCTTGGAGGTTGGCCCAGAACTTATGTTGGTTCGTACATGGAATCCCTTTCTCCTACTCTTTACTCTGCGGGTCCCTTCACATTATTCAGCTCCCAGGACCTCATTCCTTGGTCTTCTGGCTTGAAAGATGGGGCTCTCAGAATTATAGTCACTGATGATGTCGCAAAGTTTCATGACATGGATCTGGCTTACAGAGCAAAATGGCAAGAGACAAGAGGAAAATTGACTGCTATTGTACTCTTCACACACGGGGCCCTCTTCTAGGTTCCTCTGTCCAGAGGTCCAGGTTTGTCTCAGGGGTTTGAGGTGCCTGAGCTGCTGTCGCGGTGGAGGCAGCGCAGCCTCAGGGCTGTGTCTGGCCTGGAGGCTGAGCTGGGAGAAAAACAAGTGAGGAGAAAGCACAAGGATTTTCCCCACACTCTCTGGCTTGCAGGGGACTCATTTCCAGGTCATCTGGACAGAAAGATGGGCTGCTTCTTGCAGTTGTTGTGTCTATGACTGCTGTGTACTTTCACAATTCAGCTCACCATGGGTCAAAGCCAGGAGAAAAATTCCTGGAAATTCATTGCCATCATATTGATCATTCAGATGATTGATTTCTCTTCCCAATCCACCTGCTTTTGTTTACTTTTCAGAGTCCTCTATAAATTGACTTTTTTTTGGGGGGGGGTATTTTGTTCTGAGTGATTAGTTGTAATCAGTGGGAGACAGAGTACAGTGTGCCTTATCCATTTGGTTGGAGCTGGCAGTCTAGCAACACACTTGGAATCCGTATCTTTTTGGCTGGTGCTACTCTAAGTTTTACAGGCAGCCGCCCACTGGCAGAACTTGTAGTTTGGTATCCTATATCTCCTGGTCTGCTGGGGCCATGTTCTCTGCCTTTATTTGGGGTAGATACTGATATAGATGCTCACTCAACAAAGATATATTGGATGCACCTTTGTGCTATATCTTGGGGATACAAAAATGGCTAACACATGATCCCTGCCCTAAAGGGACTCATGATTTAGTGAGACAAGAATTTGGACAAGAAATTTAGATCTAGGCTTAGAACCTTTCTCAAGACTTCTTGTGTGCCTCTGAACCACGTGCATTGTTAGAGAGCATTTCCCAGCCTGATTCTGGGGCTTTGCCTTTCTAGAAACATTTTTTAATTGCCTCCCTTTTTTGAGGGGAACCAACAGTAGAGCACTTCTACAAAACCTTTTATATATAAAGAGCTACTTTTAGTTCTGTACACTCTACAAAATGCTAAGATTACTCTGTATGACAATCTTCTCACCTATTAAATACAGTTTTAGAAAACACAGTCTGATTTGGAGCTCCAGAACTTAAAAGGGAAACAAAGTCATGGAGAGTATCCAGAATAGCACTGAAAGTGGAAAAAGAATGGAAGTGATGTTTTTAAAACAAGTAAGAGTAGGAGAAGCTGAGGCCATCTGCCAAGGAGATAACCCTCCTACGGAAGATTAACAGTCTCCTCAGCCCATCTCTGCTGCCTTCTCTCTTTGAAAGCACTTACTTTTTCTTTCTACACTGAAGTAGTGCTGGAGTGCTGAATCTGGGAGAGGAGATGAAAAGTGGGAGGAGGGAAAGGGGTCCTTCTCTTAGCTTGCACAGGTAGGCACCATGCGTCCGTGAGGGTGTTCTGAGTGCCTTACCATCCTCACACCAATCCAGCGAGCCTTGGTGATAAGCTTTAGTGATTCCTGTATGGTAGACAAGGAGACTGAAACTCAAGGGTGACATGATTTTCTCAAGGGTTCAACAAACTAAACATAGACTAGAACCCAGCCCTCCCAAGTATGGATTCTGTTTTCTCCATTGCATCAACCTCTAAGACTTTGGGCTCTGAAAATATTCCCCTCACACACCATTAGAACCATAGCAGTCTTCTGTGTGACAAGTGGATCACTGGGAGGATGGGTTTGGGGAACAGAGACACTATCACCTATCCGGGGGCTCATGAGAAAGGAAGATGTCCACTGGGAAGCCAGATCCAAGTTCTCTAGACCTGTCTTCCCTTAGAGTATAATTCAAGCAAGTGCTTATCCTCTTGTCTAAAAAAAAAAAAAAAAAGAAATTCAGAAAATGATCATAAGACAGAGGAAGAAAAGGTGAGGTAAGAAAGCGATCGTTGTCCAGGACATCTTGCTCTAACCAAGAGGGTGAACTAGGGACGGAAGACAGACTGCTCGGTGGGGATCAGAAGTGGCAGAGTAGCAGGGCCACTCATTCTAGCTCCCCCGCCCCACCCCAGGCCTCCGTGCCGGCCCTGGCTCGGGGGGAGCTGGAGCATTGAGGGGAAGGGTTCTTTCCTTCCTAAGTGGCCAGTGAGAGACAGCGTCTCCTCCTCCTGCCAGAGGGCCGGCAGACTGGCACGCTGCATTCCCGAACAGCCAGGCCTTCTCTTTGCCAGTCTCCCCTGTGGCCCCACTTCTCTCACCAGCTCATGCTTTCTTTCTAATTTGACAGCAGAAAGAAAGGATATGAATGTTTATTGAGACGTGACTGTATCAGGCACCATGCTAAGCACCTTACATTTAGTAGCCTCTAGCAGAGGACTTAGTATATGTCGGCTAATTGCACACATTTCTCAGGGTGCACCTCTGTGACTAATTTTTTAATCTCTGAAGTTTTCAGTTAGTCATGAGCTAATTCTGTAAAAATGTCAGGGTAAGCCCACATACGATTTCATTTCTCTGCAAAGAGAAAAGAAGCTTGCCTGAGACCACCTGTCCCCACCAATCAATGTCCCAGCCTACACCTTTGAAGGTTTGTGATGCCAATAAATTCCACAGAGAAGCACCACATCCTTTTGTTTATTCTGTATATTATATTTTGAATGCCATTTTCTCCTCTTCTTTCCCCCTGCCACTGCTCTAGCTGGGTATTTGCCTCTTTTTCCATAAACGCCCATCAAGCTCCCTGCCACCAATCCAAATAAACAAAACTGACCATGGATCTTCATGAAACATTTGCTTTTGTCGGATCCAAGACTTCAGGGGCTTTCTATTGCATATAGGAGAGGTCTAGACTCAGTAATCAAAACTTTTCACAGCTGCTTGCTTTTCCAAACATCTTTCTTACACCCTGTTGTAAATCCCATCTTCAATCCAATTGGTTTACTTATTGCTAAACAAATATGCCTAGACTCTTTGAACCTTCCCAACTTCTTCCTGCCCCCTGTCAGCAGTTCCCTGATTAGTCATCACCATTCATGGGAGGTCAACCTTCCTTCCAAGATGAGCTCAAGGCTATTCACCTGGGCAATTCCTCCATCCTCTGCAATTACTCCTTTGATTGTCTGGACTCCTCATGCCACATATAATCATCATGTATTTTAAAATTGTCTTTATAAATCTGTAATTGCTTCTGCATGCTGACGTGACAGCAGCACTGTGCCATACTTTTCTCCCAAAATAGACACATAATATTTTATTACACAATCTACTAAAGCTTTGAAATTTCATTTCAAGATAACTTTGTCATTAAAAATATTTTTAGCGGAGTTTATTGGGAGCCAAGAGGGCATCAGAGTAGCTAGATATTACACTCACCTCCTCCTAGAACCAAACTGGAATTACAACGAAAATATAGAGCAATCAATCTGAATAACTGAGTGAAGACTAGCAAAAAAAGGTTTTATTATTTTCAGTGGAGATTTTCAAGGTAGAAAAAAAGAGATGGAGGGTTTTCTTTTTAAAGCTATCTGTCCTTCCTGTGCATATTACATAACTTTTAATTATTTTCAAAGTTAAGGAAATAGTCCCTCTGAACCCTTTAAAATGATTCAAATGTTGAAATGATTCACCAGTTCAGAAGAAAGTGGTGCGACCCTTCCAAAAATATTTTTTAAAAAGGAAAAAGATGAAAGAAAACCCAAATATTGGCCTTTTTGAAGGAAAAATAAACTGGCTACCCTTCTATTTTTTTTAATATTCTGAAAGAGCCCCTTCCACTCTGTGGGAATATAGTGAGAATGTATTGGCTATGAACCAGGAGGGGGTGTCTTGATCTTGGACTTCCAGCCTCCAAAACTGACAGTATATTCCTTAAGAGCTTGGACTGGGACCTGCAGTTTTTGTTTTCTGAGTGACTAAAACAAGGCAGCAAGATGGCGATGTGAGTAGGTGAATGTACCAACTTCCACCTCCCAGAACCAAAGTGGATTACAACTTAATTTTAAAAACAATCATCTGGAAAAACCAACTTTGGACTAAACTAAGAGGACTCTTTAACCAAGGAACACTGAAGAAGCCACACAGAGACTGGTAGGAAAAGCAGAAACACGGAGAGGGCTGCCCAGCTCCCAGGAGCAAATGGCAGCTCAGAGGGACTCACGTGGCGGGAAGTGAGTTTAGCGGAGAGGGGAGGGTCCTGGGCCCCAGGAATAAAGCCCCAGCTTGCAGTCCCAGAGCCTAGAGAGGTGTATGGACAGTATTTCACTGTGAAACAAGCCAGGATACTGTTTGCGAGAAAGAGACAGATTTCTCAGACCCAGGATTCTTCTTAAAGGGACCGCACAGAAAATCTCTTTCACAATCACTCACCTGGGGCTCTGGAGACGGGGAGAGATGAGAGGACCAAAGTAGCAGGAAGAGAGTATAATCTAGGAGGCACAGGGAGAAATAATTTGAGGAACAGCCACCCTAACCCCTGGGCTGAGTCACTCCCCAAATCTAAAGTGAATATTTTTTCTGGAACTGACAATACCAGCAAAGGGAAGCAGGTCACCAGCCAAACAGAAGCTCTCCTACTGCACTCAGAGCAGAGTCGCTTAGAAGCAGGGAGTAATCAGAGATACAGTATTGAGTGCTAAGGTCTGAGCTGCATCACCACCCCCACACTGCTGAGTGCTCACCGGAGGGCAGGCAGCAGTGGGACGTGGAAGCACAGTCCCGTTGGTGGGGGCAGAAGCTGGGGGCTGGTTGTGGCTGTGGCCCGGGCATGAGTGCAGTCCTGCCCATGGGGGTGGAAGTGGGGGCCGACTGTGACTGAGGCCCGGCACAAGCGTAGTACCACCTGGCAGGGGCGGAGGTGGCTGTGGCAGTGGAAGGGGCGCACAAAAGTGGTCCGACCTATGGCTGTGGGTCAGGTGAGTGAGAGCGGTTCCACCTGCAGTCTTGCCCGCAGGGGCAAGGCAAAAGCCGGGGAACTGGCTGAGATCTGCAGCTGAGCACAAGAGTGCAGCCCCACCCACAGGGAAAGTGTGGAGGCAGGGGGCCAGCCAGGGCCTGCAACCCAAACATGTGAACGCAGTCCCACCCACAGGGCAGGATGAAGGCCGGGGCTGGCCAAGGCTTGCAGCCCAGGCACACGAGCACAGACCCACTCTCAGGAGAGGTACGGAGGCCGGCCCAGCCAAAGCTTGCAACCTAGGCACGCTAACACAGTCCCACCTGTGGAGACAAGGTAGAAACCGCAGCGACTGCCACAGCAGGCCAGCATCAGCAATGCTCGTGCTTGAATGCCCGAGGTGGTGGCAGAGGGGGTGGCAGGCCTGCAAACAGACCCACACCTAGGGAACACAAAGGCCACACCCATCAGACTCCTGTGACCACACCCTTCTTATACACAGACAAAATGGGAAGGCAGAGAAATGCAACCCAAAATGAATCAAGAGAAATCCCCAGAAAAAGATTTGAATGAGTCAGAAATAACCAAATTACTGGATGCAGAGTTTAAAATAATGATTGTTAGGATGCTCAAAGATCTTAGATCAAAAATGGATGGACATAATGAGCACCTAAATAAAGAGATAGCAAGTACAAAAAAGGACATTGAAGTAATAAAAAAGAATCCATCAGAAATGACAAATACAATATCAGAAGTGAAGACCACAATGGAAGGAATTAAAAGCAGGATGGATAAAGCTGAGAATCGAATCAGTGAGTTAGAGGACAAGATAAATGAAAGCATGGAAGCAGAGCAGCAAAAAGAAAAGAGTCTCAAAAAGTCTGAGGAAACTCTAATAGAGCTGTGTGACAATATGAAGAGAAATAACATCTGCATCATAGGGGTTTCTGAAGGAGAAGAGAAATAACAATGGATAAAGAATCTGACTGAAGAAATCATAGCTGAAAACTTCCCTAAATTGATGAAGGAAAAAGTCACATAAGTTCAAGAAGCACAGAGTTCCATTAAGGATGAACTGAAAAAGGCAAACACCAAGACACACCATAATTAAAATACAAAAATTAAGAGATAAAGAAAGAACACTAAAAGCTGCAAGAGAAAAGCAGTCTATTACCTACAGAGGAGCCCCGATAAGGATGACATCTGACTTCTCCACAGAAACATTAGAGGCCAGAAAGGAATGGCAAGAGATATTCAAAGTAATGCAAAACAAGAGCCTACAACCAACCAAGACTTCTCTATCCAGCAAGGTTATTATTTAAAACTGAAGGAGAAATAAAAAGCTTCCCAGAAAAAAACCCAAAAAACAAAAAACTCAAGGAATTTGTTACAACCAATACTAAAAGAAATGTTAAGGGGTCTACTGTAAACAGAACAAAGGGGGGGGGAGAAATCTAGTAAAAGAGGAATGTAGATTTAAAGAATAAAATGGCAATAAACAATTATATATCAAAAATAACCTTAAATGTAAATGGATTAAATGCTCCAATCAAAAGACATAGGGGATGGCCCTGGCCGGTTGGCTCAGCGGTAGAGCGTCGGCCTGGCGTGCGGGGGACCCAGGTTCGATTCCCGGCCAGGGCACATAGGAGAAGCGCCCATTTGCTTCTCTACCCCCCCTCCTTCCTCTCTGTCTCTCTCTTCCCCTCCCACAGCCAAGGCTCCATTGGAGCAGGGATGGCCTGGGCGCTGGGGATGGCTCCTTGGCCTCTGCCCCAGGCGCTGGAGTGGCTCTGGTCGCGACGGAGCGACGCCCCGGAGGGGCAGAGCATCGTCCCCTGGTGGGCAGAGCGTCGCCCCCTGGTGGGCGTGCTGGGTGGATCCCGGTCGGGCGCATGCGGGAGTCTGTCTGACTGTCTCTCCCCGTTTCCAGCTTCAGAAAAAGAAAAAAAAAAAAGACATAGGGTAGCTTCATGGATTAAAAAACAAGACCAATACATATGCTGTCTACAAGAGACACACCTCAAAACAAAAGACACACATAGACTGAAAGTAAAAGTTTGGAAAAAATATTTCATGCAAATGGAAATTTAAAAAAAGCTGGGGTAGCAATACTTATACAGTACCTTGAGATACAAATTTAATTCGTTCTGTAACTAAGCTCATAAGTCAGTCAACTCATATATCAAACTACCAATACTGGATCTGTGCGCCAACTAGTAGCAGCTTCCTGAATCACAACTTGTATCTTGGAATTTCACTCAGATCTCGAACAAAGATACAGACCAAGTCGCAGCTCGTATCTTAAAAAATTTGTATGTTGGTCTGTTCATATCTCAAGGTACTACTGTATCTGACAAAATAGACTTTAAAACAAAG
This sequence comes from Saccopteryx leptura, assembly GCF_036850995.1. Taxonomy (NCBI): domain Eukaryota; kingdom Metazoa; phylum Chordata; class Mammalia; order Chiroptera; family Emballonuridae; genus Saccopteryx; species Saccopteryx leptura. Next base: position 68,588,293 of record NC_089508.1, read on the forward strand.
GCTATAGTACGGGATAAAGAAGGTCACTACATAATGATAAAGGGAGCAATCCAACAGGAAGATATAACCATTATAAATATATATGCACCTAATATAGGAGCACCTAAATACATAAAGCATATTTTGATGGGCATAAAGGGCAAGATCAACAGCAATACTATAATAGGAGGGGATTTTAATACCCCATTAAAATCACTGGATAGATCCTCAAGAAAGAAAATTAACAAAGAAACAGCAGACTTAAAGGACACACTAGATCAACTGGATTTAATAGATATCTTCAGAACCTTTCACCCTAAAGCAGCAGAATATACATTCTTTTCAAGTGCTCATGGTACATTCTCTAGGATAGACCACATGCTAGGACACAAAACGAGTCTCAACAAGTTTAAGAAGATTGAAATCATATCAAGCACTTTCTCTGACCCCAATTGCATGAAAATAGCAATCAACTGCAATAGAAAAATTGAAAAACACTCAAACACTTGGAAACTAAATAGCATGTTATTAAATAACAAATGAGTTAACAATAAGATCAAGGAAGAAATAAAAAATTTCCTTGAAACAAATGAAAACAAACATACAACAACTCAAAATTTATGGGACACAGCAAAAGCAGTCCTGAGAGGGAAGCTCATAGCACTACAGGCATACCTTAAGAGGCTAGAAAAAGCTCAAATAAATATTTTAACCCTGTATCTAAAAGAATGAGAAAAAGAACAACAAGTAAAACCCAGAGGAAGTAGAAGGAAGGAAATAATAAAGATCAGAGAGAAAATAAATTACATAGAGGCTAAAAAAACAATACAGAGGATCAATGAAACCACGAGCTGGTTCTGTGAAAAGGTAAACAAAATTGATGAACCTTTAACCAGACTCACCAAAAAAAAAAACAGAGAGAGGACTCAAATAAATAAAATTAGAAATGAGAGAGGAGAAGTAACAACTGACACAGCAGAAATACAAAGGATTGTAAGAAAATACTATGAAGAACTGTATGCCATAGAATTAGACAACCTAGGTGAAATGGACAAATTCCTCAAAACATAATCTTTCAAAAATCAATATAGAAGAATCAGAAAACCTAAACAGGCCAATTTCATCAAATGTGACTGAAACAGTTATCAAAAAACTCCCAAGAAACAAGTCCTGGGCCAGACTGCTGGCTTCACCAGCGAATTTACCAAATATTCAAAGAAGAAATAACTCCTATCCTTCTCAAGCTATTCCAAAAAATTCAAGAGGAGGGAAGACTTCCAAACTCCTTTTATGAGGCAAGCATAATACTGATTCCAAAACCAGGCAAAGACACTACAAAGAAAGAAAACTATAGACCAATATCCCTGATGAACTTAGATGCTAAAATTCTCAACAAAATATTAGCAAACTGGATCCAGCAATACATGAAAAAAAATCATACATCATGATCAGGTGGGATTTATTCTAGGGAGACAAGGCTGGTATAATATCCTCAAATCAATCAACGTGATTAAACACATAAACAAAAGAAAGGATAAAATTCACATGATACTATCAATAGATGCAGAAAAAGCATTTGATAAAATCCAGCACCCATTTATGATCAAAATTCTCAGCAAAGTGGGGATACAGGGAACATACCTCAACAGGATAAAGGCCATCTACGACAAACCCACAGCCAACATCATACTCAATGGGCAAAAATGAAAGGAAATCCCCTTAAGATCAGAAACAAAGCAGGGGCACCCCCTTTCACCACTCTTAATCAACATAGTTCTGGAAGTCCTAGCCATAGCAATCAGACAAGCAGAAGGGATAAAAGGCATCCAAATTGGAAAAGAAGAAGTAAAACTATCATTATTTGCTGATGATATGATACTGTACATAGAAAACCCTAAAGTCTCAGTCAAAAAACGACTGGACCTGAAAAATGAATTCAGCAAGGTGGCAGGATATAAAATCAATATTCATAAATCAGTGGCATTTTTATACACCAACAATGAACTGTCTGAAAGAGGAATTAGGGAAACAATCCCCTTTACTACAAAAAAAATAAAGTACCTAGGACTAAATTTAACCAGAGAGGTTAAAGACTTGTACTCGGAAAATTATAAAACATTTTTAAACAAAATCAAGGAAGATACAAACAAATGGAAGCATATACCGTGTTCATGGAGAGGAAGAAGAAACATTATTGAAATGTCCATATTGACCAAAGCAATCTATAAATTCAATGCAGTTCCTATTAAAATACCAATGGCATACTTCAAAGATATAGAACAAATATTCCAAAAAATTAAACTGGATCACCAACTTACACCATTCACAAAAGTAAACTCAAAATGGATAAAAGATTTAAATGTAAGTTGTGAGACCATAAACATCTTGGAGGAAAACATAGGCAGTAAACTCTCCAATATCTCTCATAGCAATATTTTTGCTGATTTATCTCCACGTGCAAGTGAAATAAAGGACAGTATGAACAAATGGGACTATATGAAACTGAAAAGCTTTTGCACAGCAAAAGACACCATGAACAAAATAAAAAGACAACCCATACAATGGGAGAATATATTTGCCAATACATCTGTTAAGGGGTTAATAACCAAAATTTATAAAGAACTTGTAAAAGTCAACACCGGGAAGACAAACAATCCAATCAAAAATGGGCAAAAGAAATGAATAGACACTTCTCCAAAGAGGACAGAAAGATGGCCAATAGGCATATAAAAAAATGTTCAACATCACTAATCATTAGAGAAATGCAAATTAAAACCACAATGGATATCACCTCACATCAGTCAGAATGGCGAACATCAACAAAACAACACCTAATAAGTGCTGATGAGGATGTGGAGAAAAGGGAACCCTCCTGCACTGCTGGTGGGAATGCAGACTGGTGCAGCCACTGTGGAAAACAGTATGGAGAGTCCTCAAAAAAACTAATAATGGAACTACCCTTTGACCCAGCTATCCCACTTTTAGGAATATATCCTATGAATACCAAATCACTGATTCAAAAGAAGAAATGCGCCCCTATGTTTATTGCAGCATTGTTTACAATAGCCGAGATCTGAAAACAGCCCAAGTGTCCATCAGTGGACAAGTGGATTAAAAAGCAGTGGTACATACACACAATGGAATACCACACAACCGTGAGGAAGAATGAAATTGTACCTTTCGTGACAACATGGATGGACCTGGAGACTATTATGCTAAGTGAAATAAGCCAGGCAGAGAAAGGAAAATACCATATGACCTCACTCATTTGAGGAATTCGATGAACAATGTGAACTGAGCAACGGAACTGAGGCAGAGGTGGGATCAAAGGGGCCAGAGGGAAAGTGGTCAGAGGGAAAGTAGAAGAGAAGATGGGATCAGAGAAGGGAAAGAGATGAATGAAATTATATATACATAACAACATTATAGAGAACAGGACAGCAAATCCTGGAGGGAAGGGGGAGAGGCATTGGGGAGAAGGGGGCATGGGGGACCGAGGAGGAATAAGGGGGTGAGGGAGATATATTCGGTGGGACACTTCAATCTATGTAAACACAAATTAAAATCATAAAAAAATAGAAAATAAATAAATAAATAACCTACGAATATAACTTATCCTTTTACTTTTACCACAAAAGGCAAATATGTCAACCTTTATGTAAATATTTAAAGACAGCACAAAGTAAAAACAAGGGACTTTGGAGTTAGAACTAGACCCAAGGATGGGAGAGCAGGCTCCCTGCTGAGTTTTCCATGAGTTGGAACGCAGAGGCCATGATACTGCACCACGTGTGCACCATGCTTCCTCCAAACATCCGCCTTATTTCAGTACTTAATGCTTTTTATTTTAAATGGTCATTCAAAATGTTGCAGCAGCATGGTGCTAATTTAGAAGCAAGCCATGCTGTAGTACCGTATTTTTTGCTCCATAAGATGCATCTGACCATAAGACACACCTAGGATTTTAAGGAGGAAAATAAGAAAAAAAATATTCTGAACCAAATGGTGTGTTAAAATATTTAATAAAATGCCATGTTTTTCACTCCATAAGACGCACGGGCATTTTCCCCTCCATCTTTGGGGGAAAGGAGTGCGTCTTATGGAACAAAAAATACGGTATTTCATTTTTTTTTTTTTTTCTGAAGCTGGAAACGAGGAGAGACAGTCAGACTCCCGCATGCGCCCGACCGGGATCCACCCGGCTCGCCCACCAGGGGCAACGCTCTGCCCACCAGGGGGCGATGCTCTGACCCTCCGGGGCGTCGCTCTGCTGCGACCAGAGCCACTCTAGCACCTGGGGCAGAGGCCAAGGAGCCATCCCCAGCGCCCGGGCCATCTTTGCTCCAATGGAGCTTTGGCTGCAGGAGGGGAAGAGAGAGACAGAGAGGAAGGAGGGGGTGGGGGTAGAGAAGCAAATGAGCGCTTCTCCTATGTACCCTGGCCGGGAATCGAACCCGGGTCCCCCGCATGCCAGGCCGACGCTCTACCACTGAGCCAACCGGCCAGGGCCAAAATATGATATTTCAAAGAGTGATATTTAAAAGGCTAGGAACCTGGGCTTTACATTTTTTTATTTGAAAGTTTATCTTCCCTTTAATAATATTTTTAGTAAGAATCACTAGTACAGCAATACTAAAATCTGTAAATATTTATATTATTGCTTTACAGATTCTTTTTTTTTGTGCGTGTGTGACAGAGACCGAGAGAGAGAGACAGAGGGACGGACAGGGACAGACAGACAGGAAGGGAGAGAGATGAGAAGCATCAATTCTTCGTTGTGGCACCTTAGATCAGTGGTTCTCAAACTCTTTGAGGTCGGGTGCATTTAAAATCCTACAAATAATTGTAGGCACACTATATACAAATTTATGAGAAATATGTTATAATAATTAAGTCAGATATTAAAGAAAAAAATATAAAGTCCAAAAAAATATTCTGAAATAATTGAGAACGCACCACAAAATGGGGTGGGGGGCTTGTTTTTGTTTCCTTGTCAAGTAACAACATGAAAGAAGGTTCTAGGAAACAACTAAACTTCATGAAAAAACCTCAGAGGACAAAGGTGAAGTCTCTGCCTTTGACTGAAACACATTGTGGATGCCCCCTCAAGATGTAAATGTCATCTCTCTCTCTGAATGCTGCTCTGTCCACCAATTGTTCGCTAGACAAGAGAAGTGATAGAGCTGCAGCCAGCACCACTCACTCATCTGAGCATTCCTCCTGCAAAGGAAAGATTACGGGTTTAGTACCTACCACGGGGATCCTTAGGAGGAGGGTAGGGTTTCTTTGCCCGACTTCTTTCAGCGCTGCTCACTGAATGACTCCAGACCAGAATGCTCCTGGCTTCCCAGCTTCACAAAGGGCTTCAGCTCTTACCTCTGCCTCTGTCTTCTTTATCCACTATGTCAGTTTTCTTTTGCTGTGTGACAAAGAACCACAAATTTAGTAACTTAAAACAACATGTTTATTACTTCACGTGAATCTGGAGTCCAGGTATGGGTTAGCTTCGTTCCCTGCTCAGCAGATGGAAATCAAGGTGTTGATTAGGAGTGTAATCTCACCTGTGGCTGGGGTTCCTTCCAAGCTCACTGTTTGTTGACAGAATTCAGTTCCAACTCCTAAAGGCCACCTTCTGTTCCTTGTTACATGGCCCTCTCCACAACATGGCAGATTGTTTCTTCAAGGCCAAGAAGAGCGTTCCTGCTGCTTGGAATCACTACAACGTCTAGGAAGGCCTAGAGCAGGCGTGGCCAACAGTTTTTGCCCCCGGGCAAGATTAGAAAGAAAACTTTTTTCACCGGCTGGACAAAATATTAAAATTAAAAAATGTTAAATACAAAAATGATTCATTTAAGTAAACAAAATTTTATTATGTAATTTGTTTATGAATAAATGTGAGGGGAAATATTTTAATATACAATATTATTTTAATAAAAATATATTTTAATAAAAATATAATTACACATAAATATCCAAACTGTATTGCAATCGAAACAATATTTAATAGAATGAGCTTAAAGGGGTTATATCGCAAATAAGACAATTATTTCGTTTTACAACAGCCTGGACACGTTTTCAGTTATCAACTGCAGCTGTTGTCTGTGCTACAGTGCCACTTGATTCAGCACACGTGACCACAAAAATAACGACCTGTTTGACCTCAGGTGCGCACTGGCAAACTCCGCCTAAAAGAATGTGGGTTTCACATCACCGCTAAACATCAAACAGTTCATATTGAGTTCAGACGAGTACAAAAGTTGTAAATCTTTATAATGGAATTTTTTTAAAAAATAAAGAAGTATCGCAAATACATTTGACCAATTATTGGAAGTTAACCCTAGATTAGTCACACGCATAATTCTTTTCCACATATCGCGATCTTCTTAAATATCTCAATTTCCAATAATCAAAGAGCTTCCGCTTCTGAGTAGCTGAGATTTTAAAGTAGCGGAAGATATTAAAAATTTAATCACAGGCCACATAAACTCATTACACGGGCTGGATCCGGCCCGTGGGCCGTATGTTGGCCATGCCTGGCCTAGAGCCTTAAAAGAAATTCTTTTTAATTTTTTCAATTACAGTTTACACGCAATGTTATTTTGAAGGCTTGGAACCTAATTAAAGTGTTCACCTGATTAGTTCAGGCTCACTCAGGATACTCTCCCTTTTAATAAACTCAAAGTCAACTGATTAGGGACTTTGATTACATCTACAAGATCCTTTGTACCATATAAGGTATCATGGGAATGAAATTATTGATATATTCACAAGTCCTGTTCATTCTTAAAGGGAGGGAATTATACAGGCATATGCCTCAGTTGGAATCCATCATAGAATTCTGCCTACCACCTTGACCCCTCTCATGTCCTCTAGATCAGTGGTCCCCAACCTTTTTTGGGCCATGGACCGGTTTAATGTCAGAAAATATTTTCACGGACCGGCCTTTAGGGTGAGATGGATAAATGTATCACGTGACCGAGACAAGTGCAAGTCTTAGACGGATGTGACAGAGGGAATCTGGGCATTTAAAAAAAATAAAACATCATTCAGACTTAAATATAAATAAAGCGAAAATAATGTAAGTTATTTATTCTTTTTCTGCAGACCGGTACCAAATGGCCCATGGACCGGTATCGGTCTGTGGCCCGGGGGTTGGGGACCACTGCTCTAGATGAATGAAGCTCAGTATTCCATTTAACTTTTTGGCAGAATAGGCTCCAGATAACTCCCTTCATTATTCCCAACCCCATCTCTTGATGTGCCTTCCTGGCTTTCCTCTCTGGCTCCCTACCCCAGCTCCTCTCTCCTTGCAGACCTGGTGAACTGATGCAAGTTTTCCCTCCTTTGTGACCCCTTTCCCTTATTTCTTCCCCAACCTCTTCCCCCAGGCAGAATTGGAGTTCTCTGTGCTCTCTAACACTCTACGCAGGCCCCTCTGTGCCAGTAGTCATCTCCTGTACTGTGACCTTGGCACAGCTGCCTGTCCTCTTGGCTCATGGGCTCTTCAGGATCTGTCATATCCATTTCTGTCACTCAGAGCCAAAGCACAGTGCAAGGCATATACTAGGTGCTCAGTAACGTTTGGATCAGTGAATGAAGGCTCAGCAGCAAGCCTGCAGAGAGTATGTAGGGGACACAAGGAGAGTTTTCAGAGTATGGGAACGTGAAGACAACAGTGGAGAGCAGTGAGCAGCACCTTGTGCTTCATGGGTCAAGTTCATATCATCTGAATATGATTTTGAGACAATCCTAACCGCATGACTATTTTCTCCATTCTTGCCTGCTACCTATGTTTCTCCTAGTCATATGAGATAGGCCCTACCTTTACAATTATATTCTCAGGAATCTTTCAAAACCACGTTTTTCTGTAATGCTTTAAAAAGTTGATATTCATGGGTGATTTTCTACATTGAAAGGCAGGGAAGCAGTCACTTGGGAAGATAGTAAACTATCTATTTTGAAATGCAATCCTAAAGCTTACCTGGTAGAGTTTGTGCTCGTGAATCTTTTTTAAATCTTTTAAAATTTAGATATTATGCTGACAGTGGTCTCTTGAAAGACACACAGAAAGAGATGTTGCTATGTCACTGGGAATTTTAGGACCTAAGGGCAGTGGTGGGATTCAAGTAATTTAAGAACTGGTTCTCTGCTCTAATGACCGTTTTAAGTATAAAAAAAAACGATAAACCAAAAGGTAGTTTATTATTTCATGCATTTAATATTTGAATAAGAACAATAAAAGAGGTACACAAAACTAGATTATGTTATGACTTTAAAAATATTAATGAGAAATATTAAATAATACCTGAGAAAAAACAATAAAACTGTTATTTAAGATTTTTCCATATTGCATCTTGATTGGCATCCTCAGCTGTAATATTTTTTTCACTTTTGGACAGAATGAACTTTACTATGGATGCTTAGAATATGCTGTTGCACAGATAAACATTAAAAAAGAGTAAGGAATGTAAATTTGTGATTTCCAAATTGGGCGACTGCCCAGGTGCCCGCCTTAGAGAGAACCCTGATTACAAGTGCCATTTTAACAACCAGTTCACCGAACTCAACAAAAAATTAGGTATTGGTTCTGCTGAACTGCTGTGAAGCTGCTGAATCCTACCACTGTTAGGCAGGTTCTCTTAAGAGACTTCTAAGAGTTATAACTCTAATCATTGACTTTTCTTTCAAAACAAACAAAAAATTTAACTATGAAAGTATTATTTGGCCTGACCACATGGTAGCACAGTGGATAGAACATTGGACTGGAATGCAGAGGACCCAGGTTCAAAACCCCAGGGTTGCTGACTTGACTGTGGGCTCATCTGGCTTAAGTGCAGGCTCACTGGATTGAGCACTGGGTCGCTGGCTTGAGCATGGGATCATAGACATGACCCCATGGTCACTGGCTTGAAGCTCAAGGTTGCTGGCTTGAGCCTAAGGTCACTGGATTGAGCCCAAGGTCACTGGTTTGAGCAAGGGATCACTCGCTCTGCTGTAGTCCCCTGGTAAAGCCACATATGAGAAAGCAATCAATGAACAACTAAGATGCTGCAACGAAGAATTGATGCTTCTCATCTCTCTTCCTCCTGCCTGTCTGTGCTAACTGTCCCTTTCTCTGTCTCTTTCATGAAAGAAAACAAGAAAGACAGGAAGAAAGAAAGGAAGAAAGAAAGAAAGAAAGAACGAAAGAAAGAAAGAAAGAAATAAAGAAAAGAAAAGAAAGAAAAAGAGAAAAGAGAGAGAGAAAGAAAGAGAAAGAAAGAAAGGAAGGGAAGGGAAGGAAGGAAGGAAGGAAGGAAGGAAGGAAGGAAGGAAGGAAGGAAGGAAGGAAGGAAGGAAAAGAAAGAAAATTATTTGGGAAATGTAAGGAAAATAAACATTTCCTATAATCTTACCACCCACTGAAAACCATTGTTGACTTTGGTTGGAAAAAATAGGGAGAGAGGTTTCCTCTTGGACAGGATTGTTGCTTCCCTTCAGAACTCTACAGCAAACATTAACTTAGTGATGCCAGTTGGAGGAGAAGCACAACTGGTGTGAAAATGATTTTATTTTGGAAGATTTACTTCCTGGACGGCACCTAAAGGGAGCTGAACAGGGAGGAAGTGATGGTTTACACAACAATCCCAGGACAAGGTGTGCTCTGTGCAAACCAGCATGGTTTGCAGAGGGCCATGTGGCACTTCAACTCAACATTTACTGAGCTCTTAATCTATCTCCCAGCTCAGAAAAACAATAAAAATGTCAATATTTAAAGTTAGGAGGTAAATACAATGTCAGTATTTATTTTAAACAAGTTATCCTTCCAACACAGTTAAGATTTCTAATGACTTCTTCTTTCCTCATCCTATGTTTTTCTCCCTGGCTTTACACAGGGGTGAGCAAAAGTAGGTTTACAGTTGTGAGCCCACAAAACGCAGAGTTTATTCTTGTATCATTATTTATTAATTCTTATGTTATTTATTTGTATTACAACTGCAAACCCACTTTTACCCACCCTTGTATTTCCGAACTTTTTGGCTGCAATTGGTGAGCTCAGAAGGGCTGAGAGCCCTACTGCCATTACCATCATCATCCCCCTGCCCAGCTTTTTTCTTTTGAACACCGCCTGCTTCCTGCACTCTGCCCTTTTCTTTGAACTTGCTGCTTCGCACAATCTGTTCACTCTCTGAGACCTTAGGCCTCAGCTCTCCACACTCAGCCCGGGATCTTCCAGCTCCCAGGGGACATTTCCTGTAACTGAGCTACCAACACATAGAATTGCAACTCCAAGCTTAATTCAGTATCATGTCTTCCCTCACCTTGACCCCTCTCACCCCTCCACTTCCTTCTGCCATCTAACCAGCTTCACTTGTTGGTCTCTTAGAAGGACGCTCTCTTCAGTCATTCCCTGTGCACATATACCTCTTGATTTTCAACTCCTTATCTTTGCTCAGAATGTTTCCACCACCAGTGAGGCAGATGCTTCAAAACCCATGTTGGCATTTCCTTTCCAGAACCCTAACAAAACCCATCCACATCTCCAAGCACTCATGTGTTTAGGGTGGGCTATGTGTGTTTTCATGTGTCTAAGAATGATTACTACCTATTTAAGGGCTACTGTGTGCCAGGACACACACACACACACACACACACACACACACACACATATATATATTAAAGGCATAGGCAGAAAGAGAAGGAAAGTCTCTTAGAATAGGGACTATGATTGAAGGTTGTCAAGGAACAGCCCTTCCAATCCTCTAAATTCTTCCCTTGTCCATCCTGCTATGCCTAAATTCACTAATAGGAGTACATGTCATTGTGGAGTGGAAGTCTTCACCCTTACCTCCTTCAACCTCACCTTCCCTGCCTCCACACTATTCAGTGCAAAGACTTCTGGGAGCAGCAATATTCTAAGCTGTTAACAGCAGGAGCCTTCCAGAGGATTCTGTCCCATGGTGACAGTTGGCTGAAGACAGTGAAAGAGAGCAGTCTTGCAGGAGTGGGTGGGGAGTGAGAAGAGGAGGGAAGCAGTATGGCCGGCCTTAGGAGCGGGGAGACTCCAGTCCAAGCTCCTCCCAGCCTTCTGTCAGAGCATACTGAGCCATGTCCAGAGCCCACACCTTCCTCAGCCATTCCTACATGCTTCTGAGAGGGTCCACTGGGCTCAAGCCTGCAGGGGACCCAGAGAAGAATCAGACATAAATCCTCCCTTCAAGGAGCTTGCTGTCTAGTGGTAGAAAGTGCCAAGTACCAGAGCAAAGGCAATTCCAAGAGCCATGGGCATTTAGAAGAAAGATGTAGATTAGGCATCAAGGAAGGTGTGTCAGAGGAGACTACATTTGACATGAGGTTAGGATGATGATAGGACATCATTGTTGTAGGGACAGACACGTTCAGTCCAAGACTGATCTGGAGAAGTAAGGGGGAGTGGGGGGAGTTGAGAGTTCAGGTTGCTGGTACAAGGTGAGAATGAGGCCAAGAGACTCTGGGCATGCTCTGTAGTAAGACCATGTCAAGGATGATATCTTGCATGCTTTAACATTGTGTCTGATGCTGACCAGATGAAAACAGGCCATTGTTTATAGGGAGTACTGGCTACAAGTTGAGGACTCTCTTGTTCTCAAGGCAAGTGCTCTCTGAAGGTGGTTAGGCTGACTCTCAGCCCCATTATTTTATGAATCTGTGATTTGGAGGAGGAGCCAATGACATACCTTTGGGCTTAGGCAAGATTTCTCAGTTAGTGAATGCCCTCATTTGAGCAATGATACTTCACAGTAGAACAGGAGATGGGTCTTCAAAACGTAAATAAACTCAAGACTTCTCACTTGAATTTGCACAAGTGTTGGGTCGATGTTTAGCTCATGTCTGCCAGCAGATATGGTATATTCTAAAGAGGTTGCAATCCCACCCTCCCAAAGGAGAGGACTGAAGCTGACATTGGTGGGGAGGAGATGGCATTAAGTTGCTTGATAACAACAACAACAACAACAAAAAATGGTCAAGAAGGGGCAACTGGATAACATAAAGACAAAAGAGGAAACTTATTTAAGAAGTTTACGCTTTAAATATTGAATCCAGTTTTCGCCTTTGTTGCTGTTTTAGAATTGTAGCTCTACCACTTTGTGGAAATTATATCAGGAATCTTGTAAAAGTTTTTCTTTGTCAGGGAAATCATTACCCAAATACCAAATATTACTCTTGAAAAAATGTTTGTACAACTTTCAGGAACAATTTTTTTTTGTTTAAGCTTTGGTGGTATCACACCCTTTGGATTTTTGTTTTTAAGCCCAAATGTAACCAGTATTTCCCTAGGATTCTAGTCATTCCTGATGGGCTGAATTTAGCCAGCAGCTACCGTAGCCTTGGAAAAACCAAGCAACCCAATGATACTTTATGGGAAAGAAGCTGGAAAATAAGTCAGATCTAGTTAATCAAAAGATGAAGAGCAGAAGAGGCTGGCCTGAGAGAACATATCTTGGATAGTCAGATAAGAAAAGGAAGAAAGGAAAGTATGGTGCATCACCAAGATTAGGGTCAGCAGGCAGTCCTGTGACCCCTAATCCTCAGAGCCCCGAGAAAAGGGGAGGAGACATTCATTCTCTGCTTGACCTTTTACTCACCTAGCTGGCAGGAACAGTCTTGGTCCTGGAGGTGTAGCCCCTGTATCTATAATGAGGTTAATCTTGCCTTTGGTCAACTCAGGACCAGAAAGGCTAAATTTACCTAATTCAGAAAGGAAGCTTTGTGCCTGAGCTCCAGTTATGCTCAGTGTCTGTCCTTGTTGGGCCAGTACTACCATAGAACAGTGAAAATTCTCTCAGGGTGTCAGAGAGGGGGAAGCAAATGACAAGGGGCTATATGAAAAATTGCCTTTGGGGATTCTCCCACAATGCTATTCTTCTAGCCTCCAAACTCAGTGGTTTCAGCCTCTGTGTACCTCTTAGAGTTTGCCTCAAGAGTCCAGCTTTCCTAGGCCTGTTCCAAGCCCAAGCAAAATGCCTCTTGTAACCCTTAGTGTGAAAGGTCCCTTGGGGTCTGATTCCTCTTCTGACAGCATCCTTATCCCCTAAGTCGAATTGTGTCTTCCCTGGGACCAGGGTTTGCTTTCTTAGTTTTCTGTCCTCTCTCTGCTTCTCTCTTTTTCCTGCCACTTCTCCGATCATACTTTGGTGGCCTTCAATCCTTGTGTCTAATTTAGTTTGTCCCTAAATTTGGTTTGGTTTTCTGGGGGGTAAAGATCTTCTTAAGGGGGATGTTATTATTTTTCTAGACAACGATAACAAAATAGCTAACAGGGATCTCCAATGATTTGATACACTGAAAAGGTACAGAAGATGGATATAATTTTAGGGCAAGGCTGTCCTTTGCAGGAGGGAAAAGCAGCAGGAGCCTGTGCCCAGGGTGGGGCTAGAGAAGGGTTGGGGGTGGTGCTGCTCAGACTGCAGGTCTCGGCCACAGCAGGTTCTCAGCTCCGGGCCTGACCAGGATGGGAGCAGGCCCTTTAGGGTCTTAGTCCTGAAACTTTCTGCCCTTACTGTTGGCAAGGGAACAAGGGGTCATTGTCACCTGAAGCTGTCTCAGTGACCCAAACCTCTAGTGCCCTGCAAATGATAATATGAAAAGAGTTGAAAAGCACCAAAGTAATTTCTAACTCTCAATTACAAGGTAGTAGGCTGCTTGTAGAACTTGTCATTCGTTGTGGTTTGGGGTGTGAGCACAGAGTACTCAGTGACCTATGTAGAAGAATGTTGGGAGACTCCACAGGAGCCCAGACGTGGAAGGAGTCAGTTGAAATGATGAAGCTGCCTTTTGAGGACTCCTTAGGGGTCATTTCTGCCTCCAAACCTTCTTGATGAATTTCTGTGAAGGAAAGGGTCTAAAAAGTTTTGCTCAAACTGGGCTCAGGACTCTTGGTGGTTCAGGATTCACAGGCAGGCTGAGTGATGAACTTGGAGGAGCATATCTGTGGCTGTGTGGTCCATCCTGCCTCACGGACTGTGGCTCAGCCCTCCCTGCTGCTCTGATTGGCTCTGCATTCTCTCGTCTTTATACGGAGGCAGCTGCATAGACAAAAGCCTTCGTCTCCTTTGTGTCCAGTGAAATCCTACCTCTCCTTCAGCCCAGCTCAAATGTCACCTCCTCTGTAGAAGCTTCTATGAGTGCCCTGTTGGAAGTCAATGCTACCTCCTCTTGCACCATGACCATTTGATTGGGTGCTCCCTTAGACTCCAAAAGCTGGCGAGCATGTTAGTGAAGGTCTTCTCTCCCTCAGCTGGGCCAGAAACTACAAGTCAAAGGAAGATCACTGCTCCCAAGGTCATGATAAGTCAGAAAATTGTTTTTTCAGCCATTAAATTTCTCTAAAGGGGCATCTCACTGCACTCCGTGTGGGGTAATGCCTGTTAGGGCTCCTCACGGCCTTGACTTTGCAAAAACACAGTCAGGGCTGCGCATGTAGGATGTGAGCAGCTGTGGCCAGGCAACCCTGACCACATGGCCTGTCTTTCTCATTCTTCAGCTGACCTGACCAAAGGCCACTCTGGGAACAGTTCTGTCCTAACAGCCTCTAAGAGCTGTGGAGGCAGGAGTAGGGGAGGAAAGACAAATGTCAAAATTCTTGGATGATCCCGGGTAATGACTGGCCAACTGGGGGATGAGAATGAGTGGCGGAGCCTTTCACCTTTGGGGTCAGAGGTCTGCTCGGCTGTGGGGCAAGGAGGCCAGAACATCTGTCAGCTGGGCAGCAGCTATTCCGAATGAATTGCCTTTGTCTTGTTGGGGGCAGGGACGAGTATGTGTTTTTTGTTCAACAGAAAACCATGTAAACCAGGAAGCCCAGGTGATGGCAAGAAACCCCGTCACCAGGCAGAGACAGGACACTGACAATGGAAAGAAGGAGTGGGGGAGGAGGGTTAGGAGGAAGGGTGCTTGCCTCTTTCTGGATTTTTCTGAGGCAGAGGATAGAGAAAGCCAGAAAATATCCTTGCTGGCCCCAGGAACTTACACAGTGCTGGCAGATGGGAGCCCCGGCCACCTCCCTTCCCAGCTCCCCACTAACCTTGTGAGCAAGCTTAAATCTGCAGTCAGCTCAGACCTCGTTTTCTAATTTGAAGAAAAGCAGTGATCCACTATCCCAGTGGTAATTCTTTGCCCCAGACTCAGCCCCTTTTTCTCACTTCCTCCAGCCCTACTGGTTCTTCCTCAGCAATAGCTAAAGTGAGACCACGGTGATCAGCAATTGACTAATTTTTGAGTCAACAAACTACCAATGAGAAGAGTTATGGAGAAAGGATTCAGGGTTTCGAAACCAAATAATACACAACATTGATAGAATAGACACGGAAAGGCTTGTTCTGGACCACTGTGCAATAAAGAAACCCCTGAAAGTTTGGCATAGAAATGGAAGAGCTGAAAAAGTCCTTAGAATCCATCTATTCCATTTCCCCCTCTTTAGGCTACCGGTTCCCTTCTACAGACGAGAAAGGAAAGTGGATGGTAGTCAGGGACGAGACCTGGTACCAGGCGCTGAATCAAGGCGGGAAGCCAAGTCCTCCTGATCCCCACATGAATACTCTTCTGACTCCTTTGTGTTCATTTCAGTTATACACATGAACTTTTAAGACACAGTCTCCAGACATAATTCCTGCTAAACGCCTTAGCATAATATGCACCATGAAGAGGTTATATTATTACTTTTAATCATCAGCTAAGGGCATAAATGGTAGGGAGATATCAGTATAACTTGTCAAACTTGTCAGTATAACAGATAAACTTAATTTTTTACAGTTTATTTTTCATGACATGGGCTCCATGAAACTTTATATTGTTCTACAAACTCTAAAAAAGATAATTAAATAAGCCAAAGATAGAATAACTTAAATGGCATTGGGGCATTAAATCTCAGTTTACAGTCAGTGGACAGATAACCTTATACTATCAGCTGGGGCATAACTCGAACCAGTCAGACTCTATATTAACCCAAAGAGCAGCTTCATGCTGTCTGGTGGGTTCTCCCTGGTACCTAATGCAATTCTTCTCTCTAGCTCCTGCTTTGCTCTCTGAGGTTGGTTTTATAACTAGAGACAGGGAGATATTTAGAAGGTCCTTTCTCTGCCTCTAATTCACTCTTTAAGGCCCAGCTCAAATGTCTTCTTTGTGAAGCTTTCTTGAGTCCTCCATTCTTCAGAGTGTCACCAACCTTTATATATCCTAATGCCCCCATGTTGCCCTGTTTACAGTGTCCCTTATGGCCACTGTATTAAAGTGACTCTGCTAGGTTTCTGCCAGCTCTTGAGGTGTTTTTGTAATTCCTCAAAGGTTACTATGAGAATTTTTGTGCTAGTTGGTAAAATTAAGATTCCCCTAAGGTCCGGTTCACTAGAGATGAGCTACCACCTACCAGAGTGGTCACTGAACAAGGAGGTGAGGAAAGGAGCAGGCAGCGAGGTGTCCGAAAAAAAGCCTTGTTGACTTCATGGAGGCTGAGGCCGTCTCTGACAGCCTGGGCCTTGGAACTGACCTGCGTTGTTTCAAGAGAAGTCCCTCAGGGAGGGAACTGAGAGGCTGAAGCAGCAGCCGCTCTGAGTCAGATAGTCACTGCACCCACTTGTAGGCCCAGCATGCTGGGCCGGGGTTTCCACTGTGAGGAAAGAATAGCCATATCCTGAGCCTGGGACAAGCAGAGATGGGAGAGGGCTGGCTGAGGCTTTGGAAATGGGCCTTGCTCTGGTCTTGCCTTCACCGCTAGTTGGTCGTGTGGTTTTAGGCAAATTGACTCCCTTTGATAAGGCCTCAAATAGAACAATCCAGATTAGATGAGAAGATGAATTGTAAAGTTCCTTCTAGGCTTCAAGGTCTGGGATTCCAGGGCCACACGAGCTCAATTCCCACCATAAGCCTGCTGACTGGTATCTATGGAGGGCGGTGTACATAAAAGTCGACACTTGGTCCTTCTGGAAATAGCTGAGTCAAGAAGACTTGGCTTCCCCCTCATCTTTAAGGTGGGCCTTGCAGAAAACCATTCACCATTTGGTGACATATTAGCATGAGGTTGTAAATCCTAACCAGAGAGCCCAAACCAAAAATGTGTTTCCTCAGGTGCTCAAAAATACTCAAAATAGTTTTTTAAAACTGTATTTTGGAGGTATATAAACATTAGTTTCAGAACAATGGTTCCACTAGTTTTTTTTACAAACAGGAAAATGAAAAATAAATGGTGGTGGTGGCAGAGGGGGGACCCACATGGAACAGCATTTTTTTTTTCTTTTGGCTAAGTAAAGACATGGAAAAACTCAAGCTTTGATCTAGTATCATTGTTTCATGTTCAGCAAAGAACATTTTAATATCCAAAATGGGAAGAGGATATAATCTCAGTACAAAGAACAGTCCTTTACACTGAATCTAACTGTATGAAAAAAGTACCTTGCCTGACCTATGGTGACGCAGTGGATAAAGTGTCGACCTGGAATGCTGAGGTCACCGGTTTGAAACCCTGGGCTTGCCTGGTCAAGGCACATATGGGAGTTGGTGCTTCCTGATCTCCCCCTTCTCTCTCTCTCTCTTCTCTGAAAATGAATAAATAACATTTATAAAAAAAATTTAAAAAGAAAAGAGTACCTCGTCCAATTTTAGGTCAGAAACGTGCTAAGAAAATACAATGTGGGTTGGCCAGATGATCAGCAATTTAGAGGTGCCAGTGCCATTTCACGGTGACTGGGTGCACAGAGACATACTGTGAAGGTCTCCATCCCTGTTACACATACCCTGTGTGCCATCCTGACTTGGGAGAGGGACATTCACAGAAGCATATTGAATCTGCATCCATTCTTTTCTATTTCCCTCTAGTCTCAGAGGAAGAATATACATTAACTCTGCTCATCAGATTCTTTCTCTTAAAGGCCTCTTCTGCCACAACCTCTGCCCAGAGGGTTGTTGCTAAAATAAAACTGCAGCATCTGCCCCACCCCCTAGCCCAGGGGTCGGGAACCTTTTTGGCTGAGACGCCATGAACGCCACATATTTTAAAATGTAATTCCGTGAGAGCCATACAATATGTTTAACACTAAATACAAGTAAATGTGTGCATTTTATGTAAGACCAACACTTTTAAAGTACAATAAGTCTCTGAATTCTTTTTAATAACGTTGTTATGCTGTTGCTAACCAATGATGAATAAAGTATTTTTTACCATTAATGCGACTTCTGGTGCTGCATGGTTTTGCTGATGGCTTTGTAGTCTGGTTGATACGTGGTGAGGTTAAGCTTCATGCAGGCGTTGAGACTTCTATCTGTTCAACGTGATCGTAGGTTGATCTTAACATTCTTTAGATGTGAGAAAGACTGTTCACGTGCATACATAGAGCCAAACATTGTCAGTACAGCAATACTCACACGCTGAAGTGTGTGGTATGTGATGGAAAGCACGTTCCAAGTTTTGACAATCAGCTGGTCCGCGGGTTGAAGTTTTTTCATTTTTCCCCACTTGTGTTTGCTCACCAACTCTGCTTGCTGTTGTGCAAGTCTTTCCAAATCTTCATTCAGTGACTTGAACTTATTCACCCACATGTCTGAGGCCTTCAGGTCAGCAGCTTGTAGCTCAAAATCTCTGATGGAGACACTGGGGATGTAACTCAGGTTGGTGTTATCCACTGCACACTCGTGTGGATGGGTGATGAACTTAAAAAGATGAGTGTGCTCACGAAATTCTCCAAAGTGTGCTTTAAATGACTGCAGGAGATTAGATGTGAACCCTGCTAGCTGCTGAAGATCAATATGTTGAGCATGGTCACTTGCTGTGCATGCATCTTTAAACTCTCCCAGTTTTTCAAAGTATAGTAAACAACCTGTTTCAATGTCGGCGATGAAGAGTTCCAGCTTGTTTTCAAATGCAAACACTGCTTGTTGAAGGGATAAGACTGTATTTCCAATGCCTTGCATTTTCACATTGAGCTGGTTCAGATGTTCAGTCATGTCCACGAGATAGTAGAACTTCAGGAGCCACTCAGTGTTAGCTAACTCAGGATGCTCGACATTTTTCATTTCAAGAAAAGTCCATATTTTGCTCAGACAAGCCGCAAAACGGCTGAGCACCTTCCCTCTTGATAACCAACGCACATTGCTGTACAGAAGCAGACCAGGGTAATTATTCCCAACTTCATCCAGCAGTGTTTTAAACTGGCAATCATTTAAAGGCCGGGGAAAAATAATGTTGACCACCCGAATGACCAGTGACATCACCTCACCAAGCTGCTCGCCACACATCTGAGCACAAAGCGCCTCCTGATGTAGGATACAGTGAAAACTTAGGATGGGTATCTTTTCATGTTCATGAAGAAGTGCTACGAATCCTTTGTTTTTCCCCACCATGCATGGAGCACTATCAGTACACACTGAAATAAGTTTATCCATCAGTAGGTTTTTTTCCTTAGCGAACTCAGTGAAAGACTTGAATAAATCCTCCCCTCTTGTTGTCTCTTTCATAGGCAAAACAGCAAGACTTTCCTCACGTAGTGTGTCACCGACAGCATACCTTGCAATCACGCTGAACTGGGCTAAATGGCTTACGTCTGTTGACTCATCCAAAGCGAGAGAAAAGAATGGTGCTGCATTTATGTCCTTCACTTGTGTTGCCTCAGTTTGATTTGCCATCATGATGGTACGATTATGAACAGTTCTTGCCGACAGAGGCATGTCTTTTATTTGTTTGATTATCTTGTCTTTATTCGAAAAGTCGTCAAAAAGTTCATTGGCAACATCAAGCATGAATGTTTTGGCATACTTCCCATCTGTGAATGGCTTTCCGTTTCTCATAATTGCTAAAGCACCAGCAAAGCTAGCCGAATTCCAGTCACCTTGTTGGGTCCAAACATGGAGTTGCTGCTGACTAGCTTGCACTCTGCACAGTAGCTCTTGACATGCTTTTTTCCTGCTGTCCCCCGCTGGATATTTTGATACAAATGTAGTATGGCTTGTGTCGAAGTGCTGCTTTATATTTGACTGTTTCATCGATGCAATTTTATCATTGCATATTAGACACACTGCAGAACCTGCTCTCTCCACAAAGGCAAATTCCTCTGTCCTTTCCTGCTGAAAAGTACAATACTCTTCATCTTTTTTCTTTATAGCCATCTTCTTCGTCAAAAGGGTTTCTGCAACTAGCTAGCTGACTACTTGATTAAAAGGAGGGCAGTTTACTTCCTGACCTCACAACGACCCGTGTATGTTATGCATTATCCAATAAAAATTTGGTGATTGGCTCCAGCCACCTGCAACCATGAACATGAGTGGTAGGAAATGAATAGATTGTAATACATGAGAATGTTTTATATTTTTAACATTTTTTTTTATTAAAGATTTGTCCACAAGCCAGATGCAGCTATCAAAAGAGCCACATCTTGCTCGCGAGCCATAGGTTCTTGACCCCTGCCCTAGCCCTAGTCTGACATAGACACGCCCTCCCCCAAGACTCTTATTCACTGCTGCTATAGAAATGAGTAATCTTTGTCCTACCCCCTCACTTCTCAATCCTTTATTGCTCCTCTACTATCTGGCTTCTAGTCTCACCTCTCTGGAAAAAAACGAAAAGTCAAAAAGCAACTTCCTGAAATCCAGGGGCCTTTCCTTGGTTGTCTTCAAACTCAGCCTGTCTCTAATCTGTAAAATGCTCTCATGCTCCTTGAAATGTCCTTCCGCCTACCTCTGTGGGTGTGGCCAGGTTTCAATGTGTCCCTTTTCTCTTTTATCCAAACTCTTCTGCTGTGGGAACTTGGTAATTGTAATAGACAAATTGATGGGTACAGTCAGCTCCCCTAAGGCCAGCCAGAACTTGTCAAGATGGCCCTGACTTGGAGGACTCTTCATTTCCTCTTCCCAGGAAGTGGGAAGAAGTTGAGACTGCCTCAGTCAGTCCAGTGAGATGGAAGAAATATTAGTCTTGCTTAGTTTGGCTTGGTTTTTCCATTTTTATTCCAGTCTTTCACCTAACTCTAGCATTCTATACCCAACACCAGTGCCTTCCTGAGAGCCTCTGGGTGTATAGTCCTCTGCTGTGTGCTTTTGAGGACTGAAAAATTAACACGACACAGTCTCTGCCTTCACAGGGTTCCCAGCTCAAGGGGGAGAACTGGTGCTTCAGTTTCCTGGGGGCAAGGCAGTTTGTCAGGAACTCTGAGACAGTGGCAGTAGTAGAGGACCCTTGGGAGGAACCTAGAGAGGAGTGGCCAGAGTGAATCTGGTCTGTCCTCCTACGTAATGCTTTGGCTATGGTCTAACTTGTCCTTCTGAGTCACCTGGCATTATCAACAAAGAATAATGCATGATCCTGTTGGGGTAAAAAGCATTTAGTATCACAGCACAAAAAAATTCTATTGTAAATATTGTGTCCTGCCTCAAAATTATTATTTTTCTTAAAAGGACATTGTTAATTCACTTCAAGCCCACTCATCTGCTGAAGAATTCAGAGTATTCAATTAGAGAGCTTTGCAATGAACAAGTAGCTCAATTATTCTAGTTTCATTATACAATGTAGTAGACATTCTTTGGCATGAAAGAATTAAAGCACATTTTCTCTGGCAAAAGGCAACAATTTCTGATTTGAAGACATATTTTACACAAGTGGTTCTTGACTAAATGTAGTTCCATTTAAAATAAGGTTTTTCACATGATTTAACCTATTGTAGTCTGATCTCAGCTGGCTCATTCAAAGAGGGGGAGGTTAGCTCAGACTTGCTAATTTTGTGTTTAAAATAATTGGTGCAAATTCTGAAGTGGACACTATTTTGCACCAGGCATTGAGCCCCTAAGTCTTATTCTCACAACTCAACAGACTGACTGGGTTATTTTATCCAGTGCTCCCCCCACTGAGGCAGGGCTTTCTTCCCAAGACCACCACGGCCTGTGGGGCACTCCGTCCCAACTCTCCTGGCTTGCCCTTCAACTGAGCAGAGGTTAGGAGTTGGGCACGACACTTATTACCCCAAAGGACCCCCATCAGAGAAAATGGCTTCTCTTAAGAAGAAAGAGTTGCTCTCTACCCATGCAGGAAGACCCAGCCCTCCACCCAATGGAAATATGTAGGCCAGCCAGGCTCCTCTGTGCAATTTAGGAAAAGGTGTCTCATTCAGATAGACACAAAGCTTGGCAGCAAGGCAGTGGGGCTGTGGATTTTACTCCAGCCTGACCCCTGCATGTGTGGCCTGAAGTAGAAGGAGCTTTCCCTTCAGCTTTTAACACTGTTTTCCCAGACAGTCCCTGTCCCAATTCTAAGGCTGAAAAATGGGCAGATGCCAAGGATCAGGCTACATCTGTAAAAGTCAGATATGGTTTACCAGTATATAAAAATGTTCTAAGCTTTCCACAGATTTCTGGATCTACAAGGCCCTTTACCAGTCCGAGCCACTCCTACTGCTGCTCGGAGTGGAGGGCTGGGGAGGTGATTGCCAAGATTCTAGCATCATGTTACATATTCGCTACTATTGATAAATCTGTGATGGTGGCAAATTTACTACTGGGGTGGGGGACTTGGGGTTAAAAGGGAGGTGTCATAAACTGTTGCTGCTAAAGCATGGTCTGTTGAGGGCCAACTAGCTCTGAGTATTGCAGGGATTATGAGTTGAGGGACTAAATTTGTGCGATTCCCGTTAGACCAGTCCCAAGGAGAGGTCCCCCACCCTGCCCTTGCGTTTTCCAGTTCTCTTTCTTTTACTGCCCAATTTCTTGAGAGAAGAGTCTGTCGACAGCTCTACACTGGCTCTGTCGACTGCTCCTCTGCTCACCCTCTGACTGTCAGACTTGTGGGAGGAACCAATGTGTTTAATTTCTGTGCTGCTGACCTCTTGTTTTGAGGGTTATTTTTTTTTTGTCTTTGTTTTTCTTTTCCCCCCAACCTGTTTGTCAGTGTAAAGTGTTCTAAGCTGATGGCTTCTTTTCCCTGTTTTTACACTGCTCTCCTTGGACTCCAGTTAAACAATCTTCTTCTGGTTTTCCTTCTATTCTTGTGGCTTCTTTTCTGCTTCCTCATTAGTTTGTGGCTGAGGGCACCTCTCAGGGTTCCAACCAGAACTGTCTTCCCTGATCTTGATCCTCTGTGTTGGAGTTGGGATGTAGCCTGGAGTTTTCCTTATAAAGGCTGTGTGACTGACTCCCAGATTTGTAACTTCCAGTTCTGATCTATTTCCAGACCTCACGCTCACATTTCTAACTGCCAGCTCCTCCACATATTTAAATCCATTCTTTCCCCTCTAGTTTGCTCCTCTTCCTGGCTTCTCTAGAGTCTAGACAGACATCCTGTTGTGCAAAGGGCAAGCACTCTGGGGTCACACTCGTAGGTCAGAATCCTGGTTCTCCACTTTTCTATGTAGCCTTTAAAGTAAGGGCCTTTACCCCCCCTCATTTCCATGAATGCTACCAATGCTCTTACTTCAATAAGCGCTTATTAAATGCTGGTCCCCTTGCCCATTTATTAGCATGAACATTTTCTCTCTACAGTGGGCTTGCCCACTCCCAGTGGCTCCTGGGAAACTGAGCAGGAACCTTTAATGAGAGGTAGAAACTCTGAGAAGGCAGGGGACTGTGAGCTTGTAGCTGCTGGCAAGATGCTCATAAGATGAGTTTTGTTTAGTTTTAGTGTAATAATGTCCATTCCTATCCTTGTACCTCCTCAAATCCATGCCAGTTCTTCTGAACTATCTCTGACTTGGTCCCCTCCTTGACACCTTGAGGGGAAGTTATCTGCTCCATGCAACCAGTCTCTCTGCCTTCAGGCCCTAATCTCCTAATTCACCCTCCCCACCTGTTCTGATCACATGAAGTCCATGCTTAAAAACGGTGCTCCCACCCTGATCCCATACCTTCACTTTTAAGGTTTTTTGTTTGTTTTGTTAATTCACTAAGAGGAGGGGAGGCAGAGACAGACTCCTACATGTGCCCTTACCAGGATCCACCTGGCAAGCCCACTAGGAGTAATGCTCTGCTTATCTGGGACATTGCTCCATTGCTCAGCAACTGAGCTCTTCTTAGCACCTGAGATGGAGGCCATGAGCCATCCTCAGTTCCTGGAGCCAACTTGCTCCAACTGAGCCATGGCTGCAGGAGGGAAAGAGATATATAGAGAGAAGCAAGAGGGGGATAAGTGGAGAAGCAGATGAGTGCCACTCCTGTGTGCCCTGACCAGGAATTGAACCCAGAACGTCCATACGTTAGGACAATGCTCCACCACTATGCCAACTGGCCAGGGCCTTAAGGCTTTTTATAATCTGCTTCAAACCTAGTTTTCTGCCAATCTTAGGCTGGCTCAATCAAAGGCATGCTTGGGACCAAAGTGACATCAAGTCTGGGGGTGAAAGATGGGGAAGGCAGCCAGTGTCATATTCAATGGCATCCAATTTAGAGCTTGAGGGCAATGCTTTTAGGCCCTGGTGATGCTCAGAGTGAAGTGTGGGCTTTCACCTGCACCTGGATGCTGGGTTCTAGCCTTCAGGGCAAGGAACATGGCAAGTCCTAGAGGCAGAGGATCAACGCCTGTGCCCCAGCTAAGTAGTTTTAGGAGTCAAGGCACTGCTAGAAGATCAGCTGGAAATCCAGAGAGTCTCAGGAAATGGAGGCAAACTTCCACCCCAGTGTGCAGAGCCACGTGGCAGGGGAGGAGGAAGGGAAGAAGCAATTCTGTGATCCTGGGCTCAAGGCAGCAAGTTATTTCTGGACTCTGAAGGCTTTATCATTCTATTTCCTGGCTTTAGGTGAGAATCTTGCAAATGGTGCTTACTTAATTGGTTTAGCACCTCACTAGCCTCATCTTCCTCCACCGAAGGTCCTGGGTTCTATGAAAGTTCTCTACATCACTGACGGGAATCCTCTCAGCCAAGACCGAAGACAGATGGCAGGGGTGTGTTTGGTCATAAATCTCCACCTTAGGTATTAAGCAGGATGTTTAGGCAGTTTCAACGCTTTTGGAGATTTAGGAATAATGAAGGATTCTTCTCATGATCATTTGGCCAAAAGCCTTTGTTTTTCCACTTGAAAGAACTGAAAGTCCCCCCAGTTCAGAAACTTTAAGTGAATGGTTCCTGCGTGTTGAGAGCAGAACTGCTCTCGATGTCCTGGTCCCCTGACCTCTCCTAGCAGCTTCTAACCATCCCATGGGTGCCATTCTAGACTTGGATTCTTTTTATTATTAATAGCTAACATTTACTGAGTGCTTACTACATGCCAGGCACTGTGCAAAGAAAAACGCATTGCCTCATTTCTAGGCGATTTCCTGCGAAACTGAGTAGGAATGTAAAGTAAATAGAAACTCTGAGGAGTGAAGAGTACTGTGGGCTCATGTAGGCTGAGACCAGATGGGGAAGATGGATGTCAAAAGATTGGGTTTGCAGCTCAACCTCAGTTTCACACCTGCTGTCTGCCCTCCACTCCAGCCTGTTTCTTCATGCTGGTCCCTCAACTGCTTCTACTGGGTCTGGAAACATGAGTGTTGTGTGGGGGCACTGAGGCTAAGGCTAAAATTCCTCTGATGGGGCAAGCTTTCATCCGGGAGTCAATGGGAAAAGGCTTAAAATACAAATAGCTCTCGGGAAGTGACAGAAGGGGGTTGCCTCCCATTTACAAGAAACCAAGGGAGGAATGACTGGGAATCACTCAGGAGAATTTTCTGGCGATGGCTGGAGGGGACACCCAGGGATCCTGGCTTGTCTGAAGTAAAGTGGGCAGGAAAGGGGGCAGGCACAGTGAGCCGCTGAGCCCTCTGCAGGCAAACCTGCAGGGAAGCCCTGGTCAGATAGCTTGGTTGGTTGGAGCATCGTTCAGAGACACGATTTGTAGGTTTGATCTCTGGTAAGGGTACATCCAGGAACAGGTGATGTTTATGGATCTCTCTCTCCCTTACTCTCTAAAAATCAAGAAATTTTATATATATATATACATATATATACAATATATGTATATATATATATATTGTATATATATATTGTATTTTTCTGAAGCTGGAAATGGGGAGAGACAGTCAGACAGACTCCCGCATGCGCCCGACCGGGATCCACCCGGCACGCCCACCAGGGGCGACGCTCTGCCCACCAGGGGGCGATGTTCTGCCCCTCCGGGGCATCGCTCTGTTGCGACCAGAGCCACTCTAGCGCCTGGGGCAGAGGCCAAGGAGCCATCCCCAGCGCCCGGGCCATCTTTGCTCCAATGGAGCCTCAGCTGCGGGAGGGGAAGAGAGAGACAGAGAGGAAGGAGAGGGGGAGAGGTGGAGAAGCAGATGGGCGCTTCTCCTGTGTGCCCTGGCCGGGAATCGAACCCGGGACCTCTGCACGCCAGGCCAACGCTCTACCACTGAGCCAACCGGCCAGGGCCAAGAAATAATATTTTTTAGAAGCCTGTGATCAAAGCGCTGGGGAAAGTAGTCCCAAAGCACCCACCCAGCCAGAGATAGAATGGTAATTTGTAGCCACACATGGCAAAGAGCCAGGAATGATGACAAGAAGAGCCAAATTCACATTCCTGTTGAGGAAAGCCTGACTCTTGGAACATGAAGCCGGAGGTAGGAGTCAGGTGCAAGAAGGGCACCTTGGGAGAGCTGTTCTTTCTTTTAATTGTCTCAGGAATTGCACACAAGCAGTGGCCTGGCCCTCTTCACCAAGCTCATGACTTGAGAAAAAAATTTATTTAAAATGTTTTTGGAAATGTGTATAAAGTCTAACAAAGCATTTGAAATGCAAAGATTTGTGTATTTAGTAAAGCACAAAATAAATTAACGTCATTGAAAAGAATAAAACACAGTGGAAAGTGGGAGGGCCTATTCCAGATAATTCCACACATCAAACTGTCAGAGACCTCAACCCCTCCTTTCATGAAGAATATGAATGAAACTAACCAAAAGCCCTAATTCTATAGCAATAAACCCATTTCAGAACAACCCCTCCCGCTTAGTTCACCATTCCTTTCTCCTGATTGTGCAAGAAGAAATGTGGAATGTGTGTGTGTGGGCTGCCAACATTGTGTTGCAGATCCCTTTGTCATGTTAAAGGTTTGCAAGAAAGGCTGGGAGATGGTAGGACCCCCTCAACAACAGTGAGCCAGGTACTAAGCAGAGGGCCAGCTGGGAGGGCAAAGGGCACAGCAATCTCCTATGTTGAGATAAACAAACGGTCAGTACCAGGGGTTTGGGAAGTGGAGGTGTGGGTGCTTCCCAGGAGGAGGGCTAAGGGAGACCAGACCTAGGCCAGAGATGTGGCTGTCATCACTGAGAACAGTCTGGATGTGACAGTGAGCTGTTCAGAGCAGGACTTCAGCTTCCAGAAAGGAATGGGGATGGAGAGTAAGGACGGAGTGGAACGAGAGCAGAGGGGCAGAATAAGGGGAGAGTGCATGCTGTCTCCGCAGTGGGCTGCAGGAGCAGCAAGAGTGTGCCAAAGGGTGAGGGGCTGGGCTGCTGACTCGACGGCTGACCCAGAGCGAGGAAACATGGTCAGACGAGGAGGTCGAGTACCGAGTGGTGAAGCTTTAGGTGGGAGGGTCCAGGTTTCAGCAGGGGAATCCTAAGGGGTGTGGGATGGTGGAGAATCTGTGACCTGAGTTGTGAATGGTCAGCTCCAGGGCACCAAAACCCAAATTAGACCAAGGGGGATGGGCAGAGACTTGGTACCACACATTGGATAGTGGGTGGAACTGTGGCGGTTTGAGTAAGAATTCCTGCCTCAAGAAAAGATGGGTCTGGGAATGTGGCAGGATTGAGAGCTCAAGTAACAGCTGTCAGAACCTGAGTGCTAGGGAACGCAGGGGCTGGGGACATGAGGCAAAGGGTTAGCAGTGTCCTTAATTCAAAAATCACTTTACAACTACAAAGTGCTACAGGCATCAGCAGCCCCGGGATAAGTAAGACATGGTCTTCCTTCTTGAGAGGTTTGTGAACTTTTAGGGGAAAGAAGCTGGGAGGAAACAGAGACTACAGGGCTGTGAGATTGTCTGGTTGAACTCACGGTGCTTTTAAACCAGTGTTTCCCAACCTTTTTTGTGCCATGCCCCACCTTAACCTTTCTAAAATTTTTATGTCCCCCTCTATGTAACATACATAATTTTTAACATTAAAAAATTGATTTGTTCACTTAATAAACATAAATGATAGGTTCTAGGAAGAAATCACTATGAAATTGTTAACAAAACACAGTAAGTAAAATTTCAAAACATATAATGAAAAACAGAAATTTAAATTCCAAATAATTTTAATACAGATTTTTCTATATTAATTTATTATTTTAATTTAGTGTGATCCTTGCGCTTGATGCTTGCTGCACAGAGATTTTATATTAGGTTCCAATTTGGTTAGCTTTAGTCTCAAGTCTCCACGTTGTGTTATATCCAGCCGATTTCTTTTTTCTACCAGTAAATCATTTACAGCACTAAATCCACATTTAGCTAAAAATGAAGATGGAAACAGTAGCAATAGTTTTCTTGCACATTTGGTTGAATTTGGGTATTTGATTTCTGTTTCCTCACAAAGCCATGCCATCGCTCCTTTGATATTAAATAAAGCTTTAACTGACTCATCATTTTGCAATTCTGCGAGTTCTTCTTGATACTGCATATTTGATATATCAGACAAATCAACTAACATTGGCTGCATCATCCATGTTGGGAAATCAATTTGTTTTAAATCAGAAAATCTTTCTTTTAAATCAGCCGATAGAATATTCAAATGATTGAAATAACAAGTAAAGCGATATCAGCTACTTCACATTTTTGGAGCCAATGAAACTGTTTAAAGTTTTTGTTGTTAATATGTTTCTGACATAACTCAATATTGGTATGAAACCAAATATCTTTGCTTTTGCATCGACAAGAGTTTTATTTGTTCCTTGAAGTTGCTTATTTAATATATTTAGTTTTTCAAAGATATTGGCTAAATGACTCACAAATGCTTTACCATCTATTGTTAACAGATACTTCATTTCAGGTTTGTCGCTTAAAAAATCACTAAGAGTATCAAACAGTTCCATAAATCTTTTCAAACAGTTTTCTTTAGATAGCCATCTTACTTCAGTATGAAGTAAAAGTCTCACATGGTCTTCATTTTGTTCTTCACAAAATAGCTTGAAAAGACGCTCACATTTGGCACTAGCTTTAATAGCATTAACATACTTTATTACTGTATGTAATACTTCATTCAGAACAGGCGAGATGTTTTTAGCTACCAAGTTTTCCCTATGAATAACACAATGCACAAGAATCATTTCTGGATTCGCATCTTTCATCAATTTTAAGCAGCCATTTTTCTTGCCCATCATATTGGGAGCACCATCTGCAGCACAAGATGTTATATTTTTCATTGGTATATCATTGACATCTAAGTAGTTTTTTAGCTTATTATATATATTTTTGGAGGTAGTGGTGCTTTCTAATCTTTTACAGAACAACATTTCTTCAGCAAAATGTCCTTTATCAATATATCTTACGTAAGTTATCAATACTGCCTCACTGTCTCTCAAAGTTCATTCATCCATTTGCAAGGAGAATTTTCTTGTTTTCAGCTTTTCAATAAGTTGTTTTTCAATATCCTCACTCATTTCGTCTATTCTTCTGCTAACAGAATTGTTACTGAGTGGCATAGCTTTTACATCTTTGTCATCTTTTTCAAGAACCGTTTTAAGAAATGCTGATATTGACGGTTTTATTAAATTCTCTCCTATAGTGTGATTTTCTCCAGTTTTATTTAGAGATGAATAAAGAAATTTGATAACTAGCTTCAAGAACACGATTATTAGTTGAAGTATGAGCAGTAAATAGAGACTTTAATGTTGTTCTTTTTTCAAAAATTTTCTTTTAAGTTTTAAAGTAACTCAAATCTGAATTAATATGAGCACTATGTTTCGCCTTCAAATGCGCCTCAAGACGACCTCGTTTCATTGATTCGTTGGTCAAGCATTGCTGGCATAAAAGACAAAAAGGAATCCACTCATCGTGAACAGCAGGTATGAACCCAAATTTTAAATATTCCTCCGAATATTGACGAGTTTTTTTCTTGCTTGCACCACTCATTTTACTATGGGCTATAATAAAAATAAGATCAATTAAAAACTAACATTAAAATATGTGTTAAAATATATTCAATGTGACATAGAGTAAATGTATACTAAAAATTCATATTTATTTAAATGTATATAACACATTTACTACACTACCACCGCAAATCAAAAGGTATCTATATTTTTTCCACTTGACAAAATTTTCTGGAAAGTTATGCTTCTAAAATTAAAATTGTCGTGCATGCACTATTATAGCCCCAATAATATTTATAAAATATTATTGCTTTCTAGCCCCGATGCAAGAAGTACTTAATAAAGAGTTTAATATTGATAAAAATAAAATCAAATACTTACCAATTATATCTATACAATATATATATGTATATTTATTAAATCAATGAGCTTTTACAACAGTTTTGACTGACACTTATTTCAAATTAACACCAACTGAATGATGTGAAACACTACAGAAGTTGCAATGGACCAATTAGGTGAGAATAACTGCGTTGTTTAGCGAGTTTTTAAAACGTCCGGGGTTCCCCGCGGCAGACGGCACTCCACGGTGAACCCAGGACAAAGTTTACTTGATGACGCCAATCACCCAGTTGATATTTTGGTCTTGTTAAACGAAATTATTATACTTAATAATTATTTACCGCAATTATTTAAGAATTGCATTTTTTGTTAAATTTGGCACCGATATCTAGCATTGCATTTAAATGACCCGGGGCGAAAGAGTTAAAGTCGTGTGGAGTCCATTTTCAAATTGCCCCCCTTAACTATCGAATTGCCCCCCTGTGGGGCGTGGGCCCCACGTTGGGAAACACTGTTTTAAACTGTTTTACAAAGCAGTTTTCCATTACTCTTGAGCTCCCGTGCATCAAATCTAGTCGTTCACAAACGATTTTGCTGAGGCATTGAACTTTTTAACTCCCTACCATCAAGTCCCACCCAACAAGTAATAGGCTTTTGTATTAGTTGTCAATAAAATCGGCTGGCGACCTGGACCTGATTTGGGTTAGAGATCAAGAAGCTGGTGCTTCTGTTGCCTTCGTTTCAGCCTTGAATCACTGAAGAGAATCAAGAGTCAGTTTAATAATAACTTTGGGGTTTTAACTGAACGACTGGAGGAGGTGTCCATTTTTTTTTTTTTCATTTTTCCGAAGCTGGAAATGGGAAGGGGCAGTCAGACAGACTCCCGCATGCGCCCGACTGGGATCCACCTGACATGCCCACCAGGGGGCGATGCTTTGCCCCTCTGGGGCGTCGCTCTGTTGCGACCAGAGCCATTCTAGCGCCTGAGGCAGAGGCCAAGGAGCCATCCTCAGCGCCCGGGCCATCTTTGCTCCAATGGAGCCTTGCTGTGGGAGGGGAAGAGAGAGACAGAGAGGAAGGAGAGGGGGAGGGGTGGAGAAGCAAATGGGTGCCTCTTCTGTGTGCCCTGGCCGGGAATCGAACCCGGGACTCCTGCACGCCAGGCCGACGCTCTACCGCTGAGCCAACCGGCCAGGGCCGAGGTGTCCATTTGAGAGTAGAGTGAGGACCTGGTCAGGCAGAGTCCGACTCAGGAGAGGGGGAGGGGCCCGGGGAGTCTGTATAGCAACAGGTACCTTCTGCAGAGCTGTGGGATCAAAGGGGACCCAAGGGAGGCTTAAACATCCTCAAAAAAGCACTGAAAGAAGCCCTAAGCTCAAGTGGGCTGTTTCCCAGTTACTTCAAAGCAGACTTTCCCTAATTTCCCAGAGAACAGGTCACCTTGCTTCACAGCTTTCACAGTGGCTCTTGGAAACAATCTCCCTCATGCTGTGATGGTTAGCCTCCTCCTCTTTTTTCTTTTTTTAAAGGATATATTTTCCATTATTTTGACTGGGGTTGGTCTAGTGGACAGGGAAGGACAGGATAGGCAAAGAAGGAAAGACTGATAACATTTTTCTTGCTTATTCCTAAAAATTTAAATTTTGTATGGTGTGGGTGCCATTTGGGTTAGTTATGTGTGGGAGGAACACGTGGTGGCAAGCCCCACTCGGCCAATCCTGCCCTCTACCGGTGCCACCCAATGGATAGAAGTGTTGGGTAGGAAGAAACAAGAGCTTTTTTCTGCTGGAATTATCCTCAGCAGAATCACCTCCTGTACCCTCTAGAGACTTCCTACAGGTGCATTCTGAGGTCACAGCTTACCTCTCTCAAGCGGTCACAGGCACGAGGTGTCAACGTCTCGCTTGTACATAATCCACTGTATCTTCAGTGCACAGATCCTGCCTTTTATTTAGTTCTGGGTAATTGTCATCAACCTTCCATTGGTTGCCTGCTCCATGCTTACAAATCAACAGATCTGCAGAAGGAAAAGTGTTAGAAAACCCCGAACGGAGGATGGTGATAGTGTCGGGATCATGTACAGCAAGTAAACATTGCTTTCCTTGATTTCCTTTAAGAAGTCCAGAGGAATCAGGGTGACGCCACAGGTAGATTCCTATGGATATACTTACCACACACCCTCCCTTTCCTAACGTAGAGGGAGCAAGTCTTCACATCTTGCAACCGAAAGCTCAAAACTAATATAGGACACAGAATACGAGATACCACGTAAAATGGTGCAGCCACTTTGGAAAACAATCTAGCTCCCCAAAAAGGTTCAACCCTAGAGTTACCATATGATTTAGTAATTCCACTTCTCAGTAGAGACCCAAGAGAATGGAAAACATATCCACACAAAAACTTGTATGTGAATGTTCATAATAACATCATTCTTCATAAGAGCCAAAAATTGGAAACAACCCAAATGTCCATCAGGTCATGAATGGATAAACAGACTGGTGTTTCCATCAACGGAGCATTATCCAATCACAATAAGGAATGAAATAATAATACATGCTTCATGGATGACCCTTGAAACATTTTGCCAAGTGAGGAAAGCCAGTCACAAAGACCACATATTGTATGATTCCATTTATACAAAATGTCCAGTCAAGCAAATCTATAGAAACAGAAAGTAGTAACAAATGGGGGAGGGAAGGATGGAGAGTGATTGCTAATAGGTATAAGTTTTTTTTTCAGGGTGACGAAAATGTTGTAACATTATTATGGTGATGGTTGCGTAACTTTGTACATACGCTAAAAACCACTGAATTTTATACTTAAAAAAACATTTTTATTTGAACTGTACACTTTAAATGGGTGAAGTGTATGGTGTATAAACGGTATCTCAATAAAAGCTGTTATTTGAAACAACTTCTCCCCTCCCTCAAAAGCCTGAACAGCAAGAAAACACTCCCTTTAAGCTATTGAAGACCTGGTGCCCTTACACAGTGAGCTTTGGATGTGCCTGGTGGGAAGGGCACACTTGGCTTCTCAACGCGATGCGCTGAGTGGAATGAGAAGCACTTTATACCCTGCTGGTTGGAGATGCCAGTTCAGACATGAATCAACCAACAAGGGTGAGGGTGGGGCAGATTCCAGCAAAACAAGTACTTGAAGGCAGAGCAGTTTACTTCGTGCTTCTTGGTCTCTATCTTGGCCTACCTCCTTTAGAGACCTACGGTATCTGTCCCAGGCCTGAGCAGTAACGCAATGGGGGTGTGGGGGTGTGGGGGGTGGGGAGGGAGTGAGGGTGCTTACCTGCAGAGGAGATCTGGCTGGGTGGGACCTACAGGTAGAGAGAGGAGGGAGACAGGGCCAGATGGACTCAGAGGTGGGTCAGAAGAGAGGGAGAGGAGGTTGGTGACTAGTTTATGAGAATTTTGCTCAGTTTAATTGTACTTGGCCAAAACAACACTGTTGACTTATAATTGTGTTGCGATTAGTAATTATCCCCAATTTTTTCTCTTGAGGCTTAGAAGATGCCAGTTAGTAGGTTGCTGTGAGGATATGAAAGTGTGCGCCTTGTGGGGCCACATTACTTCCTGAGTTCAAGGACCCTTGGCTTCTCCGGCTGCTCCCCCTCCCCCGCCACCACATCCGGTTCCTGTTTCCCCTCCTTCTCCCCAGTCTTTCCTCACTCAGTCAACTACTTAACAGATGGGTATAATTAATAACGTGAAAGTTGTTAGAGGCCGTGACTGGAGGTAAATTACCAGCTCTGGAAAGGGCCAGCCAGCGACAGACGATTTGAGAAGAACATCATGGTTCTTTCTCCAAGGAAAGCAGTGAAACTGGATGGTGGTGGTGCTTATTAGGCTGTGTTCTTTTGTTATGTTAATCACAACACAAATTGTAGTCTTTGAACGCCCTGTAACTAATAAGATGAGCTGGACCCATGAGCTTGATCTGGAGCCCGGGTTGGTTGGTGGAGTCTGGAGTAGTCTTCAACCTGTCAGAGCAAGGCATCTCTAGGGCCTTCCTGGAAGGGGCCAGCGGCAGCTCCCCCAGCGGCAGGCTGGCTGCAAGTGTCGCTATGATCGGAGAACTGGGAAATCTGTTGTGGGCAGAACCCAAATCTACAGCAGGGAGAGAGAGAAAGAGGGCAGGGAGAGGAGGGGCACAGAGTTGTCACAGGTAAACTTTCCTGGACAGCGGGTCAGGGCTCATTGTTGGTAATTGGTGCAAGGGCAAGTCTTTCCTGGGCGCCCAGGTAATATACTGCGCCGGGCCTTGTCCTTCAGGTAATTACTGGAGACGTGGTATGTGGACAGATGTATACCCCACAGAGCTGGGATACAATCTAGACGGGGGAGCAAGGTGTTTAGAGAGATTTTTGCTGAGTAGGGCTGTGATGAGGTGGCAAAGGGGGAGGATGAAACAGGGCATCTGAAGGCCCCCATCGCTGCAAGGAGGAGGTGAAACCAGGAGGGCGGTGTGCGATCAGGAAAGCCAACTCTAACCACGTATTCTGAAGTCTGTCGCTCTGGAGCCAGGCTTCCTTGTCGCAGGTCTTAGCACGCCCCAAGTCCCGGTGGACTTGGACAAAAATGTGAGTCCGGAGGCGCAATGCGCAGGAGGGCAGGCTTGGCTGCAGTGCCTGGGGCCAGGCTGAGCCCCGCCCCTGGGAGAGGAGCCCCTCTGCCTGCTCACTCCGGGCCTCCCAAAGCCGTCTCAGCGTTCAACTCGCGGCAGCTGTGCTTTGCTGCCCTCTGCTGCTCACACTCTACCCTTTCATAGTAGCCTCTAGGCTGGCTGCTGGAGGCAGCTTTTCCAGGGCAGGCCATCCTCCGTGTGCCCCTGGTGCTCTGGCTTTTTGCCTCACATATGGCACTCTGGCAAGGTAAAACTGCTTGGAAAAAGTCACCTTGTTTGGTACTAGTCAAGCTGCTTGCAGAAGTCTTCTACTAGGTACATGCCCAAGTCTTTCTGGAGAGGACCCCCAAACACTTGAAGTAGCTGTCATTTCTACCTAGAGCAGTTGCTTTTCTCTTAGCTCTTTAGCCCTTCTGGGAGCAGTTTCCTGGAGAAATAAGACGAGAGTTGCAGGTCACTCCACTGGAACCTCTGATGATAGACGTGGATTTTCCTAGCTGCTAGCTAAGGGGGAGGGGGGCTGTGTGAGCCTTTCTAGAAATGGTATACTGGATTTTCAGCCAGGGGAGGCAAATCTTGGGGGTAATTATTGGCAACTGGGCAGGAGGCAACAGCATCAGATCTTGGGTACTCAGTTGGGAGTAGCATCGGGGGACACTGTTTTTCCCCAACCAGAAGGGCATCTGCAGTGGCAGCCCCTTCTCCAGAGGATGCTTAGGGGCTTGATGTCTCTCAGAATACCACCTCCTGATCTGGAGGCAGAAGCTCTCAGTTCCAGGATCCCAGCTGTGTCCTCATTCCTGAGGTTGGGCAATGGAACTTCCCAGCAGTGGTGGCGTCAGGGTGTGACAAATGGTTTGCTGCACTGCAGGACCCCAAATAACACTATAGTGCATTCCCCAGTGCAAACAGTTACATCTATGCAAAAAATTTTCTTTCAAATTTTCAAGGTGGCAGAGCCTTCATGGATCCAAACCCGTTTCCTTTAGCCACACAGTGGCGACATCAGAAGGGGTCCTTCACCAACAATTGCACCTTCCCACCTTCACTCCGGCAGGGGAAAGCCCAGAGCCTGCCAAGGACTGGTGTCCAGAATGGTGCCTGAGTCACCTCTTGGTAGGTAAGGGGGGGCCTCATGTCCCAGAGGTAGGAGCTAACAGTCCAAAGCCAATGGCCACAACACAGGGTCAGAGAGCCAAAGGAGTAGAAAGATCAGGATGGAGGGATAAGAAGGGCCAGCTTTTTAGATTGAAAGCCAAAATACAAAAGTATGCAGATCACCTCCTTTGGAGGGAACCAGGTATGAGAGCTCCAGTCCGCCCCCCCCCCCCCGGGGGGAACTAGGTCCATCCCTTCTGCTCTTTTCTTCCTTTGACTTAGAATTAAACAAAAATATTTGTGCTCTAAGTGCAGAAGCCCTGTGGAAAAGCTTGAAATTGGGGGAGGGGGAGACAAGTAAAAGCTGGTTTCCTTCTGCCTTGAACAGACAGTTGAGTTGCTGGCCTCTGTCCCTCTTGGCTTCCTCTCCCTCTCCCTCATCCCTTCAACAAGCATTTCTTCCTAGGTTCCCTCTATGTAGTCCCCAGTTTTTATTTCTCTTGCCTTTTTCTACCCCAAATTCCTCTATCTCAGATCCCTTCCATTTCTCTCTCAAAAAAGTAGGCAACAAAGTGACATTTGGGGGATTAGAAGGAAGAAAGAGACTAGAAGGGAAATTGTATGCTTGGCTGGTCCCCCTGTGTTCATTCTGTGACAATCCAGTGCTAGGCATCCATTTTACTGTAGCCTGGGCTGAGGGAAGTTGTTTTGCTTCCTCTTGTAATGAGTTTTTGCTGATCACTAGTCCCCCACCCCCATTTGCATGGGTTATATATATATATATGATATATATATATATATATATCATATATATATATATGACATATGTTTTACTGCTATATATCTCTAAATAAATTCAAATTGGTAGTGGGTCTTTCATCTGTTTTGTAAATGAGTGATGGAATGATGCTAATCTGACAGTGACCAGATCTAAAGAGTGAGTAAAAACTTAGCCCTCTCATCCGATACTCCACCCCAGCCTTCAGCCCTCGCCCACCTGCTCCTTCCCTACAGTGTGTTCATCACAAGACTATCAAGGCAAAGGCATGAAGCCTTCTATAATGGCCAGCACTTTGGAGACTAGTAAAGAAAAAAAAAAAAAAAACCTCTAAGATCCTAGATACTATTATCTTGATTTTTAACTCCAACTCTTTGATCCCCTACTTTAGGAGTCAGGAACCTATGGCTCAAGAGCCAGATGTGGCTCTTTTGATGGCTGTATCTGGCTCGCAGGCAAATCTTTAATAAAAAAAAAATGTTAAAAATATAAAACATTCTCATGTATTACAATCCATTCATTTCCTACCGCTCATGTTCATGGTTGCAG
This sequence comes from Saccopteryx leptura, assembly GCF_036850995.1. NCBI lineage: Eukaryota > Metazoa > Chordata > Mammalia > Chiroptera > Emballonuridae > Saccopteryx > Saccopteryx leptura. The sequence continues at coordinate 68,625,646 of NC_089508.1, forward strand.
GTGGCTGGAGCCAATCACAGCTGTCCTCCGGGGCAACACCAAATTTTTATTGGATAATACGTAACGTACACGGATCATTGTATGGCTCTCACAGAATTACATTCTAAAATATGTGGTGTTCATGGCTCTCTCAGCCAAAAAAGTTCCCGACCCTGCCCTATTTGTTTTCTTCTTACCTAAAATGAGACCAAGAAGAGATGGAAGAAGATGTGTTAATCAAGTTACACAATGAAGGGTTGTGTCTACTTTTATTTAGATCCCAAACATATTCCATCCTACCTGTTAAAAAGCTTGGAATGCCACCATTCCTTTGTATTTTAAAGAAACTTAAGTCTTTCATTTAAAAATATATTCCCCAAATGCAAAAAATCCTGGGAGGGGAAATACTTAGGTGATAGTTAATTTGAGAGGAGGAAGTCTCAGTAGAGGGAGATAAAGAACCCCAAAGCCAAACCTTACCACTTAACCAGTTGTATGTACTCCTGTCTCCTGGTCAATGCTGTATCTGAGTACAGGGGAGAAGCTTGAAGGCAGATTTGTATGCAAATCCTCTCTCTCCAGCACGTACACACCTGGACCTGAATCTGGGACAGTTGTTCTCACATGAAAACATCTGACTGAAGGCTAAGATCACTCACTTCACATTAAAAACTTACATTTTCGTAAGTGTAACATTTTTCTCCTATTTTTCTTTTGGAAAAATGACTAAAGTAGCTCCACAATTTTCACATGTCTTCATACTCCAAACTGCACTCAAGTTTGCCTGGACAGGAATATGTGTACACATAAATCTATATTCCCAGCATATGTCTGCTCCCCCTAACGCCCCCAGGAGTCAGAGTTTCAGAGAGCCTCCCGGCAATGGAACTCGCAGGGAATCCGAGGCATTACTCTCTGTCCATGGGAGTGTACGCGGAGATCTTTTCTCCTCCTCATGGTCAATTTTCTATTTGTGATTAGTAATTGGCTTCTCGGTACGTTATGATCTATTACAAAAGCCAAACCTTCAGAGGGCGAGCTGAAATGACAGAATTTGGCTATAATTTATGTTGGCCCCTGACATATATGTTTTTTTTTAAAAATGATTTAGTCTCTAAGCAACTGATCTCTTAGCAACAAGAAGCACCTTTATAAAAGATGGCACACAAAGAGTGATTGCCAGAAAAGCCGCCCGGTTCTTAAACAGCCGCACATCATTAGCAAAACTCACCATCTTCAAGAGTCCAAAAACTAGAAGTGACCAGCGGATCCAGGTAACCTTGATATTTGCACATTTTCCTGAAAAAATAAAAGAACTCATGCAACTATTGAAGAGAAGGAAATTCTTTAAAATATGTTCATTGTTTGAGGTCTTATTAGTTAGTCTTGGCTAACTTTTAATAGAATGTATTCTATTAAATAACTGCTTCTTGATTTAAAAAAAACTGGCACATGAATTTTGTGATCAAAATACAGTCATTCAAAATATTTCATTGACATGAGAGGATGGGAGGGAAATAAGTCTTTTTAGGGTTTATTTCTGCAGGTTTTCATTTGAAGTGGGGGGAATTCTACACTGTGGCAAAAGAGATGAGCATGCAGAATTTCACCCCGAGTGGTGTGCACAGCTAGGGGAGGGAGTGTGTGGGGTTTTCCAATGTATTTTTCAATTGCTAAAATATTTAGAATGTGAAATTATTTTACTTCCAAACTTCAGGTTTTTAGTCCAGTATCAGTTCTAGTAGCAAGTGACGGTCTTTTCTTACAAATATTCAAGGACTTGTTTTTTTTTCTCTTTCATAGCACAAAAAAAACCCCCCAACAAAAACAACCCAACAACATAAAAACCAAGCATTTTTTCTATTTGTTTTCATTGCCATAAGAAAAGATTCATCCCCAAACTAAAAATAGGAGAAATCCCAGCCATCTGTGCTTTGTTTCAGGTAGCCAGGAGTTCAAGACTTAAACGTCTTTCTAGAAAATAGGTTGGAGATGAAGAACAATCGTTTTTCATCTGTACCCCTTCATTAAGACTGTAATTATAAGCCCACTTGCGGTATTCAAAGTACATAAACAGGAGATGTTTTGTAAGAGAAAAAAATCTCTCTAACGGACCTTGGAAACATTACATAGAGATACCACAGATCTAAGCAAAGGGACTTTAGAAAATCACAGTTTCAATAAAGACAAGTTGGGACGGTGATACTTTTTGTTTTTTAAAAAAAGAATTGCATGTGCCACTTATCTTTAAATTGAGCTGTATACTGACATCTTCTCGGAACCAGAAAATGGGATACTTTGTCTAAATACAGAGTTTGGCAATGGGTCAGGGAATTCAAAATCAGGACTATCCCAGAAAATTTGGGACTCACAGTTGTTCTGCTAAGAAAAGACTCCTTATCAGTACAATATGATTACAACTTCATTTCAAAAGCTGCTTATGAGTTGTATTTCTGTTACTGTTACCAACTTCAGGCAGGTAATTCTTTCTTGTGATTGCTTTGTTCAGAAGTTAGCAACTTGGGTATCTTAAGTAGGATGGCAGAAAAAATAATATTTAAGCCATGTACCATGGAAGCTCAGAGAAATATACAGTTTTGTCATTTAGAGCTAAAGATTCAATGTATTTATATTGCAGTGTGGTCATTATTATAGAAACATGTTTGTGGCTTTAAGGAACTTAGATAAAGAAGATATGTCTTGTGTTGGCTGTGTCTGGATGTGTTTCCAATTTTAATTGTACCATAGTATCCTAAATATAAAAGGGGAAAAAAATAAGCAAAGAGCCTGACCTGTAGGGGTGCAGTGGATAAAAGGTCCACCTGGAACACTAAGGTTGCTGGTTGGAAACCCTGGGCTTGCCCGGTCAAGGCACATATGGGAGTTGATGCTGTCCATCTCGAACACTAAGGTTGCTGGTTGGAAACCCTGGGCTTGCCTGATCAAGGCACATATGGGAGTTGATGTTACCTGCTCTTCCCCCCCCTCCCCTCTCTAAAATGAATAAATAAAATATTTTTAAAAAATAACCAAAGATATGGTGACATTATATCACAAGTGGCAGCTAAGTTTTTGCAATGGTTCTTTATGATTTTCCAAATCTAGTCACTATGTACTTTGAAGTTCATGTCTTGTAAGGTTGTCTTTGCATAAGGTGACAAAGGGGGCCAACAGCACTGTAGAGCTTGTCATTTTGGCTGTCTTACTGAGCCATCTGACCAAGATGGAAAACAGTTACAAGATTTGATATATACAATGAAAGTAGTCCAGATAGATGGTTACTATATGCTAAACTGACTGTGATGTGTTGGGATTAGTTACTTCTGACACACACACACACACACACACACACACACACGCACGCACACGCGCGCGCGTATACACAAATAGTCTCATTGTAACTCATAAACCAGAAATCAAAATGAGCCTTCCTATTAGTGAAGGATTCCCAGGAAAAGGGATAGTTTTTAGTTTCCAATAATAATCCTTATTTGGTGTCTAAAAATCCGAGATAAACACGGTGTACAGAGGTATGTTGTAGAATTGGGCACCTGAAACCTGTAGAATTATGTTAACCAGTGTCACATCGATAAAATTCAATCTAAAAAAAAACCCTAGACAAAATTAATGCTTTTTCCCTTGAAACCTGAGGCAGGGGTTGGGCTGGTGGGACCGAGGGCATGTGGCGGGGGTGGGGGTGGTAACAGCTGGCAGACCCACTTCCTAACAGTTCTGCTGTGTGGGAGACCCATGCTGCAAGTGGATCTTAATACCAGAACTGAAATGACCAGGTAGAAACTTGATCAATTACCACTTTTAACAGAAAAAATTTAACCCTTCTAAATGAATCACACTTGGGATAATTTGGTCCTTCTCTGGTGAGAGGGAAGCAGGAAAAAACCTTCAGAGTGCCGCGCTGAGCCAGGCACCTCACGCTGTACAGCTCCCCTTAGTCTCAGAGCAGCTCTGCAAAGCTTAATTAGCACCTCCACTTGATACCTGCGTAAACCAGGTTCGGCAGTTTCCCAAGATGTTATCTAAACAGTGAATGACAAATTTGGGGTTTAAACCCAGGGCCAGTCAGATCCCCAGCCTATGGGCTTTCCTTGGGCCACAAGGGCACAAGCAACTATCTTAAATTGATATTCAAATAGTACTCCTGGTCTTAGTAAAACAAAAGCTCTGATTTGGGCTTCTCACGGAAGAGTCTCCTTAACACCTGGCTCTATTGGCTGGGAGGACTCAGATCTCACATTTTCAATGACTGCCACAGGCTATGAACTGGAGGCAGGCACTCTGCTGGGCAGAGGCAGCAGTGCCCGCAGGGTGTGTCACCTTTCTTTGCCATGATGCACATCCCAAATGAAGGGGGGGGGGGAGGAGGTTGCTTTGGTGCACCCTCTCTGTGAGGAAAGAGCCTGAGACAAGGCTGCCCAGGGGGTGTCCTCGGACCACAACAGTTAGGGGCTGCAAGGGTAGAGAAGGAGAAAAGCGAAGATCCAGAATGGGTCAAGTGGCATGCCACCGAGTTAGGGTGACTGGGAGGAGAAACCAGGTGTAGCTGGGGCGGGGGGTGGGGGTGGGGGTGGTGGTAAAATGATGCTAACAGAAAACACTTTCTCCTAAGGACGTCCCTTCAAGGCTGCAGGACTGCAGTGTCCTGTCCCCTCTGGTTCTAAAGCCTCTCTGGCTTATGTTTGGCCCCTCTTCCAATTTCCCTGGCAAAGGGATAAGTCTTAGAGGGTTCTTTTTAAAACTTCCCTAAACTATTTGGGTAGGAGAAAATTTGAAGCCCAGGATCAGTGTAACTAGCTTTGGAACAAGGCACTACACACCCCCATTTCTTTTGATCCTTAACAAAAATCAGCTCAGGGACCTGAAATGTCTTGCCCAAAGCCAGAGAATTCATGTAGGTGGGAAGCGAATTCAGGTGTTTTGACTGGAAACCCTGTGGCTCTTTCCTCCAACTAGAAAATATGATATATATATAGGCATATACAGATTCTAAGGTGTGCTACGGATCCAGAAAGGTTTAGGTCTAGAGGTGATCTGCCTTGAACTTGGCATGACCATCAAGTGAACGTCAGGGACGGCTCTCGGCCTGCTACACTTGAGTCCACTCCAGAGGCTCACACTCTTATAAGAGGCAGCCTCCCATTTCTTTTTCCCAGTCCCTCTCTTCTGGGGTATATTATGAGTAATCCCTCTAAACATAAATCAGAGGGCTGGTGGGTGGTTTAGGAGGCCTGAAAAGAATGCATAGTAATAGGTTCTGTTTTTGTACAAAATATAATAATCATCTTTGCCAAAAGTATCCAAGAAATCCGTATGTCTCTACTTCCCCAGGGTTCTTGTTTCCAGTCCAACATGCCCATCCTCTTTGAGGTCTTGCCTGGCGTGCAGTTCTATAGCATACATGGTTGGCATAGAGATGCCACATGCTTATCACGGGCAGTACAAGCCAAGTTCCCTCTATATAGTGCAGGGGTCCCCAAACTACAGACCGCGGGCCGCATGCAGCCCCCGAGGCCATTTATCCGCCCCCGCCGCACTTCTGGAAGGGGCACCTCTTTCATTGGTGGTCAGTGAGAGGAGCATAGTTCCCATTGAAATACTGGTCAGTTTGTTGATTTAAATTTACTTGTTCTTTATTTTAAATATTGTATTTGTTCCCGTTTTGTTTTTTTACTTTAAAATAAGATATGTGCAGTGTGCATAGGGATTTGTTCATAGTTTTTTTTTATAGTGCGGCCCTCCAACGGTCTGAGGGACAGTGAACTGTCCCCCTCTGTAAAAAGTTTGGGGACCCCTGATATAGTGCATAGAAAGTCTCCTCTCCTCTGGCATCCTGGGGTAGAAGAAGAGAGTCACTCAACTTATTTCATTTCTTTAAAAGCATATCATGCTTAATTTGGGAGCTGGCTTAGAGTTTGCTTAATTTAGACTCCTCATTTTGGAGGTGAGGGAAGCGAGCTGAAATGACTTGCCCAAGGTCTATGTCGCTAGTCATAGCAAGGGATCAAGTTTATTTCTCCTGACTCCCAGTCCAGTGCTCTTTCCTCTGTATCATAATAATTGTTAATACTGAGAAGAGGGTGGGAAAACAAACTATTACCCCTATTTTACAGATAGAAAAATAGAGGGCATAATTCAGTTTAGCGACAACTGCCACTCCGAAAGTTATGAAAATGATTAAATCTGTGAAAGTGATTTATCAGCTCCTTGGGATTAACAATTTTCCTTACTCCTGCTACACACAAATATGCAGGGCTTGGTGTTACAGTGAATGTACTGGGAAGCCCAAAGGCTTTGCATCTTGCAGATTGTATTATTTCACCCTGTACAAAAGTAAAAAAGGGGAGGAGAATGTGGTCCCTATTGGTATGAAGCCTAGTATCCAAACAGATTATACATTTATGGAATCTCTTAAGAAGATAAAGTGTGTATTTGTATGTCAGAATTGTCACAGCCAAGCCGCACACGAGAAAACTGATAACAGGGGGAACCGTAAGCAGCAGTCCTGGTGGATTTCCCTCTACAGACCAAGATTTTTTTTTTCTTACAAATTGTTATAGTTTCCACACTTGAATTTGGTACTACCCTGGAAGCAGCTCTAGCAAAAATACCCTGATGTGCAGGAACAGTTATGCGAACTATACAGTTTTGATGACAGTTCTAAAAACTTAATGGGAAAGTGGGAATTCACATGGATTGAGCTCTCTGTGCTGAGTTCTGCGCTAGGGCCTTTCACATAGCTTTTTTTATTTAACCTCTGATATCAAGGTTCTGAGCACTATTTTCCTGATGAGGAAGCCGAAATCCTTCTGCATTTAAGGAACTTATTGAAGGAGGCAATGCCAAAAAGTGGTGTTTTTTTTTATTCAACATATTTGACTGTACTTAAATGATGTGTCTGGCACTGGACTACATGCTGGTGATATCAAGTTAAGTAAGAAATGGTGTTTGTTTTGAAGAAGCTCACAGCCTAATGACATTCATTTCCACTTAATGTGGGAACTCTGTTCCTCAGAGATTATTTAATAGCAGATAAGCTATTTAAGAAGTGAATTCTAAAATATTTACTATAGAACACATATCTTAAAGGTTGGAAAGGGTTAGGGAAAAATAAATTCTAAGATAGGGAAATATAGGGCTAGGGTTTACAGAGTGGGAAACTGAAGGAGTCTGACCGAAAGTTGGCATTCACGACATGCAGAATAAAATGGGCGAGAGGATGGAGGAGAAAGTGACCCACATCAAATGGCCAGCCAACCTGAACTCTTCTCTGGCTATAAGTTTCATACTGTATTGAGGGATAATGTGAACAATTACGATAACTTGGTGGTACAGGACACTGGTATAAAACCTTAAGGGTTTTTGGCTGTAGACAAACAGATGTAGAAGACGGAGCCCAACCCAAGGCAAGTTCAGAACCAACAATGGGCTAGGCTTGGCCATTGGATGGGAGAGGGGAAGGAGGAAAGAAAAAAAAATGGGGGTGGTATCTCTAGAGGTAAGAGAATTCAGGAATTAGCTGTCCGAGTAGGTGGATTTATGGTGAGCTTGTTTTTCAAAGGTTTAGATATTGTAAATGTGCCCATCCAAGTGGGGGGGCATTCCTTGGAAATGTTATGTTCCTTAAAGAACAAATCAAGATACATTGGGTCTAAAAAAAGATTTGTGCTCTTCTGACAGTGGAAGAAGATGAAGGGAGGGTGGTCTGAAAAACATCATTTATAGGTTAAACTATTCAAAGTTCCAAGCTATTTTAATGGTTTTATGGAGACAGTAGGGCTATCCTGGAAAACCCAGGAAGCCTGGGGACCATGTCTTCAGGGAACTGGCAGCCTGATGAGAGGGATCTTGCTCCTACAAGTATTTGAAAGAGCGTCTCTAAGAATGAGTGTGAAGGGGCACAGAACAGAAGATCTCAGCAGATCCTGGATGATTAATGAAGAGGTAGGAATCAGGGCAGATGACAGGTAAAAGGTGACCAGACACTCTAGAAGAGAACCAGAAGCAAACTGGGTCACACAGTTCCAAGAAGATAGTCTCTGCTAAGAAGTAAAAAATGCTTAGGCTCGCAGACAGACGGGTCAGACGGGTGAAAGAAAGGCCACTGGTACCCTCAGAAAGCAGTGTGGGTGGAACGGGAAGCTGGGAAACCATAGTGGGTGGTGGCGCCATGGGGTGGAAGACCAGAGCCCGGACAGGCCTCCTGATCTCCATGCGCTCAGTGAACGCAGGACCAGCCAGCCGCCAGACCTGGTCCTCGTTAGACATCCATTTTGAAGTCTAGCTGCCTGCCTGGGTCAGCCTGGGGATGGCCAGGGTGAGGAAGGAGCAAAGCATGTGGCCTTTGGAGTCGACCTTAATCCTTCCTCAGACAGAAACAACTGTGTCACCACGGGAAGGAGATTTCATCTTTAAAAATTTCTTTATATTTAAAATGGAACTACTTCGACTAATCTCATAAGTTGGTTTTTAAAATTTTCCTTTAAGGACTAAAACGGGATAAAATATGGCTGGAGTCTTGGAATTCTTCAGAAATTTCTAGAAGCTGTCTTTGAAGATGTTGGTGGGGGTTGGGGGTCTGGGGAGATGGAACATGATAAAAGGAGCTCCAGCGACCCACACTCTACTCTTACCAGGTCTCGTGGAGATTTCTGTTTAGCAAGGTTTCAGGCTCGGTTAATTCAGTATACAAAAGTCAAATTGGATTCTTATACACTAGTAGAAATCGATTGGAAAATAAAACCAATTCCAATATAGTAGTACCAAAAGACATAAAATACTTGGGAATAAATCCAACAAAAGGTGTCTGAGACCTCTACACTGAAAAGTACTAAGCATGGCTGAGAGAAATTAAATAAGACCTAATAGGTGGCAAAATATAATTGTGATATGACTCAATTTTGTTAAGGTAACAATTCTGCGCCAATTGTTCGTTAGAGACAATGAACTTCCAAATAAAATACCAGTAGGCTTTTGCTTTACTTTTTAAAATTATTATTATTTCTAAAATTTATATTGAAGTAAGAAAGACCTAGAATAACCAAAATATCATTTAGGGACTTCTAAGAAAAAGTTGTATACTCACAACTATAAACCTACTTTTGCTGACCCCGCATATAAATATTTGTGTATATATATTAGTACAATAGATATATATCATATAAGTATATATATTTAGCATATATATGCTAAAACAAAGTTGTATATCTTAAATATTTGAGATCTATGTCATTTATGCCTCAATAAAGTGGTTCTAGAGGGATGGGGGCGATGGGGTCTGATGTATCTAATGCAACCCGCGGGCACAATAAAAATATTGAAACTGTCCTAGAAGGGGAGTTAGGGAGAGTGAGCCTGCACTTTGCTTTCCTGTTTGGCTGTTTAGTGTCTGCATTTCCCTCAGGCTGGGGGAGGGAGTGGAAGAAGGAACAAAGCCTAGTGCCTAACAGCTGTCTCATTAAAAAAAAAGCAAAAAACAAAAAACAACCCAGAGCGTTCTTGCCCACTGCACAGAGCTCTAAGCAAAGAGGGACCTTCTCTGTGACACGGGCCAGCTGCATGGGCTATTGGCCAATGCATCACATAGGGCAAGGCACTCAAAGGGGGCTGCTCTTGCAGTTTAATGCTCTGCAGCCAACATATTGAAATGCTTAATAATTTTACCTTTGAGTGTGTGTTTTGTAAGTGAAGTGTGATGGGACTTGGGGTGCGCTGGGAACTCGGACCCTTGGCTCATGCAGGGTAGAGCCTCCAGCAGATACCAGGCGAGGAGTTCTGGGCTGCTGGCCCCTCCCTTGCCCCTGCCCCGTGAACACGGCTGTCCTCCGCGCTCCTCCAGCAGGCAGAACTTACTGACAGACCCGGGGAGGGGAAGCGCTGGGCGTACAGCCCCGCGACTGAGTCACGGGCTGGGGTCTGCCCCAGGTTCCTGTGAGGGTCTGAATTTGCCGGCGCGAGAATTCCTACATCTTAGGGATGACAAAATTAAATGACGAGTAAAACACACCATGACAGATGGAGAGAAATAGCGCGGAAGAAAGGAAAAGGCCTTTCCCCTGCTTTTTGAACAAAGGGCTCCATTTTCATTGTGCGCTGGGCCGGGCAAATTCTGTCACAGAGCAGCCTCCTTGAGGTGACCACACGCATTCCACACCCGGGCTGTCCCTGCGCTCCAGCTCTGGATTGCCACAAATAGAGGACCTGGTCTGGTTTTGCACCAGAAAGCTTCCACCCACCACAGGGGAAAGATTTGGCTCAAACTACCCTGCCCTGCTGAGACAGAGACTAAAGTGGTTCTAGTGAAAGTCTGGAATGTAGGACCGACTTGCTCTCCAGAGCAGGATGTACATAGTAGGGAAGAAGCAACGAGAGTCCCTAGATTGTTCTCGATGCAGATCTCCCTGTTCTTTGATTTCCTCTACAGTGTGGAATGTAGAGGTGAAAGTCCCAATTTGGTGTTTTGAAAAAAGTCACCATGACGACAGCCAAATCCATAGAGAGGGTAGTAAAATGAATCAAATTTGATTTCTTTTTCTTTTCTTTTTTTACAAATATGATCCAAAAATATTTTTCTTTAACAAAGATTTCACACATCATGTGTTTAATGGGACACAAAATGTTATATAAAGCAATCCAGTAAATAAATTTTTACAATTTATGTTTCAGATCATAGAGTTATTCTTTGAAATCTGTATATATTCTTGTGACATTTTCAAAAGCAGATCTTGACAGGAATTTGATCAACTGATCCTACAGGATAAGCTCTATAGCAAGGGTCAGGAAACTTTTTGGCTGAGAGAGCCATGAACGCCATATGTTTTAAAATGTAATTCCGTGAGAGCCATACAACAACGGTGTACATCACGCATTATCCAATAAAAATTTGGTGTTGTCCTGGAGGACAGCTGTGATTGGCTCCAGCCACCCGCAACCATGAACATGAGCGGTAGGAAATGAATGGATTGTAATACATGAGAATGTTTTATATTTTTAACATTATTATTATTTTTATTAAAGATTTGTCTGCGAGCCAGATGCAGCCATCAAAAGAGCGCCATCTGGCTCTCGAGCCATAGGTTCCTGACCCCTGTTCTATAGGATTCAGATTCAAATTCAGCAGCATCTTCTTTTAGTTCTGTAGTTAGAATTTTTTCAAACTCCTGCTGCACAGATCTAGCTGCAGCAAAAGGAGCCGACCTGCATCTGCCCAGGCCTCTCAGAGATGAGTGGCTCCCCTTTGATTTGTCAGTTCTTGCCTCCAGCTTTCTCCACATAGTCCAACTCAGCTTTAAAAGCTTATTCTAAAAGGGCAAGAGCAGATAGGAGCTCTTTTTAGGAAACATACTCCATAAATCTGTTTAATTTAGGGATTTAGAAATAAAAATAAACTTGGAAAGTTTCATTAAAATGAGTCAGGGTGTGATAGAAATGTGGGACTAATATTTGACTCCATGGGCTGGAGAATGAACCGGCAGAAGCTTGTGCACCTCTATGTACACGAGGAGGAAAGTGCTTTTCCTTCTGCCCCGTGGGAGGGCCTCCCAGCCAGCTGCCCAACTGTTCTTCAAGGCAGGATGCAGCAGTATAGTCTTCAAGGGCACTGGCTGGGCAATGAGGAGGCCTGGGTTCTAAACTCTCGTCTCTAATTATTGTGAGACTTTGGGTACATAGTTTAACCTCTGAGGAGATGCCAGTGTATGCCCTGCTCTATCAGCATATATGCAAGTGCCTCTTAATAAAAGTGTTGTGCGCATGTATGTGACATGTGAGAACATTATAACCTATCTTGCTCTTTGCTCCTCTCCTAACCTGGCAGAGAAGGGTCGGATCTGGCAGTTCTTTGCAAAGTGAAAGCTACGTCCTCAGCGGAGTCCGAGCTGTGCATCTGGGCAAACTCAGGGAGGGAACAGAGGCTTACTGCGTTTTTGCACAAAGGAAACCAGCTATATTCCTTAGCGTCGGGGAAACCAGGTTTATCGAGACCAGCCATGTTCGCTAGCCTGTAGGCCGGCACTCGGCTCATTGAGCAGAGAGTCCTGCAGCTCAAAGAGCTACAAAGTTCAGGCAGGTAAAACAATCAAGGGGAAGGAAGAGGACCTGCCCTGTTGAAAGGCACAACAGATTGTTGCCACATGGGGATGTGAGTCCAGCTTGGCCCGATCTGCTGAGTTTTGCTCAGGAGAGACCTGAAATCTGGACTATTAACATTTAAAATATCAAAAATTTAAATTTATTATTTTTTTAGAGAGAAGAAGGGAGAGAGGAAGAGAAACATCGCTTTGTTGCTGCACTCATTTATGCATTCATTGCTTGATACTTGTATGTGCCCCGACCAGGGATCAAACCCAGGATTGAACGTGCAACCTTGGCGTATCAGGAGGATGTTCTAACCAACCGATCTTCCCGGCTAGGGCCCACAATTTCAAATAATGCCAATCAAATCACATTGAAAGGACAGCATAATCCAAAATGAGACAGGTTAGCAGGTTGGGTGGGTCAATGACAGAAACTCCACTTAAGACAGGGAAGCAGTACAGCAGCGCAGCCCTGTGCCCTGCTTCCCTCAGAGAGTGCTGGGAGGAGGCAAGCCCCTGGAGCGTCTCTGTCCAGCAGCGTGTCTCCTGCCCCCAGCCTCACCTCTCTGTCTCCCTCCCTGGGGCCGGAAAGCCTTGTTCCTATAACCCATTCCTTTTCCCAAAACCATTCTTTTTTTTTTTTTTTTTGTATTTTTCTGAAGCTGGAAACAGGGAGAGACAGTTAGACAGACTACCGCATGCGCCCGACCAGGATCCACCCAGCACGCCCACCAGGGTCGCTCTGCTCCTGGGGGGGGGGGGGGCGTCGCTCTGCCGAGACCAGAGCCACTCTAGCACCTGGGGCAGAGGCCAAGGAGCCATCCCCAGCGCCCGGGCCATCCCTGTTCCAATGGAGCCCGGGCTGCGGGAGGGGAAGAGAGAGACAGAGAGGAAGGAGGGGAGGGGGGTGGAGAAGCAAATGGGCGCTTCTCCTATGTGCCCTGGCCGGGAATCGAACCCAGGTCCCCCGCACGCCAGGCCGACGCTTTACCGCTGAACCAACCGGCCAGGGCCCAAAAGCCATTCTTGTGGCTAGTCCTTACCCACGCTTCCAGGGCCCGGCTTTCAAAACTCAAAAGCCAAAAAAAGACATTTTTCCCTGTGCATTCTGCTTTCCTGAGGCCATGAAAAATGCTCAGCTCACCTAAGGAGAGGAGGTGATTAAGGGTAAACAGGTAATACTAGCTAATGGACACCCAGCCCAGGGCTCATACTGGAGGAAGGAACATCACACACAGCCTCAGCGGCCTGAAGGGGGGGTGTTGTGCTTGAGAAGTCAGGACTAGTTTGGTATAGTTGGCTGTTGTCCAGGGCACATGGCAGGACAGGAGACTGGAAAGGCAGATGAAACAAAACTCAATATGAAAAAAATTAATTAGCTCAGATGTGTGATTTTTGTAAAGTTAGTGACCCAATTCTGCATCTGTTCTATGTAATTTCTCATTTATGCACTTTAAAGTGACCTAAAGGGCTCAGAAACCATGATCTGGAAACCACGCCCACCCTAAATTGGGTGGTCTTAACCTCTACAAAGCTGATACTGGTTGAACTCATTTGAAGGCATTAAATAACCCCAGACTTCACTGAGAGGCGTGCCACAGTTGTTAGCAAGCCTTCTTCTCTTCCAGGGACTGCTACTGCATTCCGCCTGCCCTCCCCCCATTCCAATGCCCTTCTTTAGTTCCCTAGGCTCCCCCAAATTCTTCTTCCCCAGTGATCTTTTCAACTCCATCTTTTGTACTCAGGCAGACCCCTGAGGACCTGTTCTCCTGTCTGCCCTCTCAAGTAGAGGATATGTTTTCAATAACAAATCTCCTAAGTTCAGTACTGAAAACAGAGGCAGGGGCAATCCAAGCGATTCTGTTTCAGAAAGAGCTGATGAAAGCCTTAGGTCAGAGGTGACACTGAGCATTGAGGAAGAGGGAGAGGTGAGACTTTCAGAAATAACCATTGGATATGTGGGTGGGATGGTGGGCAGTGAGAGATTGCCCAGAATCGAAGGACTTTAGTATTTTACCCTCCACCATCTTCTGTGGGCTCTTGCATACATGCTATTTTCTCTCCCTGGAAGGATGTGCACCCACACTTACCTCCTTGGAATCCTGGTCTTCCCTCGTGATCTCCATGAAGCCCTCCTTGATTGTCCCAGAGAGAAGGGCCCTTTTCCTCCTCTTTCTCTCCACAGCATTTTGTCCACATGGTCAATATCACAGCCAGTTGTATATAACACAAATGTTCATGTAGTTGACCATATCAAGGCATTGTGCCATCTGTGATGAAATAGCTACTTCAAAGTAGAACAGTTGAAAAAAATTGTCCATTGAAAGAAGCACATTTACTGTATTCCCTTGATTTATAATTAACCAAAGCATCTTCTCATCTTTTTTTTTTTTTAATCATAGTTCTGGTGGGGCATGTTAATAATTTTTACTACTCATTTCTCTGATAAGATTTATGTAAAGGTCTCAGATGATCCCGGCCTGCTCCTTCCTTTGGCTTCAGAGTAAACAATCTCTGAACTCCAGAATCTCCTGAGACACGACATCTGAGCTTCTAAAGGACTCATAATCTTAAAACCCGTGGTAATCTCACTCCAGCTCAGCTGGTTCCAATTAACCTCTTTGCCAGCTATCTGTGTGTACATGCTTTAGTAATGCAGCCTATTAAAAGGGGCCAGGTGTCTCTAGCCACACTGGACGCCTGTGATAACGTGGTGTAGCTCATATATGCTCTGGATTGACTTACACAGGCTTTTTCAGTTAATGCTTTTTCTAAACATTCACCAGGGCTTCAGTAGCCCTTTAGGACCAATGCCTTTGTGAAAACACTCAGAAAAAAAAAAATTCCGAATTCATGTTTTACACTATCACCAAGAGTACTCTACACCTAGTGTTAGAAGTCTAATGATTCTGTGCAGCCAGAGAGACTGCCTTCCTGGAGGCAGTTCCTGACTCCCACCTCCTTCCTCTGAGCAACGTCAATCCCTTTGCTCTTCCACCTTTATAATTTGCATACTCCTTTCCTGTGGTGCTTATCACATAAAGCCTTGCTTTATGGTATTTGTGTCTTTCTCTCTAGCTGTATCATTAGCTCCTTAAAAGGCAGAGCTAATATTCAGTGTCCTTCCTACCTGCTCCCCTCCCCTAGTACCCGTACTGGAATCCTAAACCCATGCTTTGCACTTAGTTGGACTTCAGGGTTCTAGAAAAGTTAGTGAACTAATCATATACAGAATTTGGGTCATTTTTTTCCCCATGAAAGCGTCACCTGTTTTTGCCCACATTGAAAGCCCTCAGCCTCTTTTCTACTCACTCCTACTTGCACCCGATAGTTTATCCCCATCTGTCTAGCATTTCCCTCCACTTCTAAAATGCTTCTCAATCTGCTGCAACCCTGGTACCTGCACCATCATTCCCTCTTTTGACTCATTCTTAAAGTTGTTTGGTCAGGCTAGTTGCTGAGTTCAGCACTCTTCCATTTGGAGAACTGTCCTATCTCTCCCGGTTTCTCCAGTCCTGATGACGCCCCCCCCCCCCCCCCCCCCCCCCCCCCCCCCCGCCACGGGTCAGCGCATGGTATCTCTACAAGAGAGAAAGCCTTACGAAGTCTCCCTCAGCAAAGGAAATGATTATCTCAGAACCAAAAGTAGCTACGTGCAGTGAGTGCCCCCTAAAGTCTCTCTTGAAACAGAAGCACAATGTATTTGCTCTCTCTCTGGGTTCTTTCCTTAGACCAGGGGTAGTCAACCTTTTCATACCTACTGCCCACTTTTGTATCTCTGTGAGTAGTAAAATTTTCTAACCGCCCACCGGTTCCACAGTAATCATGATTTAGAAAGTAGGGAAGTAACTTTACTTTATAAAATTTATAAAGCAGTGTTACAGCAAGTTAAAGCATATAATAATAATTACTTACCAAGTACTTTATGTCAGATTTTTGCTAAGTTTAGCAGAATAAATCTTTATAAAACAACTTACTATAGTTAAATCTATCTTTTTATTTATACTTTGGGTGCTCCGCTACCATCCACCAGGAAAGCTGCAACGTTTTCCCATTATTCCTAAATTTAAGTGTATGCCATAAATTAGTGCTTGTATAACGTGTGTACCCTGTTACTTTTCATGCAAAGTGTTCCTGATGATAATCATCCTGATTCCTAACTCTGCCCAGCACAAGTCTGTGGTGCTTTCACCACCATGTCCTCTACTGATCACGTCATCCTCTGAATGGTGGGAGGCCAGGGGTCATTAGCCCCATTTTACAGATGCACAATCTGTGGCTGGGAGAGAGGTTTTGTGGTTTCAAAACTGCCACGGATTGTAAATGGTTGTGGTGGGTGGAGGCAGAAGTACTCTACCCACAGCTTCCTAAGATTTTCCACTTTCTCAAGCTTTTGTCAAATTTGTCGTGAGCAGCATTGGCAGCAGGCCAACTTTAGTTCCTTGGAAGTTTACTCATCCACTTAAGGAGGCTTCCCTATTTTTTAGGATTTAAACTCTTCTCATTGAATACATCAGATTTACATTTTAAAGAGGAAACCACTCTTATAGTCTTGTTCGCTTTTGTTAATCTTTGTAACAATTTCAGCAGGAGGCTAACGGGTATATATGGAGCACTACTTTTTGCCCCTTCCGCTAGACAGAGGAAGCTGGCCCAGGCTGGGAGATGGTAGGGGATGGGGGAGGGAGTGGGAGGGGGCCTGGAATCTAGCCCAAGCTCTGCTGAAGGGGCGCCTTTTTCAAACTTTCATTTCCCAGAGGTGAGAAGCCTTTTTCTAAATCACATAAATGAGCCACAGAGGTTAGTGGGAGTGCAGCCAGGCAGGAACTGGAGGAGAGAGGCTGGATCCAGAGGTCCCCAAACTTTTTACACAGGGGGCCAGTTCACTGTCCCTCAGACTGTTGGAGGGCCGCCACATACAGTGCTCCTCTCACTGACCACCAATGAAAGAGGTGCCCCTTCCGGGAGTGCGGCGGGGGCCGGATAAATGGCCTCAGGGGGCCACATGCGGCCCGCGGGCTGTAGTTTGGGGATGCCTGGAGCCGGAACTGGGTGACATGGGAATAAAGACATGCTAGAGATGTCACCAAGGATGCACACCGAGGGCTAACTGTGGTTGAGGGCAATTAGAGGAAAACAAAGGCAGGAGCCATGACCTGGGCGGGGAGATATGGAAAGCTTTATGGAGAAGAGACAGGGATTTGGAAAGCGTGTAACCCCAGCTAAATGAGAGAAGCAGTCCCATGCCCTGGCAGCCCCTACAGTCCTACCTAGTGATTGCTCAAGGAGCCTCCAGCTTTTGGAAGTAGCTCAGCTATAAAATGTTAGCTACCCGGTACAAAGGACAGGAGAGGGAAGAAAGCAAGAAGCAGTAGAGAGGATAAGAGTACGCTTCTGAGCCACAGTACCTGAGTCACTTGGGTAAGCTGCTCCTAGCTACCTTTCAGACCTCTGTAGCGATTAAATACTCTGTAGAGTATTACCTACAAAGTGCTTAGAATAGTGCTTGACATACAGTAAGTGCTCAATGAGTGCTAGCTGTTAGTATGGGTTTCCAATAATATTGCATAATTTTTTTGTTTTGTGAGCGCATCAGTACTTTGTTGTTGGTCCCAGCTGTGTGGTTGCCTGCTGTTTTCAGACTCGGGAGATGAGGTGGCCGTTGTAATTGCTGACCTTGTCAGAATGTGAAACTGGATGATATATAAATAGCAAAATAAAAAATCATCCCTACATAAATAAATATCTGCCTGTGTGTAAAGTTACTGATATGTACACATCTATACACAAAATGCTTGTTGTGATCCACAAGTAGTACTAACACCCATAGATTAAAAGTTGTTTGTTATATTCTAAGAGATACCATGAAAGGTCAGGGGAAGAGGGCATGAGTTGCTGCTGTTTTTACATGGTTTACCGCTTTGGGATGACATTTAGAGGAAAATATTGCAAAGAAAATGGTGCTGTTTGGGACTGGCCTTGGTTCCCTGGGCTCAGGCACTGGGGCACAGTGTCTAAGAAGCCAAGGTCTGTTTGGATTTCCCACGTCATGACAGAGGGGCAAAGCCCTGCTGGGACCAACCCAAGAGCCAACAACAGTCTTTGGAGCTGCACCCTTCCCAAAAGTGCTTATGGTTCAGGCTCTGGGGGTCCCAGAAGAGCAATTTCATTACTAAGGGAAACTTCCAGAGAGTCTCCCCTCACTCTTAGAGAATCACCCCCTGCTCTGCCCTGCTCCGGACTGAAAGACACACAGAGGCCTGTTATTGTGTCTCACCCTAAAGTGTAGGAGGTTGGGGCCATCACTCCCAATTTGACTCTCAGTAAAATTGGGACTTTTGGGCAAGTCACTTGATCTCTCCACATCTGTAAAATGGATATAAGAATAAAATCTTCATGGGACTGTGAAGGCTTAGCTGTAACCAGGCAAAGGTTGGCATTCAATAAAAGGTAGCCATTAGAGTCAGGACGCGTTGCAACCACTGATGCTGCAGGGGGGGTGGGGGGTGGGGGGGCAGGGGCTGCTGCTGAAGGCCCATCCAAAATTCACATATAATGAAAGCGACCATAAAACTTAGTGTCTAAATCCCGGGCACTTTTGAGGGTAAAAGGAGTGCTCGTAATAATGGTGCTGGGACCACAGGCCCAAACTGGGACTGTCCATGATTCTCTACTCACCCCTCACTGCTTACCTCCAAGGCCAAGCTCTCTGACTACCTCTTTCTTTTCTCTCTCTCTCTCTCTTTTTTTTTTTTTTTTTGTATTTTTCTGAAGCTGGAAACGGGGAGGCAGTCAGACAGACTCTCACATGCACCCGACCAGGATCCACCCAGCATGCCCACCAGGGGGCGATGCTCTGCCCATCTGGGGCGTTGCTCTGTTGCAACCAGAGCCATTCTAGTGCCTGAGGCAGAGGCCATAGAGCCATCCTCAGTGCCGGGGCCAACTTTGTTCCAATGGAGTCTTGGCTGCGGGAAGGGAAGAGAAAGACAGAGAGGAAGGAGAGGGGGAGGGGTGGAGAAGCAGATGGGCGCTTCTCCTGTGTGCCCTGGCTGGGAATCGAACCTGAGACTCCTGCACGCCAGGCCGATGCTCTACCACTGAGCCAACCGGCCAGGGCGACTACCTCTTTCTTCAAAACATAGTTCTTAGTGAAATGTTTTTCTTTTTCTTGATGTCTTTCCTTTGAAGGATATTTATTTTACCATTAAGGTTAGCTGTCACTTACTAGGGAATACACATGTGTTAGTTATTGTAGATTAAGGAAATAAGCTCTAAAATCCTCATCCACCATAGGAGTTAAGTGCTACCTCCATTACACAGCTTATAGAACCTGATGCTTGTGGGGGTTAAATAACCTGTCCAACCGAGGTTATAGGCCTTGTAAACGGTATGTTGGGGATATACCATATAGACTAAAGCCTGTGACCTTACTGGATCAGATGGATAGAGGTGGACCTAGAATGATTTATGTAGGGCCCTCACTCCTACCACTCACTTGCTGGACTTACAGGGTGGGTGTATATCTTCCTCCCACATACACACTAATTCCCAAGCACTCAGGTCAGAGAAGTGGGCTGAAGAACATTGGCTGCTTTCTGATTTCCACAGAAATGGGGGCTTCATACATATAGGTTTCTTTGTAAATAGAATCATGTGAAGTTTTCATAAGACCTAAAGATTATGTAGCTAAGCTGACAAAAGATTTTATCCTTATTTTTTTTCCATTTTAGATATTCCCATTGTGGGGGTAGCAAGCAGTAAAGTACCTCTAGACCCTGATGTTCTTTTTTTTTTTTTGTAACAGAGATGGAGAGGGTAGGACAGATAGGGACAACAGACAGGAAGGGAGAGAGATACGAAGCATCAATTCTTTTTTGCAGCTCCTTAGTTGTTCATTGATTGCTTTCTCACATGTGCCATGACCAGGGGGGTGGGTGAGGCTACAGTAGAACGAGTGACCCCTTGCTCAAGCCAGCAACCTTGGGCATCAAGCAAGGAAACTTTGGGTTCAAGCCAGCGACCATGAGGTGATGTCTATGATCTCACACTTAAGCCAGTGACCCTGCACTCAAGCTGGTGAGCCCGTATTCAGGCCAGATGAGCCCATGCTCAAGCCAGTGACCTCGGAGTTTCGAACTTGGGTCCTCTGTGTCTCAGTCTGACACTCTACCCACTGCGCCACCCCCTGGTCAGGCTAGACCCTGATGCTCTTTATTGACAAGTTGTATGGAAACACTTCTTTCAAGGATGCTTATTCCTGAATCTGCCATGGTGAGACAGACACACTGCCCTACCCACTAAGTGTCTATTGGTAGAAAACATCTGACTGTCTGGTTCCATGGTAGGGCTCCCATAAAAGTAGGGAATGGTACTCAGAATTGAGCTAAATTATTTGGGTAAATTTATCATTTCTGGGGCCATAATTTTCAGAGGAGGGTTTCAATGGTGTAAGAAAATGATTGCTTCCTGCAGCGCTGGCCACGTAAAATGAGCTCTTTTGCAAGCACATTACTTGTTCATCATTGCAGAGCTTGTCACCTCTGGGGTGCTCATCCAGGAGTTATCTCATTACACACATCATGTCGTTGCAAATGGAAAGTTTCCTCTGCACCTGCTGGCTGATTTCTTAGGATGATAATAATAGTGTCCATGTAGAACTTGGTAACAATACCAGGGAAGTTAATTTTTTGTCTCAACTAAACTTGAGCTTCAGGGATGGTTTCCATCCAGGAGATTAAGGGTTTCCAAACTTTCAACAGTGGCATTGGTGCCAGTCCTGAGGAATGGGAACACCAGTAAGCCTCCCTCCCCACCCACTTTTAAGCATAACAAACTGAAAATAAAGTCTATTCTTAAATATTCTGTTGAGTAAAGATTCCCCTGAGTTACTTTAACTGGCGGTAAGTGTCCTTTATGTTGCATGTCATGAGTGACTTTTATGAGTAATGGTGGCAGTCACTTCAGGTGAGCCTACTTGCATGCACAGGGGCCCAGTCCCCCACTTCGTTCCCCTCAACAGGTCATGAAACGATGCGAAAGTTTACAGCCCAGCTGTTCCAGATAGCCTTGGCACAAGTAACGCCCGCCCCAGACTGCTGGAATAGTGCCCGCCCAATCAAGAAAGAGGGCATTTTCCCACTTTAAGTAAGAACTTTACCTTCTTAACCATCAAAGTCTTTGTAGATACTCTTCTCACCTCCTGGAATAAATCGTCCTTTTTCCCTCTCTTCTGGAAAATACCTACTATTTTTAAAAGTCAGTTTAAGAGGGGGCACCTAACCTTATCTAGAAGAGGTTTTCTGTTACATACTCCCATAGGACCCTGCATGCTCCCTTTGATAAACCTCATCTCATTTTTATACTTATTACTAGATCAAGGCTTGCCTTCACTACTTGGTCACGAGCTCTAGGGAGAAGGCTGCCAGCTGTGTTCCTGCCGTGCGTACCACCTGGCCCAGTATCTAGCACAGAGACCCTCAGGGAAAGAGTGGAGCCCCTGGCTGTGCGGAGGACATGTCCAATCCACTGCTGTGGTGTGCTTCCCTGAGATGGAGATGCTTTTTCTCTTTCTCTCCAGGATTTTCACTCTTGATTTCAAGGACTGTGCACCTCTACCTTGCTCTTAAACTCTAGAATTAAAAGGAACCTTAAGCAAAATTATGCCATTTATATCACATTACAGTGTATATAGATATTTCACCTAAGTTATCACAAGGCAAGGAAGTTTCTAATACCTCCATATTACTGACAAAGGAACTGAAGGGTCAGAGTGGTGTAGTAAGTCACACAGTGTGGGGCAGAGCTGTAAAGTGAATTATTCCCCATTATGATAGTACAACTCCAGTGTCAGAAAAACTGTAACAAGGCTGTATTCCACTTCCAAGTTCAACTGGTCACAGATCATTCGAGCCTTCTTCAAATGTTACTTCTTAAGAATTCACCTATTGCTTCTTTGCAAGTTGCCCTGACTTATAGAAATTTTGATTATTTTATTGGCATGCTCACGGCTGGCCCCAAATCTCCCATATTCTCTATTCCACCCATTCTCTGAGGAGCCGTTTGCATGTGCTGGCCTTTCTGTTTGCTTCTCTGTCCTCCAGCTGAGTCACTAACTTCTGTATCTAATCTCTATTTGCCCTTCTGAGTCTCCAAGTATATCTCTTTATCATCCCCTGAGGCCTCCTGTGTGTACCATATTCAACTTTGGAGCCCTCCTTAAGTAAGGTCTAGAGCACCTCTCTGACATCAGCTATATAGTCACAGGGTCTTTCCTAAACCACCACCAAACGTGTGACTCTCCTATACAGCCTAACTGCTCATTTCAATGAAATCACCAAAACATCGCTTTCTTTGGAATTGCTTTCAGAAATCTGTGGACCCTCATTTTTAACAACTTCAGTAACTTCAGCTTCAAGTTGGTATATGACACATAGGCTACAGCTTTGACTTATCACCACCAAATTTCCAGAATTGATAGATCTTATTTTAAAATCTGTAACTGAATTACAAAATAAGAAGAGATGCCCTGATAAAGGGA
The DNA here is from genome assembly GCF_036850995.1 of Saccopteryx leptura. NCBI lineage: Eukaryota > Metazoa > Chordata > Mammalia > Chiroptera > Emballonuridae > Saccopteryx > Saccopteryx leptura. Next base: position 68,648,254 of record NC_089508.1, read on the forward strand.
GCAAATAAAAATACAGACAGGAAGTAAGAGTACCCCTACAAAGGCAGAACAAAACCCAAGGAAACTCCACACCTAGAGAAAGTGAATTTATAAGAGCAGGAGAAAACCAGGGGCAACCAGCAGATTTGGGGAACTGCCTTCAGGAGTTCGCATGCATCTTCTTTCCCCTTACCCAGCAGCAGCTAAAGTGGGGCTCTACCCACAGACACTATTGGTGTATATTGGTATAGAGGGAGGCGGCTGGAGATGCTGTGTGGACCCAAACCCAGAAGCCCAACTGCTGAGATATGCTGACTTGTGGCATGTTCCACCCTCTACTTACTATTCCTGACAACAGGTTGAAGTATAACCTGCAGCAAAATATCCTGCCTCCTCTCATCCTCCTCCAAAAGATGAGCAAACAGAAGCAACCACCTGGCTTAAGAGGAAATTTCAGCCACAAAAATGAGCACATAATTAAGACCAAACATTTTATTAATGCTAGCCCTATGGAAGAAGTCACAAACTATAAGCAAACAGAAGACTTTAGAACTGAGGAAAGAGGTACTGATCAATCAAAACAACACCGTGGAACATGCTTAATTAATAGCCTCAGAGACACCAGCATATACTGCATCTATAAAATATTTTTTAAAAATTAATAGATAATAGACCTTAATATTTTGATTTTTTTTTAAAGAGAGAGAAACAAGAAGGGAGAGAGAGATCGAGGGAGGAATGAGAGTAAGCATCAACTCAGTTGCTTCACTTTGTTTGCTCATTGATTGCTTTTCATACATGCCTTGATGGGTTGAAAGGAAGGCGAGGCAGAGCCAGTGATCCGTTGCTCAAGCCAGCAACCTTGGGCTCAAGCCAGTGACCTTTGGGCTCATGCTAGTGACCTTGGAATCATGTCAATGATCCTGTGCTCAAGCTGGTGAGCCCATGCTCAAGCAGGCAACCTTGGGGTTTTAAACTGGGGACCTCAGCATCCCAGGTTGATGCTGTATCCACTGCACCACCACCGGTCAAGCATTATTTTGATTTTTGAAATAAAAATTTGAATAAAACAACTAAAAAACAAACAAAAACCAATTGAAGGTTGGGAGAGTATCAAGGAATTATCTCAGAATGTGGCACAAAAAGATAAGAGATGGGAAATATGAAAGACCAGGCAAGAAACATGAAGGATGGAACCATAAGATCCAATATTCATCTAACTGGTATTTTTAAGAAGCAAAAATGGAGAAGCAATGTGTAAAGAAAGATTAGCCAAGAATATCCCGTAATTTAAGAGGATTGCCTGAATGCTCGGAGTGTAAAAGAGTCACACACAGATATCTCAGTGTGGCCAATTCTTTCATCCACCGAAGACAGACTTGATTTGGGAAGCAGCGAAAGATCATTTGAAGGCAGGTATGGCAGAAAAGATGGGTGATCAAACTCAGTTCTTATTGACAATGAGATATAAGTTAAATTAGATATAAATTCAAAATATTTCTGCAAGGCTCAAATTAGTTCTGAAGATGCCTGCCTCTACCATTAGCACCCACAGAGGCAGTTTAGCTAGTAGAATTTTCTATTTTCTCAAAATTTCTTCTAGTTTTCTTGTATGGAAGTACATGCATGCTAGTTTCCTAGCAGAGAAATACATGATCAAACTGAAAGCCAGGTGTCAACTAAAAGAACAATGCCTCTCCCACATCTTCCCTCAGCCTCCCTACCCCTACTTACAGTAGTTAATAATTCTTTGCCTCATGGATGCAGCTGCTTCAGTCTCACCATCCACACCCGCCTTCCTCATTCTACCTCCTTCCTCAGACCTCCCAGTACTTACAAAGCCCCTCCTCCACTTACCATAGAAATGTCAAACCTGTCTCAAAGCGCAGGACAAGTCCCACCTTTCACACCCCGCCTTCTTTGGCCACATCTCAATGCTAATATTTCTTTGTACTCATCAACAGTATCATGCTTATTTGTTTTTGTTTTTCCTTCTACTAGACAGCAGGCTCTCATAGAGCTGAGAGAGTGCCAAATATTTTTTTCATGCCCTCCAAAGAACTGCTCCAGGCACCTGTTAAAATGAAAATATCCCAGGAGGAAGAAGGTGCTGAAAGATGATCCCAGAGACTGTTTCCTCTGCCTGGGGAGAAGGAAGCGGCAGGTGGAAAATGTGGGGAAGTGACACAGAAAAGGAAGTGAGGGTGAGGAGGGGCACGCGAGACAAATGTCAACCCCTCCACAATTCTGTCCAGGCCCCCTCAGTGTCTCTCTCATATGGCAAAAAGCTCATAGAATCAATGACCTCCAGGCCACCAAAAGAGCTTAAAGACGACCTTATTCCCTGGCACCCTCAGAGTACCCAAGAGAGGTAAGGTGACCTGCCTAATAGTTACAGTCTACAGTGTCTCCCAAGGACACGACTGCAGTCCAGAGACTGCTTCTTCCAGCTCTTCCCAGCTCCGTCCCTTCTCATCTCTGCTCCTGTTGGAGACTGTAGACCAATAACTCTAACAATGTTCATTGAACTCTTTTATGTGCTAGATACTCCAAGAAGCCCCCAGTATGCTTTATTTCATTTTCTATACTTTTCATTACCGTGTCAAAAATCACTATTATGTCCCCGATTTTTCTGATGAAGAAATTGGGGTGAGGCTGTAGCAATGAATGCATACCGTCCGTCTGAACCAGGGAAGCCTGTGGCACAGGGAGGGAGGCGGGAGCCCCCCTGAGTTTCCCTTGTCAATTTTCTCCTCATTCCTTCTCAACCTGCAACGCCTTTCCCTTATATCTCGTAAAATAATGCTTCTCCTTCAAGGCCCGCTCACTGTTATCGGACAGGAACTGGACCGAAGTGGCCAGCGAGTGTGGGTTCTTGACTTTGTGTGAGAAAGATTTCACAACAAGAGTCCAGTTGATTTTTGAGAGTACATTTATTAAAGCTGGAGACAAAGAAGCAAAGGAAGGGCTTAGGTCAGAAGAAGCCACAGGACAGAGCCTAGGTGGTGCGCTGCTTTGACTCTCTAGAGACGATATAGGAAAGCAGTGAGCCATGGCGGGGCTGCTGTCAGCTCACTGGGAAGTCCAAGAAAAGGGGGCCTTGGAGACAGGCTCACGGGGTTAGCCTGGGATGTGCTGCCACTGCCTACTACTCCCCTGGTTACAAGTCTCATGGGGACCCTTAGAGTTTAGGAGATGCATGCCAAGAGGGAAGAAAGACATGGGCATGCCTGGGAGGGGGAGTGCACCCTGGGACCTTTGTCGTGAGGGTTTTTATTTTTTCTGTGACAGAGACAGAGAGAGGCAGAGAGAGGCAGAGAGAGGTACAGATAGGGTCAGACAGACCGGAATGGAGAGAGATGAGAAGCATCAATTCTTTGTTGCAGCACCTTAGTTGTTCATTGATTGCTTCTCATATGTGCCTTGACTAAGGGGCTCCAGCCAGTGACCCTTTGCTCAAGCCAGCAACCTTGGGCTCAAGCTGGTGAGCCTTGCTCAAACCAGATGAACCCGCACTCAAGCTGGCGACCTTGGGGTCTTGAACCTGGGTCCTCTGCATCCCAGTTTGATGACACTCTATGCATTGCACCACCGCCTGGTCAGGCTGTCTGGAGAGTTTTAAATGCTGGGGGTTTAGGAGTTGTCTTAGGGAAGGAGTTCAATAGAATATTCATCAGCTTTATTCTGATGTGCCAAAATAAGATTTATTCCCCTGACTCCATCTGTCCTCGGGTGTGGTTGGCACAAGTGGTATTAATTGTATTTCTATTATCTATCTCCCTGGGTAGGGTGATTTAAGCTATTTACTCTCTGGTTGAGGAGAAGTGTAAACCATGTACTCTTAAGTGCCCTTGGTTATGGAAGGCAGGATTTTGTGATTTACTAGATGGTTGTAAACTGCTTGGCCATTGAATTGTCTGTCTTAGTTTCCCTGTTCCACTTGTCTTGGCTTACTAGCCTGTCTCGATGAAGCCATACCTAACTTTCCCAGAATAATAATTTTCTGTTCTCTTTCCATGGTTGTTCATGGCTCTGGTTCAACACTCATAATCTGACTTATATTAATAGTAATATGGGTGTCTGAGTGTTGTCCAATTAACTTCTTGAGGGCAAGAACCACATTTTGTTGACTGCTCTATTCCTACAGTCTGAAACAGCATCCAGGATATTAAAGACAACCAGGTTTTGAAATCTGCACATATATGTGCTCGCAGTGAGATGGGACCCTCCATGGCAGAAGCCCAGGGATCCTGTGGGCCTTGATGTCCACCAACGGCTAAAGTGTGGCTATGGACCGTGTCGCTGTGAGGTGGGCCACGGATGGGACTTCAGGGTATCTGGCACACCCTTTTCTCACTCCTTAAATCTTTCTCACTGGTTCCATTGGCTGCAAAATCTATCACCTTATCATTAAACCTTCACCTGTATTCAGGGTCCAGGTGAAACATAAAATGCTTAAAGAAAATTACATTCACTTATAACCTGGACACCACAGTCAAAGGTGGTTTTGGTCCAGAAAGAGCCTCTGGGACACTGAGAACCCGAGGCAGAGGATAAGGAAAGGAACTTAAAAGCTGGCGGACTGCAAGTTCCCTGCTATCCCGCTTCAGCTCTGGGGTCTGGGCCCACAGGCACCGCTGGCTGGCCTAAGGCACCGGTGCAGAAGGAGGGATGGGGGAGGGTGAAGAAGGGCAAAGGTACTGGGGAGGGCGGGGGGGGGGGGGGAGATAAGATAAAAGGTAAGAATCTTGGACTTCAGATACAGAGCTTATTTTATAAAGAAATGGGGTCCAGAGAGGTTAAGCAAACCTACCACTTGGGGTCAATCATTGGCTCCTTTGCCAGAGACTGGCCTTGCTAGGCCATCTCTGTGGCTTCTCAGTTTGTTCATTAAACAACAGATAAGCTCAGAAGAAAGGCCAGTAATGCTGCTGTTATCTGACTGTTTGGGTGGTAGCTCGGGGCCACTGCATTACTGAAAGATGGCATTTGGAATCGCAGGAAAAAGAAACATTCCTCTAGAATTATGTAAATGCGTCATTCTTTGATGACCCCAGCTCATCTGTCATTGGCCAACATTTACTGAGCATTTACAGTTCAAGGCATTCCTGGTCGCCTCCAGGGTGGCCACAAAGATAAATGAGATGTGAATATATGCCTGGGAGGATACGATGAAAGACAGCCCCTTGCAGAGGCAGCTGGGCATGTTCCCTATGGGGCTGGTTTGCTACCGCCCTGCCAGGGAGTGCTGCATGAGCCACAACAAGGCCTCTTGGGAGCTCAGTGTGATAGATCTGGGACACCAAGGCTCAAGAGTGGCTCTGGGTCTTGCCACAAGAACGAGGTTCAGTGGCCTCTCTGGCTGGTGGCTCTAGGGCTACCTTAAGCAGCCCTACTTGGGGACTCATTGTTGCTCTCAGTGTCATGTGTCACACAGATCATAAAGCCTGAACAATGATAGCAAGCAACACTGGTGTACAACTATGAAACTTGTACTTGAACCCAAACCTCAGTGTCCTGAGGTAGAGAGAATTCACTCCCCCAGCCAGGGCTCAGGAAAGCTTGGGAAGTAAGTACATGAGGTCATAGAGCTGGTTAGCCACCGAGCTGAGACTTGGATTCAGGCCCCCAGCCCCAAAGCCTGCTCCTGTGACACTGTCACATCTGCCTTTTCTTTCCTTCGGGTTAAAAGCCAAAACTGGACTGCAGAATCCTTTTAGCTTGTCTCCTTTACATCAAGGCAAGGTGTTAGGTCTTGCAAAGTTGACTTGAAAGTTAAGGGGCGGGTGCTTGCTTGGGCAGCACATGTACTAAAATTGGAAGGATGCAGAGATTAGCATGGCCCCTGAGCAAGGATGACATGCAAATTCTTGAAGCATTCCCTATATTTTTTACAAAAAAGAGTGAAGGGGTGGGAAACCTCTCAGAGAAATGGCTGCTGCTGCTGGAACAATACCCAGCCTTGCCTTTTCTGCCTCCTCCATAAGACAGGCTCATCCTGCCGGCGAGAGAAAGCCTGGCTGTCAGGCAGCCCCTGCACAACAGTATCTGAGGACCCTAGGGTAGACCTCTGGCCCCACACCTGCACACCCTGTGTCCAGATAAAGATCCAGTACTCTTTTCAGGTGGTCATTGCTGACTATACTTTAAAACAAACCCTCCGAGGATAGGCTATCACATTCCATTTGGAAGAAAACAGATTAGGTATATGAGGGACAATAAGGCACCCTCAGAGGGTTAAAAATAAAAGCTAAGAGAGAAAAGGGCATCCAGGCCCAAGTTCTGGTCTGCACGCTCACAGGAAACATGGGCTTTGGCCGCCTGCACATTTCCCTGAGTGGTAACTTGCCTTTTATGCACTCAGTCGCCTTTTCTACGTGGTTGCAATGCAGTGGCTGAGGCCTCCTAGCGGTGCTCTGAAGGGAAGTCCACTCCCATGACGCAACCTTGCACATTTCCCTGAGTGGTAACTTGCCTTTTATGCACTCGGTCGCCTTTTCTACATGGTTGCGATGCAGTGGCTGAGGCCTCCTAGCGGTGCCCTGAAGGGAAGTCCACTCCAATGATGCAACATTTATCCTTCTGGGTGTCCCTTATTGGTTCCTATTATGTTTCTCCTTCTTCAGAACAAGAAACTTCCAGTGACTCACTTGGAAGCTTTCTGGGAAGAGTAACTGGAACTGCCAGGGTTACCACTCCAGTGCCAGGGCACAGAAATCAAATCACAGAATGAGCATGTGGGTAACTCGGTCCCACTTGTAAGTGACCACTGAAAAGTGACCTTACTTCCCTGGACCTCATGTGGTTAGTTCATTTTCGAGGGAGAGAACTTTACTATAAGGAGATCTCAAAGTGTCTTTTAACCTTGAAAACCCATGCTTCCTTGGTGTACAAGTTCACGGGCAGCTCTGTCATCCTAGATTTCTGGCTTATAACCTTCCTTGGGACTTATACCTCTCATTTCTGAATATCACCTCACTCAGTCAGGGTCTTTAGTAAATGTTTAATGAAACTCTCCACCACTCTAAGTTATAGAGTGACCTGGCAGTCAAAACAAGTGTCCTATATCAAACAAAAAGGAGGGGTACTTATATCAGGTAAGAGAAGGCTCGTGGAAGGAGGACACAGACCTCTCCCAGGAGACCCGTGGGGCAGAAGCAGCTGAGCCCAGGGGATAGGAGAAGAACTCCCAGGTAGGATGTCTGTGGGTCACTGAGAAGGCAGAGTCTGGGTGTGGAGAGCCAGGAAATAAGACTAGACGAGGATGAAGTTTGAACCCATGTACTCAACTGGAAGCAAAGCAGGGTTTTTAGCAGGGGATTGATGTGATAAAAACTGAGTTGAGAAGCGATCTGGCAGCAGTGTGTGGGATGAACTGAAGGGAAGGCCTGAGAGGAAGGGGCTTGGGGAACTCAAAATAGGGGGTGAAACCAGATGAAAGTGGAAACAGTGCAAACTCACGCAACAGATTTGAATTGACCAAGTATAAAGGTCTGAATGGGATGCAGGTGTTGAAGGAGACAGGCATGGATCCCTGGCCTTGGGGAGCTCACCTTCTAGGAGAAGAAACAGAGGGAGATGACTTTTAAGAATTAATGCCCAGTGGTAAAAACACAAAACAATATCCAAATGATGTATTATAGAATTGTACACCTGAAACCTACATAATTTTACTGACTGGTATCATCCCAATAAATTTAAAAGATTTTTTTGTTGTTGTTGATTGATTTTACAGAGAGAGGGGGTCAGGGAGTGAGAAGCATCAACTTATAGTTGTTCCACTTGAGTTGTTCATTGATTGCTTGTGCTTGTTGTATGTGCTTTGAGTTGGCAAGCCTAGAATTTCGAATCAGTGATCTCAGAATTCCTGGTCAATCCACTGCACCCCCACAGGGCAGGCACCAATAAATTTAATGAAAAGAAAAAAAAAATGCCACCTCGGCCAGTTAGCTCAGTTGGTTAGAGCATCACACCAAGATACCAAGATTGCGGCTTTGATTTCCAGTCAGGACACATACAAAAATCAACCAGTGAATGTAGAAATAAATGAAACAATAAATTGATGTTTTTTTCCCTTTCTCCCTTCCTCTTTCTAAAATCAATAAAAAATAAAAGTAGTATGTCTATCCAAAAATAAATAAATAAATGAATAAATAAATAAATAAAAGATGTGGCCCTAGAGCTCTGTTTAACTTGCCTGTGTGTCCCATCAGAATATCTTACTAAACAGGAAAAATAATGCACAAAAAGGAGAGAATCTTTTTTCTGAGGTCTGAAAAGCTTACTGCTTTAAAGGGAGTCATTCTGAATAGCCTAGGCATAAACATGAATGATTGAAGTCCCTGAATATAGGGACCAAATAAATCCCATAATAGGCAACAAAATGGCATGATTAAGAGCATGGGCTCTGGAGACAGACTCTACGAACTTCAATCCCAGTTTTGCAACAAATAAACTGGGTGCCCTAGGCCTAGGGCAAGGTACTTCCCTATGCTTCAGTTCCTTCATCTGTAAAATGGGGGTCCTCATATAAGTATTATGAGGATAAATGGCTTAATATTTGTAAGGTGCTTGAAATAGTGTCTGACATATAGCAAAATGCTTTGTTAGTGTTAAAAAACAATTTTTATACTGGCTCTGGCTGAGTAGCTCAGTTGGTTAGAGCATTGTCTCCGCACACCAAGATTGCAAGTTCAATCCCTGGTCAGAGTATCTATTATTCAAGAATCAACCAATAAATGCATAAATAAATTAAAAAATTAATGTCTCTCTTTTTCCTTCCTCCTTCTCTAAAATAAATAATTTATTTATTTATTTATTTTGCAACAGAGACAGAGGGACAGACAGGAAGGGAGAAAGATGAGAATCATCAAGTCTTCATTGTGGCACCTTAGTTGTTAATTGATTGTTTTCTGATATGTGCCTTGACACGGGGGCTACAGCAGACTGAGTGACCCCTTGCTCAAGCCAGAGACCTTGGGCTTCAAGCCAGTGACCATGGGATCATGTCTATGATCCTACACTCACGTCAGTGACCCCACGCTCAAGCCGGATGAGCCCGTGCTCAAGCCAGTGACTTCGGGGTTTCGAACCTGGGTCCTCTGCATCCCAGTTCAATGCTCTATCCACTGTGCCACAGCCTGGTTAGGTAATAAATCAATAATTTTTAAAAATCTTATCCTGTTGGATCTTTTAGTATATGTGCTGCCGAAGCGAGCACTCCTGTTGGATCTTTAAATCATACTTTTTAGGGCATCTTTATGAAAAACTTAAATTTTTTTAATTTATTGATTTTTTTTTAGAGAGAGAGGAAGGGAGAGAGAGGAAGAGAAAGAGAGAGAGAAAGAGCGAGAGAGCTCTTGTATGCTCACAATCTTGGTGTATCGAGATGGCTCAAACCGACTGAGCTGCTGGGCCAGGGCTATGACCTATATTTAAGGAAGATGAGGAGCAAAGCTTCTTAGCCCCATTAAACATTTAGACATAAAGGGAGGCCTCACTTCACACCATAGTGCAATACTGTAAAAATGACCATGCGGGCTGAAACTGTGCCAATATAATCCTAAAAATCAAAGGAAAAAGTACAACTGTTCTGTGACCTATAACATTTTTTGTTCAAGCATTAAAAAGTCTTATTGTAGGTTTTAAGTGTATAGGAAAATGAAAAAAAATAGTAAAACTAATATTTAAAACATTAGAGCCTGACCTGTGGATAAAGCGTCGACCTGGAAATGCTGAGGTCGCCAGTTCGAAACCCTGGGCTTGCCTGGTCAAGGCACATATGGGAGTTGATGCTTCCAGCTCCTCCCCCCCTTCTCTCTCTGTCTCTCCTCTCTCTCTCTCTCTCTCTCTCTCTCTCCCTCCCTCTCCTCTCTAAAAAAAATGAATAAATAAAAAATAAAATTAAAAAATTAAAAAAAAAACATTAGAAACACTGCAATTCTTAAAGTATTTTTTCTTTATATATATATAAAAAAGCTTATCAAGAGTATTTAAACAGGTCTTACCTTCTCAGTATAACAGGATACCAAAGGAGCATCTTTTCTATACCTTGGTGAATTGTCATGCCCCCTTATAAATTCACATCAGCTGCCAATATTTTATCCTTTGTGCTTTCAATGCGAAATATCTAAGAGTTCCTTTAATGTGAAGTTTTTTGCCAGCATCACTTCCTCTGTCCTCCTTTTTGTCACTGTCACTTTCTCCACTTTTAACATTTTTCAGCTTTCATCAATATAAATAGAAACCTGGAGGGTCCTGGCTGTCAGAAAGTCACAAGGAGCTTACTCAGAATGTTACGAAATTCTACTCTGGAAATAAAAAACCTAGAAACTCAACCTGTTCAAAGTAGCACCTACTCACTAACAAAGGAACCAGATAATGACAGAAACACTGTTAAATTTCAGTTTCAAATTTCAACATGTATTTTAAACTGCCCAACACATGTGCTTGCAGTTTCAGTGCTTTGCACTTAACCATTAATGGTTATTTAAAAGGTGGAAAATAAGATGAATCAAGCAATTCAATGAATTGGACTATACTGAGAAATTTCTAGAGTTGCCAGCAATGAGTCTTTGACTGGATGATTAAGATCTCATCTGGATGTTTGGAGAATTACAAGTACAAACTCATTAAGACTGTGATAAAAATTAGGGCTTCTTTTCCCCCTGAAAAGGGGAGATGAGCAGATATATTTTATTCAGTATTTCAGGGAGTTCACAGAGCCCCTCAAATCCAACTAGAAGCTCTGGGCTAATAATCTAGAACTTTATTACTAGATGAAACCCAGCCCAAAATCCGTTTCAGAGCCATTAGAAGCCCTGGAAACTTTAGGCACTCTCCCAGGGAAGGTAAGCCTTGAAGCAGTCATTGGCACCGGGAACTGCATTGAATGGTTGCTCTTTCCTCACTGTACAAGTCTATTCAATCTCGGTCTCTTCAACAAACCAGCATCTCTGTAACTCTCTCTTGAGAGTACAGGCATTAGAAAACCTTACTGAAAAGACAGACTCAATATTACGTTGTTGAAAATCAGAACCAGCAAATCAAACTGAAAATCCTCTTGCGCAGGAGGCTAGCCGCTCTGCGGAGTGAGGTCGCTGAGTGTCACCCAAGCCTATTGCTGGTGGCATGCTACTCTGTCCTTTCTTTTCTTCTTCCTCCTTCCCATTCCTGCTCTTTCTCTTCTCCTTTATTTTTCCTCTCCCATTCTTCTTTCCTACTACCTCTGGCATTAGCCCGCATAGGCACTGCTTAATCCAGCCTGTGATGCAAGAGATTTTAAACCTTACTTGTCCTAAGTGAGTTGCATTGAATTCAATGGACCATGTAAGGGGGACTCTGAGAACTGCCTCCCTGATGGCTATGAAACACGTTCTTGTTGGAGAAACTTATTCTTTGGGGAAAGAAATGCTGAGCGAGGAAGCATGTTGGGGATTGCTTTTTTTTTCTCTTCTTTTGATTGATTTGGCTGCAAGGGGAAAAGTTTGCCTAAATAAAATCTGCTGATGAAGTCACAGAATGATCCCACCTCTGCAAAGAGCTTCATTTCCTTGTATTTTGGTAAAAAAAGAATAATAATAATAATAATAATTGGCTCTTAATTGGGAATTCAGTCACTCTGCCCACTCAAGGGCAAGATGATAAGGTTCTAATCAGACCAAGCGTCCAACCGAACGTGAGGCTGTGCAAGGTCAGACCTGCTGTGTGTCAAGCAGAAAGAGCTCTCTCGGGCTTGCTTGTTTTGACTTGTCCCCATAAGTCAAATTTGTCTCGTCTAAGTGTCCAATCACATTATAAAACAAAGCGCAGCTCTCTGTACCACAGCGTCCTCTGAAGCAACAGGAGTCCTGGTGGTACCTTTTCGGGGAATCTCTAATTTTTCGGCCCCTTGGTTCCCACAGGTCTTCCCTTGAGACCAAGGAGCACAGTATGGTTTGGGGAATGCTGAACCCAGTGCATTTTAACATCACCAGCATGGTGCCCGACGCCGTGCCTGTTGCCACCATGCCAATCCTGCTGCTCACTGGCTTTTTTCTTTTGGTTTGGAATTATGAGGGCTCATCTTCAATCCCCGGTAAGTCGTGTACATAGTTTTGTATCTAAGGAGATTGTTTACTTGGGTTTTGGGTCCATGAAGGTAAAGAAATTTTTGTAAAAGGGTATGGAGCGAACCTGGGGAGATGGTTGAAGCCCACAGCAACCTTGGCAAGTGACGACTCAGACGGAAGCTTTTACACCAGTTAGCTGCAGGTTTTGAATGAAAGCATTTTAAAATATCTTAGATAATCCCTTCTACTCTGCACTTAGCTTTGGTACACCAGACTTGGCACAAACCCTTTAAGGTAAGTTTGAGACAGGGAGGGACAAGGTAAAATTCCAGGTGTTTTTTGTTTGTTGGTTGGTTTCAAATTCATTCCAATTTTGCTCTGAAGGTGAAAAAGCCTCTGGAATGCCATCTGTACTCCCTTTTCTCTCTTCCCATGCCTGCTCCCTGCTTCTCTTTATTCCACTCTTCATTTTCTTTCATTTGTTGGGGGGGGTGATGATGGGGCCACCATAAGGACTGGATGAGACCTGGGCAGAAGGAAGAATGGGGACCACTACAGTTCCCTGGATCATCATACCCTAATAGATTCTTCAGCAAGATCTGTGGGGCAATCAAAAAGTAGAATATAATATAATTATCCAGATAAATCCAATAGAAACCCCTACCACTCCATCACTGTCAGATTAATTCAGAATTACTCAGAAATATCAGACTAGTTCTTTGGTTTTTAGTGAAAATTCCTCATGGCAGGCATCTGTCCCCAGGACCATAAGATATATGGTAAGGCTATATGTCTGTCTTTCAGGAGCATTGTCATGACACACTTCCCGATGTGGGGGTCTCAGCATAGCTTGATTTAGAACAGGAGTAGGGGCTGGTACCCTGTGTCTGGATTCTTTAAGAATTTCTGGAGAACTGCCTGTCTCTCTACCTGATTCAGCCTGGTACTTTAGGTCACTACAATGCCAGAACATTTAGTTAATTTTGTTCTCTACTCCCAGATGGAGTCTGAGAGAAGGTTCTTCCATGGTCTCTAACTTGAAATCCTTTCTCACTGGATTTCTTCTTCCCCGGTGGACTCCCAGGTCAGGGTCCATGAATAGTGGAGGTGAGGTGGGTGCATTTTTAAAAAGCACCCCCCGGGTGTTTATGCTGCAGGTGGTGATAGAGCTGCCTCAGACTCCCGAGTGAGGAGGTCTAGGGGGCAAGCATGAGAGCTGGCGGCTCTGAAGCTCTGGGCCAGGAGTCTAGATGGCAGTCCATTTCTGTCCACCACTCCTGGAGCAGGGACACCAAGCTGTCATATACCAATAGGTCAATAGTCCTGTGGTTCCCAGCCAAAGGGACTTAAGAAGATATAATGATTCAAAGCTCTTATGTTTAAGTTACAGTTTACAACAAAGCATTTTCTCTGTGATCCTCACAGCACTCTGGAGAGTTGTTTGTGTTTATGCCTATTTTGCAGATAAGTAAACTGAAACTTAAAGAGGGTAGATGTTGCATGGCTAGTAAATGATGAAACAGGGACTCACACCTAAGATTGTTTGACCCACAGGTCCTGAGAGGCTTTGCTGGATCGGGTTCTGGGGGGTGAAGGAGACGAGGAGGGTGCAGAGATGACACGCTGGCAGTGACTTCCTGCCAGGGAGAGCTCTGAGAGTCTGCGCCAGGAGAGAGGCATTCCCACTTAGTGGCTTTGCGAGCTTCAATTCTGGGGAAATGCCTCAGGTTCACTGATATCTGTGCAGTGCTCACAGTTACCTGACACCTGGCAGCTCTCCCTTCCCCTGAAACACACAGCCGCCCCCAGACTTGCACAGGGTCTTCTCCTCCAGAGCCTTTCTCTGCCCTGGCCACCACATCCCCATAAAGGGACACAGGGTAAAGGACACAGCAACATATTTTCCTTTTTCTCACTAAGAAACTAAGTTACAGAATAATGCACAGTGAATGTCATCACAGTCCAGGACAAGAACTAGGACGTTAGCAGGGTCCCACAAACATCTCTTGTGCCTTTTCAGTCACACCCCCTCTCTCGCCCCCAGAGGTAAACATGCTTCTGCTCGGTGACAATCACTCCCTGCCTTTTTTTAAAAACAGTTTTACCACCTATTTTCACATCCCCAAACAATACAGTTTAATACTGCCTAGTTTTAAATATGTTAGCAATTGAATCCTACATTACTTGTCACCTCTATCTTGCTTCTTTTGCTCCATATTATACTTGTAAGAGTCATCCTGGTGGGGCATGCAGCTGTAGTTCATATGGTGTACAGTTCCACGAACATCTCATGGTTTAATCACTGATTCTACTGTTGAAAGACATTTGGGGTATCTTCATTTGGGGGGGCTATAGTGCTGCTGTGAAATTTGTGAGTGCATGTTTCTCTAGCATGAAATGCAACAGCATCTTGACTGGATAGCAAGCAAGGGGTCCCAGTCGTTGGCGTCTCAAAAGTTGTCTCTATACAAAACTGCAGTAAGTACTGAATGTGGCTCCTGCCGTCACTGTGTGCCTAGATGAACATCCCTGAATCTGAGAAGCAGAGAGGAGCTGGGTATGGAGTTGCAACCACAGTATTTCCCTAATATTCTCCTAAAGGTTTTCCCCTCCTGGAGCATCCTCCCTCCAGCTGGAAGGTGTTAGAGATACATATAAATGAAAGGATCATGCTTTGTTTTGTTCTTTCTCTTCACACACTCTCCTGCCAGGGACTCTGAATGGGGACCTACTTATACCCATCACACCATACCTAATTGGGTCTCAGGAAGTGTTTGTTGGATGAATTAAGCTGACATATGACTGATCACTAAGTATCCAAAACTCTGATTCTCTTCTGGTTAGAACACTCAGGTTTTCAAGCTAAGTAAAGTTCATCGAGATCTCCCTTTTCAATAGACACAGCCCAACACTGTCATCTTTTCTATTTGAATGGTGATTCCCAAATATTAACACTTTTTACAAACTTTTATTTATTTATTTATTTTTGTATTTTTCCGAAGCTGGAAACAGGGAAGCAGTCAGACAGACTCCCACATGCACCCTACCGGGATCCACCCGGCACGCCCACAAGGGGGCGATGCTCTGCCCATCCGGGGGGTCGCTCTGTCGCGACCAGAGCCACTCTAGTGCCTGGGGCAGAGGCCAAGGAGCCATCCCCAGCGCCCGGGCCATCTTTTGCTCCAATGGAGCCTTAGCTGCGGGAGGGGAAGAGAGAGACAGGAAGGAGAAGGGGAGGGGTGGAGAAGCAGATGGGCGCTTCTTCTGTGTGCCCTGGCTGGGAATCGAATCGGGACTTCCGCACGCCAGGCCGATGCTCTACCACTGAGCCAACCGGCCAGGGCCACAAACTTTTAGATGAAAAATGCAAAATGCAGTCTTAGTTGTCTTTGTTTCTCCCGAATCTAGGATGTTAAGTAAATGTTGAACAATATCTTCTCCCAAATAGTTAGATGTCTAACCTCATGTGAAATAAATGTATGTGATCCAATGATATATATCCATTGTATTAAAATGTAAATACAATCTAAAATATTCTTTAAAAGAATGATGTTTAAAAGTGTATTTTTTAAAATATACACACAGCTGATTAATTTTAAAAATTCATTCAGAAAGCATTTATTGAGCATCCACAATGTTTCAAGCTATAATTACCAGCAAAATATCTTGTTATTATGCATGTTTCTATTGATAGCAGGTTAATATCTCATGACATTTAAAGGAAATACTTATTCAATCAAATCTGCTTATTTAAATATTTTTAAGAACTTAATGAAATTATTTCATATAAAGTCAACTATCTACTTATCATATAGCATTATTAGAACATTCATAGGATTAAGAACCCTTTGAAAATGTTTTCCTTCTACAGGTATAAATAAAGTCTTTCTCATTAAAGCAAAAAAAAAAAGCTAACAATCTTGTTCACATTAATATAGTTACTGCATAGTTAAGGGCTAAACCTTGTTAGCTGAATTTGGAAATAAATATCTAATTTAGATGATTCAAGAAAAAGTTTCGATTATTTCTACAGAGCACCTGCCCACAGAGAAAGAGCACAGCCTGGTACAACTGTGCATGTCCTGGTTTTATAAGTATTTCACCAACAGAATGGACATAAAGGAGAAAGATTTAGAAAAGCTTCTAATTTAGTAATAAACTCCTAAAACTATTCCAAAGCGTTTTTGTCTAACTTTTCACCACCACTGGTAAAATCAAGCTACCAAGTTCGGTCTCTGATAAAAGCAACAGCAAATTCCCTAGTTATTCACTGGGTTTATGTCTTCAGAATTCTGCCTTTGTCTACATAGAAGCAAGGACGAACGTGGCTGAGTAAAACCACCTCCCTGAACTGAAACTTTAGTCTAAAAACTGATTGGACTCATTGTCTAATTCAAGCCTTAGCTTTATTTTGCCTATAGAGATTTAGCTTAAGATTTTTTTCTTAAACTGAGTCCTTTTTGAAGGAAAAAAAATAGATGTTCTTTGTTTGGATATTATCTTTGCAGATCATGTTTCTCTTAGTTAAAAAGATTACACCAAAACTATAACTTCATTATAACCTACCCACTAGGTCATCTGAAAACACATCTGTCAGTTTGTCACTTTCCCTGGTTTCTATGCTTGTTACTAGATGAACTGACTGACTTGTATTTGAAACTCATTGACACCACTTAACATGGCAAGAAAATCGTAGATGCACATCCTGATTCATTCAGACTGAAATGACTGAGACAAAGTAGAACTAGTAGGGTGTGAACAATAAATTACTTTTTATTCATGGAAGGGTAAAGAGCCTCTAGTTAAGCATATAGGTTTATTTCTTTATTTTATTTATTTATTTATTTATTTTAGTGATTCACAGATACACACCAGAAGATGTGAAAGAACACTTAAGTATGAAAGAATAAGAATAGCAGCAACAAAGCAGTTGCTCTTTTCAGTATTATTGGAACGCTGATTGTGATTTGATGATTTTTCTAGGTCCTGGGTACTGTATGGGAATTGGGCCCCTCATTTCCCACTTCCGGTTCCTGTGGATGGGGATTGGCAATGCCTGCAACTACTATAACAAGATGTATGGAGAATTCATGAGAGTCTGGATATGTGGAGAGGAAACACTCATTATCAGCAAGTAAGCCTGTTAATAATCAGAGACTTACTTTTAAAGTCTAAGCTGGGTTTTTCATACTCAAAAAAAGGTTTTTTGCTTTGTTTTGTTTTGTTTTTGAAGTGAGAGGAGGGGACATAGAGATACAGACTCCCACATGCACCCCAACCAGGATCCACCTGGTAACCCCCATCTGGGACTGATGCTTGAATAAACCAAGCTATCCTCAGCGCCTAGGCTGACACTTGAACCAATGGAGCCACCAGTATGGGAAAGGAAGAGGGAGAGAAAGGGGAGAGAAGCAGATGGTCACTTTTCATGTGTGCTCTGACCAGATATCTAAACCAGGACATCTATTTGCATTCCAGGCCGATGCTCTATCCACTGAGCAAACCAGCCAGGGCCGAAAACAACATATTTTCTTACCTTGCAGTCTTTGTTCCTAAGTTTGTGTTTTACTCCTAGGTAAAACAATCTAACTATAATGGGCTTTGCCTGAAGCCAGAGGCACATAAAGAACTCTAGCTCTGGCCTGATAGAGTTGGTTAGAGCAGTGGTCCCCAACCCCCGGGCCGCGGACCGGTACTGGTCTGTAGGCCATTTGGTACCAGTCGCAGAGAAAGAATAAATAACTTATGTTATTTCCATTTTATTTATATTTAAGTCTGAATGATGTTTTATTTTTTAAAAATGACCAGATTTCCTGTTACATCCGCCTAACGCTTAACGCTTGTCTCGTAAGTTCAACAATTATATTTAAAAATACCACAGTTTTGGCCCTGGCCGGTTGACTCAGCGGTAGAGCGTCGGCCTGGCATGTGGGGGACCCGGGTTCGATTCCTGACCAGGGCACATAGGAGAAGCGCCCATTTGCTTCTCCACCCCCCCCTTCCTTCCTCTCTGTCTCTCTCTTCCCCTCCCGCAGCTAAGGCTCCATTAGAGCAAAGATGGCCCGGGCGCTGGGGATGGCTCCTCGGCCTCTGCCCCAGGCGCTAGAGTGGCTCTGGTCGTGGCAGAGTGATGCCCTGGAGGGGCAGAGCATCGCCCCCTGGTGGGCAGAGCATAGCCCCTGGTGGGCGTGCCAGGTGGATCCCGGGCAGGCGCATGCGGGAGTCTGTCTGACTGTCTCTCCCCGTTTCCAGCTTCAGAAAAATACCAAAAATAAAAATAAAAAAATAAAAAAATAAAAAAAATAAAAAATAAAATTACCACAGTTTTTATGCCGGTCGCATAATTTTATTTTGTGCATTTATCCATCCCACCCTAAAGGCCGGTTCATGAAAATATTTTCTGACATTAAACCGGTCCATGGCTGAAAAAAGGTTGGGGACCACTGGATTAGAGCATCATCCTGAAGCACAGAGGTTGCTTGTTCAATCCCTGGTCAGGGCACAGACAGGAACAGATTGATGCTCCTCTCTCTCCCTCTCTTGCTAAAATCAATAAATAAAAAAATTTTTTTAAAAAAGCACTCTGGAAAGATGGGAATGTATTCAAAGTCTCTCTAATCAGTGACTGTGGAGAATCCAGATGGTTTGGTTTTGACAAAAGATATTTTAGAGAGAGGCATAATCTTATCTGCTTTCCTAAGATTTTGGTCTTATCACTACAAGTAAGCAATTAAATAAAAACACCCCTAAGACAAAAATCTGACTGTACCAGTTTGCTAATGCCAGGCTACTGGGCACCTCTAGAAGGGTCGAGAGTAGACAGAAGCCATCGATATGATGCGATCCTACGACTGCCTGCCAGTGTCCGAGCTGAGCGATTTGAACTAAAGGTACAATATTGCCTATTAGAAAAAATGATGGCCGCCCCAATTGTTATATTTTCTGGAAAACCTTAGCAGTTTGAATTCAGTCCATCCAGGGTTAACTAAATATGCATTGATAGTGCAGAACTAGCTTTGTGAAATACTTGCTAGTTTTCTTTATTTAGTAATCATAGAAAATGGAGAATTTTAGAGAGAGCATATTTGACTAGACTTTCAGCTATCTGTACTAGATTTTTAACAAAGCTATCTCCCAGCACTGCCTCATTAATGCATTTTTGTATTTATGATCCCCACTGGGGCTTCACCCACAAGCTAAGGCTCACCAAGGTGTTTTACTGAATGATTAGAATAATGTGAAGCATTTCTGGAAACTACATTGATTTTTTTTTCAGGCCAAGTTTCCATACAGCATTTCATAAAAAATCTTAGTATCCTCAAAGCCCAAGTTGAGTCAAATACCTAAAAGAAGGAAGTGAGAGAGAAAAATGTGTTACCCATAAAAATATTTTAAACTCTCCCGTAATGTTATTTTGAATCAATCTGACACCGCAATTTTTGCCTGAGTTTTTTTCTGTTTCTTCAGTTTGATATTGCACTTTTAAGGCAGACCCTGTTTATACCACTAAATATAAACAGCTTCGGGAGGGAAATGCCATTGCATTCGGTTCAATGTGAAACCACTCTGATGCAGCGGTCATCCAAGTGTGGCCCCTTGGCCAGCAGCATCAACATACCTGAGAAATTATTAGAAATGCACATGCTCAGGCCTCACCCTGACCCACAAAATCAGAAAGCCTGAGGGTGGAGCCCGGCTTGTCTCTTCACAAGCTCTCGGGGGACTCGGAGGCACACTCAAGTTTGAGAGCCACGCTCTCCTGACTAGACCATAACCACTCTTGGGTTTCACTTCTCTTGGGCTCAGAACTCTGGTCAGCCAAACATAAGTGAATTTAATATGTCCTCATTTTAAAAATCCTTACTTTACTCACTTTTGCAACTGACTGCAGTTTCAAAAATGTCCCGAGAGTGATGACCCTTGGGCTTGGGGGATTGGGACACCGGCCCCTGCTTTTTCGTTCCCAGCACAGCAGGTTGCCTTCCAGTCCTTAAGTCAGCGTCTGCCTTCCTCCCCACCAGTTTCCCCCAGCAGACAGGCGAAGCGGCCCATAGGATATTTCTCCGGAACGTTATCTGCCTGCAGCTCAGGGTCTGCAGCAGAGCCTGTGGTTTTCACCCAGGCTGCACATGAAAGTCACTCAGAGCTTTAAAAACCCCAAATCCCAGGCATCAGCAGTGTTTAGCACTCTCCAGGTAATTCCAATGTGCTGAGGAGCTGGAGAGAGGAAAGAAGGTCAGAGGTTTCCAGGGGGGGCGGAGGGTGGGCTGTCCCTGGGGCTAGGGGACACAGTTAGGTGGAGCTGGAGTGGTCATGTCTTACTGTGTTGCCCTTAGGTCTATCTCAGGCGGTGGCAGGGGAGCCTAGAACTGCAGTGAAGAATGATGCATGTGAGAAAGGGCCAGGGGACCAGAACAGAAATGACTCTTCACTTCTAGATGCTTAGATCACCAGATACATTCCTGGGAAGCCCAAAGCCAGTTCCTGAAGTAGGACCCTCATTACAGAGAGGGGTGGGTGGAATCTGACCACTCTGCTGTCTTAATGAGGAAAGTCATCTTAGTGACCTGACCGAGGTAGACACTGATTCCCCCGGAGATGAGGACACAGCCCATCCTGCCTGTCTCCCAGCTCTCCCAGTTCTTTCATTATCCTGTCCTCACAGGCTTTTCACTGGTTGGAGTCTTCGTGTTCTTTTTAATTGCCTCTGAGCCACTCAACTTTGTTAAGGGCTCAGCCAGCCCCCCCACCCCCACCCCAGAACAGGACCTGTTTGTCCCTATCTCCTTTCCTTGCCTGCTCTTCAGGTCCCTTTCAGAACTACTCGTACCTCTTGAAAAGACCCCATTGGACCTCAGAAAGCTTTTTATTTTTATTTGAGTAGTTTGCCAGATCTTTTGAAAAGTTTGAGATCTGTAGTCATTATAACTATGTAGAGATTATAGCCCAACTTTTCTAACCAGTTTAGTCTTGCAGTGGGGAGGGCTGGAGAACTTGGGGGAGGGGTGGGGAGGCAGACATGAGCGCTGCTGGGATGTGGCCTGAGCAACGTTGGGCTTTGGGGGAAGGTGCATCTAATCATCTGCAGGTAAAGGCTGCACAATTCCCTAAGCAGGTATGTGCTAAATTAATGAGGATCACAGAAGTTGTACATGACACTATATGTTGTGTATATATTATTTTTCATCATGAATACCAAAAAAGGAATGTGGATATCACTCACAAAGCAGAGTAAGCAATTCATGTGCTAATTAGGGTCATACTTGCACATATGTTAGCAATTAACATACCAATTAGGGTGATAGTAGTACGTGTTTTAATATGTATAAATTTATAGAGAATTTATTCATTTATTCTTTAAACATATACTGTATTTACTGAGTATTTACTATATACTGTACTAGATACTAAATGATCCCAACTTACCATAGTCATTATTGACTTTCCATTTGTTCAATAAATAAATATTTATTAAGAACTTACTATGCACACTGGGTATCATGAACAAAGAAAAAATCCCTATTGTCATAGAGAAATATATTGTTACTATACTAACAATAATAAAGGAAAATGTATAGTATATCAGTAGGGTGACCAACTGTCTCAGTTTGCCTGGGACTGTGGGGTTTCCCAGGATATGGAACTTTTAATGCTAAAGCTAGGATGGTCCCAGGCAAACTAGGATGGTTGCTCACAAAATTATCAGGTAGATATATGCTATATAGAAAATTAAAGTAGGTAAGAATGAGAGGGCTCATTGCAGGGATGGGTGCACAATTGTAAGTAGATAGTCAAGGAAGACCTCATTGAGAAGATAGCATTTATATAAAGACCTAAAGGAAGTGAGGGAGAAAGTCATGCAGAAACCTAGGGGAAAAACATTCCAGATAGAAGGAACAGCAAATGTAAAGACACTGAGGTGGGATACAGTATGGCTAGTGAAGAGTAGGGGAGATGAGGTTGGAGAGGGAATAGGATACCCAATATTGGTGCATCTTGCAGGCCTTTGTAATAACTCTGGCTTTTTCCCTGGGTGAGATGGAAAATCATTAAGGTGTTTAAGCAGAAGAGTGACATACTGGCTCATTCGTATTTCAGTAGAATCATTCCGGCTTCCCTGTTAGGAAGAGATGGTAAGGGGACAAGCGATGGATACAAAGACATCAGTGAGGCAAGAAATGATGGGTGATAGATGATGAGGTGAAATTAAGGGCATATTTTGAAAGCAAAGCCAATAGGGATGAACAGATTGGATACTGGGTGTGAAAGTCAAGGTGATGTCACAGGTTTTGCTTGAACACCCGGAATAATGAGGATACTGAGTTACCTGAGCTAGGTAGAACACTTAAGTATAAAAGAATAAGAACAGCAGCAACAAAGCAGTTGAAATCAGGATTCCATTTCAGACATTTTGACTTGACATGTCTAGTAGACATGTGAGTGGGATATTGAGAAGCCTTCAGACTTTCAACAAAACCTCACCAATCCAATGCCAAGATGAGTCCCCAGTCTATGGTACCATAAAAGGAGTAACTTTATTCACATAAAATTTGTGAAACACTGAAAGACAACCTCCAGTGTAAACTGGAAGTGTGCTCCTCCAAGACAAAGAGGAGGCCCACTTATATAAAGTGCTTACCCTCATCCCTGATTGATCCATGTTATGCAGATGTTATGCAGATATCCCAATTTGCATTGTTTGATATTTCATATAGCACTGTCCTGATTGGTCAGTATAGCACATCCTGACTGGTTGTGATAGAGCTGCTTTCATTGGTTGGTAAAGATGCAAATGAGGATATATCTTATGCAGCTCTGATTGGACAGGGAAGGTCTCAGTCCATTGGTCAAAATATGATTCCAGTCACTTCTTTATAAGTTTGGCTCGGCAAGCAGAAACAGCACAAGTGGCTTGGCAGCTCCGTCTGGCTTTTCTCTGATGTGCAGTGTGCATGTAAACATGACTGTTAAACTCTGATTATGAATTTGGGGCCAGTTAACCACAAGGAGTCCTTCTTGGCAGACATATTCCTTTTTGAGGTCCACAAGACCCTCCACCATAGTCAGAAACTAGCAAAGGAGGCTAGATAGAGAAAAGAAAACCAGGAGAGTATGGTGGTCTGAAAGCCAGGTGACAAATACATATCGGGGAAGAGGAAACTGTTAACTATGTCATGGGAATACAGAGCTGTGTTATATTTAGCAAAAGGGGGGTCATGGGTGACTTTACATAGCATGGTGGGGACAAGGGAGACATAGAGGCAAAGTCTGACTGTTGTAGAAAATGGGGTGTGAGGGGTGGAATTGGGGCAGCAGGTACGACTACTTCTCCAAGCCATTTGCCATAAAGTAGGAATTTCATCCACAGTAACAAGAGGGAAGACTGCATACCTGGTCCCAGATCCTGGTGGTGGAGCTCATGGAGATTCTACATGCTTCTGCTTTCTCAGTAAAATTGGAAATAAAGTCTTTAGCTGAGACTGAGGGGGGAGGAAGTAGAATACATATTTGAAGAGAGAGGAGGCAGGATATAATAATCATCTAGAAGAGTGAGTGAATGTACTAGGGAAATGGACTAGAGTTGCCAGCTACACTAAGGGCTCACTTATATTTAACTGAGACCTATCAGCCAGTGTGTGTGTGTGGGGGGGGGGTGTGGGGGTGTTTCCCAGCCCCATTCAGCTGCCAGGTGCAAGCACAGAGTAAGCTAAGAATTAGATTTAGCTGCAGTTGAGATTTTACCAGGCAACTAGGACAAAGCAAGGAGAGGGTCAAAGGAGTTGAGGATGCATGAAAGAGAGTGATTTTAATAATTGACAAGAAAACATTTTTTCACGCTTTCTATCAATATTAAGAAAATGTTAAAATGAACAGGAAAATTAAAACAGCAGTCCTACCACTTCCCCCCCCCCCCAATGACATTGATCCCATGAAGAGACCAGTTCAATTGTCTTATAGGATGCCCCACATTTGAATTTCTCAAATTGTTTCATTATGGTGTTATTTAGCATATTTCTCTAGTCCTTATATTTCTTCCTTCCTCCTTTCCTTCCCTTTCCTTTCCTTCCCTTTCCTTTCCTTTCCTTTCCTTTCCTTTCCTTTCCTTTCCTTTCCTTTCCTTTCCTTTCCTTTCCTTTCCTTTCCTTTCCTTTCCTTTCCTTTCCTTTCCTTTCTCTTTCTCTTTCTCTCTTTTTCTTTCTTTCTTTTTCTTCCCTCCCTCCCTCCCGCCCTCTTTCTTTTTTCCTTCCTTCCTTCCTTCCTTCCTTCCTTCCTTCCTTCCTTCCTTCCTTCCTTCCTTCCTTCCTTCCTCTCTCCCTCCCTCCCTCCCTCCCTCCCTCCCTTCTTTCTCTCTCTTTCTGGCTTTATTCTTTCTTTTTAGTGAGAGGAGGGGAGGCAGAGACACACCCCCACATGCACCCCAACCAGGAATCCACCTGGCAAGCCCAATAGGGGGTGATGATCTGCCCATTTGGGGCAGTTGTTCTGTTGCTCAGCAACTGAGCCTTTTTTTTTTTTTTTTAGCACCTGAGGTGAAGGCCATGGAGCCATCCTCAGCACCCAAGGCCAACTCACTCAAAGCAATTGAACCATGGCTGGGGGAGAGGAAGGGGGGGGGGAAGAGAGAGAGAGAGAGAAGGGGAGGGGGAGGGTGGAGAAGCAGATGGGCACTTCTGTGTGCCCTGACTGGGAATCAAAACTGGAACATCCACATGTTGGGCTGATGCTCTATCACTGAGCAAACGAGCCAGAGCCCCTGTGTTTCTTATAAACTGAAAAACTGAAAACTAGGTCTAAAGGTTTAATTAGATTCAGGTGAATCTTTCTTTTTTTTTTTTTTTTTTTTTTTTTTTTTTGGTATTTTTCCGAAGCTGGAAACGGGGATAGACAGTCAGACAGACTCCCGCATGCGCCCGACCGGGATCCACCCGGCATGCCCACCAGGGGGCGATGCTCTGCCCCTCCAGGGTGTCACTCTGTCGCAACCAGAGCCACTCTAGCGCCTGGGGCAGAGGCCAAGGAGCCATCCCCAGCGCCCGGGCCATCCTTGCTCCAGTGGAGCCTTGCTGTGGGAGGGGAAGAGAGAGACAGAGAGGAAGGAGAGGGGGAGGGGTGGAGAAGCAGATGGGCGCTTCTCCTGTGTGCCCTGGCCGGGAATCGAACCCAGGACTTCTGCACGCCAGGCCGACGCTCTACCGCTGAGCCAACCGGCCAGGGCCTGAATCATTTTTGTAATAGTATTTCCTTGTTAGTACAGGCACTTTTACTGCTTCATATTAGGAGACAAGGAAAGGTTGTCCCATTATTAATGATACTAAATTTGATCATTTGGTTAGGGTAGTTACAGTGAACTCTCTCTGTTAAAAAGACTTTGTTTTCTTTTGCAATGACCCCAGTATTTAAGCTGAATAAGTGAGGATATTAGAAGGGTAAAGGACAGTAAGTAAAAAGGTGATAGGATTGATGAAAGATAAACCTCAGGTGCAGAATAAGTCTAAACGAGGCAAGTATTTCTAAATGTTGGGGACCAATTATTCCATTAATTGTCTCCTCCATATTTCTAGTATTCATCACTTTTGAACCTGGCCATAGACTTGTAAGCCCTTTAAACTCAGAACAGAAGGGATGACTTCCTCCTTACCATTTAAGAACTTAATTTCCTGGCTCCTTTCTATTTTGAACAGACAATAGGTTTGCTATCTTTGGAGATATCTTTTGACTTTAGTTATGTTTAAAGAAGAACAATGATTCAAGTTACCAAACAATTTACACTACCCACTGTCTCCTCTGAGCTTGAGGACTCCCTCAGTCTCTCCTCATGATGAGAACTCCTCACTCTCCCAACACATCAGTATAACATCTCCATCAACTGGTGTTACAGAGTGTGCACAAGGCAGAGGCCACGTCTCTGCAGTGTTCCTGAGTGCCAGGAAAGCTCAGGGCCTGGGTTCCTCCTTCTTCACCAAGCTCCTCTTTTTCACTTTCCCAGTTTACTTTGGTTAGATAATGCCAGTCTACTTTTGACAAAAGACCTGGTTGAAATTGGTTGTCTGCCAGCCTGTCACACATGGCTGGCTGTGTTTCATTTCTGTCCTTTGCCAAGAGCTGAGCCTCTAACTCAAAATAACTGAGATGTTGGTGCCCCCTAAAGGACACATTGATTTTTCAAGCTAGGTCTTGATTAACATTTAGTTGGCTTTAAGTTTGGGGTTTCTTGTTCTCTTTTTTCAATTTGTAATTCCTCAAAATAATGGACAGGCCAATGTGATTAATGCAGAATACCAAAGCTTGAGGGGTCAAAGCAGAAACAATAGTGTTCTTCTTGTCTTCTAAGCACTAAAAAATTTTAGATACAAATTTGTGAATAAAGAGTATACAAATTACTTACTTTTTGCTTTAGTTATAAAATGAGGTAGGGGGAAGATAAGAAAAGCTAGAGTTCTGAAATCTATTAATAAGAATTTTAGTCTACTCTCATCCAAGTACTAACCAGGCCTGATTCTGCTTAGCTTCCGAGATCAGACAAGATCAGGTGCATTCAGGGTGGTATGGCTGTGAACAATTTTAGTCTTCTCTAAATCAGGAATTTTCTATTCAGGACAAAATTTTAGCTGTTTGTTGGTCAAATTAATTCCCTGAAATATAAATAGAAGCATCTGGATTTTTGGTTTTGTTGCTAGGAAGAGGAAAACTTGTCCAAAACTTGGGATCATTCGATGAATATTATCTGGAATCAAATCAAGAGAATATTTTACTTAACACAGAGTGTTCTGATTTGAACATAAGATTTTTTTCATAAATAACTTATTCATATAATAATTCTGTTCTCATTTCTTGGCACTGCCATTTTTTCAGTGGCATTCTTTTAAAGTTTAAATAAGACTATAGAATCCATCACAAATATGAGGGTTTGGCTAAAACGTAGGCCACAGCCTAACACACTTAGCCAGCACAGAGCTCATTTGGCCCAATGTCTTCTCTGAGAATGTGTTTTTCACAGGCATTAACAAAACAACCTCATTAAGCCAAAATCATCCTGTTAGGAGACAAGTATCAACTTTGAAAGGGAGGAACCAGTGTTAGATGGCCACACCAGCCCAGCTTAAGAACTGGGCTGCACCAGGACTGGTGGCATGAACTGTAGCAGCCACATCCCATCTTTGAGGGTTACATGCTCAGAAAACCCCGACAGTGAGAGAATTTGCAGTTGAGAAACAAAATTTCAGTGGAGAAGTGAGGAGGAAGAAGCAGAGTTGCAATGAACACCTGAAAACTTGAATAAATATTGAGTTCACAAAATAAATAAATAACGACAGTATCTAAAATGAAGATAACACCAATGCTATTTTATGCCTCTTGAATTTGCACAGTTGGGCACCATGCAGTTACTTTCCATTTTCTATCCCCTGCACACCAGAAAATATCCAGTGTTTCCTCTTCTGCAATAGCAAAGAGATGTTTATAAATATATGTTGCTTTCTTGGAATAACATGCATGTTTTTTTTTTCCCATTCCTCTGCTCAAATGTGTAGTCCCTCCCTTTCCAATTTTAAGGGATCACTGTCTCTGAACTCCATTCTGGTGTCAGAAACATGGGATAATTTATAATCCTCTGGTGGAAAAATAAACTCTGGGGGATCTATTTTAACTCTCCTAGCAGGCCCGTGCAGTTTAGTTCTCAAACCCCAAAGTCAAAGTTAGATGGCTTCGGTCTGCGTGTGGCAGATCCCTGCTTGCACAGCTGAGACACACACAGACTCATGGCAGTCTGTCCTCCTTGGCTGTCTTCACGTCTCCCATAGTTGCCCTGCAGAAAACCGTTGCTACTCTTTCTCTAACCACTCTGCCAATTTCTATAATTCTCAAACCCGGATCCTTTCTTCTCATTATCTCCAAGAAAAATGGCTATCAATTTGAATGTGGAAATCTTTTGAAGTTGCAGAAAAATATATGGAGAGAAGTGGATTTGCCTGTGCTTACATTTTGCTGGAAATTTGCATTTGGCTGTTATCCACATATAAATACTGTGACATAGGCCTTGTAATTTAAAGAGCCTGTTGTCATGCCCCTCAGAGGAGTCTTAGAACATGCTTTGTTAGCATCGAGACCCGCTTTGTGTCCAAGCAATGACTCTGTGGCCCTCTGTGTACTCTGTGTTCCTACTGTCTACTCAGGAGCCCAGGGATGCTGAGGGCCCCACACCTCAGAGGTGGCGTGCTCTGGATTTGTGTAGGACAAGGCCTGGTCTTGGAGGCAGATGGCTGAGCTGTGACCCCTCTTTCTTTACTCACTCAACCACAGCCACACAGCCCTGCTTTGTCTGCCTCATACGCTAATTCCACTGACTTTTTTCTTTCTTTTTTTTTTTTTTACAGAGAGTCAGAGAAAGGGACAGATAGGGATGGACAGACAGGAAAGGAGAGAGATGAGAAGCATCAGTTCTTCATTGTGGCACCTTAGTTGTTCATTGATTGCTTTCTCATATGTGCCTTGACTGGGGGAAGGGGGGCTACAGCAGAGCGAGTGACCCCTTGCTCAAGCCAGCGATCTTGGGCTTCAAGTCAGCGACCTTTGGGCCCAAGCCAGCGACCATGGGGTCATGTCTATGATCCCATGCCCAAGCCAGTGACCCCATGCTCAAGCTGGTGAGCCCACACTCAAGCTGGATGAGTCCGTGCTCAAACCGGTGACTTTGGAGTTTCAAACCTGGGTCCTCCGCATCCCAGTTCGATGCTGTATCCACTGTACCACTGCTTGGTCAGGCTTGCCAGATCCTTTAGATAACTCATTTGATAATATCTTTAAGTGGTGTTTGTGTTTGGCCTATGTCTACAATACCATATTGGCATTTATGAAAACAATGGACAAAAAAACACCAAGTATGCTGCTTATTATCTTCTCTATCCTTTGACAAAATACCACACACCCTCCATCTATTCACCAGAGAGAGGGTTAGCCACATAGCTTATTAACTTGCATTAACTTTGACCTCTGGTTTCCTGCCCCAACGGCCACAGCCATCACTTAGCCCTCGTCCAGGTAGCCTGCCTCCTTCTGGGCCCTGCACTAACCCATTTTCCAACCTTGGCGCCTTTCCGCAGAAAATGCAGTCATCCACAGCATTTCTTCATTTTTCTCTTGGTAGATGAAAAATAATTCATTCCATCTATCCCACAATTCTCAACTTCATAGAGTGCCCACAGACTCTTTCCTCCCAAGAGTCCTCTCCTCCCCAAATCCTCACACACACAACATTCATCCAGCTCTCTCCCCTCCTCCCTCCCTGTGCTGCGTGTGCCCCTGTCCAACAAACCCACATACCATTTACTCTAAAGATATCTTTTTGATTATTAAATTACTTAAATTCTTCACTTACCTTTCCAGTGCCACAGGTTAACATCTAAGCAGTCTTTTTTTTTTTTTTTTTGGCAGAGACAGAGAGAGTCAGGGAGAGAAACAGATAGGGACAGACAGACAGGAAGGGGGAGAGATGATGAGAAACATCAATTCTTTGTTGTGGCTCCTTAGTTGTTCATTGATTGATTTCTCATATGTGCCTTGACCGGAGGGCTACAGCAGAGCAAGTGACCCCTTGCTCAAGCCAATGACCTTGGGCTCACACTGGTGGGTCTTGCTCAAACCAGATGAGCCCGTGCTCAAGCTGGCGACCTCGGGGTCTCGAACCTGCTCAAGCCAATGACCTTGGGCTCAAGCTGGTGGGCCTTGCTCAAACTAGATGAGCTCGTGCTCAAGCTGGCGACCTCGGGGTCTCGAACCTGGGTTTCCACGTCCCAGTCCGATGCTCTATCCACTGCACCACAGCCTGGTCAGGCTAAGCAGTCTTAATGAAATATCTTTTTAGCAAAATGAGCATCTCTACAGAAGAATTCCATACTGCTGTACTCAGAAGATAATATTCTTCTCACATGTCAGGCCCCTATGACTTCTTCAGCTAGAATTTTATAACATTTTATTTTTAATTTTCTATTTATTGATTTTTAGAGTGAGAGGGGAAGGCAGGAAGGGAGAAAGAGAAAAAGAGAGAGAGAGAGACATCAGTTTATTGTTCCATTTAATTATGCATTCATTGATTGATTATTGTATGTGCCCTGACTGGGAATTGAACCCACAACCTAGGCATATGGGGATGAGGCTCCAACCAAGTGAGCTATGTGGCCAGGGCAAATTTTATGACATTTTAAAACTCTTAGTGCCTCATCATGCCCAAATGAGACTAGTAGGGGGGGGGGGGGCAGGAAGCAGCTCCTAAGAAGAAAATGGGCCGAGAGGACAGAAATAGAAGAAGCTGCCTTCTTATTCTCACTTTTTCTGAAGGCTTTCCCCATGCCTTAAATGCTGAGCATGGTGGTGGGGATGGAGGTGGAACAGTGGAGGAGAGGCTGAGAACTTTCTAGGAAGCCTGGGTTCTTGGCGAGGTCCTAGTGTTGCTACATCAAGGGTTATCTAGTGGCTGCCCATGTTTTATATCTTGGGAGTACTCTGTGACCCTAGAGACCTTGATGAGTCATGATGGAATGCGGAGCCCCAAGATATCGACTGTCTCCACCACAGAGGGCCTGCCAGGACCAGCCCCGCTAGCCCAGCCCAGGGCCAGCAGTGCCCAGGAAATGTCCTTCAGGCCCAGAGTGATACCTCACTGAAGGGCCAGATCTGATCTGGGACTCTAGACTTATTGCTGGTTCCAAACTAAAGAGGAAAGACTCCAGCAATTCTGAGGCTCACTCCTGCAGACCTGCACTGTCAGGAGTGCGGCTGGACTGCGCCTGAGGCCTGGGGGTTCTCAGGACTCTGGTGGTGTGGAGGATTCCGCTTCTTAACAGCTTTGCCGCTCGGACTTGGGTAGTATTTTGATGACTTGGGAATAGGAGAAGAAAAGAAAGAAATTAAGTGTGTGTGTGTGTGTGTGTGTGTGTGTGTGTGTGTGTGTGTGTGTGGTGTGTGTGTGTTCTCTCTTCCTAACACTCAAACAGGAAGTCAGTAAATAGAAGAAGGATGTTCTTACGGTAACAGACCACTTACTTCACATGAATACTAGAGAAATCATGCATGACATTTACAGCAACATGAATTAATTAAGAGAGCCACGCGGTAGCTGAAATCATCCCGAGTTCTCCTGACCCTTAAACAATGAACACGGCTGGCTTTCCTTGCAGGTCCTCGAGTATGTTCCACGTGATGAAGCACAACCACTACATCTCCCGGTTCGGCAGCAAACTCGGGCTGCAGTGCATCGGAATGCACGAGAAGGGCATCATATTTAACAATAACCCAGATACCTGGAAGGTTGTTCGACCTTTCTTTATCAAAGGTAATCCAAAGTCTGGCTGCATTCTGCTCTTACCTATGAATGTGCTTTCTTTGAGAAATCATTCTTCAATTCTGCTGCCTCACGGTTTTGAAATAATGATATGCACTAACCTGCAATATATATCCTGCTCACAAAAATTAGGGGATGTTTCAAAATGAATATGAAGCGATAAAAAAAGAAGCATTTGACTTTTTTTTTTAAAAAACAACAACAAGAACATCAGAAAAGCAAATGACAAGTCAAAGAAAGTTGTTTGATTGTACAAATGAGATGCAAAATCAACTCTTATTTCATTGGTGAAAATGCATCATACAAAAGGCCGAAAGTACTGCAGTATCTGCATGTTCTTTAATCCCGTAATTTTAGTGAGCAGTTTATTTGCTATATAATGGGCACTATTATAAACACTTGATATTTTAATCCCACAGGCAAGTTCAGGAGGTAGAATACTCTAATCACTTATACTTTACCACTGAGAAAACTGAGGCATAAAGAAGTTAAGTAACTTGTCCATGATTCCAGCATTAGTAAATGGTGGCCCAGAAGACAAATCCAGAGCCTATTTTAACAGCCACAAATTCTGTTCCTCCTGTTAATGCACAAAGCAATGTCATGGATGTGAAGAGGAGATGGAGCTCTAAACTTAGGATCATTTCAATTAAGAATTGAGTTTGTCTGCCATATGTTTGATTTAAACATACCAAACAAATGTGTTTGTTGAATCACTGACTGACATCACAGATGTTTTAACAGAAAACAATTTGTAAATAAAATTAGAGAACCTTAGAACTGGGAAGGACTGTATAGGCAGGATGGGATTCAGCTGGTTCGCAAGGGTTTGTCAGAACTGATACCTAATGTTTTGTTGAGTTCTGCGAACCGGTTGTTAACATGGCACTTGTAATCAGGGTTCTCTCTAAGGTGGGCGCCTGGGCAGCTGCCCAATGTGGAAATCACAAATTTACATTCCTTACTCTTTTTTAATGTTCATCTGTGCAACAGCGTATTCTAAGCGCCTGTAGTAATGTTTATTCCGTCCATAGGTGAAAAATTTGATGGAACTATGCTTGTAATATTTATTTATTTATTACATAAAACTCATTGTACCTTTGATAAAATACTCCATTTTATTTTATTTTATTTTTTAAATATGGAACGCTTCACGAATTTGCGTGTCATCCTTGCGCAGGGGCCATGCTAATCTTCTCTGTATCATTCCAATTTTAGTATATGTGCTGCCGAAGCGAGCACAAAATACTCCATTTTAATTCCCTTGCGTTTGCTACTTCAGTAGGAAGTGAGGATGCCAGTCAAGATGCAATATGGAAATATCTTAACAGTTTTATTGTTGTTTTGTCAGGTGTTATTTAATATTTTTTTATTAATACTTTAAAACTTTTTCTTATAATCTAGTTTTGTATACCTCTTTTATTGTTCTTATCTAAGTATTAAATGCATGAATTGATATACCTTTGGGTATATCATTTTTATATACTTAAAACAGTCATTAGGGCAGAGATCTAGTTGTTAAATTATTTGAACCCCACCACTGTGTATATGTCACCTCAGTCAGCCTCTGAGTTTCATAGTTGAGTTTTTCAGTCCTAGAGAGGTTGTGATTTTTGTCCAACATAGTGAGTATTGGATGAGCAGAGACCAGATGCCAAGCCTCCTTATTTAGCGAGTTCCCCCTTTACTAGATCCGGCTGAAAGTGAAGCTGTTGGGGGATATACAGGACCAGACTTTGACATTAACACTGAGGAACGTAATCATGACTTGGAAAGGTCAGTTTTGGAAACCAGGGCTAGAGGGATTTGGGTCTGACCATGCGCCATCACTATTCTTTCCTCCAGTCAGCCTTGCAGTGAATGTAGATGCTCCTGCGTGACTGCTGAGACAGGGGAAAGCTGTGCCCGTTCCCGCTGGGTGCTGCTTCCCCTGTACAGAGTGGCCTACCACCATGACTCGGCACACGTCCATTACAGACTCTTGTATTAGTTCCCTATCGCGGCTCTGACAGATTGCCACAGTGACTTAACGCAACACCATCATCTTACAGTTCTGCGTCAAGTCTGACATGGGTCTCATTGGGCTCAAACCAAGGCATCGGCTGGGCTGTTTCTTTCTGGAGGTTTCAGGGGCAGATAAATCCTCTTATGCCTGACAACATTGCAGAATAGATTAATAAAAAGAGTATAGGGTTTGGGATTATAGGTTGTGGATTCTATTTCCAGCTTTGACATTTTGCTAGCCATTTGACCTTGGACAAGTCACTCAGCCTCTCTGAGCTTCAGTTCCCTTGTCCATAAAAATAAACACCATAGAACTCCAATTCTAGGATCATAATAAAGAATAAATGAAATGATTCTGTAAGGTCCTATAGAAATATAAGTCTTACTGTACTCAGTCATTTGGTGCAGGTGTATTAGAAATATGTGAGCTCGTATTTAGGAACAACTGCCATATACCATTATTCTCTATTCTGACATTCAAGAACTAATAGACTCTTGTAACTCTCATCCATTTGTTTAACACACTGTTGTCTTCTCATTATTGAACTAGGTGCCCAGAACACAATAAGAAACAAGAAATGTTCCCTGCCCCTAAGGAATTTATCATGGTGGAGGGAGCAGAGTGGTAGATCAGTACCTCAGCAGACACCGTCCTCAGCGATGAGTTACGGCAGAGGTGTATGCAGAGTGCTACAGAGCACAGACCAGTGGGCCGTCTAATGCACACTGAGAGGTCAGGGAGGCTTTCCGGGGAATGTGTGCTTATGAGTTTTCAGAGAAGATAAACGCTACCTAAATTAAGAAAGTGTGATGAGGACACATTCTACAGGAGGAAAAAACGGGACACTCCAAGGCAGAAAAGGACAGACCAACATGCCCTGTACAGGGAATGGGAAGTAAGTCCAATGGGAATGGCCCTTGGACCTTGCATGGATTACATGCCTGCACCTAGCCGTGTAAGGCAGAGGCCACAGCGAAGGCAGGGCAGCCACCAAAGACTCCTGTGCCAAGGCAAGGAGCCGAGCTTAGCTCACAAGCTATGGGAAATCATTCAAGATTGTAAGCAGGATGACACGAACACATTTGTGTTTTAGAAAATCTCCTCTGGTGGCAGAATGAATGATTAACTTCAAGGAAGCGTGACTGTGAGTAGTCAGAGCAGTTAAGAGCAGTGACATAGGGTGGATGGAGGGGAGGGTACCCAGGTCAGAGAAGTTAAAAAAGTAGAATCCAGATTACTTGTAAGTTAATTAAAAAAATCTTTGTGACTTTTTTGAGATTAGCCCAACATATGGTAGATCATATTTTCTAATGAAAACATTACATCATTGTATCCAAATTAAGTGCCAAACATAGAAGGCTAATTGTTCATTGAATATTCACTGCTGTGTGTGACAATTTTTTAATAGTCATTGAGAGCCCAAAGCATTTCTCTGATGAATCTCTTTTTAGAGTTACACTTCTTGTTGGTTCTTCTGATACAGTAGAAAGTTTGGGGTAGGTTTTGATATCTAAAGTAGTAATATTAACGAAGATATTGACTCACTGGGTGTGTCTATGGAGAAATAGTTAAGTTCAACTTAGGCAATGGCCCATCCTGGGGGATGAGGTGGGAGGGCCAAGAAACAGCCTGTCTGTGTTTCCAGAAACTGCCAAGAAAATAGTCTGCATTGATGGTTGCTTGCTCAACCACTGATTACTTGCTCAATTTTTTTTTAAACTGGATAAAATTCAGTACTTTTAAGCAGACTGTTAAAATTAAAATTATAGCAACATCATACCACTCCCTATGAGCAATTACATTTTGTTCATATGTTTGAAACTTGGCTTCAAGCTCTTGGACATAGAAGCAAATCATACATCAGCCTGGGAGAAAACCACCTGTGATGTTCAAAGCCAACCTTTACACGCAAAGGGCTGAGTCATTAAGGAGTTATTTGTCCCACTTGTGGATGTGATAGTCACTCAGGGAACAACATCCTGGCTTCTCACAACTGCCAAGTCCTTCCTACAGCCAGGAAGTATGCCACCAACCCAGCTTTTTATTTTACACATAAGTCTACTCACCAAACCTTTCTTCATTTGCAAAGTCTGCCTTCAGGGAGTTCTGCAGCTGATTTTTTTTTTTTTTAACAACAGAGTGATACCTACCAAAATTTCCAGTGTTTTTCATTGTATTTCAAGGACTCTGACTTTAACAGCAAGTCTGAATAATAAAAAGAGAGAGAGAGATTACTCTAAAGCAGGGGTCCCCAAACTTTTTACACAGGGGGCCAGTTCACTGTCCCTCAGACCGTTGGGGGGCCGCCACATACAGTGCTTCTCTCACTGACCACCAGTGAAAGAGGTGCCCCTTTCCGGAAGTGCGGCGGGAGCTGTATAAATGGTTTCAGGTGGCCACATGGGGCCCGCGGGCCGTAATTTAGGGATGCCTGCTCTAAAGCTTAAAGAAACTTAGAACACAGAGAGAAAGGGGACTTGAAGAGTTAAACTCAAGACTGACCCCTTACCATCAACAGCCACCAACTGCTCAGATGATCAGGGGCACAGCAAAGGTGAGGTCACAGCCAGCTCACTCTACCTCTTTTCATTCCCTCATTCATCCATTCATTCATTCAGTCCTCTATCTGACAATGTGCTCTGAGGGCCACTATGTACTATGGACTTGCAGTACAGTGCTAATGGGAGGTTGTCACTGCCCTCAAAGGCTTCCCAGTCCAGGGGGGAAGACTGCTAAGCAAACAAAGAATTGCTTAGCTGTTACGACATTGACTGCGTGAGATAAATCTGGAAGTAGTTTGAAGAGAAACTGAAATGAAGAGAAGGCCACTTTTGGTAACTTATAAGACTAGCATTTTAAACCTATAAGCTATTAAAAAGAAAGCACCTTAGATAAAATGGTTAAGGTCCAATTTAACTAGTTTTGTAGCAATATCCTGCCACTTGTTGAAACATAAAATAGGTATCACCCTGGACAAATTCAAATCTTCTTTAGAGGAAAATATAAGCAGTAAATATGAAACAAACACTGATTTGTGATTTATGACCATTGTACTAAAGGTTTCACTGGCAATCTCACAAATGATCTGCTAGAACATGAGGAAAAGATTAATTTTGAATAGTTTGTTTAAAATAAGATTCATTCATTCATTTTTTTAAACAATAAAGGTGATATATTCTTAAAGAAAATTAGGTGAATAAAGAAAAGTATAAAAGGAATATGAAAATTGCCACCCAGTTACTGAGTAAAAAAAATGTGGATAATTAAGCTCTAAGCATAAGAAGCCAAAATTGCCTGACTGTGTGTCCCTGTCCCGGAGTTCACGATGGCTCACTCTCTGTTGCATTCCCTTCAGCTCTGACTGGCCCTGGCCTCGTGCGCATGGTGACGGTTTGTGCTGAATCTATCGTAAGGCACCTGGACAGGCTGGAGGAGGTCAGAAAGAAGTCAGGTGCTATCGACGTGCTGACCCTCATGCGGCACATCATGGTGGACACCTCTAACATGCTTTTCCTGGGGATCCCCTTGGACGGTACTGAAATCTTCATTCTCATGACTTGACATTCTGCGCTCTGTAGGAACGAGGGGAGGGGAGGGATAGCAGGCTCACGTAAAAATATGCCGTTTCCTACATTGTTCTTCTTCCAACATCTCTAAGATTTCCTAAGATTTTTTTTCCCTAGTGTGTCTTACAAGATATAAATTTCTGTAAACTAGGGGCCATCTATTTCTTTTGTACCTCTCTCTTTGTTGCTGTAGGAAATAGAATTTTACCCACAGTCAAAACTCAACCAATGTGATTAGTTCACTTGGTCATTAATATATCCTCCCACCAAACAAACTCATGCGTTTAACCATTTTTAACCATTCTTTTGGGGCATGATATATACACATTCTATACACACATACATATATATACACACATATATAGATATATACATGTACACCCCTCCTTCAAATCTACTAAGTATGAAAACTTTGACCCTGTCTTTGTGATGATGGTTCTGCTTCTTGCTGCAGGAAACAGTTATGAGAGCTACCATTAGTTTAGTACCCACCACGCACCAGGCAGCATAAAAAGTTGCTTTACATAGAGTTTGACATTTAGCATTTTTAACAACTGTGCACAGATGTCTCACCCAAGAATCTCCTTTCCTCACTGTACTATGGAAACAAATATTAAAACAGACACATGCAGCTCTACTACCACCTAAACACCAACGTTACTCTTTGGGATTAATTTCATTCTACTATTGTCCAGCTTCCTGTAATTTTTCCTGAATTAATTTCTAGCAGTGCTCATAGACTCATACATTTATTCAACAGATGTTTTTTGATTGCCTATTTTATTCAAGCACTGTTTTAGGTTCTAGGGGTAGAGCAGTGAACAAGACAGACAAAGTTCTTGCCTTCAGGGGTATGTGGATGGTAAACAAGTGAATATCTATATATATTTATTTGCCTACAATATATTAAGCAATAATAAATGGTTTGAAAAAAAAAAGGCAGGGTAAGAGGATAGTAAAGGGGACGAGGGGACAGTGGGATTGGACCTGGCTGGCGTGGAGAGGGTGGTCAGGAAAGGCCTCTGAAGAGAGGACCTCTGAACATAAGCCTAAATGAAACGAGGCCACAAGCCCCACACAGATTTGAGGGGACCCTCACAGGCATAAGAACAAGGCATAATTTTAACACTCACCCAAACCAGCTGAGTTCTAACACCTGCTGCCAGATTGGCCACATTTGGACAAATAGACAAGCTCTAACCCCTCCCCTTCTCTCCTCTAGCTCTCCTTGCCTTATCTCCCCTGTTTTAGTTACTCCTCACAAGAGCCAGAGAAACCTCATTACCGTTTGGATGGGAGCTCCCATTCACTCTGATTCCCTTTTAGACAGGACTCTAATCCCAGCTTGCCTGTTCTTTACATATCTTTGCTTGGGTGAGGCAGGTACCTACTTTATAGGTTCCTGCTCTTTGGTTCCTTGCTAGCCTTGATGCCTAGGAAGGGTCATGTAAAGGGAATTGTAAATGTCTGTTAACTTATGCACACAGACTGTGATGCTAAGAACCTGCATAACTCATGCAGAGTTATTTTATTCCCCTCCTCCTCACCTGGTCCTTGCTAAGCTCTATTTGTCCAAGGAACCCAGTGCAACAAAGAGGAAAGGCACATCATCCTGAAGTCAGATAAAACTGAGCTCTCCAGTACAAGGGTCTACCTGTCAACTAGCTATATGGTGTTGGGCAAGCTTCTCAATGTCTATGGACTGCAGTTTCTTCTCTGCTAAATGATGACACTATCATTACCCTAGAAAGATTGTAAAGATTAAGCAAAGTATCTTTTGCAAAGCATCTTGCATAGTGGCTGGTATTTAGCAGTTGCAAATAAATTTATTCCCTTCCCTTTTGTATAATGTGAAAAAAGCAGGGGTTTTCTCTTCCCTGATTTTCAATTTACTTTAAAAAACATATATTAAGAGCTGACTATGCATGAGGCTTGACAAGGCATTGAAGATACTAAGATGAATACATTCTCAGCAGAATATAAATAAGTATGAAAGTTATGTGATGAGTCCCATGAAAAAAATATGAATAAAGCACTATGAGGTGAAAATACTATTAAAAGCTATTAATTAGGTACATAATCCAAGTAGATTATTCATATAGTGGCTCTGCTTACCAAACACCAAATGAAGCTAAAATGTGGCTGTTGACTGCCTAACAGGAGAGTGGAATGGCTTTCTGCCCTGCCAGCTGCCAGAATTGAGGCCACAACAGCCATGACTCCTAGTGCCCCTTTATTCCCCTCTGTCCAGAAAAGTAGGAGACATGGAGGCTCAGCCAAAGAATGCTATGTGAGATTCTAGGCTGTGTCTCTAACACAAAGTTGAAAACTGGCAAACCTCTGGTTAACTCATCTGATTTAGATGCCAAGTGAAATAAATTAGTGTTGATTTGTTTAGTGGCAATAACATGGCTAAATGCCCACTGAAGGTGGAACCTTGCCCAGCTTGGAACCCCAGATTGGTAGGAGAATCGATGGGGGATCTTCTCTTCTTGAGTTTACATTTTTGCTCAATTGTTCTGCTTTTGTTTGTTTGTTTGTTTGTTTGTTTTTCCAGAAACTGCTATTGTAAATAAAATCCAGGCTTATTTTGATGCGTGGCAAGCTCTCCTTCTCAAACCAGACATCTTCTTTAAGATTTCTTGGCTATACAGAAAGTACGAAAAGTCTATGTAAGTAACACAAATTTGGAAAACTTGTCCATGAGATTGGGTAGTTTTTTCATTGTCTTTGCTATTGTTGGACTCTTCAGCAAGTTTTCTGTTCAGAGGAGTCCACAAGGGAGATGCTGATGTAACACTTTCTATATCAATTTGGCTGAATGTGGCTAGACAGAAGAGCAAAGGAAGCCTTTGGCCGAGGCAGCTTCTCAGCAAGGGGGCCAAGTGGTGGCCTGAGGGCTCCATATCTGGAACTGAAACATTGCAGTGTATTTTGAGTTGAACAGAAGGGCTGTCTGAACCCGTCATTATTATCTGTCAAAATTCTCTTCGCATGTTTGGAAAAATGGGAACGTGAGATCATTTTATAGTTTTGCTGCTTCTGAATAAATTTAACTTAATTCAACTTGTAGAAATTGAGAGTAGTCTCAAAATAATTTTTTCATAATGAACATGATGAACTTCAATAAAATGTGTGGTTTTTAAAAATTATGTATCTTGTGTTTTTGAGGGATCCTGAAACCATCTTTAATGACTTTGCTTTGGTCTTAGACTAGTTTAGCAGAAAACTGGACAAATGCCCAATGGCCTTAGTTAATCAGTGGGTTTTTTTGTTTTCTTTATTTTGTTTTAGTGTAAGTAGCCAGTCATTAAACAGTGCCATTTTAAATCACCAGTGGAAATCCCATGGAACCTAGAGGCAGAGAGAGATATGGTTTGTACCCTGTCTCTACTATTTAGTAACTAAATGGCCTGGGGAAGTTATCTACAGTAAAATAGAACCTGCCTTCCAGAGCGGGGATATGGGTTAACGAGATCCTATATGGAGGGCAATGAACACAGAGCGTGGGCTACATTAGGCGCTAAGTACCTTAGTTTCCCCTTCCCTCTGTTCTTACATTCCCCAGATGTTCTTGACCGTCTTAAATTCCCCATCTCTATAAGTTCTCAAACTTGATTAAAGACCCAACTTTATTCTGTTTGTATATTTTTAAATTTAATAATATTAGTCTCCAGGGAGGAAACCAACTTGATATTGCTTTATATATTATCGTGAATTACAGTGAATGAGTATTAGGTGGATGTTTAAACACTTCATTCTGAAACTTATTGAATGAGGCTGTATAACACTTTCTCTTAGGTTTCTGTAGAAATAGTTCAACAATGTTCTTATCTATATTAATCATTTGCCAATGGTTAGTGCACTAGTTTATATCTCCTGTCATAGAGCAGTAAAGTCCTTTAATCTAGAGAAGTCTTTTCATTTCCTCCCCTCCATGCCAATATTTTTACTGAGGTACAATTGACGTATAACATTATATTAGTTTCAGGTGTACAACATAGTGATTCAATATTTGTATAAATATATATTGCAAAATGATCACTATAATAAACCTAGTAAGCCTCTGTCACCATATGTAGTTAAATTTTTTTTTCTTGTGATGAGATATCTACTCTCTTGACAGCTTTCAAATATGTAATACAGTATTATTATCTACAGTCACCATGATATACATTACAACCCTGGACTTGCTCTTTTATGAGTGGAAGTTTGTATTTTTTTTACCATCTTGACCCATTTTGCCTACACCCACCCCCACATCTGGCAACCACCAGTCTGTTCTCGGTATCTGTGAGCTTGTTTCTTTTTTTTTTTTTAAGATATTTTAAATAAGTGAGATAATACACTATTTGTATTTCTCTATCATGCTACTACTTTGAAATATGTTTTTATGGAAAGGATTCTGGAACATGTACTCCCATCTCTAATTTTGTATTTTTGCTTCTTTTAATTCCCAATATTATTGCAATACTGTTTTCTACTTTTTATTTTAGCAAGTGTAAAGCTTTTCAGTCACAGAATACCTTAAATAGGTGTTTGCATTACATTTAATGTAATATGGAATATTATTCCCTGAGATCGAGGAACAGACACCCATGAACAAATACACTTAAAGACAAAGCCAACAATGACTAAATTTAGATCTCAAGGTGGCCTCCTTGTTCATCTAGTATGATCCCTTTACTTTATTTATTTATTTATTTATTTAGTTTTAGAGAGAGAGAGAGAGAGAGAGGAAGGGAGGGGCAGACAGGGAGATGAGAAGCATCAACTCATAGTTGTGGCACTTCAGTTGTTTATTGATTGTTATGTGCCTTGATCTGGGGGCTGCAGCCAAGCAAGTGACCCTTTGATCAGGCCAGAGAAATTGGGCTCAATCCAATGACTTTGGGCTTTAAGCCAGTGACCTTTGGGCGCAAGCCAGGGACCAAGGGGTCATGCCTATGATCTCACGCTCAAGCTGGCGACCCTGCACTCAAGTAGGTAAGCCCGTGCTCAAATCGGTGAGCCCACACTGAAGCCAGCAACCTCGGGGTTCTGACCCTGGGTCCTCAGCATCCCAGGCTGATGCTCTATCCACTGTGCCACCATCTGGTCAGGACTGATCTCTTTACTTTATTTATTTATTTTTTAATTTTTTTTTAAAAGACTTTATTCAATTTTCAGAGAGGAGAGAGAGGGAAAGAGGGAGAGAGAGAGAGAGAGAGAAGGGGAGGATCAGGAAGCATCAACTCCCATATGTGCCTTGACCAGGTAAGCCTGGGGTTTCGAACCAGCGACCTCAGTGTTCCAAATCTATGCTTTATCCCACTGCGCC
The DNA here is from genome assembly GCF_036850995.1 of Saccopteryx leptura. NCBI lineage: Eukaryota > Metazoa > Chordata > Mammalia > Chiroptera > Emballonuridae > Saccopteryx > Saccopteryx leptura. The sequence continues at coordinate 68,690,510 of NC_089508.1, forward strand.
ACCACAGGTCAGGCTGGTCTCTTTACTTTAAAAGAGACATAAGGCTCAGAGACTTAAAGTAGGTTATGTAGAAAGACAACATCCTGAACTAGAACCTGACGCTTTGTCCAAGGAGCTCTTCCCTCCACCACACTGTCAAAATGCCTACACATATTTATGCAGCCATTCACTCATTCAACAAACATTTACTTAGTATTTATTATGTGGCAGACACTGCAAGGTATGAGAATATCAAGATTAATAAACAGGTGCTTGAATTTACTGTGTAGAACAGAAATCTCAAATTCAGTAGTCTTTAGGGCCAGGCAAATGCAAGTGGGTTGGGTGGCTAAGACAGGAGGAAGTGGAGGTGCCCTGGGCAAACCTGTAGGAGGTGCCCCCACTGAAGACAGGCACTGGTTTTGACTTTGTTTTCTTTTTATTTATATACTGTGCTGGCCAAATAAAAAATCAGAAACATGATTGGATTTAGCTTTTGGTACTGGCTTTTGACCCTTAACTGGAGGTTACAGCAAGTTTAATGTATACGTACTTGAACGATATTTGTGAAGAATTAAGTATAAATTCAAATATTCATAAGCACTAATGGTTTCAATTAAAGCAGATAATTTTATTTAAACAAATGGCAAATGAATACATTTTTCTACATGACCTCTGTACAGATAAATTACGTTTTCACTTTTTTTTTTCCAGCAAGGATATGAAAGATGCCATAGAAATTCTGACAGAAGAAAAAAGGAAAAGGATTTTCACAGCAGACAAACTGGAAGACTGTATGGATTTTGCCACTGAGCTGATTTTTGCTGAGGTACTGACCCAAACTAACCACAGTTCCCACACAACATGTATATGGCTCTGTGTGTAGGGGTGTAGAGATTTCCTCTGGTGATCGTGTTGCCCATTTTTGCTTTTAAGTATTGGCTCCAGCTCTTTTATAACATCCAGTTCAAATGCCTCACTCCTTAGACATTCTGGTAAGTCTGACCTTTAAGACTGAGCTACTCTGTGTCTGCAAAACACAAAATAAGAACACAGGAGAGTCCGAAGTCACTAAACACATAGTTCAACTTTCAGCAGAAGATAATGAAAAATGTTCAAAGTCAAGTACAAAAACATGTAATTTCTAATTTCATTTTGGTGAGATTGTTGATCCCGGAGTGTCACCTCCCCTCCTTTGGCAAAATTTTGATTCACTTTTCCAATTATTCTGCCCTCTTTCAATTCTTCAGAAGCGTGGTGACCTGACAAAAGAGAACGTGAACCAGTGCATCCTGGAAATGCTGATCGCGGCGCCAGACACCATGTCTGTCTCCGTGTTCTACATGCTGTTTCTCGTGGCAAAGCACCCTAACGTCGAAGAGGTGATAATGAAGGAAATCCAGACTGTTGTTGGTAAGAATTTATCAAATAAACAATAGATCTTAGAAAACAATTCCTTCTGAACACCAGCTTCTTGTGTTCTAAGAATAGGATGCCAAACAAAACCTTTATTCTAATCCACATAGAGAACAATGAAGTCATTCTGTCACACTTTCATTGTGCCAGATCGGTTAACAATATAATTCTTTCTGTGTCTTATTTGATTATAATAATAAAATACGCTGTCCTGGCCCAGTAGCTCAGTTGGTTGGAGTGCCATCCCAGTAGGCCAAGATTGCAGGTTCAATCCCTGGCCAGGGCACATACAAGAGACAACCAATGAATGCTTAAATCAATGTTTCTCTCTCTTTCCTCCTTTTTCTCTCTCTCTAAAATCAATAAAAAAATAATACATGCTTCTTGAAAAAATTCAAACAACAGAGAGATGAATAAGGTGGAAAGTGGCGCCCCCATCGCTTCCACTCTGCTCCCCAGCTTCACCCCCTCCCCAGCGGAAGCCACTGGTAGTAGTTGGCTGTGATTCTTCAAAGGCATTTTTATGTGCTCATAAACACATATATGTGGTTATAATTATTTGTGTTACAAAAAATTGATCACACACAATTTTTTGCCTTTTTGGCTTTTGTGGGTTCAGCCAGGGAAATGGGCTATCTTATATATAGCAGTGTTTCTGGTTTCAAGCAGTCCATTTGCAAATGAGCTTCCAGTTGGTGGGAGGAGGAGGAGGAAAGGTTGACAGCAAAGGCTGGGGAGGGACCAGCTTCCCCCCCCCCAGTCCAGTGGTGCTAGTCTCTCCTTCCCCGACCCTCTTTTCCACGTCTGCAAGGGTGCTCCCTGGGCTCCCACTCTGCAATCCTCCACACTGCCTCTTCCCTCCGCTGCCTCGGCCTCAGCGAGCATCATGCTGCCCACTGCTCCTGACATCACCATCTCTCCATACAAATGTTACCACACGCAGAAGTCAGAACTGCTTTCTGAGAGAAAACAGAATTCCTTATTTGGGATGTCCTTCACATGGGCAATCTTTTAAGGAACACACTTCTGACATGTGTGACAAGATATCAATAATGATGTATACTTTTCTCTCTTGACCTTGCACAGTTCCCGTGAAACAAGTTATTTGGCTGTAGAAAGATACTATCTTTTAGAAACCATTCCAGTGCTGCTTAAAATAGTTGACAAGGAGGGGATGTCATAGAAGAGTTAAGTACGTGAGAGAAGGGGTCTGCAGATGCATCACTGTAGGTAGGAAATTGCCTGGCAAGTAAGACAGAACAGCAAGGAGACAGAACAGCATCCAGACTCCAAATTCCAGAATGTTCCCTCCAAGTGCCCCTATCAGGTTATGGGTACTGTGCCAGGTGTAGGGGCAGTGACCAAGCCAGCATCACCCCTGTACTCATAGGGCTCATTGGCTGGTGGGAGAAGAACTCAACAACCAAGTTCAATGGAGCGAAGACAGAGGACCACAGAACACTGGTATCAGGGAGCAAGGGGGGGAAATGCTCTTGAGACCATAGCCTTTAATACAATTGCCTTGAGAAGTGAAGTGTTTGTGCCCCGTGTTGTCCTGCTCCCCACCCCCTCGACACTTCAATAGACCTCTGCCAAGATAAAAAAGCAGTAGAACCATTTGTACATGTGTCTGTGCTGCCTGTCAATACATACTCAGAGTAATTTCTTTCCAGGGAACACCTTTGCTTACCTTCTCCCTCCTCTTCCCTTCCACCTCCTTACGCCAGATCAATATCCCATTAAACCCTTGAGTATACAAAGAGAAGTATGTGAGGGGCAGGGCTGTTAGAGTTCTCTGACCAAATGAGACCTTTTGTGAATGGTGCAGTGTACAGGCGATAGGGCTGCCTCAGGACCTTGGTCAGTGTTTGATTCTACAAAAGTGGTAGCCCATTTGAGGATGCTCTGAAGCTTTGCCAATTCTGGGAGTAAGCCAAGCTTCTCTGACCAGTGTCAGGCCAGTCTGAGACAGAGGGGGTGTCCTTCTGTCCCCAGCATACCCGGGGATTATCTGAGGTACTCCATTTTGTTGTGGTAGGAAAGGGGGTTCCTGCCTCTCTACAACAGGTTGTTCTGGAGGAGATGGGGAGGAGAGGCCATCCATGACACGTCCTGAACAGGTGACTGCACAGGTAACCAGAGGAGAAAACGTTGCTGAAACTGAGGAGAGTCCGTCTCAGTTTGACTAGAGAAAAGGTGAATGTCTCAGAGTCTTAGTGTCTCCGAGACCTCAGGGACTAGCAGAAAAGTGTTGGACGCTGACTGGGTAGGTCTGCATGAGGCTGCAGAGGGACTGCCCCTGGAAAGGGCTCATCGGTCACTCAACGTCAGCCCACTGCTGCCATGTGGGGATGTGAGTCCAGTGCTAACCAGGATTTTTTTGTCTTTTTAATAAAAATCCAGGCTTTTCTATGAAATCTCTCAGCTTTTAAGATAACTGACTTCAAATCTGATTTTTTTCTAAAACACTCTGTAGGCCAAACATAACATATTTGGCCCAGGTTGCTGGTTTGCATTCTGATTATAAATATAAAATTTTTTCCAACCAAGAACAAACTGTTCTGTGGAAACTATAGGAGTTTTAAGGTCCATCGGATGTTGAAACTAACATTACCTTTTTGTCCTTATCTGCTCCCACAGGTGAAAGAGACATAAAGATTGATGATATTCAAAAGTTAAAAGTGTTAGAAAACTTTATTTATGAGAGCATGCGGTACCAGCCCGTTGTGGACTTGGTCATGCGCAAAGCCTTACAGGACGATGTCATCGATGGTTACCCAGTGAAAAAGGGGACTAACATTATCCTGAATATTGGAAGAATGCATAGACTTGAGTTTTTCCCCAAGCCTAATGAATTTACTCTTGAAAACTTTGCAAAGAATGTAAGTGCCCATCTTGAAAACCAAGTACGTCACTCTTTACAGTGTCAGCTGTTGAATCCTCTCTGGTTCTGTTTGCACCATGTACATTTCATTCTATTTACTTGTCTCCTCTGTCCCCTCACCAGAAACACACATTTTTCCTAGCTTAGGCCATGGAACCACATTTGTCCTCAAGCTAAGGATGCTAGGTCTCCAGCTCTAGGAAGTATCTACATAGTAGCCACCAAATAGGTAAAAAAAATATGTAAAAAAGTCAGGACCTAAATTTGACTAAAATGAGGGGAATTTTGTTTAATTCAACCAACCTACTTGCTCATTTAGTTACCAGTTTGTCACCATGTAAATGTAGCTATAGCACTATCTAAGCAAAGGAAAGTCCATTTCTGCTTCAGATGGAAATCAAGTGAGATCAAAAGATCTGATTTTTGGCCCTGGTTAGTTAGCTCAGTGGTAGAGTGTCAGCCTGATGTATGAATGTCCTGGGTTCAATTCCCAGTTAGGGCACACAGGAGAAGTGACTATCTGCTTCTCTACTCCTTCTCCTTCTCTCTCCCTCCCTCTCTCTTATCACCTCCCACAACCATCTCTCTCCCTCCCTCTCTCTCATCACCTCCCAGAGCCATGGCTCCACTGGTTCAACTGAGTTGGCCTCAGGTACTGAGGATAGCTTCATGGAGCCTCAGCCGCAGGTGCAAAAAATAGCTCAGTTGATGAGCAATGGCTCAAGATGGGCAGAGCATCTCCCTGTAGGGGGCTTGCTGGGTTGATCCTGATTGGGGCATATTCAGGAGTCTGTCTCTCTCTCCCCTCCTCTCACTTAAAAAATAAAAGATCTGATTTTTGCAGTTTGCCTTGTTCACCAAATGGTCTCACCAACACTAATTCCCATTATAAACAGGACTCAGTGACTGGAAGACCCTCAGCCTTTTCTAGTCCCATCACCGAAGTGTACTTGAGATTCTGCTTCCCTTGTGTCAAATTTTAGACAATGATATTTTTAACCTGTATTATCCAGATAATTCTTTTAGTGCCTTCTTTTTCCATTTGGATACGGTATGGAAAAATAATCATTAATTCAGTTCTCTAGCAACCCATCCCATGTTGACATCTTGTCAGCAAAAACTTATTGGGAATCTGCTTTGTGACAGGTAGGTACTACGTAAGTCCAGATGTGGGCAACAGATGTGGTACCCATTAATTTTTACATAACTAAAACTATTTAGATGCTTGGCACCAACAGGTCAGGAATCTATATCTTCCCTATATTTGTCCACTGTCATCAGGTTATATGACATTTCACAAACACAGTCTTTGCTTTGGTGATTTTCAGAACAGCAGTAAGGCTGGGGCTATCCCAGAGAGCCAGCTGAGTAACAGTGGCAGTAATAGAGCGATTTGCATTGTTTGACTCAGCACACGTTTATATGAAAAGCACAACTGGGTACTGTCCAGGGTTGGGTGTGTATCACAGGGGCTGAATCAGACTTATGGAGCAAAGGGCTTATCTGAATTATAGCCATTCCTCTCAGTGAGGAAGCAGTATGGCGAAGATCCCAAAACAGAGCATTCTGACTGATGAGTATTTTTATGACGAATCAAACAGAGACTGCACAATTTTAGCTTCTAATAGTCTGGTTAATTGTCTGATCATTTTCACAGGTTCCATATAGGTATTTTCAGCCATTTGGTTTTGGGCCTCGTAGCTGTGCAGGAAAATATATTGCCGTGGTAATGCTGAAAGTGATCCTGGTGACACTATTGAGACGATTCCATGTGCAGACATTGAAAGATCAAGAAGTTTGTGTTGATACAATGCGGAAAACAAATGACTTGGCTGTGCACCCAGATGAGACCAGCAAATTCCTGGATATGATTTTCATCCCAAGAAATTCTGACAAGTGCCTCGAATGCTGAACAAGATTGGTCAGTACCACCTGACCTGTGGTGGCGCAATGGGTAAAGCGTCGACTGGGAATGCCGAGGTTGCTGGTTCAAAACCCCAGGCTTGCCTGGTCAAGGCACATATGGGAGTTGATACTTTCTGCTTCTCCCCCTTTCTCTCTCTCTGTCTCCTCTCTCTAAAATGAATTAAAAAAATATTGGTCAGTACCTATTCTAGAGTACTTCTCATCAGTAGTTCTTAAGAAAACATTCATTTTTGCCGGGTAGTATCATCCTCATAGTGAACATTCAGTGGTCAATGGCATTTTATAGGCATACTTCCTACGGGCTGTCAGCAAACCAGGAGACATTGGTCATCTGATCTTGTCCAAACCAGAGAAAACACAGAGGCAGAGAGTTTTCAGGAAAAATGATCAGTGAAGAAACTGCAGCCTTAAAGGCCCAATTCCACAAAACATGTTGGAAAAGATAGGCCAGTAGCAAAACTTCTATCCAGCTGGCCAATGTCTGGGCGCCTAAAGCCGAACACACCTACTAGTGTGAATACCAGTGTTTGATCTGGTTTCAGTGGGTTTGGGGACTGTAGCACTCATAGTCTTTGGAGAAATACAAACTCAGCATTTGACTTTTCCTATGAATTATATTCAGTTAACTCTTGTTTATTCACATATGACTTACCTGTAACTAAAGTTAAATCAGAGACTATCTCTTCTCAGTCTCCCAATTCATGCCTCAGCCACTGACCTCTGCTATAGTAGATGTAGATTAGGGCAATACAAGGTAATACAACTTAGTAATTACTCAAGTAAAGTATAATTAGGATCTTATATCTGCTGTAGGAATAGAAAGTCACACAATTCATTTCAAATTCAAATTATTTTGTTGTTGTTGTTTGTTTGCATTATTGCTTAGCTCCATTAGTATGGCTAACCAAGGCATAACTTTAAATAATTAGTAACTCTTAGCCCTGGCTGGTTGGCTCAGTGGTAGAGTGTTGGCCCAGTACGTGGATGTCCCAGGTTTAATTCCCAGTCAGGGCACACAGGAAAAGTGACTATCTGCTCTCCACCCCTCCCTGCCCCCCTCTCTCTCTTCCCCTTCTCCATCCATAGCTCGATTGTTTTGAGTGCATCAGCCCTGGGTACTGATGATGGCTCCATGGACCCTCCACCTCAGGCACTAAAAATAGCTTGGTTGCAAGCATGGCCCCAGATGGGTAGAGCATCATCCCCAGACCAGGGTTTCTAGGTAGATCCTGGTTGGGGAGCATGAGGGAGTCTGTCTCTCTATCTCCCCTCTTCTAACTTGGAAAAGAAGAAGAAATAATAATTAGTAACTCTTACAGGAGCTGCAATTATTTGGGGGAGGAGAATTCTCTAAATCTTTATCTAATTCTACAGCCCAGTGGGTTCAACCTCCTAAGGAGTGCCATTCCCATCACATTGTTTTTCTCTCTTGATATTTCCCCCTCTTTCTATGATCCCAAAGCCAAGGGCAACAAATTAGTAGAGAACGTGATCAGTGTAGAACCCTTACAATCATTATTTATCCTACCTCAGATTTAATAGTTACCATAGAGATTTAACAACTGTCTAGTTTATTGAATCATTTATGTAGCCATGTATAAAATGTACATCTTAGAATTATCTCAGTAGTGTGAATCAAATAAATTAGTTAATTTTTAAAATACCACTTGTGTTATAGAATGATTGTTTAAACTGAGTGTCATTTAAAAGCTGAAAAATTAAACTCATTTAAAAAATGTAAATGTTTGCCATTAAGTCAACCGCCACCGTAACATTTGAATATTCTTTTCATTCTATTTGGCACTAGTATAGCTGCATATAAATAGAGAGTGTAAGCCCCTTGAGAGAAGGAGCTCTTTTCTTTTGTAATTCATTCCATATTTACTCTTAAAATCAATACCGAATAGACACTTTTCTTCAGAGACACTCTCAACTGACCCTAGAAACCAAGTAAAGAAGAGGCAGGTATTCTAAAAATTCAAAGATGAGCATTAGTAAAGAAAGAAGTCTTTGAACTTAAAATTATTTGGATCATCTCTATAGCCTAAATGTACAGGCAAATGTGCCTATGTGCCTGGATACTTCTGTCTAGACAACTAGACAGTCATCTAAATAATTCAGACCCCTGAAAGCAAGGCCAGTATCCAAATTAATTCACTCAGCGCCTATTAGCACACTGTTTAATTTGCTCTAGCTGGAGCTGCACAGTAGAGAAACACAGATTGAATCAGTGTACTTCACCCATCCAACTCCCTTGGCACATCTGCTGTACTTCACATGGAGCCAAGGCCTGTCTATATGGTCAAAGCAAAACAAAAGTTGTATATAAACAATGCTGATATAAAGATATGTTGTGTCGTCTCACCACTCTGGAGCTCAGTAGACCCATCCATAAATATAGATTATACCGGAGGCTCTCTAGTGTCATTTCCAATACTTTCTTCTGTTATTATTTTGCTTCATAAACATAATGCCATTTTTTTCCCTTTGTATCTAAGCCCCAATAACAAATGAAGTGTATAAGACAATCTCACTTTCATGCGATTTGGTCACTGAATGGACAATTTGGGCATCCAGTACATATCAACTGGCAGACAATAAGCCCCCAAACGCTAATACGTCTGCATATAGCCCTAACTTACTGCTGCAGGGTCATGAGTAAGTTTGTGGAACACATCTCACCCAGACAGTCACTTTATGCCCCATCTGAACTTGGGAGCAAGCCAATGGATTTGCTGAAGCAAAAAAAAAAAAATTTTTTTTTCTGAGTGGCCTTGGTTTCCTACTCAAACCAATTAAATCAACCTAAAGCTTAATAGTCCCTCCATTCCTTGGTAAAATTAACACTTTCCCTGACCACCAACACTTTTTCTCTGGCATGTTCACCACCTTCCCAAAATGCAGCTTGCTGCTTTTGCTACTCATATAGCTCCAGAAACAACCAAGAAGAGAAATGAACTCTTACTTAACAGAAATCCCTGCCCATGATAATGTAGAAGCAGCTGACACATCCTTGTATGTGGTCCTTGAGACGAATGGGAAGAGGAATTGCTATGAATCATTAAGGTGCCACAATTGATGGCGGTTCATTCACCAAGTACTTACCATGGACCATGTTATCTCATCTAAACCTCACAACAATCATGCAAGGTACAGATTATTCTTCATCCTGCATAATAAAACTGATTTTAAAGAGTAACTTGCCCCACCCACTTAGCTATAAATGTGAACCTCCTGACTTATCTCAAAGTCTATGATTTTTCTGGTATGCTATACTAAGTAAAAGTAGGATGTGATTTTTTGTAAAATCAAATATAATGTAATGATAAATGACTGTATATTTTAATTGGTACAGGTATTAAAATTAGGGGTGGGGTAATAAATCAGATATTGAGAAAACTGGTTAATTTTTGCTCTTATCCTCACCCGGAGTGGCCACTCCACCATGGGAGTAAGTCCAAAATCAACAACTTGGGACTTTAGCTTGTCTCTTTAATCATCAGCCCTGGGTGGGTCAAACTAGTTATATTGATTTGGCTATTTTAAAGAGTTAAAGTCAACAGATCAATAGGTATAGTCTGGTCATCTGTGTTTGAAACCACATGAACTCAATAAATTTTGGGTGGGTGAATGAGAGAAGAATCTTTAAGCCAATAAGAGAAACAAGTTTTACTAAGTTTCACAAGAATAATTGTTGTTGCATGTATACATTCCCAAATATAGTCTTTGCAGTCTACTAAATGCCACTGAACCAGTCTAAGATAATGAATAAACTGGCTACGCACTTAAAACAAGAAAAAACAGAGCCAGGCAGGGGAAGTTGGATACCTCGCAGTCATTGTTACTAGGAAGGGGAGTTTATACTCATTAGGGGGTTGGACCTGATGTACCTTAGGACTCCACCTGCAATTTGAGATTCCATAAGTCTATTGATTGACACCACCTTTACAACCAAGTGATAGTGATTTGAATACTTCCAAATGGAAGCCATAAAGTTGGTCCTGTGGGACACACATCAAAGAGTTCACCTTGTAACCTCCATTAGCTTAACCATCATATTCATATGGATCACAAACACATGGTACTTTATGCTTAATGATCATATTTGATATTCACTAGTTATCAGGAGAGGTAACGCGATGCAATTTGCAAGTCTAGTTCATTTCCAAATAAATCAAAAGAGCACATTTCATTCTATTTCAATGCAATTATTCCTGGTTCTCCTTAGATTTCATTCTAGTCTCTTTTAGTAGCTTGTATTCCTACTTTTCTTAGATCTTTTGCGGGTCCCTCCACACTAGTCATACTGGTAGCCCTTCCCTTACACAGTGTCCCTCAGCTTAGCTCAGGTCCCGTGCTCAGGGAATCCCTGCCCAGTCTCCTGGCCCCAGGCCTGTTGTACTCTCTTAGCACATTTGGTGTGTGTTTGCTTTTTGTCCTCTTTCTTTTTCCTCTGCAGATCTACCTTCTGTATTTTCCATATTTCCCACAGTCTTCCTAGACCTCTATTGTCTCCTTCCTTATTCTCTGAAAATCCCCAGTCACCTTCCCGAATTGCTCTTAGCAGAAGTCACTGGTTCAGTGGTTTCAAGAGCCTTATTATTCCTGGCTGGTGAAGCTAAAGTGCCTGCCCCTCTTTTACCACTGCAGACTCTTACCTAGATGAGGTGTAGCATTTCCTCCCTGGACCAGTTTCCTCGAATTGCCGTAACAATCTACCACGAACTGGGAGCTTAAAGTATAAGATATGTATTCTCTCGTGGACCTGAAGACCAGAGTCTGAAATCAAGTCAACAGCAGGGCTGCTCTCTCTTGAAGCCTCTAGAGAAACATCTTTTCTCTTCATCTTCTTCTTGGTCTCCTTGGCTTGTGGCCACATTTCTCTAACCTCTGCCTCTGTGATCGTGCTATCTCCCCCTGTCTGTCTCAAATTTGCCTCTGCCTTTCTCTCATAAGAACATTTGTTGTCCCTGGCCAGTCGTTCAGTGGATAGAGCATTGGCCTGGCGTATGGACATCCTGGGTTTGAGTCTCGGTCAGAGCACACAGGAGAAACAACCATCTGCTTCTCTTCCTTCCCTCTCCCCTTCTCTCCCACTTCCCCTCCCACAGTCAGTGGCTTGACTGGTTCAACTGTAGTTGTGGGCACTGAAGATACCTTGGTAGGTTTCAGTCATCAGCCTCAGGTGCTAAAAATAGCTCAGTACTTGAGCATCGGCCCAAGACAGGGGTTGCTGGGTGGATCCCAGTCAGGAATCTGCCTATCTCCCCTCCTCTCACCTAAAAAAATAAAGAACATTTATCATTTGATGTGGCCCATCCAGGTAATCCAGGATAATCTCATCCCAAGATCCTTAATTTAATTACATCTGCAAAACCCCTTTTCCCAGGGATTTAGATATAAGCTTAGCTCTTGGGAGCCATCATTCAACAGTTTCCTTAACGTGGATGTACATCTGAGTCACCTGGCTTTTGTGACAATGTGGATTCAGATCCAATAGATCTAGGCAGAGCCTAAGATTCTGCATTTATGACCAGCTCCTGGTCACACTGATATTGTGGTAGGTGGTTCAAAGAGAGCAGAGTTTGCAGCAGTGTGGTTCAAAGAGCAGCAGCAGCACCTGGAACCTCATTAGAGCTCTCAGGTTCTACCCGCACCTGTTGAGTCCGGATCTGATCTGGATCCATACTGCAACAAGACCCTGAAGCGCTCTGTTTGCATGCTCAAGTCCAAGTAGCATTGATTAAACTAGAAGATTCTTCTTCCTAATGTATACCTAAGGCCCCGCCCATTGCATCCTGACCTGCCCTGTGGAGTCTTCGTTAGGGCAGGTCTTCAGTTCCCTGCATAATGGTTATTTCCCTGGGCCCCTGAGAGAAAGGCCCTGGAAATTAACTCTGTTCTCCCTTGCACTCAGTTCTATTGCACAAACAGTTCCACCCTAAGCCCCAAGCCAGACAGCCACTTTTCCCAAGACTAGTAATACCGTACTGTATACTGTATGATTCCAACACAGCAGTTGTAATACACACAGAAACTACCAAATAGGATCTTGTCCTGCTCAAAGAAACCACTACAAAACTTACCAGGAATCCTGGTCCTTCTTTCTGATACAGGGATCAGTTGAATATGTTTCCCCCACTCCTCTGATGTTCACATCAAACCCTTTACATTCAAGGAGTCAAACTATGAAATGTGTTCCTTCGTGCATCCTAATGAATGTAAGAAAGGACATCCCTACCACAAGAGTCTACTAGGCATCTGTCATCATTACTGATGTGGTTTCTTTGCTCGGGAAATTCTCCCTGAAGGAGTCCCTCCCACCAGCCTGCTGCCTCCACAGGAGGAACACGGTCAGTGAAGGCTGAACTTAGTCAAGCTAGAATCAAATCCTGACTCTGCTAGTTAGCAACTATGTGTCCTGGGGGGAGCTTCTTAACATCTAGAGGCCTAATTCTATCCATTTGTAAAAGCAGGTGTAACATATGCCCACAGGATCTTTTGATCAGATGAACCCTGAGTGTTAGAATCCTGCATGTAAAGGTCAGCACAGGGGCTCAGAGAGGTCTGTGTCCTTCTCCACTCTTCCTTTGGTCCCCTTCTGTTCCCACAACCCTTAGGAAAATGAACAACCCAATTGCCTCTTTCCTTTTTTGCCTCCTCTTCCCTTATCCTAGCTCAGTGGTCTTTCAAGTAGTTCATTTTGAAGACAAGACTGACCCTAACTTTTGTCTGAAGAGGTCTATCTATACCTATCTCCACATCAAAAATAAAACTATGTCAACTTAAAAAATGTTCTAAAAACTCGGCCTAGCGTGCGGAGGACCCGGGTTCGATTCCCGGCCAGGGCACACAGGAGAAGCGCCCATTTGCTTCTCCACCCCTCCGCCGCGCTTTCCTCTCTGTCTCTCTCTTCCCCTCCCGCAGCCAAGGCTCCATTGGAGCAAAGATGGCCCGGGCGCTGGGGATGGCTTTGTGGCCTCTGCCTCAGGCGCTAGAGTGGCTCTGGTCGCAACATGGCGACGCCCAGGATGGGCAGAGCATCGCCCCCTGGTGGGCAGAGCGTCGCCCCCTGGTGGGCATGCCGGGTGGATCCCGGTCGGGCGCATGCGGGAGTCTGTCTGACTGTCTCTCCCCATTTCCAGCTTCAGAAAAATGAAAAAAAAAAAGTTCTAAAACCAATTTTATAAATCTCCAGAATTGAATCTTTTCCCTCACGCTCAAATAACCTCCATCTTGCAGCAAAAATGATTTGTTCTTGCCCCGTGGTTAATTTCTTTCTTCAGCAAGCATTTATTGAGCACGTGCTATGTGCCAGGCTCTGTTCTAAGTGCCTGCTCTCTTGCAACTTATATGTTGAACGGAAAACAAGTTAACAGATAATGAGCAAGATCATTTCAGGTAGTGGTAAGGGCTATGAAGGAAATAAACAGAGTGGTGGGATATGAGGGGGAAAGGGCTCTATTTTAGTGTTAGATGGTCAGGTGAGGCTTCTCTGAGATATTGAAGTTAAGACCAGATTGACAAACAGTAACAAGTCAAGATCTGGAGGAAAAAAAGTTCTGGATAGGGGGAACAAACAGCAAGTAAGGAGGCCTTTAGGTGGGATCCAGGTTGGCATATTTGAGGGCTCACAGGAAGTATAGCTGCAGACGTGGTTGGAAGGAAACATGAAACAAGGTTGATGAGGTAGGCAGATGCTACAGACTAGACCGTATGCCCTTCAAATCCATTCATTGAAATCCTAACTCCCAATGCGACTATATTTAGAGACAGGACCTTTACAAAAGTAATGAAACTTAAATAAGGTTATAAGGTTGTGACCCTAACACAATAGCATTAGTCTTTTTGTAAGAAGAGACACCAGAGACTTCTTTCCACCACCTGAGGACACAGTGAGAAGGCAGCCCTATGCAAGCCAAGAACAGTCCTCACCAAGAGCTGAATTGGCCAGACCTTGACCCAGGACTTACAGCCTCCAGAATTGTGAGAAAATTCATTGCTATTAAGACACTCAGCCTATAGTATTTTGTTATGGCAGATAGAGCTGACGAAGCAGACCATGCTAGGCCATGAGGGCCACAGTAAGAAGCTAGACTGTAAGCAGAGGTATGCTGAGTTTGGCTCATTTCAGCTTAAAAAGTCCATTGTTGAGTTTTCAGGAATTCTGTGAGCTGTAAATATCAACTTGGTGCTTTGAGATTGGCTTTAGTGGGAATATTGAAAATTGATAGATGGCCTGACGAGGCAGTGGCACAGTGGATAGAGCATTGACCTGGGATGCCGAGGACCTAGGTTCGAAACCCTGAGGTTGCCAGTTTGACTGCCAGCTCATCTGGCTTCAGTGCAGGCTCACCAGCTTGAGCATAGGGTAGCTGGCTTGAGCGTGGGATCAGAGACATAACCCCATGGTTGCTGGCTTGAGCCCAAAGGTCATTGGCTTGAAGCCTATGGTCGCTGGCTTGAGCAAGGGGTCACTTGCTTGGCTGAAGCTCCCCCAGTCAAGACACATTTGAGAAAGCAATCAATGAACAACTGAGGTGCCACAACTATGAATTGATGCTTCTCATCTCTCTCCCTACCTGCTGTCTGTGCCTCCACCTCTCTCCCACTCACTAAACAAAACAAACAAATAAACAAAACCTCTCTTACAGAAAAAAAAAATTGACAGATGTTACAAATCTAGGCTCTTCTCCCTCCTCCCAGATGCTTCCTCCCTTCCAAGAAAGTCTGTTTTTAAACATTTACCAGCACACTAATGAGGTATGTGCAATGTAAGTGCAATAAGAAGTCACTGGAAAGTTTAAGCGGGAAGACATAATTTAATTTACATTCTGAAATAATCACTCTTGCTGCTGCATGGAGAATGACCTTAGGGGATGAGAGCGGAAGCTGGAGGCTCCAATAAGAGAAACTTGAAACCAGATCTGACCTCAGGTACTCGTTATACTGTCATAACCGAGGCCTGCAATCCGTATTTTTTTTTTTTTTTAGTGAGAGGGAGAGAAACAGAGACAGACAGGAAGGGAGAGAGATGAGAAGCATCAACTCACAGTTGCGGCACCTTAGTTGTTCATTGATTGCTTTCTCACATGTGCCTTGACCAGGTGGCTCCAGCTGAACCAATGACCCCTTGTTCAAGCCAGTGACTTTGGGCTCAAGCCAGCATCCATGGAGTCATGTCTATGATTCCACGCTCAAGCCACCTCAGGGTTTGAACCTGGGTCCTCAGAGTTCCAGGCCAACACTCTACCCACTGCACCACGACCTGGTCAGGAGAAACTCTGCCTTTTTAACATTTTGCGTCTAGGGATTGATTTCCTAAACCTTGGATCAGCCACCAGCTCTCCTCCTCACTCAAAATCACCATTGGTATCAGGCTTCACAGTGGAGACCGTCCCCCAAATGAATTAGAGCCTCAAAGAGCCTCAGAGCTGAAGGACCTGTGAAACCCAATGGCTCAGCCCTTGCCCTACCCCCACTCTGCTCAGCGTGAAACTGAGGCCTGGAGTTTAATGCTTGCCCCATGGCTAAACAAATAGAAGGGTGGGGGCAGCACGGGGCTGGACGCTGGCTCCTTGTCCAGCCTTGTTTCTACTACATGGAAAAGCTGAGCAGCAGTGAACACAGGAGACCTGTCTTGCTGTTACTACTTCAGTTCAGGTCAATAAAAAAACGATCATTTGTTTTGATTATGATTATAATGCTCAGCCTTTATGAACCTGTTCTGCAGTAACACCACCTGGGTTAGAAACATTTAACAGCAGCAGGTCAAGAAACAGTCCTTACGGAAAAGCCTGATCACTCATCCTCGGAACGATTGTACACTTAATGCTGACATAGTCTCAGAGCTTCTACTTACTCACGATCCAAATATAGATGATTTAGAAGTGACCATAAAGGCAATCAAAGAAGCTTCCTTTTCTTAATCACAAGAAAATATAAGAAAGAAAAGAAGTTAACTGCCTTTTTTCAAAAGATCTTGCAACTATAAATCATGGAAATAAAAGTGACATATGTTCATGAGGATGAAACAATTGCATATTTTAAAAAATTCTTTTAAGAAACTTTTTTATTTACTGATTTTAGAGAGAGAAGAGGGAGAGGGGGGAGAGAGAGAGAGAGACGAGAACTTTGATCTGTTCCTGTATGTGCCCTGACCAGGGATTGAACTGGAAACCTCTGGGCTACACAGGATAATGCTCTAACCAACTGAGTATATGACCAGGGCTCCAATTGCATATTTTATTGTTAGGAATTAATCATAGTTCAGGATTTCAGGAGACATTCTTCATAGTATTTCTACTGTTTTCATAGATATATGGAATGTTGTTGGAGAGGACACAACCCACCATCTATAAATCCCAAAGTCTCAGAGGTTGAGGCCTCTGCCGAAAGCCTCACAGCTCATGGGCAGCCAGACAAGGAAGGCGCTCGGTTTCCTGACTCCTAGTTAAGCATGCTCACTCAACTCTCCAGAAGGCTCAGGCTCTGCTCTGCCCAGCACGGCGGGCTGCTCACTGCCTCTGCAGTGCTGCTGCCACCCAGGAATAGGGTCTAAATTTCAGTTCAGCTCTGGAGGCTCCCTCCCAGGGCAGGGGCCTCCTACCCTCTGCTCCTGGCCTGACCTTGGCCCTCCCTTCCTGAAGTGTAAATAAAGCTCGATTCCCAGCCAGGGCACACAGGAGAGGCGCTCATCTGCTTCTCCACCCCTCCCCCTCTCCTTCCTCTCTGTCTCTCTCTTCCCCTCCCGCAGCCCAGGCTCCATTGGAGCAAAGTTGGCCCGGGTGCTGAGGATGGCTCCATGGCCTCTGCCTCAGGTGCTAGAGTGGCTCTGGTCACAACAGAGCAGTGCCCCAGATGGGCAGAGCATCGCCCCATTGTGGGCATGCCGGGTGGATCCCAGTCGGGCACATGCGGGAGTCTGTCTGATTGCCTCCCTGTTTCCAACTTCAGAAAAATACAAAAAAAAAAAAAAAAAAGAAGTGTAAATAAAGCAAGACTGAGTCTCAGCCTGGCTGTGCAAAGCAAGGCAGAACCGGCAAAAGACATTTTGCCCATTGATGAATGCAGCCGACTGCTTCAACACTTCTTTCCACCAAGGTCTGAATGTGGGCCGGCCACTCCCACTTGGCCCATATCCAAGTTGCTTTTCTTTTCCCCATGGACTGTGACTCTATTCATTACAGGGCAAATTGGAGGAAATGAATTGGCACATAAAGTTTTCAAGTCATTCTTGCCTTTCTAAGGGACTGCCATCAAACCTGCAGCAACAACAATCATGAGATGCACAGACAGGGAGACATGAGTGGAAAACCCACTTTCCCCTCCTTTTCCCTTTAAAAAATGTGTACTGCTGTAAGGTACACATGGTACAAAATTTGACATCTTAATTACCTTTAAGTGCACAGTTCAGTGGTGTTAAAAGTACATTCAGATTGTTGTGCAACCATCACCAACATCCACCTCCAGAATTCTTTTCATCTTGCAAAACTGAAACTCTGTACCTATTTAACAATAACTTCCTATTTTCTCCACCCCCTGGCAACCACCATTCTACCTTCTCTCTCTATGATTTTGATTATGTTAGCTATCTCATATAAGTGGAATAAAATCAAACAGTACTTATCCTCTTGTGACTGGTTTATTTCACTTAGTATAACGTCCTCAATGTTCATCTACACTGTAGCATGTTCCTTCCTTTTCAAGGGTGAATAATATTCCACTGTAAGTATATATACCACATTTTGTTTATCCGTTCATCTACTGCTGGGCACCTGGGCTGCTTCCACCTTTTGGCTATTGTGAATAAGGCTGCTATTAACATGGATGTATATCTCTGTCTTCAAATCCCTAATTTCAATTTTTTGGCTATATACCCAGAAGAAGAACAGCTGGATCATATGGTAGTTCTATTCTTAATTTTTTGAGGAACAGCTCAAAAAATTGATTGTTGGCCCTGGCTGGTTGGCTCAGCGTTAGAGCGTCGGCCTGGCGTGCAGGGGACCCGGGTTCGATTCCCAGCCAGGGCACATAGGAGAAGCACCCATTTGCTTCTCCACCCCCCCCCTCCTTCCTCTCTGTCTCTCCCTTCCCCTCCCACAGCCAAGGCTCCATTGGAGCAAAGATGGCCCGGGCGCTGGGGATGGCTCCTTGGCCTCTGCCCCAGGTGCTAGAGTGGCTCTGGTTGCAGCATAGTGATGCCCCGGAGGGGCCGAGCATCGCCCCCTGGTGGGCAGAGCCTCGCCCCTGGTGGGCGTGCCAGGTGGATCCCGGTTGGGCGAATGCGGGAGTCTGTCTGACTGTCTCTCCCCGTTTCCAGCTTCAGGAAAAAAAAAAAATTGATTGTTGCAACTACTATTTTCCATAGTAGTTGCAACAATCTACATTTCTACCAACAGTGCACAGGGGTCCAATTTCTCTACACTCTCTACAACGCTTGTTATTTTCCACAACACTTGTTATTTCTATTAGAATAGTAGCCATTCTAATGAGTGTGAGGTGGTTGAAACCCCATTTTTAATCCATGTTCTCTTATTGGACTCATCCCCCTGACTCTGCTTAGAGACTTGGCCTTCCATGGAAAGGATCAAGCAGGAGATTCTCTCAATTCTGATATCTGGTCTATGGAGTTCAAGTAAAATACAAACGTCAGATTTTTCTTTAATAGCAAGGGGCTTACCTAAATAGATCGGATATTTGCCCCAGGGCAGCAGGTGTGGATGACCATGGTCAGGTCACAGATATGCAGAGTCAGCACTATGAAATTTTAAGGCAATGTAACATGACCACATGTTTCAAACACATAATCAGAGGGCTTTTCTCACTAAAGGGAGTAGAGACTGGTGTGGGCATTTTTAAAATTTTATTTTCTAGTATTTTAATTTTATTGAATTTTCTTAAGTGTTGGTTCATGATGGGTTGGAAATTAAGAAAAAATAATTTGTCCTTTGCCACAGAAGCCCTGTCTTAGACTCTGTCTGGGGCTGAACAAATGTCGATACTGTGTGTGCTCTAAGGTAAATAACAAAAATTCCTTGGGAACTCTCAGCTCCGCAGATAACACCAAGGTCATGTTCAGAGCAGTAGCTATGTCTGGCTGCTTCTAGCTCCCACCCCTGCTGGCAAAGGAACTCTGGCTTCCACAACATTCTCTTGGGGATTTAGGGGCTCCTGAGGTCCCCACCACTGGGGCCACAACATCTTCATGTGCCTCTCCAAATTTCCCTGGCACCCACTTTCCCGAGGACCTCAGCCATGGGTGCAAATGGAAAGCACCAGCCGTGGCCATAGCCTATTTCTCGACACCTCGGGCTATCTCTGCTTCCCCTGGTGTAAGGGCCTGGCATTAGCTCATTCTGCCACAGCCGGAGCGTGAGCAGCTCTGCACCCAGGCCCCGCCCGACCTGACCTAGGCACTCCGGCCCTGCCCACTGCTCCTGGATATCTTGAAGCTCTCTAGTTAGGGCATGGGGTCCAGTTCCCCCAGGAGCTGCTGGAGGGGATGAGTGACCCAACCCAGCTGGGTCAGCAGGGGTGGAGCTGGCAGCTAAGTTCTTCTACCTCCTTCCCTGCCAAGTTCGAACATGTGATAGTTCTGCACATTGTAAAAAGCATTTCTTTCTTGTTTTAATTCTTCGCTCTACCTTTGTGGTGGTTATTACCACTCCCACCTGATAGATGAGAAAACTGGGGTTCGGGGAAGACGAGATAGATCCAAAGCCTGACTCCAGCTATGTCACACACAGGTTCAGGCCAGTCAGTGCGGGACAACACAGGCACAGCTTAGGAGCTGCACCAGGAGGCCCGAGCAAGGGACCTCCAGGCGAATGTAATAAATCCAACTGCAAAATCATTCCAAAGGAGAAGAGATACCCTCACTGGGTGCTCTCATCTGGAAGAAGGAGCGAGTAGGCCTGTCTTCACTGAGACCTCCTTCCTCTGGGATTAATTGCCAGTGTGTGGCACTCTCAGGCCTGGCACATTTCTGAGGAGGCAAGCCATGGGGCTGGTGTACACAACCTGGCCCTGGGTCCCATCCTAGCCACGACACGACTATGTGACTGTGGACTTCATAGCTTTCTGAAATGCCTTTCTTACAGACTTGTCCTAAGACTCACAGAATGCCTGGCAAATTATCACACTGGGCAAAGGTTTGTTATTGCATCGAATTCTCTCTTTAGTGCCCCCCGCCCCAATCTCATATAATTGGTTGCTTTCTGCTTCACTCTCTACATCCTGAGCTCGGTCTTGCCAGTGGGTAGGAGGCAAGCTGACTGACCCAAATACCAAGAAGTACAGCCCAGTTTGTTTACCTTCTGAACCATAATTCCCACCGTTGGTTAATTTGGGCCTGAACACATCATGCAAAGGCCTGACGTGGGGTCAGGAGAGATGGGCGGCACCTGGTACGCGGCAAGTTACCTGGCTGCAGGGAGATGCAGGTCAGCAGGCCAGTGGGGGCTGGGGACGAGGTTTGGAGTGAGAAGGTGAGGTTTAAGAAGGAGACCTGACCAAGGGGAATCTTTAAAGAACTTACAGGTGGAGGTCTAGTACTGAAGGACCATTAGAGAGTCCAACAGGCTAATGCCTTATTTTGCAAATAAGGAAACCGGTCCAAAGAGGATAACTACCACTCTGGTAGGCGGTCCTGTTGAGACCAGACTCCAGGTCTCCTGACTCTTATTCCAATGCTTTTAACACTTTCCTTTAGCTTCTCCATGCTGCCTCCACCTTTGTCAAGTACCCACACAAACTAGACTTGCCAAAGCAGCAACCAATTTTAAACAATCTATCCTAAGATATTCCTATTTGTATGAGCACTGGTCCCAATTTGGGGGTTGGAGAATACACCATTCCCCTAAATTGGCAAAAGGGCCAAGCAGTGTCCCCCCACCACACACACACACACACACACACACACACACACACACACACTGAAGATGCCCTTGCAACAGCCTGCGAGAAAGCCCTGCTATCCTCACGTCAGCCAGCAGGGGGAAGACGTGGAAAAGGTTTGTCAGACTGGCAGTCTGGAAGCTCCCAGCAGAGGGGAGGGGGAGGGCAGGCAGCCTGCGGCTCACCAAATTGGGCTGTGAGCCAAGGACGAGCAGTAAAAAGCCAGCATGACTGGTTTTACTGTCTAGTAAAATGGAAATACTCATAAATGCTCATTTTTTCTATCATTTCAGATTCCTTAGTGTCTGGCTGGCTCCAGACAAAGCACTTAAATTTAAATCATCACCAGGCAGAGGGGCTGTGACATTGGGGAAATTATTCTCTACACTTGGTTACCACATTTGAAAATGAAGGGAAACACAGTGCCCGGTTTTTAGGGTCATTGAGCGGCACAGATTAGAATTTGCTCTCCCCATCGGGAATTGCTTGCTCGATATATATTAGCCAGTAGCTAATAGTGATTTTACTTTATTAAGTCATCCCTTAAATACATGTTTGTTGAGTGCCTACTCTGCATAAGGCCCTAAGACAGGTGTTTAGGAGACAGAATAATGAATTAGACACTTCTTTAAAATTATCACAATTATTATCTTCTATGTTGTGTCTAGTTTATCTTTTGGCTATTGTCTTCATAATAACTCTCTATATTTTTTTTATTCCCTTGTTATAAGGAAGCTCAGCATCAAGTCTGAAGGCCAGCCTTGACCGCTATGTTGTCTCTTAGGTCCGACAGATATCCATTCTTGAATTTTGTTGGTTCTCCTATTATATTTATGGTATGCTTTACTAAGTTGCTGTATAAATCTTTGCCCCGACCCGCTCTGTCCAGAGGTACGGGGCTTGCCTGGTCAGAGACCAGAGTGTTCTGGGGAAGGGAGGGCGCTGGCCTCCAGACTAACGCTACCTGAAGGGAAGAAGGACAAGCAGGAACAGCAACAGTCAAAACACCTCTGAGGATGACAGGGCTGGAGGCTCTGCGGGAAGAAAAAGAAATGTGAGCTCTGGCCGGTTGGCTCAGTGGTAGAGCGTTGGCCTGGCGTGCAGGAGTCCCAGGTTCGATTCCTGGCCAGGGCACACAGGAGAAGCGCCCATCTGCTTCTCCACCCCTCCCCCTCTCCTTCCTCTCTGTCTCTCTCTTCCCCTCCCGCAGCCAAGGCTCCATTGGAGCAGAGCTGGCCTGGGCTCTGAGGATGGCTCTATGACCTCTGCCTCAGGTGCTAGAATGGCTCTGGTTGCAACACAGCAACGCCCCAGATGGGCAGAGCATCGCCCCCTGGTGGGCGTGCCGGGTGGATCCCGGTCGGGCACATGCAGGAGTCTGTCCTGACTGCCTCCTCGTTTCCAACTTCAGAAAAATACAAAAAAAAAAAAATGTGGGTGACACTAAAGACACTGCCCAGGGCCACCTTCAGTGTAGCCAGAGAGGGAAAAGGAGGGAAGGTAGAGGAGGTGTGCGCTCAAGAGGATTGGTTAGAAAAGAAGTTGCCTAATATCCTTTTCAGGGGTGAGGGGGAGTGAAGACAACTAGCAAGAGGTTTCGCATCAAGAGATAAAGAAGAACAGGGAGCAGAAGTCACTGCTTCACCCCCACCTCGTGCCCAGAAGGGAAAAGTTCCCAGGGTCATCTGCTCACACAGCTGAGTCCCCAGGTTCCCCTGTGGTCATCAATAGGCCTTGGGTTACTGATGTTCACATCACTTCCCCACCAGTGGTGGGGTTCAAATAATATAACAACCAGTTCTCTGCCCTAATGACCATTTTAAGTATAAAAAATTGATATACCAAAAAGTCATTTATTATTTTATGCATTTAATACTTAAATAAGAACAATAAAAGATGTAAACAAAACTAGACTGTTATAAGAGTTTTAAAATATTAATGAAAAATATTAGATAATATCTGATAAAAACAATAAAACTGTTATTTAAGATATTTCCATATTGCTTCTTGATTGGTGTCCTCACTTGCAATTTTTTTCACCTGTGAATGGGTGAATGGTGTAGGAATATGCTATGAAGACACAAAGTTAGGAAAACAATTAGAGACAGCAAAGCACCCTAGAGCGAAAGCTCTGAGTGGTCAAGAGTCCAGGGGCCTCTCTGACCCTGTACTGGAGATAGCAAAACAGCAGGATGAGATTCAGTAACAGAATTGTTTAGGCTCTCAGAACAGAGATTAGAAGCCAGCATGTTCCTTGTCCTTTACTTCACCCCCTGAAAACTTCTTCTGTCTGCTTCCCTGAGTTATTTGTTACTTGCTAATAAATATCTGAGTAAGGCTGGGGATGGGGATTCAGTCCTTCAGTCTGTGGACAGGGGCTGTTGCCTCCCCATTGGCCCCTCAGAGCATGTCATCTGGTCTCCGAGTAGTTCATTGTTGCCACAACAAGTGGTTTCCCATGTGAGGAACCAGAAGAAACAACCTCCCAAAGCCTGTTAAAGGAAAAGGACATCTGCTCATCCCCTTTGGTAAGGGACACAGCAGCAGGGGAAAAGCCCTTAAATGTTTGCACGAGGTTACTTTTAAGAATCAGGTGAAGGGATTTCCCCTTTCCTTCATTTCTCCTTCATTTCTCCTTCATCATGGGGAATTCCCTTTCCCCTGAGCAGCAGAGTCACAAATTACCGCTCCAAGGACTCCTCAGAGCTACAAGGTGTTGGATTGGAATTTGACCTCTTGCTCACAATCTGACAACAATGCCCTTGCTATCCAAAGGAGGGAAGTTCAGACTTAGAAGATTTGGAAAGCATTTTTACCAAGGGGATGGTTGAAGCAATCAGAACAGGATATGAAATGACCCCTTGGGATTAGAAAGGGCTGGTAAAAACTGTTTTCACCACCTACCCTGAACCTCAGACCAGTCCTTCCCACTAGATATTCCACCAACCCTAACCAGCAGGAAGTAGCTACAGAAGAAGAGACCTTCACCCTTTTTCCTTGAAAAACAAAAAGCTAGAATGTTAGGCTTGGGTCCAGAGTGCCTTTAAACTCAAGGCAGGTTATAAAAATGGAAGGAGTGAGTCATGCCAGGAGCTCAATTTAAAGAGAAAAAAAAAAGGACACTTTAAAAATCCAAGTGGCAGGCCCTGGCCGGTTGGCTCAGCGGTAGAGCGTTGGCTTGGCGTGCGGGGGACCCGGGTTCGATTCCCGGCCAGGGCACATAGGAGAAGCGCCCATTTGCTTCTCCACCCCCCCCCTCCCTTCCTCTCTGTCCCTCTCTTCCCCTCCCGCAGCCAAGGCTCCATTGGAGCAAAGATGGCCCGGGCGCTGGGGATGGCTCCTTGGCCTCTGCCCCAGGCGCTAGAGTGGCTCTGGTCACAGCAGAGTGACGCCCCAGAGGGGCAGAGCATCGCCCCCTGGTGGGCAGAGCGTGGCCCCTGGTGGGCATGCCGGGTGGATCCCGGTCGGGCGCATGCGGGAGTCTGTCTGACTGTCGCTCCCCGTTTCCAGCTTCAGAAAAATACAAAAAAAAAAAAAAAAAATCCAAGTGGCTCCATAGCCCATCCCCTCCCTTCTTTTCAGTCATCCTGGAAGGCTGCCAAGGACAACTTGCCTTCTCTGCAATTATTAATTAATAACACTATAAAATATAAAGTTATGCCAAATTTTTTTAACCAGGTGATCTAGAAAAGCATTTGCTATTACTACTAGTTTAAATTTAATTAATGTCTTTTGAAGTTCTTAACAAAAAGTGTTTGTTTTCTCTAGGTTTACAAAAGGTTCTTGTTATCTCTGTTAAGTCTTCTAAAATATGTTTGCCAATGAAAGAACCTGTTTCTAAAGGTCATGAAATATGTTTATAAAAGTACCGAGCTAAAATTGCTTATTACTGATTTAGTTGTCACTGAAAGTTAAGAATTTTAGAAGTTGAGAATTCTGATTAATTAGAAAGAAATTGTATGGTTTTAATGATAAAAGGTATAAGGTATGGAAGTACTTTTGAAAGGAAAAGGAAGAAAGCAAGTTCTGAAAGCCAGTTATTTCTGAATAGATAAGAAAGTTTATAAAAGTTGCAGAAGTTTTGTGTAAGTTGCAGAAGGTTTGTGTAGGTTATAGAAGGTTTGTGCAAAGAAAAAAAAAGAGAAGGAACTGAAAAAGTAGACAAAGGTAAGAAAAGAAGGAAAGAAGGACTTTAGAAAAAGGATTATTCTGAAAGGAAAATAAAAAGGAACATTAGGATATTCTTAGGGGCCTCAGGAGCTTGAGAAATTCACACAAACTTACAGAAGGAACCAATAGCCTTCTTAAGCCCCAACTACACAAACAAAAAAGGGGGAGTCAGAGGAGGGACTCACCCCACAAAAACAATTGTATAAGGCTCTTTTTACTCTTAATTTTTTGAACATTTCTTATTTTGGACTTAACATAGCCAAGAGGCATTTTATACCAGCCAAGCAATGGCCTAAGCTTCTCATGTTGTACCGGGATATATTAGCTAGCCCTGAGTGGCAGAATCCAATCAAATTACTAACCTGGGGGTAAGGGTATGTCCCAATTTTGTCATTATCAGGTCCTCTTTGAATACCAGTAGGAATGTGAAGCCTTATTATGAGTTGGAATCAATCCCTAAAAAGCAACCTGGTTCCAGAGATGCAGAAGTGATAGTGATGCCACTTCCAGAAGCAAATCCAAAAAAGGATACCTAGCTCACTCCCAGGCACTCAGGGAGCACCTGACATCACCTGGGACACTTCAAAACATCAAACCAGGTGTGCTGAAGAAGTTTTGCAAAATACAGTCATGCCTGTGACCCTTGAAAACCTGTTTCTCTCTTTGCTTGCCTTTCACCTTCCACTGCAGCCACCTAACCTTCTTCCCCTCTGTTAATCTTTACTAAAACAAAAAAAGGGGGATTTCTAGAAATATGCTATAAAGACATGCAGAGTTAGGAAAATAATTCGAGACAGCAAGGTGCCCTAGAGCA
This sequence comes from Saccopteryx leptura, assembly GCF_036850995.1. Classification (NCBI taxonomy): domain Eukaryota; kingdom Metazoa; phylum Chordata; class Mammalia; order Chiroptera; family Emballonuridae; genus Saccopteryx; species Saccopteryx leptura. The sequence goes on from NC_089508.1 coordinate 68,716,597, forward strand.
AAAGTCCTGAGCAGTCAAGAGTCCAGGGGCCTCTCTGACTCTGTAATGGAAATAGCAAAACAGCAGGATGAGATTCAGCAACAGAAAATTGTTTAGGCCCTCAGAACAGAGATTAGAAGTCAGCATGTTCCTAGCCCTTTGCTTCACCCCTGAAAACTTTTTTCTGTCTGCTTTCTTGAGCTATTTGTACTGGTTAATAAATATCTGAGTAAGGCTGGGGATGGGGATTCAGTCCTTTGGTCTGCTGACCAGGGTTGTTGCCTCCCCTCTACCCCTCAGAGCATGTCATCTGGTCTCTGAGTAGTTCATTGTTGCCACAACAAGTTGTGCCCCGTGTGAGGAAGGGGGACCAAATGACAGGTTTGCTACTCCGAGTAGTTCATTGTCGCCATGACAGGACGAAATAAACATTACTAGGGGTGCTTAGAATACACTATTGCGCAGATAAACGTTAAAAAAGAATAAGGAATGTAAATTTGTGATTTCCATATTGGGCGGCTGCCCAGGCACCCACCTTAGAGAGAACCCTGATTACAAGTGCCATTTTAACAACTGGTTCACTGAACTCAGCCAAAAATTGGATATCAGTCCTGCCAAACCTGTGTAAACCAGCCGAATCCCACTGCTGCTCGCCACCCTTTCAACCCTCCACCCTTCCATTCCCACTTCCCATGAACTAAGACACATATAAAGAGCTAGTCACCACATATGTTAAAATTACAACAAGGCTTCCATTGGCCTTGCTCAGCACACACTGAAGAGGCCTACAGATTGGCCTGCATTCTTGACCTGAAGGAAGAAAAGGAACAAAAAGAAAAATTGTTGGTTGTGGCAAAGGAGAAGCAGGTTGACCCCTCTGTTAAGAAAATGTCTTAACCAGCTTGACCAGATGGTAGTGCAGTAGATAGAGCATCCACCTAGGATGCTGAGGACCCAGGTTTGAAACCTAGAAGTCATTGGCTTGAGCACACACTCATCTAGCTTGAGCACGAGCTCACCAGCTTGAGCACAGGCTCAACGGCTTGAGCAAGGAATCATAGACATGACCCCATGGTTGCTGGCTTAAGCAAGGGGTCACTGGTTCAACTGGAGCCCCCCCAGTCAACACATGTAGAAGCAATCAATGAACAACTAAAAGTGCTGCAGCTACAAGTTGATGCTTCTCATCTGTCTCCCTTTCTGTCTTTCTTTATCTCTTACTAAAAAAATAAGAAAGAAGAAGAAAGAAAAGAAAATGGCTAAACAACTCATAACGTTTCTCTTAGAAACTAAGCAGATCCCACAAAATATGAACTTCTGTAGGCCAAAAGGTATGTGCTGGAACCATAAATTGGAAACTGTCAAACTGTCTACCAATTATAGCATGGATAAAGAAATTGTATTTTCATACAACAGTGGGAATGAAAAAACGACAAATCTCACAAACAGATGTTGCATAAAAGAGGCCAGACACAAAAGAATGCAGACTATAAGGCTGCCTTTACATAAAGATCAAAGACAGCAAAACTATGGTGTTAGAAGACAGGGCAGTGGTCACCCTTGGGGGCAGTGTCTGGAAGGACACAAGTTGGTTTCTGTCATGTTCTTTTTCTCGATCTGCTGCTTACATACATATATGTTCACTTTGTGAAAATTAATTGAGCTGTGCATTTTTCTATATAGATAAGTATCTTAGATTTCAGTAAAAAGTGAAAACAAACAACACAAGCAGATCCTTGGGTCTTGACACAGAGAGTCCCAGAGACAGCAGTGGGCCATGTGGCACCCCACCCTCGTGTCAAACAGCGGTAGAAAGTGACTGGGGAGGTCCACGATGGCACTGGCACAGGAGGACGGGCAGTCAGTCACCCTCTCTCACGAGCAAATTCACGTATGCTCATGGAGCCAGAGCAGTTACTCCTGCCAGACAACTGAGCACTGAATGAACAGTCTGACAACACACAAGAAAGACTGAACTGAATTAGGAAGGCTGGGGGTTGGGGGGTGGGGGCTCCGGGGAGCTTAGGGAGCAATCTGAGCCAAGGAGCCGGGAGCACCACTGTCTACGACCCCTCCTCTACCTCGGTAGTTGGCAGTCCATCACCTGTATGCTTTGGCCTACCTGCAAGAGCACTATGATGCCTTCCCAGGAGTCTTTTCCGTTCAAACCAAGGGAGCAAGCAGGAACAACAGGGCTTCACCAGCACACTTGGCTTTCCTGCGGAGAGCTGCCCCAGGTGCTGTAAGCGCAGGCCCAGCTCCAAGCAGCTTCCCCAAGCCACCTGGCACATACAGCCTGCACAGAGGTCACCTCTACACGGGACTTTTCTGCATAACAAACCAGAAAGAGGCTGTGCAGAGAAGGCTGGGAGCCACGGGAAGAGGACAGGTTCAAATTTGTGGCTCTGGGGTTTCCTAAGGAAGGTCCGCACTTTGCTCTACTGAAATTGGCCCTAGGAAACAGGTGGCCCTCATGCAGCAAGCCTGAGGCCAGGGCAGGTATGGCCCTGTGTTCTGCTTCCTGACGGAGGGTTGGCAAGGACAGCGAAAGGCTGCCTGGGCTTTGGAAGGAGCTGAAGCCAGCCTGAAAGCTATCGATGGTGAGCGGGGAGGAGCTCTGGCAAAGCCAGGGTTGTCCGCACCTGCTCAGGCTGCTTAGTGGCTTGGGGATCTGGAAAAAAGAACGAAAGAAAAAAAGATCTAAACAAGAGGTATACCCACTGGATCTTGAAGTATTGGGGTTTATGTTCTTTCTCTGTCCATTTCCTAGATCTGTGACAAATTCTTTAAATACCCCAAGTTTCATTTCTTCCTCTTTAAAACGTGGATAATACCACAGTACCTGCCATTCTTGTGGGGAGAGGGATGTGAAAATTAAGTAAGGTAATATATGTTTAATTCTCAGCACAGGCTCTGCCCTGAGCATGTGCGAACATGCAGCTGTTTTCAATGATACTGTCAGTGGGAGACTCTGGCTCCTGGTGGAAGATGCAACGGCGAGGTGTTTGTGGTTCTCGGGGTTTTGATCAATGGATCACTGTTTCTTACTATTATTTTGCCCTGACATAAAAGAGAGTTTGTAACAAAGAATTTTGTTAATTTATCAAAACACGTGGTGCATACTTTACAAGTCTTAACCATATGAACAAAACATTTGGAAAAAAAATGTTTTTAAAGAGAGAAAGTAGCTAGAGATAGGAATTATAATGGCTGACATTTATTGAACATTTGCTGTCTGTATTTCACTCTTCATGACAACCTCATAAGGTGGAAAATGTTCTCTCTCTTTTCTGGTGAAGTGCAGTGGAGGTGGGATTTTTTTTTTTTTTTTTCATTTTTCTGAAGCTGGAAACAGGGAGAGACAGTCAGACAGACTCCCGCATGCGCCCGACTGGGATCCACCCAGCACGCCCACCATGGGGCAACGCTCTGCCCACCAGGGGGCGATGCTCTGCCCATCCTGGGCATCGCCATGTTGCGACCAGAGCCACTCTAGTGCCTGGGGCAGAGGCCACAGAGCCATCCCCAGCGCCCGGGCCATCTTTGCTCCAATGGAGCCCTGGCTGTGGGAGGAGAAGAGAGAGACAGAGAGGAAAGCGCGGCGGAGGGGTGGAGAAGCAAATGGGCGCTTCTCCTGTGTGCCCTGGCCAGGAATCGAACCCGGGTCCTCCGTACTCTAGGCCGTGGAGGTGGGAGTTAAACCTGGGCTAAGACCATCAACCCCACTGTACAGAGTACCCTGGGAGGCCCTGATTCCAGCTCCTAGACCAGGGGTGGCCAACAGTTTTGCCCCTGGGCCAGATTAGAAAGAAAACTTTTTTTCATGGGCCGGACGAAATATTAAAATTAAAAAATGTTAAATACAAAAATGATTCATTTAAGTAAACAAAATTTTATTATGTAATTTGTTTATGAATAAATGTGAGTAAAAAAATTTTAATATACAAGATTATTTTAATAAAAATATATTTTAATTAAAATATAATTATATAACGTATAAATATCCAAACTGTATCGCAATCAATCAAAACAATAATTAATAGAATGAGCTTGAAGGGGTTATATCGCAAATAAAACAATTATTTGGTTTTACAAACAGCCTGGACACGATTTCAGTTATCAACTGCAGCTATTGTCTATGCTACAATGCCACTTGATTCAGCACACTTGACCACAAAAAAACCAAATTGTTTGACCTTGGGTGCGCACTGGCAAACTCCGCCTAAAAGAATGTGGGTTTCACATTGCCGCTAAACGTCAAACAGTTTATATCGAGTACAGATGAGTACAAAAGTTGTAAATCTTTATAATAGAATTTTTTTTAAAAAATAAAAAAGTATGCTAATCCATTTGACCAATTATTGGAAGTTAACCCTAGATTAGTCACACGTGGAATTCTTTTACGTGTTATCACTATCTTCTTAAATATATCGATTTCCAGTAATCAAAGACGCTTCCGCTTCTGAGTAGCTGAGATTTTAAAGTAGCGGAGAATATTAAAAATTTATTCGTGTCTGCATAAACTCATTACGCGGGCCGGATCCGGCCTGCGGGCCGGATGTTGGCCATGCCTGTGACCTAGGGTGTGAGGATGTATACAGAGAATGTTGGATTTGGCAGGACCTCCAGGTGGCGCTGTCCAGCCAGAAGTTGAAAATGTAGGACTGAGCTTGGAGGGCTCAGATATTTTATCTATTCAACAAGTATTTACTGATGGCCTATGATGTGTCTGCCACTGTTCTGAGTCAGTTAAACAGGCAAAAATGCCTGCTCTTGTTGAGCTGAAGCCTCAGTGGAGGGCAGTTAGATACTAACATAATAAGTAAAATGTATAATATGTTAGATAAAGATAAGTTCGATAGAGGAATATCAAAGACAAGAAGAAGGATTTGGAGAGGCAAGGATGGGTACACATTTACTTAAGGTGCTCAAGGAAGGCCTCGGTCGGGGGCATTTTTGTAAAACCTGGAGTTAGGTGAGACAGTAGGCTGTGCAGCTATGTGGGGGAAGAGCATTCTGGATGGAGGCAAGAGCACTGCAAAAGCCTTATTTGAGGGGGTGATTGACATGTTTAAGGAGCAACAGGAGGCCAGTGTGGCTGCACCAGAGTGGATGAGAACAGGCACATCAGAGACAAAGCTGACAAAAAGTGGCAGGAAGTGCCGACCAAATAGGGCCTTTTATGAGGGAGATGGGGAAGGTTCTGAGCAGACCAGTTGCATGGCCTGGTTTATATTTAAAGAGAACCACCCTGGCCACTTCATGGACAATGAAGGGAGAAGCAGGGAGATCACTTAAGGTGCCAACTGCAGTAATTTAGATAAGACATGGTGGTGGGTGGGAACAGCGGGGTAACGACATGAGAAGAAGCGGTTAGATTCTGGATGCATTTTGAGGGTAAAGCCACTTGGGACCTGGGAGTCTTCAGAAACCTTGGAGACTGTCCTTTAAGGACTATTCCAACGTGGGCCCCAATCCTAATTTTTCTTGGAAAGCCCTCGCTTGATGTCTCCAAAATAATAGAACCCATCATCCATGAAACGAAGCCTTAGCCGAGTGTCAGGGCCCTGTGCCAGCTTTCCCTCAGTCCCCGTGCATTCTGGGCCCCTCTCCACGATGTGGAGAGCAGCAGGTAATGAGCATCACAAGCTTCTCTATCTCCCCTCAACACTTCCCTCAGGATGGAGGCCAATGCCACCAGAAGCAATGCTGCAGCTCCTATTGTTTTGTTGAAAACCACCCCAAAACTGAGTGACAAAAAACAATATTATGCTCTTGCACTATGTGGGTCAGTAACTGCGACAGGGCAACAGGAGGATGGCTTGTCTCTCCCCCATTATGTCTGGGCCTTCAGCTGAGAAAACTCAACAGCAAAGGGAGCTGGAACCATCTGGAGGTATCCTCCTCACATTCTGGCTTTGGAGGCTGCTTGTTGGCTGAGACTTCAACTGGCTGGTGGCCAGATCATCTGCACAGAGCCACTGCCTGTAGTGTGTCTGTGGGCCACATCGTGGTGGCAGCTTACAGTGGTGTGTATGTACACGCACAAGACCTACACCGGCAGCAGCCGCCTTGTGAAGAAGGGAGATCTCCGAAAACAAGGTCAGCACACAAGATGGCAAAGCTGAGAGACAGAAAGAACAGGAACCGATGAATTGACCTGGAGTACTCTGCCTCCCACCTCCTGTTCGGCAAAATAAAATCAATTTTCTGTATGACTTAAACCTCTTTGGACTAGGGTTTTCTGTTATTGCTGTTAAAGGTGGTATAGCTGATGCCGGTCTCCTAATCTGCCACTTCTCCACTGGACTGCGCACTCCTGGGAAGGGGCAAGGGCTGGAGTCACCACCGGTGACAACTGGAATCCTGCTGCCCCGAGTAGCTGCTGCCTCAGGAGTACCTCCATCTGTAAGGCAAAGGATCCATGTGTGGCCGTCATGAAGAACTCCTGCCCAGGTAACTTTATGGTGGCACACAAAAAAATAAAAAGTACCCTAGAGAGAAGAAACCCTTTCAGAGGCAGCTCTATCCCTGACTCCAACTCTAAAGGAGAAGCCTTCCTTAAGTCTGTGTGTGATGAGGTCAGACACTGTCAGCGCCCCAGACACATCCCTGGAACCTTCCAGGGCATGCTAGCCAACCTCAAACTGCAATCCATTCTCCTGCGCCTGGAGCTCTTTTCCAGAACTGTGGAAAGCCCCTGAGCTCATACAAGGAAGTTCTAGAGGATTCCCAGGGAGCAGGTCTCAACACGTGCTCTGGTGGAAGCATTCTGGGGTGTGTGTCTAACACTGCTTCCCAGAGCTCCCCACAGGACCAAGCTCTGTTTGCCAGCTGTGACGGCTGGTGCAGTAGCGCATCCCTTGTTGACGGCATTCTTGACCTGTGCCTCTTTCTTACTGGTGACCTTGGCCCCTCCCAAACCAATTACCTGAGCTCAAATCTCTGGTTCTGGGGAGACCCATGCTAAAGCATGACCCTAGAGGGCTGGTTGGGGGACGTAGGAAAGGAGGTAAACAGTGAGGTCCCTGAGGGATGCAGTGACAATCTAGCCACCACTGGGAAGTGCTGGAGGCATGAAGCCAAGGTTTCTGATGAAGGCCAACTAGGAGATGAACCTCCTGAGTTCTCAAGGCCCACTGGTTGATCACAAGTGCCCAGCGGGTAAGGACACTATTCATGTGGTTCTGACTAGATTCCAATCCCCGCGACACCCTTGGGTTGTGTTTCATATGGATGATCCACTCATCTACTCAACCCCCTTCTCCCCGCAGCTGAGGGAACCTCTCAGCAGTGATCAGCATCGAGAATCGGTCCTCTTTTGTTCTTATCCATTCATTGTGTTTATTTTCAAGATTTGCACTTGTGGAAAGCATTTAAACAGCGCCATTTAGAAGAAAACAAAAGTCACCAGATGGAAAAATAGAATAAAAAGCATGCGCACTGCAAAAAATCCCCCAAGCAGTATAGGCAGGGCAGCGGGAGTTATTGTTGTCTTGCTGTTATGGAACAATGCAGCTAGCTGTGTTGGAAAAGCAATCTGCTTTTGACAGCCTAGAATTTTCAAGAGGGAGCTGAAATGCAGGTCAACAGAATTCAGTGCTGCAATTCACTTCTTGAGAAGTTCGACAAACCTTCTTCTTCCCTCTAGTAAGGATAGAGGATCAGTTACTAGGATTACCATATATAGATTGAATTATAAAGTACACACAACTTTTTCTAGAAATAATGGCTTCTAGTTGGCCCATGTCTTATTTGGACAGGCCTTATTCTCAAGAGCCCAAGACACAGCCGTAGCCATAGGCTGGCTGCTAAGCCAGACAGATATGAGAGCGAGAGGTGGCAGCTGCTTCCGAGGCTGAGGCCATGCCCACCTCCTGTCCCCTCAAGGGATCACGAGAACCAAACTGCATCCCCCCTCTCCTCTAGCCCAACACAAACAACACAATTTTTGCCTACATGAGGGCTTGAAAAACTTCAGCAATACTCCAAGAGCGGCAGAAAGGCCAACTTTCATTCACAAGTGAGCCCTGGCCATCGCTTCTTCATTGTTTTGCACTCTCACTATGGCCATCCGGGGAGAAGAAGGATGGCGGTGTGAAAGGATACTGAGTCAGAACTGGTGTTCTGGGTCCTGTGAGGAGGAGTCTTAACGTCAATTTCCTCTGGACTGATCTTACCCAGACTCCAGCCCTCACAGACAGCCACGCTGGATGTAATGTGTCTGGGGCGTTCCCCCACCTGCCCAGAAGGGGAGTCTGGTCACAGACCACAGCAACAGGACATCGTGCAGCAAGAGGGGAACATTGGCCCTGTAGTCAGGCAGTCTCCACCCTGCCACTTATCAACTCTGGCCCTCACTTTCTCCATCTATAAATAGTAGCTCCTAAATCTTGAGGATTTAAAGGCTATAAAACACTAGAGCCCAATGTGTCACGAGCTCTCTGTAAACAGCGGCACCCACAGCTGTGTGGGAGTACGGTGGCTGTGGTTTCTCACACTGTGAGCAAGTATGGGCTAATAGCAGCTGTTTCCACAATTGTCCCTTGTAGGGGTGTCTATATGATTGTAGCTGTGGGTGTCAGCACAATGATGACTATTAGAAATCCAACTGGGATTTCACATTAAGAAACCAAGCCTGTTAAGGAAAGCATGGCATGTTAGGCTCTGGGTGGATGGTTCAGAGCGCAGAGGAGTGTGTGGAAAGTTACTAGAAGGCCCGGCTGAGTCAGGAGGGCTTCCCAGGGAAACAGCCCGGTCAGCCTGACGCGCATCAGGAGCAGGAGGGAAAGGAAGGTTCCACGGACCGAACTGAGTCCTGGAGCAAAACTGGCACACGCAATTTTCATTAACAGCAAGGTTACAAGAAAGAGATGTTACAGAGGTCAACAGTCTCTGAGAAGAAGAGATGCTGAAGACGACAGGCAAAGACTCCAGCCACCTCCGCTTCATACAGGTGTACTCGGCTGGCCAGGCCTCCCTGAGCTCAGCTCCGAGAGCAGGGACAGAGCCCCCCAGGCACTGGTCCCAAGCCCTCCTCCTTTACAATTCATATTTTCATTGTTGGGCAAATAAGTTTGTTACAAATGTTTTTAAATTTGCTTGCTTGTAATGGGGCAGCACCACGTGTGCACAGTCTAAGGAAGGCTGCTTGTCCTCAGGGCGGCAGATTGCAAATTGTGGATTGCCTTCCTGCTTGGGAGGAGCCATTGTATTGCTATTGTTTGCTGGAGAAGTATTTTTTTCCCCCATCTGGTTTTGCTGGAGAGTGGAGAGAGAGAGAGAGAGAGAGAGAGAGAGAGAGAGAGCGCTGAGGCTGGTGGGGGCCTGTGAGTCCAGGTTATGAGTCAGAGGGGGCCAGGCCTTTGGGGAGCCCTGAGTGAAAGGAAAGCCGTCTTCCTGCCCAAATCCAATGGGAACCTGCATCTGTATGGCCACAGCGGCAGCGGCAGCCACTGGCCTTACTTACATCCATGATCTGAATCTTAGTCAGACCAAGCACTTTCCTTCCACCCTTTTCAGACAACAAGATGGCCACACACAGCCAATAGTTGCCTTAGTGAGAACCTTTGAGGAAGACAGGTAAAATAGACAGAGATTTTGGTGGGGCTGTAGACAATGTGTGAAGAGGGGCATAGATACCATGGCGTGATACTGTAATTTATAATAAAAAATATAAATTTACTCTTCAACCCTATTTTTGGCACAGGGCTCCTAAAAACCCTTGGAATTGCCTAAGTGATAAACACAATAAAGGTGGATTAATATTTATTAAAAAACTCCTTTCATTCACACCCGAGTTTGTGTTAGTGAGCTGACTTTGAGAAAGCACCCAAGGCTGGGGGCTGGTTGCCAGGAGAACCAACCATGTGATTAGAGAGTTTTAGTTCCACCCCAAGCTTGTGCTGATAATTGAGTTCAATCACCAATGGCCAATGATTTAATCAGTTATGCTTGTGTAACCTACAAGATATCAAGGAAATTGTGGTAATATTTGAGGCCAGGTCATAAAAGATACAGTGAATTCTGCCTTGCTTTCTCTTGGATCACTCACTTGGAGGTAAGGCAACTGCTATGTCAGGAAGGCATTCAAACAGCCCTGTGAAAAGACCACGTGACAAAGAACTGAGCCCACCCCCCGAACAGCCAGCAGCAACTTGCCATGTGAATCAGTCATAGAAACAGGTTCTCTAGCTCATCAGGCCTGCAGACAATTGAAGTCCCAGTCAACACCTTGACTGTAATCTCAACGGAGACCTGAGGTCAGAACCCTCAGTTGACAGGCTCCTGAATTTTTGACCTGTATAAATTGTGAGATAATAAATGTTGGTTGTTTTAAGACACTGAATTTATTATACAACAGTAGTACTTTGAGATACTCAATTCCTAACAGATACAGAACATAAGGGGTCAATGTGGCATGACAACGTGTGACACCTGGATGATCTGTACTTTCCAACCTGTCAAACTCCCACTCTCAGAGGCACAGTGTCCCTCCTCCTCCTGGACTTTTCTGAAACACTCAGCACCCTTCCTGTGGATTAGACACTGATGCTTGCTGTAATCGAAGAAGCAAGTCTACCTCGTTCCACTTGAGTGATCTCTGCCAGACCTTTCTTCTCCCAACTTGCCCAGGTTTAGTTCCAACTTTCATACCACCTTGCCCCTAAGCATTCACAGCCCTGCCATCTAGTATATTGAAGTCTTACCAGTATTTTGGGCCATGGAAACTAAGATGCACATGTGAATCAGCTGGGAGCTGAGACAGGGAGTCCCTTAGCTAGCTGCCTCTGGTGGGCTATCCTCACTGGCCTCATTCACTAGACAACTACACTTGCTCATTATAGCTGGCTCCCTCAGGACTCATGAAACAGAGAGATTGAGCTGGAAAAGATAAAACTCCCCAGGTCTCTTCCTGGTGTTTCTGTTACAGCTGTCCTCCCCAAAGCTGTGGAAGTTGTGTCCAATCTGAGGGGTTGGAAAATGTGCTCACACGATGCTTGAAAACTCTTGTTCTGGCACTGAGACCTTTGAAAGCGATAAGTGGGAATGTGCTGCTGCTCTTTCTCTGATTCTGCAATGTATTCTGTCCCTTCAAAGAAGGAGCTAACTCTTCTAAGTGCCATTTGAGCAGGAAAGAAAGGTTTGTAGGATAGAAGTAGGAAAAAATGATGAGCACAGGATGGGGTGAAGGAGATCAATTATAATTTTGAACATAAATTGTTTGAAATGATTTTCCAGAGAAACAGAATGAGATTTAATACCAGGAATTGGTTCGCACAATTATGGAGGCTAAGAAGCCCCATGATCTGCCATCTGCAAGCTGGAGGGAAATGTCACTCAACATCTAAAGGCCTGAGAACCAGGAATACAGAGGGTGTAAGCCCCAGTCCATCTACAGGGGGAAATCTATGTCTTACTCAAACAGTCAGACAGAGAGAATCCAACCTTCCTCCACCCTCTTGTCCTATTTGGGCTCTCAACAGGTTGGATGATGCCCCCTTACATTGGGGAGGGCAATCCGTTTTACCTCGTCCACCAATTCAAATGCTAATCTCTTCTGAAAACACCCCCATAGACACACCCAGAAATAATATTTAACCAGGTACCTGGGCATCCTGTGACACAGTCAAGTGGACATGCAAAATTAACCATCACATAAACAAAAGCTCCTTTATGGAGTACATGATACTCCCTGCCTTACACCCAGTGATCTGGGGACAAGGACCTCTATGCACATACTATGCTGTTTTCTTCCTGTTTCTGTGCTCCACTGCACGGAATAATCTTTTCCCATCTTCATATCTGGCTAAGTCCTATTCATACTTTAAGACTCAGTCTAAGTCATGGCTGGTTGGCTCAGTGGTAGATTGTTGGCCCAGTGCGTGGATGTTCCAGGTTTGATTCCTAGTTAGGGCCCACAGGAGAGGCAACCATCTGCTTTCCCACCCCTTCCCCTCTCGCTTCCCTCTTTCTCTTTCCCTTTCTTCCCCTCCTGCAGCCATGCTGATTGGAGTGATTTGGCCCCTGGGGGGGGAGGGCGCTGAAGTCGCCTTGTAGCCTCTGCATCAGGTGCTGAAAATAGCCTGAGTCACTCTGAGTTACATTTGGGGCTGTCAAAGTATAATTTTCAAAATGCTAAAAAATGTAATTTTTATATAAATATATAAGGAATACGTGAAGAAAGAGTTACATAACTTATTAGTAAGGAAAGGCAGGGTGTAAAAGCTGGTTAAAGATGACACAAAAGCCTGACCTGTGGTGAAGCAGTGGGTAAAGTGTTGACCTGGAATGCGGAGGTCGCTGATTTGAAACCTGGACTAGCCTGGTCAAGTCACATACAGGCAGCAACCAATGAACAACTAAAGTGAAGCAACTATATATACGTTGATACTTTTTGCTCCCTCCCCCCTCCTCTCTTTTTAAAATCAATAAATAAAATCTTTTTTAAAAAATAAAAAAATGACACAAAAATAATATATAGAGTCAGTGATTAAAAAAAGGGGGGGGAATAAGGATGTTAAATTAGATTTAAAAATTGGTTAATGCCATACACAGCAATAAAACTGTCACTCTTGGGGTTACCTTCTCTACCAAACAGAAACATTTACATTTCAACCAGGCAGAAATTATTCCTCTTTTTTCAGTTTCTACAAGCTAACATGTAACTTTATAGAGACCAGATCTCAAAGACCTTAAAGAGCATGCTCAACAGAGTTAACGCCCCACAGAGAAAGCAGGTGAAGTCGATTCTGGAAATAATTCTACCAATAAAAGTGTTAAAATGAGAGAGCATTAGCAAATGTGAAAATGAGACTAAACTGGGTTTAGGCACAATGAGTCCATTCCACAGGGAAGTGGTCCGTGGCAGTGTGACCTGGTGAATGAAGGACAGCACAGAGAGACAGTAATAGTGACAACAGTGCTAATGTGTGTGCAGAAAGGAGAAGAAACAAAAGGCCTGGTGTTTTCAGACAGTGGTCTGATGAACAGACTAACAAATCATATTGGGAAAGTTCCTAAAATGTGCCTTAATAAGGTATTAGCTAAGGAGTTTGTGGGGAGTTTGGGATATGTGTCCAGATCCTCCTTTTGGGATGCTCTGCCAGGACTGTGTACATGAGAGGGAACTCTGAGTGTGAAGTAACACAAAGCTTTGTAGTCCTTCCCCCTCAACCACTCCCCCAAACCTGAAAGGCAAGGCCCGCCGCACAGACTCACGTGGGCCAGCAGCCACTGGGACCTCAGAGGTCCTGCCTCTTGAAGAAAGCTCTTTCCACGCAGAAGTGGGAAATGCAAGACCTCTCAAAAAGATGTGGTGACAAAACTAGACTTGAATGGATGGGAACTGAGTTGAACTGAGTGGCTTAAACAACATGTTCTCATAGTTCTGGAGACTGGGAAGTCCCCAGTCATGGTGCCAGCAGGTTGGATTGTTGGTGAGGACCCTTTTCCTGAGGCTCCAGACTTACTGTGTCCTCATATGGTGGAGAGAGGAAGCTCTAATGTCTCTTCCTCTTCTTAGAAGGGCACTAACCCCATCCCGGTGACCCCACCCTCCTGACTTCATAGAAACCTATTATCTCCCAAAGGCCCAGCTCCACCTGGGCTTTAACATACAAATTTTGAGGGACATAAACATTCAATCCATAACAGCATCAGACCCCAAAGTTTTTATATTGGGATTGTGATCTTATCCTATACCCAGAAATGACCAATGTTAAAATTTGGTATCTAATCTGACCTTTTAAATTTCCTTGTCATTGGATAGTTAAGAAGAGGTTTTTCAATTTTCCTTATTAAGAACAACAACAACAAAAACTCTGCAGTGATTATTTCCACATGATAAATTCCCAAAAGCAGAGCCAGAGTAAAGGGGCATGCATGTTTGAAGAATCTTGAAACTTGTTGCCAAATTACTTTCCAGCCTTGATAGCTAGTATTTAAGAAAGGCTATCTTGGCACCACTCACTGACACTGAATCTTACTGCTGAGGCATTAGTTTTTATTTCTAGAAAACCAGCAATGTGTGAATTATAAAGTATTCAAGTAGTACAGAAATGATACACTTTTGCTGCCAACTGTCAATCCCTTTCCCCAGAGGAATGCCCGCCATGTGTGACTAATTTCCCATGAATCTCTCTCAGCCTTTGTCACTGCGTCCTAACACTCTCCGACCCTGCGCTTTCAGAGGCCAGGTAAGGATAATGGTTCTCATTACATTCCAGACTCACTCTTCCATCAGCTGATTAATTGTTGGACTTTGCTCATCTTTGCTGTTATTTTAAGGCCGTTTAAAAATTCCCTTTCTATCATCCATTTTCTTATTTGAACAGGATTTGACATCCCCTGGGTATCAGCCCTGGCTGAGAAACTAGAGAAAAGGAAGATTAAAATGTGTAAACCCCATTAAATCTCTGACTACTGATGCAATCTGCTAGATCTTATCCAAACCAAATGGCTAGGGCCACATTTGATAAGACACCTGCTGTGAAGCAAGTCTCCCCTGGCTTCAGCAAAGTCTTTGCCCTCTAAAGTCTTTATTTCAGGAAAGGTACTCTGTCTCCACTCTAGACTAGACCTTCTGGGGCTGGGGAACAGGACAGAGATAGGTCCTCTGTTGGTGCCTTATGAGTGCCACATGGTTGAAGTAAGGGCTGTGGGTGGGGGGTAGGGGTGTTCTAAATAGACAAGGACAAGAGTTGTCCACCATAACAGCCACTGGTTCTGCCTGCTAGGGTCCTCACCTTCTGACATACCCACCTTCCCGAACCCTCAGAGGGTTGTTGTGGAAAGAAGAGGAAAACAAACAACCCCCAAGTGGGTTTGTTATAATCCTGCTAGGTAGGTTGGATCTATTCATTTTGGACAATGCATTTCTCAGTAACCACTTTGGGGTCACAGAGATGAATGTAACTCAGATACTGCCCAGCAGAGGACAAACCCTATGATAGGGTTATTTTTAAAGCTCTTTCCCTTTAAACCGTAGTTGCCATTGTTACAAAGTCATGGTCTATGGTAAGAAATAGGTTCCATGTAATGGAGCAGTTTCTGTAAGTTGTAGCCCTTGCAGGGAGAACCAATCAGGCTGTGCAAACTTACCTGTGACACTCAAACAACCAGCTCCACAGGAGAAAGAAAGTGAGAAATGGACAGTAAGGGGCCTTGGGCATCCTCTCTCAGCCTTCTACTCCTGGCTTTCTTCTGTGGCTCCTTAGCCCTAGGGTCCCCATGCTGTGCTGTGGTGCTGCCCCTCAGCCTGTCCCCTGCAGAATGCAGTCATCCACAATAGCTCTATTCCTGGGGTTTTGATGACTGAGACTGCTTTACTCTGTCTTCTAGATTTCTCAGGTCCAAAGCCCTTATTTCTATCTGATCTCTAAGAACATTAACTTCCACTGTCTGAGGCCCCCTTCTGCATTTACCAAAGATATTAGAAAGACTATTGGCTCCATTACACTAATCAGGCTCGAAACATTATTCAGATAGATGGAAGAAAGTCAGGACCTCCTTGAGCCCCCACCCTGCACTGTTTCTGCCAGGAGAGCCAGAGAGGCTCTATTTACATGGCTGCTCCCATCAGTGCTCAGCTGAAGATATGTCTCCCTCTATGGAAAACCGACAGAGACATCTGCCCCTTCCTGGTAGTTCTGGGGTCTACCAGTCCTGCCCCTAACTAGATATAAGCATTCCCCATCCTGGCTGGATCCAGCCTTCTTGGCTGTTCCATGGTGCTGTTTAAATGAAGCAAGTTGTTTCTAGGGCCAGGCAACACATTGGGACATTGGGCTCACTGGGAGGCCCTGGCAACTCCTGGTGGAACCAGCATGGGCCATAAGACAGACTCGTTAGTTTTAATTCCCAATCTGCTACCAACTGCAAGGCCATAGGCAAGTCGCTAAACCTCTGTGAGAAGCCCATCTCTCCACCTGTAGAATGCAGATACCATGTGGGGACACGTGGGCATACTGAATACATGCACCAAAGAAAGTATTATGAAAACACCAGCACAATCATTGGTCTAGCAATATGTTGATGCTAGCCTTGAACAGTTTGTATTACTTTCTAAATATAAAAAAAGTTGCTAAGAAAACCTTATGAGAATTCATCTTCCACTTATATAATTTTCATAAAAACGCTGGAAGTGTTAGCATGTAAACAATGCCAGATACTCATTTTCTTTATAAATATCCATAATTGAAATCAGCTTTACAAAGCAGAACAAACACAACTAAATTATATGCACGTGATTAATTACAAAATTTTTGTCTTATTAACAAAAGCGTATGTAAATCTGAATTAGGAATGTAAAGAGCATCTTTGAACTTTTTGATCCATTTCTTCAAGCTTAATTGTGAAAATTTTAAGAAAAATACATACAACTACTCCCACTCCATGAACTAAATCCAACCCAAGAGAAAGAGAATTGGCCAAAACCTTGGAGATGCCCATGCTTAAAAGTGGAAGAGGGGGCTCCAAGTCATTGGCAATCCAAGAAATAGAAATTAAAAATATTAGGATGGCTAAAATTAAAACTAATAAAAACACCAACTGTCGATGAGAATGAGAAGCAACTGGAACTCTCCTACGTTGCTGGCAGGAATGTAAAATCATAAAATTTTGGAAACAGTGGTGGGATTCAGCCAGTTCGCACCAGTTCAGCAGAACCTCTGCCTAGATTTTTGTTGAGTTTGGAGAACCGGTTGTTAAAATGGCACTTGTAATCAGGGTTCTCTCTAAGGTGGGTACCTGGGCAGCAGCCCAATGTGGAAATCACAAATTTACATTTCTTACTCTTTTTTTTAACATTCATCTGCACGACAGCAAATTCTAAGCACCCGTAGTAATGTCCATTCTGTTCATAGGAGAAAAACTTACAAGTGAGCCAATCAATAAGCAATATGGAATCAATCAATAAGCAATATGGAAATATTTTAACAGTTTTATTGTTTTTGTCAGATATTATTTAATATTTTTTCATTAATATTTTAAAACTCTTTCTTATAACAATCTACTTTTGTGTACCCCTTTTATTCTTATTTAAGTATTAAATGCATGAAATAATAAACAACCTTTGGGTATATCATTTTTTTTATACTTAAAACAGTTATTAGGGCAGAGAACCAGTTGTTAAATTATTTGAATCCCACCACTGTTTGGAAAGGATATCTCATTTTACTTGTAATTTCATTTCTACTACTATACATTGAAATTGAGCAACTTGTCATGTTTGAATCATTTTCTGTTTTGATCATTGTTCTTAGCATCTGTCCACTTCATATTTACTTGCAGGAGCCTTTTGATATGCAAATAACTAATTATGGAATAAATACATATATTATGGAAGATAGTGCTTTATAAGTTATACAAGTTGCAAGCACTTTCCCCAGTATTGTGTTTGTCCTTTTTCTTTCAATTTTGTTTGAATATCCTTTTTTATGCATAATTTTTTCATAGTAGAATTTACCAATGTGTGTGTGTGTGCGCGCGCACACGCACACGTGTGTGTTTGTGTGATTTTTTTAGAGGAGACTTTCCTATTCTGGTATTATAAGTTAAATCTCTCATATTTTTTTTAAGTGTGAGAGAGAGAGGGACACACAGGGACAGACAGGAAAGGAGAGAAATAAGAAGCATCAATTCTTCATTGTGGCACCTTAGTTGTTCATTGATTGCTTTCTCATATGTGCCTTGACTGGGTGGGGGGGGCTACAGCAAAACGAGTGACTACTTGCTCAAGCCAGCAATGTTGGGCTCAAACCAATGATGTTGGGCTTCAAGCCAACAACCTTTGAGCTCAAACCAGAGACCATGAGGTCATAGCTATGATCCCACACTCAAGACAGCAACCCCGCGCTCAAACTGGTGAGCCCACGCTCAAGCCAGATGAGCCCGTGCTCAAGCAGGTGATCTTGGGGTTGCAAACTGCGGTCCTCTGCATCCCAGGCCTAAGCTCTATCTACTACGCTACCGCCTGGTCAGGCAAATCTCTCATGTTTTTACATACTACTTTTATGATTTCATTTTCTATGTTTGTATATTTGATCCATGTAGAATTTAATTTGGTGTAAGAAGTGAATTAGAAATCCAACTTCTTTATATAATGATCCAGTGTCTCAACACCATTAAATGAATAATTTCCCTTTTCCCTACTGATGCACCTTTTATCACATACAAAACCCCCCTATGTATTTGATGTGACTTTCTAGCCTGTATTATTGACCTAGTTATGTGTTTTGACCATGTTGTTTTTATTATTGTTAATTTATAATATTTTATACCTGGTATGACCTGTATGTCTTCATTACTTTTTTTATTCCACATTTTTTCTGTCTAAGAATGTGCTTGTTTTTCATGTGACCATAGATTCAGTTTGTATGCTTAAAAATGTGATATTTATCAAAAAAGTAATATATTTCTGAATTAATTTAGAGAGATCTCCATAATACTGAGTCTTCCCAACTATGGAAGCTCAACATCGCAGACCTTCCTGTTGTTTAAGGCTTCTTTTCATATTTCCTTTTTTGATGTGGCTTAAAATGGCATTTAAATGTGTTTTTTAAATAAATCTCTTTGTTTGATTAAATTTAATTGGGGGGAGTATTTCATCTATTTTGTCACTATTACAAACAGATTCTTTCCCCCCGTCATATCTTCTGATTGCTGCTTAACATATAGTTAGATGTTATTAATAATAAGTAGTTAAATAGTTCATAGATTCTCTATGCTTATATCACTTAATGGGAAGAAGAGAATTTTACTTCTTTCTGTATCAATCGCCAACCCATAATAGTGGGAAGTGACTCTAGGCCCAAAACAACTTCAGGCAGTTCTTGCCCCACCTCCCTCTTTCTTTCCCTTGATGGAATGAAATAGAATATTTAGCACACTGGCTTTTGGACAGTATGTATATATTTCCAATAAGTAAATATCTTTTTAAAAAATGCTTCAGCTGGTAAGTTAATATAAGCAACTGGATAGTGAGAAAGGAGAGACGGAGGGGTGAAATACGAAAGATTTTACAATGCTAGTCAAAGGTCATAACCAAAGGCTCTGCAGTTACCACACTGACCTAAGGGGAAAAAAAGAAAAGATTTTTAATGTGACTAGCATAATTCCAAGAACTTTTAATAGTCTAATTCAGAGGTTTAAAATTTACATGCCAGAAGAGGCCAGGGATGTGTCATAAATGAGTAATAAAACAGGAAACAGTGGGGACTGGGTCAAATCACCCACCTGGTGTTCCAGTGAAGGGCAGCACCCCTCAGCACCAATTAGTTGTTTTTCTGTGAGGCTTTAAGATCCATGTTGCTGTATTTTCCAATTTTTAAAATTTTATTTATTTGTGTGTGTGTGTGACAGAGACAGAGAGAGAGAGGCAGAGAGGGACAGACAGGGACAGACAGGCAGGAAGGGAGAGAGATGAGAAGCATCAGTTCTTCGTAGCAGCACCTCAGTTGTTCACTGATTGCTTTCTCATATGTGCCTTGACTGGGAGGCTCCAGCCAAAACAGTGACCACTTGCTCAAGCCAGCAACCATGGGCTTTAAGTCAGCAGCTTTTACACTCAAGCCAGCAACCTTGGGCTCAAGCCAGTGACCATGGGGTCATGTCTATGATCCTACACTCAAGCCAGTAACCTTGGGCTCAAGCCAGTACCCCATGCTGGTGAGCCCATGCTCAAGTTGGCGACCTTGGGGTTTCAAACCTGGGTCCTCTGCATCCCAGTCTGACGCTCTTTCCACTGCACCACCACCTGGTCAGGCTATTTTCCAATTTTTTTTAAAAGAAGCCAGAAATCCCAACTTAACATATGAAAATTCCCAGTTTTTAAATTCTGCCTCAAAGTTTTAAAAACAAAAAAACACGGTGCAGACCAGATGTAACCCAGGCCCTCAGGCCAGCCAGTGTGAGCCCCTCCAGCTAAGTGGCAGACCCACAGGGGACAGCGTTCTGTGCTCCAAGGAGGCACTCAGCACAGGCTGCATCGGGCCCTACTGAGGCCAGCTGCGGACTTGACACTGAGCATCACCAACCCACTTTGACGGGATGATTAATAGTCTGCTTTGCACCAGAGACAGAATTAGAAAATTAGCATCTTCTTTTTCCTCTCAACCCCTTGGCTAAGATCAAGTTAAAATTAGCTTCTGAATTTTAACCTTACTGAACCACAGCAACGACCAGACCCAAGAACTGGCAGATTTCATGATGGTCTCCTCTCAATGAAGCCCAGGTGTGACATGCTATCCTGGGCAGACTGGACACAGGCAAGGTGGTGCTAAATAACATGAGGGCGGCCAAGTCCATGTTCTAGATCAGGGGTCGGGAACCTTTTTGGCTGAGAGAGCCATGAATGCCACATATTTTAAAATGTAATTCTGTGAGAGCCATACAATGACCTGTGTACATTATGCATTATCCAATAAAAATTTGGTGTTGTCCTGGAGGACAGCTGTGATTGGCTCCAGCCACCCACAACCATAAACATGAGCGGTAGGAAATGAATGAATTATAATACATGAGACTGTTTTATATTTTTAATGTTATTATTTTTTTATTAAAGATTTGTCTGCGAGCCAGATGCAGCCACATCTGGCTCGCAAGCCATAGGTTCCCGACTCCTGTTCTAGATGCCAAAGGAGGGTGGAGCACTGCTCTACACTCAGCACACATAGATGGTGCCACATTGTCATCTTGGTTGAAAGAATCCTCCAAAGGTAGCATGCCTTTAAAAATAGGCTACACTCGTGGATTGAAAGAATCAACCCTATTACCCAAAGCAATATACAGATTTAATGCAATCATTAGAATCCCAAAGTCATTTTTAAAATAAATAGTACCAAAAATCATCAAATCTTTATGGCCTGACCTGTGGTGGCGCAGTGGATAAAGCGTCGACCTGGAAATGCTGAGGTCACCGGTTCGAAACCCTGGGCTTGCCTGGTCAAGGCACATATGGGAGTTGATGCTTCCAGCTCCTCCCCCCTTCTCTCTCTCTCTCTCTCTCTCTCTCTCTCTCTCTGTCTCTCTCCCTCTCTCTCTCCTCTCTAAAAATGAAAAAATAAAATAAAAAATAAAAAAAATTAATCTTTAAACAAAAAAAATTTTTATGGAACCATAAAAGACCCAAAATAGCCAAAGCAATCCTGGGTAAAAAGAATGAAGCCAGAGGTATCACACTACCTGACTTCAAATAATATTACAGAGCCACAATAATCAAAACAGCATGCTATTGGCAGAAAAACAGACATACAGACCAATGGAACAGAATCAAAAAACCAGAAATAAAACCACACATAAATGGGCAAATAATCTTCAGCAAAGAAGCCAAAAACACACAATGGGGAAAAGAAAGCCTCTTCAATAAACAGTGCTAAGAAAATTGAAAAGCCACATGCAAAGCAATGAAACTTGACTACACTTTTTCCCCTGTACAAAAATTAATTAAAAATGGATCAAAGACCTAAATATAAGATCTGAAACAATAAATTATGTATATAAAAGAAAACATAGGGCCCTGGCTGATTGGCTCAGTGGTAGAGCGTCAGCCTGGCGTGCAGGAGTCCTGGGTTCGATAGGAGAAGCGCCCATCTGCTTCTCCATCCCTCCCCCTCTCCTTCCTCTCTGTCTCTCTCTTCCCCTCCCGCAGCCGAGGCTCCATTGGAGCAAAGTTCGCCTAGGCGCT
Organism: Saccopteryx leptura; assembly: GCF_036850995.1. Taxonomy (NCBI): domain Eukaryota; kingdom Metazoa; phylum Chordata; class Mammalia; order Chiroptera; family Emballonuridae; genus Saccopteryx; species Saccopteryx leptura. The sequence goes on from NC_089508.1 coordinate 68,738,261, forward strand.
GAGGATGGCTCTATGGCCTCTGCCTCAGGCGCTAGAATGGCTCTGGTTGCAACAGAGCAATGCCCCAGATGGGCAGAACATCACCCCCTGGTGGGCATGCTGGGTGGATCCTGGTCAGGCACATGCGGGAGTCTGTCTGACTGCCTTCCCGTTTCCAACTTCAGAAAAATACAAAAAAAAAAAAAAAAAGAAAGAAAGAAAACATAGGTACTAAACTTATGTTCTCTGTAGAGAACATTTTATGAATTTGACCCCAAATAAAAAGGAAATAAAGGCAAAAATAAATTAATGGGACTGTATCAAACTAAAAAGCTTCTTTCTGCACAGCAAAAGAAACTGACAACAAAACCAACAGGCAGCCAACCAAATGGGAGTTGGTATTCACAAACAACAGCTTCAACAAGGGGTTAATATCCAAAAATATATGAACAACTCACCATGTTCAACAACAAACAAGCAAACAATCCAATTAAAAATGGGGAGTGGACATAAGCAGACACTTCTCCCATGAAGACCTACAAACAACAAATAGATATATGAAAAGATGTTTATCTTCGCTAACTATTAGAGAAATGCAAATCAAAACTACAGTGAGATACCACCTCATGCCTGTTAGATTGGCTGCTGTCATCAAGACAGATAATAACAAGTGTTGGAGAGGCTGTGGAGAAAAAGAAGCCCCCATTCACTGCTGGTGGGAATGGAAACTGGTACAGCCATTACAGAATACAGTATGATGGTTCCTCAAAAAATTAAAAATAGAACTACCATATAAAACTTGAAAACATTGGTATACAAAGACATATGCATCCCATGTTCATCGCAGTATTATTCACAGTGGCCAAGACATGGAAAGAACTCAAGTGTCCCTCGATAGCTGATCGGATAAAGAAGATGTGGTACACATATACAATGGAATACTACTCAACCATAAGAAGTGATGATATATCTTCATTTATAACAACATGGATGGGCCTTGAGAACATTATGCTAAGTGAAACAAGAAAATCAGAAAAAGCTAAGAACTGTATGATTTCACACATAGGTGGGATATAAAACTGAGACTCATGGACATAGACAAAAGTGAAATGGTTACCAAGGGGTTGGAGGTGGGGCTAAAAGAGTAAAGAGGGCCAAATATATGGTGATGAAAAATGATTTGACTTTGGGTGATGGGCACACAATACAATGAACAGTTCAAATGCTAAAGAGATGTTTACCTGAAACCTATGTGTTCTTACGAACCAATGTCACTCCATTAAATTGAATTACTAAATAAATAAGTAAATAAATAACAAAACAAAACAAAAAAATAAGCTAAACTGCTTCTCTTCAAGAGCAGCATTTAAACAAAGAGAGATCTATGGATCTACACAGTGGTACAGTGATTTGTAATTTTTGGAGTGTCTCCTGGCCTCTTCTTATCCAATCTTTAAATAACATCTTGTGGAAGGTGTTGTGATAGTCCTCGTTTTACAGGTGAGAAAGCTGAGATCACAGAGGTGCCATGGCTTGCCTGAGCTCCACAAAATTAGTGCTTCTGTTCAGGCAACTAAAAAAGCCTTCTCTGGCCACCTTCAAAAGGTTGATCAAGTGACTGTACAGGGAGGCTTTGCCCTGGTTTTGTACAAAAATCTGTAAACAGAAGAGCCAAACAGTGAAGTTCAGTTTCTTTCAAACCACAGAGAATGGCAGAAATAAACTCTATAAAAAATCATAAGTCAGAAGCTGAGACCAATAAAAACTGAATGAAAAGTCAGACAATGCCTGGTTGGAGAAAAAAAAGGTCATTAGGTTTGTTTGTATATTCATTCTGAATCATTTCTTCCATGTATTTAAAGTTTCTACTATTTTAAATAATGAAGTTTTGAGTTGTTTTTTTTTCACAAACAGGAATCTTTTTATAGAGCCGGATGGAATGTGAAGCTAATTTGATCAAAAATCACTGTCTCTGCAGGGAGGCAAGTGAGTCTCTGTCGCCACCTAGTGGTCATTTCTAAATGAGTGCCAGCAGAGAAGGCTCACGGAGGTGTCTGGAGTGCCCTACTTCTCACCAATGGTGTTCATGAGACAGCCACTGAGAGGCCACAGCAGTCTTGGCAGTCCAGCCCACAATTAGGTGACATCTCTGATTAGAAGAAGCACATTGCATTTAGAAGACCTTGAAAAACTGTCTGTAGCATTTGAAGTGAAGCATCACAAACTGATGTGTGTGTCATGTTCCTCCTCTGCTCTCAGTGTTATTTTCACGTTCTTCTTTAGCCACAGTGTTACTTTGTTGACTTAATCTTCATATCCAGTATCAGGGCCATTTGAGCCGACCACCCTCCGCCTCCCACCGTGGCTGACTTGCCTCTTCCGCCATCGGACCTGCCGCCGCCTGTGCCTTCACCTGCCCCCTTGTTCTCAGCGGCTACCTCCTGCCACCCAAGCCTGGTGTGTCTGCTTTCAAAATGTGTTTTAAACTAATCCTTTCCTTCTACTGCCACATCCCAATCCTGGTCTTTACCCCCAAATTCTGGATTCATTCATTTATTCAACATGTTTTGACTGGGCCCAGGTAGAGAGGATGGCAGGCCCGCGGGAGGAACCGGGAGAGGGTCTACATACAGAAGGTTTCAGGTGACACTGGGCAGCTCAGGGCAAGGAGGAGGAGGAGCTTCCTGACATAAACTCTTTCTAATTCGGTCCACCGTGCCTCCTCTTCAGCCTGACTTCGTTCCTCATTCAGAGGCCTACAAAGTTCCCACCCTCCATCCATTTACCTCATCCACAGAGTCTGTATTGCTCTGTGCTCAGGGGTACAGATGGGGTGAGATCTTGTCCAGGCCTTAAGTTGCTTATCAGAAGGAAGACAGACCAGCACACCCACAAGCACCAAGGGAGCTCCTTGAAGTAGGAATAACGGGTGCTCTGGGGGCCCAGAAAGGGGATGAGCAATTCCACTGGGCATGGAGAGAGCTGGCCATGGACTGTTTCCAAGAGCAAATGACATTCACACTGGACCTTGAAAGATAAGCAGAAGTTTACCAGCTGGAGTTGGGGGAGGGGGAGGCAGAGAGCAGCATCCAGGCAGAGGGATCTGCAGGTGGAAAGCACAGAGACACGTGTAGAAGAGCACAGGGGTCAGGGACCGTGGTCCTTCTGCAGGGAGAGCAAGTGCGTGACTAGTGTGACAAGGACCCAGATTCTGTCCGCATCACTGAATGTGATGGCCATATGTGAATGTATCACCGCTGATGTTTCCTGAGGCAATAAGAACCAATAATAAGGTTTTAAATGAATGAAATCCCAGGCAGCCACTCCTGCCTCTCCTTTCTCACGGTGCTGCACTGAGCGGGCTGGGGTTGCATGGGGCCCCGCAGTCACTGTGAGTCAGACTCCGGGAGCAAGGCTCATACTCACAACCCAACTCCGGGAGCAAGGCTCATACTCACAACCCACAGTGAGGGCTGGAGGGTGTGAGCTGCAGGACAGAGGTGCTGACTGCCTAGTCGCAGGAGTGTCAATAGACCATGGTTCACATGAGTTTTCCTCTAGGACTTGCTCCCGGGTGAAGGGAGCGGCCTCATCCAAAGCCACAAGCCTTTACCATAGAAAACCCACATCCAGTGATAAATAAATGGGGGAAAGCCAAGTGTAAGGGACTGTTTCAGCTCCAGGGCCTCCAATGGGATTGGCTGAGACCTCTGTCCTATCTGCATCGCAGTTCAACACCCTCTTCCCAATCCCGCTTCCTTGCTTTCCAGAGAACCTAGTCAGCAACAGCTAGCTCGGGGGCCTGGGGCCTGTTCAAATAAGACCTCATGGCGTTCACATGGTTTGAGAAGGGCAGCGTCCATCCGGTCAGCCGTGGAAGCTCCGTGGAGAAAGTCACCGGTGGTGTTCACCCACGCCCCGTGCAGGGAGAAGCAGCCTTGCCAGGGCCTCGCCGGCTCTGTTCCACCAGGCAGGACTCTTCCCTCCTGGGGAGGTGGGCGTGTGGGGCTGCTGGAATCCGGTGCTGTTAAATGAAACTCCTCTTTCCTCCTGCTCATGCTCATCAACAGGCATTTTCTCGTTTGCCTGTCTGTGTACCTCATCTGCAAGGAGGGGGTGCCTCAATGGGCAGTCCCTCTGTCAGTTACAGTTTCTTACTTTTACTCAGCATGTTGACATTCAGGCTTGGAGTCAGTCTTGCAAACTGTCAGCCTGAGCAGACTGACCGGTGCTGAGACAGTGAGGAAGACATATGTCCAAGCCCACAAGGCAGAGTCCAAAACTTGGATGATGGCCAGTTCACCATGGCAATGACCTTCTCAGGGTTTTTTTGTGGACAGTCCACTGCTTCTTATGATATCTCAGCCTTAGCTTTCAAATATCTATAGACTTAGCCCAGAGGGACCCGAGAAAACAGCTCTGCTTCCCCCACTAGAGCCGCTTCTCAGTCTAAACCCTCCAGGAAACAGATCTCTCTTCCCCCAGAGATGACGTCAGGGGAGATGACCGTCTGGGAAGCTGGGAGAGTTTTCTCACAGGCAAAGGAAACTAAAGGAATTGGGAGCCCTACCCCACCACCACTCGAGGGAAGCATGACCAAGACCCTATTGTGACAAGACATTGTTGATATACTTAAAAGCCACAATTTTTATAAATAATCCCTTTGGAATAAAGGAGATGATTTTGCTAGTAACGGCTTTCTGACTTCACTTTAAAATGTTAACAGTAAAGTCATTGATATCTTATGTAAACGATTCATCGAAACCACGTCTGTGCAGCTGGCTCAGTGCCACTGAGGAGCATCCACTCAACTTCCAGTCCCTGCGAGCAGGACGCCCGGCTGTTCCTTCCAGGCGCCATCAAGGGCGAACTGGAATGGTAGGAACTTGTTCCCATCTCCACGCCACCTTCACAGCCTCCCTCATCCCCCTCCTCAAGCCCTACGTTATATCCCCACTGCTCTGCAGTGTGAGTCCCCAGAGGTCCGCCACAGAATGCGTCACCTCACCTGGTCAGTTGAGGTGACTTTCTCCAGGACAGGTCTGTGGTCAGCTGGACCTGGTGGCATTACTTTGGAGGTCCCAGCTAGGCCTGTCTCAGCATGGCAGTGCTGGCAGAGAGCTCAGTGATCGCTCCAGGCCCCTCTCTTGCTCCTGAGGAAGAGGAGGGTCAGAGAAGTGACGTGGACAGAGCCCAGGGATGATTCCAAGACCTGTGCCCCTTCCACTGGGGCACTGGGCAGGCTGCCTTCACTCATGCACCTGTCAATCACATATTTGCTCAACCACTTAGTCAACAAAGGTTCCCTAAGCCCCCGCCGTAGGTAAGTACAGAGCTGGTTCACTAAAAGGAGCAGGAGCAAGCATTGGTGCTGGGTTAGGTGAGGCGATAGGCCCACACAGGGGACGGGATGGTAGTCCTGGAGAAGCAGCGGTGGCTGCAGGAGGCCTTAGCTCCAAGATGACAGAAGATAAAAAGGAAAACTATGCCTCCTTTAAACATAAAACAAGGCCCTAAACGCCTGAAGGCAGAGCCCTGTGTCTCCCCTGCTCTCCAGACAGCACTGCTGGCTTCCTCCTTCCAGGGAAGCAGCCCAGGTCCCCCCAGGAAGCCCCTCTGGCATCCAGCTGCACATGCATGGCACACGGCACTCCAGGGTGTCACTGGCATCTTTCTAGGGTCTCCCAACCTTGAGGAGGGTGACAGGATGACTAGCCACAAATCAGATCATGTCATCAGTGGAAGGACCTCAGAAGAAAACAGAGCAACCCCCCCCCATTTTACAGACAACAGGGGTCCCGAGAAAGGATGTGTAGAGCTGGAAGGAGAACCAGGATCGCCTGAGAGTTCCCCAAATGCCAGTCTCAGCTCAGAAACTAAATGTAACCACATTCCTGGCGGTGCTGCCTTCTTTATACCGAGACACGGTGGGCAGAGAAGAAGGTGTGATGGAAGGGGCCTCTGAGCCAGACAGACCTAGCCTGCTCCACTGCCAGGTCCCACTTGTGCAGACTTTGCTCTGTCATGGAAACCTCTGCTCTTCTGTTTCCCCATCTAAGCAGTGAGGATAGTACATGTACCCCGAGGGTCAGGTTAAATGAGGTGGGTTGCCTACGATGTGCACCTGCCATGGTAGCAGGTGCTCTACTGATGTGTCCTGCCCAGCTTCCCTCCCTTCCTTCCTGTGTCAGGAGCTCCAGCAGGGGCAATCGGGTTTGGTCCCCTCTCAGGTGTGGTGTTGGGTGAAGTGGCTAAGCGTCTAGTTTACCTCCCAATATACATGGAACTGAGGAGCTTTAGAAAAGGTTTTAACTGTGCACACCACTGGGGTCCTAACACGTAGGGCAAACTGGGACCAGTGGGGAGAGAGGGGAAAGGCAGGACCCTCACTGTGGAGCCAGCAGAGGCTTGGGGTCACATCAGACACCCCAGAATGTCCATAAATTCTTGAAGGAAGAAGAAAGCTTAAAAGAGTTGCTAAAAGCCTGTGGGCCACAGTGAAGGGCTAATAAGAGAGTAAAAGGCAAGAGTTCCCCTGATGGGGTGTCCTGGGCCTCCCAGGCCTTGAGCCCTGCAGTGGGCCCCCTACACACACACCGTCGTGAGGAAGTCTGCGAAGGCCCCTGAGAGAGGGCACTTGAAAGAGAGGCAGTTGGGCCCTGGCCGGTTGGCTCAGTGGTGGAGCATCGGCCTGGTGTGCGGAAGTCCTGGGTTGGATTCCTGGCCAGGGCACACAGGAGAAGTGCCCATCTGCCTCTCCACCCCTCCCCCTCTCCTTCCTCTCTCTCTCTTCCTCTCCCGCAGCCAAGGCTCCATTGGAGCAAAGATGGCCCGGGCGCTGGGCATGGCTCCTTGGCCTCTGCCCCAGGCGCTAGAGTGGCTCTGGTCGCAACAGAGCGACGCCCCGGAGGGGCAGAGCATCGCCCCCTGGTGGGCGTGCCGGGTGGATCCCGGTCGGGCGCATGCGGGAGTCTGTCTGACTGTCTCTCCCCGTTTCCAGCTTCAGAAAAATACAAAAAAAAAAAAAAAAAAGAAAGAAAAAGAGGCAGTTGGTCATCCCTGTCACCAAAGCTGCTCCCTCCTGGCTCTGACACCTGGCAGGTTCCCCTGAATGTGGCCAAAGCGTCCCCACTCCTGCCTTCTCATCTGCTCGTGGGACCGTTCAATGACAAGGCACAGCGGCTGGGGGCTCCAAAGCACAGGGCTCCCGCTGGGGAGTCGGCCAGGCCCCCTCCCCGAGCCATTCCGCTGGCTGCTTCCCAGGACTGTCCCCCACAACGCCCGCGTTGCCCTCACCCAGCCGTCCCGGCCCCGCCTCCACCTCTGCCTCCCAGTTTGTCCCAGACACGCAGATCATTTGTTTTGTAATGATGACAAAGGGCATTGTGATTTGAGAGAATATACAGGGCGGGGCAAAAGAAAGTTTACCGTTATGTGTATGGAAAATAAACAATAATAAATAGGAATACAAGAATGTACGCTGTGTTTCTCGTACTCACAACTGCAAACCTATTTTTGCCCCACTCTTATGCCCACACAGATGTCTAATGGTGAGTGAGCATCATGACTTTGCTGACCCTTTAGGAGACGCGGGAGTGCTCCTTCCTCAGTGAGCGACAGCTGGACTCTCGGGAGGTCTGAACTCGGCATGGATCAGAGTGGCAGGGTAGTTCAGGGAAGAACATAAGACATACTTACCTCCTAACTCTGATTCTTCCGTATACCTGTTCGGCCCCCTAGGCAGGTGACTACACATCTCCAAGCCTCAGTGTCCTCATCTCCAAAATGGCTAGAATAGCAATCCCTCGTACAGAGAAACGAATGGGGGACATGAGTGAAGAACTCAGCATCATCCCTGATACACAAGGAGCACACAGTAGACGTGCGAAGTGGCTGCCGCTGCTCAGATAATAACCCCCCATGGCCTCCTATCCAGTCCCTCATTGCAACTGCCCGGGAAGCTAGCCGTGCTTCTGCACTCGACACCCTCCACTCCCGGTTATCTGCTTACGCTTGACGGATTCACATCACTTCGGAAATCCTCAGTGCCTCCCCACTGTACACAGGGAATAGCCATGCTTCCTAGCAAGCCTTCTGTGTGTCCCTTTCCGTGTCCTCTCCCTACACCCTCTTTCATGAGCATTTCATTTCTTCCTGTTCTCACACCTGCTGATCCTCAGCTTAAAGGGCCCCTTTGTACCCAGAGACGCCCTCTCAGTATCTGTCCTTTGGGAAGCTCTTCCTGCACCACCCACGGGATCATCGTATTCTTCTGTGGTCTTTCAGCACTAGGCCAGACCTCTCTTCCATAGCAGGCTTCTCACTGGGACTGCAACACAGGCCCACGTCCCCAGAGACTGAGCCTCTTGGAGTGAGGACTGTCGAGCTGGCCATCTCTGTACACTCTCAGTGCCTGACACAGTGTTAGCTGAGTGTTGTTGTGCCAGTGAAATGGAATAATTAGGTAGCGGTCTAACCATCCCATGTACATGCAGGTCTCCGCCCTCCACATTTCAGTCCCAGCATTTTAGAAAAACAGAAGAGGGAGAGAGGCCCAGATGCATACACACATTCCTGTGCTTAGACCAGCATTTTGGAAGCAACTCGAAGCAGGTGGCGCCCCTCCCTGCCCCCGACAGCACTCACGCCGACCAGCACATGCACACTGCAGAGCCTCCACTGGGTCCTGTGCATTTCACTGTCTTTGCAGTTTTTCTGATGACTTACGGGGTCACAGGGAGCGGTCACACTGCAGGGCTCACAGCACTTCCCTGGGAATATCCGCCCTTGCAGATCCCAGCCCTTGCAGAACTGCCCTTTGCTTTCTCACTTCCCCAGGCACCCGGGAGCTTCCACGGAGCTTCCCACAGCTTCCTCGTCCCGAGCAACCCCTGCTTTCCGGAAGCTCCTGCCACTGAACCTGTGTATCCAAACCTTCCGTCCCTGTGCGAGGCCAAGGTCTCTGATGATAGGCACACCTATTGGAGTCCCGGCAGAGGACGGTGGGATGTTTGAAACCACACACAGCCAGGATGAGCACTGAGTTCTGGAGAGTGGACACTTCTGGGGAGGGAGGAGGGGGTGGCCGGGCTCTGACTTAGTCATACTGTTTCATTCCTCTGAAGTGAGAGGCAGGCAATTCGGAAGCCAATACGGCAAATAGGAAGGGGGTCTTTGGTTTGTTATAACATCATATATATCATACATGTATGTGTGTATATGTGTGTATTTCATAATTTAAAAAACATTTTTTTATTTATTCATTTTAGAGAGTGGGGAGAGAGAGAGAGAGAGAGAGAGAGAAGGGGGAGGAACAGGAAGCATCAACTCCCATATCTGCCTTGACCAGTGCAGGGTCTTGAACCGGTGACTTTAGCATTACAGGTCAACGCTTTATCCACTGCGCCACCACAGGTCAGGCTTTAAAAGTATTTTTAAAAGAAGAAAAGCACTTGGGGATATAAGCACAAAATACTGTAGGACCCTAAGCCAGCAGTAGTCTTTCTTGGGTCCTCTCCCTCATTCTTAGGGGTGGGGACCAGCCGTCCAGGGCATGTCCCTTCCCTGCTCTTCCCTGGTGCACCCTGCACTCCCTGCTCATTCATTCTTCTAACCTCCAGCTTGTGTTAACCTCCAGTGCTCCTTGCCTCCTGGAGCCCAAACATCTTTCCTTCCAAGACCACGCCTGGCCCAACCAGCCCCGACTTCTTCCTAATTTCACACGCCCTTGGCTTCTTCAGAGTGGCCCTCAGGCTGCTTAGTGCTGCCAAAGCACAGAGCCCATAGTGACAGTACCTAACAAAGGCAACACCTACACATTCCTTCACATCTCATAAGAAAATCACCCCCGAGGTTCCCTGGAATCAAACATGGGCCAAACCTGCCGCACCACAAGAATTTCACTTGTGTTTCTGGTTTCTGAATCCTACCTTGTCGCCTTTTTACTTCCTGGGCTGGATCTCAGACTCACCTGGGAAAGCTAGACTGGAGGGACGAGGAAGAGCCCGTCTGTTTCCTGGCACCAGCTCCGCAAAGGCCAGTCGGGCTCACTTCTCTCGGGGACTCTCACTATCTGCCTCATCAGGAAAGAAGCCTTTCTTGAGAGCAGGTCCAAGTGAGAGGTGGTGTATGGCCAGTAGCCACGGCCACCAAAACAGCCACCTGGCCCATGCAGGTTCGCATTAGATTTGGACAGATGGTAATGAAACAATGGAGCCAAGAACTGGTGGGCCATCATCTTTAATCCTAGCTTGCACCCAGCAGGCAAGTAAAAACACACACTGGACTCCAAAACCCACTCATTCAGTGCTCACAAAGCTACTGACTTATCCGAGTTTCCTAGAATCAAAGGTTTTTAGCTCACCAGACTTATTCACCTCTGTTCCCCATCTCCTTCTCTCTGCACAAACTGGTTTCTCCTTCAGCACTCCACCATCTTAGCTGCTTCTCCTGGCCTCCTCCACATGGCCTTTTTCTGCTCTCCTATAGCAAGAGCTCCTCCTAGAACATAATCACTCTTCCCCCGGAACAACGTGATCTCTCTTCCTTTTAAAACCTTTTGGGAAAGCCCTCCCCCAACACATATTAACATAATCACACCCATCCCAAGCAAGAAGGGCAACTAATATCATCACCTGGGTGACAGCTTCCATGTGGGCAGCACCATCTTTAACAAAGTGAGCATAATATATATTTTATCTGCCCAACAGGTGGGCTTTAGCTTCCTCCTCTAGGCCCTGCTTTTTCACATTCCCATCTTCTGATTCATCCTCTTCTCCCTCTTTTTATGAATTAAGATAAATTTTGCTGGCATCAAAAAGGAACTGTGGCCACATAATAGCAGAAAGGGATTTTATTATCTTTAATAATAATTTTCTTTTTAGCTTGGATGGATGGTAATGCAGTGGATAGAGCATCAGCCTAGTATGCTGAGGACCCAGGTTCAACACCCCAAGGTTGCCAGTGTGAGCACGGGGTCATTGGCTTGAGCGTGGTGTGATAAGATGCCAAAGAATTGCAAAAATTGTTAACATTAGTATTTTAAAAGGAAGAGTCAGGCCCCCTTACCCCTCTTTTCTGAGAAGATAAAAGCCCAGAGAAAGGGATTAAAAGGGCAAAAGTTAGTAACATAGTTTAACTATACTTCTCTGGAAAGACTAAGGCCACTTGCTAGACAGCAAAGAAGATAAAAGTTATCTGAAAACTTCCTCTTCCCCTTCAATAAGATCCTTTAAAAGACAAGTTTATATATCCTACACTGATTCTCACTCTTCCTCCCCTCCTGGAGTCCTGAGAGTGAGGTATAGGTCTAGACAAAGGGATCATGAGCCCCCTCCCTTTGCTTGAAAAACCTGCATTCTGTAACATTTTATATGCTTTCTAATAATCATTCCTTTTGAAATTCTTTATATTTATAAAACTTGTAAACTAAAGCAAGCAGGGACTAGCTTATTAGGTTTTCCAACACTTTTAGTAAAGGTAATTTCATCATTTAGCTTCTCTCCTTATCCTAAGCTAAAATTTTTCACTGTTGTGGCAACAAGGATAAATGTAAACCCTAGAAGATTTGGGAATGTTTTTGATATGTAAAATGACATTTACCACTAATGTGTTGGGTATGTAAAACATTTATCACTACTGTGCTATCTTGTAGTCAATGTGTAGGAATGTTTTTCCTTTTAATAGATCCTATAGATAAATGTTGTAAGCTTATCAGTAAATGACTTTTGTAACATGCTACCCCTCCATTTCCCCCCAACCAGTATGTGATCATGTCTATATAACCAACCTCAGGACTATAATCAAGGCTGCATGATTTGGGTTAGCTATACCCCATGTAAGTTATATGTAGCCAGCTTATTAATAAATCTCCTCCTAAAATTTCTTCTGTATCCTGCCTTGGTGTCTCTATGTAACCCATGGATTAAAGTAACATAGTTTAGCCTGACCTGTGGTGGCGCAGTGGATAAAGCGTCGACCTGGAAATGCTGAGGTCGCCGGTTCAAAACCCTGGGCTTGCCTGGTCAAGGCACTCCCCCCCTTCTCTCTCTCTGTCTCTCCTCTCTCTCTCTCCCTCTGTCTCTCCCTCTCCTCTCTAAAATGAATAAATAAATAAATAAATTTTTAAGTAACATAGTTTATAACAGTGGGGTCTCCGGCTTGAGCGTGGGATCATAGACATGACCCCCTGGTCACTGGCTTGAAGCCCAAGGTCACTGGCTTGAGCAGGGGTCACTTACTTGGCTGGAGTCCCTGGTCAAGGCACATATGAGAAAGCAATCAATGAACAATTAAAGTGACGCAACTACAAGTTGATGCTTCTCATCTCTCTCCTTTCCACCTTTGTCTGTCAGTCGGTCTGTCTCTCTCTCTCTCTCTAAAAATAATAAATAAGTAAGTAAGTAAATAAATAAATAAATAAATTGTAACTTCTCAATGGAGAATAATTGACATGGGAAAAAGTGCACAAATCACACATGTTCAGTTCAGTAAGTTTTTACAAAGTGAGCACACTGTGAAACCAGCTACCAGGACAAGAAACAACTCTAGCAAACCAAGGAGCCACCCCATGACCTCTTCCAGGCACTGTCCCAAACCCAAGGGTGAGTACCATCCTGACATAACAGCACAGATGAGTTATGCCTGTTTTCATACTTTGCTGAAATAGAGTCACACAGAGAGAAATCTCTGGTCTCTGGCTTCTTTCACTCAACATTGTGCTTATGAGTATCACTATTTTTTGTGGTTGTGGCTCTTTCTTCTCGTTGTTGTGTAGTATTCTATTGTCCACAATAGAATAGGACACATTTGTCCACCGTCCCGTTAATGGACATGTGGATAGTTTCAGTTTGGGCTATGATGAATAATGCTATTATGCAAGAAGGGCTTTATTACTATTACTATTATTATTATTATTGTAAAAATATCACAACATAAATTTACTCTCTTAATAATTTTATGTGTATAGTATTGGTAAATGTATGCCCATTGTTGTACCACAGATCCCTAGAACTTTTTGTCCTGTATGACTGAAACCTTACGCTCATTGAACAAGACTTCCTTATTTCCCCCTCCCTCCAGTCCCTGGCAACCACCATTCTACTTCCGGTTTCCAAGAGCTTGACTACTGAGATGCCTCATATAAGTGGAATCAGGCAGTATTTTTTTGTGACTGGCTTCTTTTATTTAGTGTAATATCCTCCAATTTCATTCACATTGTATCATATGACAGGATTTCCATTTTAAGTTTTAATAATATTCCAGTGTGTGTTTGTATCACATTTTCTTTATCCAATCATCAGTCAATGGACATTTAGGTTGCTTCCACATCTTGGCTATTGTGAATAGCTCTCTGATGGACATGAGTGTTCAAATATCTCTGCGATTCTGTTTTCAATTCTTTGAGATATATACACAGAAATGGGGTTACTAGACCATATGATAGATTTAGTTTTTTGAGGAATTTTCCCAGTTTTCCATAGCAGCTACACCATCTTACAATCCTACCAACAGTGCACTATGGTTCCAGTTTCTCCACATCTTCACCAACTCTTGTATTTTTGACAGTGGCATCCTACTGATGTGAAGTAATATCTTCCTGTGGTTTTGATTTGCATCTCCCTAATGATTAGTGATATTGAGCATCCTTTCATGTGCTCGTTGGCCATTTGTATATCTTTTTTAAAGAAATATCTATTCAAGTCCTTTGCCCATTTGAGGAATTTTATTGTTGTTACATTAAAGAAGTTTCTTTTTTTTTTTAAAACATTAACCCCTTACTAGCTATATGATTCACAAATATTTTCTCTCATTCCCTAGTTTGCCTTTTCACTCTGTTGATTGTGTCCTCTGTTATGTGTAACTTCTTGTGTTTGAGGTAGTCCCATACATCTATTTGACTTTTTTTTTTACTTGCGTTTTTGGTGTTATAGCCAAGAAATCACTGTCAATTCCAATGTCGGGATGGTTTCCATGTTTTCTTCCCAGAGTTTTATGGTTTCAGGTCTTACACTTAGGTCTTAATCCACTTTGAGTTATGGTGTGAAAATAAGAGTTCATTTTTATTCTTCTGCATGTGGATATCCAGTTTCTCAAAATCATTTGTTAAAAAGACCATCCTTTCACCCTAGTCAAAGATTATTTGACCATATTTGTGAGGGCTTATTTCTGGGCTCTCTATTCTATTCCATGGGTTGATATATCTGTCTTTCTGTCAGCATCATACTGTTTTGATTACTGTAGCTTTGTAATATGTTTTAAAATTAGGAGTGTGAGGCCTTCAGCTTTATTATTCTTTCTCAAGATTGATTGTTTTGGCTGTTCAAGATCCTTAGAAATTCCATATGAAATTTGGAATTGTTTTTCTGTTTTTGTAAAAAAATGTTGTGATTTTGATAGAAATTGTACTGAAGCTGTAGCTTACTTTAGATAATTATAGACATTTTAATACTATTAAGTCTTCCATTCCATAAACACAAGATATATTTCTATTTATTTTCTCATTTTAATTAATTTTCTTCTTTAATTTATTTCAGCTATGTTTTATAGTTTATTCCTAAGTATTTTATTCTTTTTTATATAAATAGAATTGTTTTCTTAATTTCTTTTTCTAATTGTTCATTGTTAGTGTGTAGAAATGCAACAAGTTCTTAAGTGCTAATTTTGTATCCTGCAACTTTGCTGAATTTGTTTATTAGTTCTTACAGTTCTTCTGTGTGGAATTTTTAGGGCTTGCTACATATAAGTTGATGTCATCTGTGAACAGAGATTACTTTATATCTTACTTTATATCTGGATGCATTTTATTTCTTTTTTTCTTGCATAATTGCTTTAGTTAGGACTGGGGGGGGGGGGGCTTTTCAAGGCTCTGACTATGTCCCCTACAAAGGCTGTCTTTCTTCCTTCCCCAAATTTCCAGTGTGCTTAATTTACTCTTTTGAGTTCACTGACTTGCCCAAGGTCACAGTTAATATTTGGTGAAGGCAGACATTCGACTGAGATCCACCTGACTTCAGAACTCACAGGCCCTCCTCACTTTCCCTCTTAAACTAAGAGAGCTATCATTATTTAAATGACATTATTAAATGAACTGATCACACCCACTAACACCCCAACATAGATTACTTTAGAAAAAGGAGCCCTAAGATTGGGTCAATACTGATGTGATTCGGGAAGCAAAAAGGGGGGGGGTAGAATTGGGGCAAGGAAAAAAAGGGGCCTTTTGCAGCAAAAAAAAAAGTAGTGAGGCCCCTAGTTAAGAGGTGGAGTAAAGGGGAGTATAGGTGATGGAGTCTGTGTAAACTCTGATTGATGTGGCTACCTGCGTCTCAAACTCCCATCCATGGCATATCACCAGCATGATTTTTTTTTTTTTAAATAGTTTTTTTAATTTATTTATTCATTTTAGAGAGAAGGGGGAGAGAAAGAGAGAGAGAGAAAGAGAGAGAGAGAGAGAGAGAGAGAGAAGGGGGAGGAGCAGGAGGCATCAATTCCCATATGTGCCTTGACCAGGCAAGCCAGGGTTTTGAACCGGCAACCTCAGTGTTTCCAGGTTGACGCTTTATCCACTGCGCCACCACAGGTCAGGCTCACCAGCATGATTTTTATTGTATTCTAGTACCATATGCACAATTACTTACACTGTTTTTCTAAAAATAAATATATTTTAAAGGAGACTTTATATGTCTACTTTAAATCACTACCAGAATATTAGCCACAAATAGAATATAATTGTAGAAAATAAATACAATGAAAACAATAGCATGTTGTTAAATTCTAACTAAATGGTTGTCTGCCAAAGGATGCCAGTCTGAGGCCTATCTTCTCTGTTAAAGAGAGAGATTAGCATGAGTTAGGGAGGTGTGGAAAACATTACCACTGGGCTAAATTTATCCTTGATGCAATTAGAAAGATTCTAAAACAGATTAAAAGGGAATAACTTTCTCACTCTGTGATTCAAAGTTATTTTATGCTGGGTTGATGTACCACCTAAGAGTACCTCCCACACCTCCAGTGGGACATGGCCTTAAGTAAAGAACATCAGGTTTTGCTTTGTTTTTATCAAGAGCCCAAAGTCCCACCCCAGAGGAGCCACGGAATTGGGGGCTATGGCTGAGAAGGGAATCTGAGGCCTTTCTAGAAGGGAGCAGGTAGGAGACTGAGAAATGCAAATATCCCTGCCCCCCAATCAGCTTTCCTAGGAGGATCTGTGGGGAAGCAAGAGCCATTTAAAGTTTAGAGATAAGAAAGGAAGCTGGGAGGTCTGCTGTGAATTCCTAGCTTCAGTTCTCTCTTCACTCTTCCCTCTTTCCTCTTCATTCTTCTCCCTTCTTCTCCTCCTCCTCTTCCTCCTCTCTCTCTCTCCATCCTCCCCACTATCTATTAATGTACATAAAGTAGTTAAATAGGAAGCACTTAAGCAACTACAAAGAAAGAAAATGGTTAGTGGTTAATCTTGGGAAAAACAGAACCTAGAAGCCAGAAATAAACAGACTGAAATCTTGACTCCTTAACATGAAAAGACTTCTTTCTGTATAGCAAAAAGCATGGTTAAATAACATTTGAACTTCCTCCAAAAAACCCCACAAAATCCCAAAACTGAAAAATTTATAATACAGGTAACAATCCAGAGGTTAATATCTCTGCTATGCAAAAAGAGCTCCTACAAGTCAATACAAACAAACAGCTCAATAGAAAAATGGACAAAAGGAATGGACAGGAAACTTTTAGAGGAAAAAATGCAAATAGCTAATATATACATTAAAAATGATCAGCACCCCCCCTAGTTATCAGAGAAATTCAAATGAAAACAAGATGCTATGTTAGACCTATCATCCATATACATATATAAATTACATATGAAATACGAACCTGGTCATATTTTTTTAAAAAGGGCACTTCCACAGATTGTGCTTTGTTTTTGTTGTTGTTGTTGGTTTTTGATTTTGTTTTTTACAGAGACAGAGAGTCATAGAGAGGGATAGATAGGGACAGACAGACAGGAACGGAGAGAGATGAGAAGCATCAATCATTAGTTTTTCAATGCGACACCTTAGTTGTTCATTGATTGCTTTCTCATTTTTGCCTTGACCGTAGGTCTTTGGCAGACCGAGTGACCCCTTGCTCGAGCCAGCGACCTTGGGTCCAAGCTGGTGAGCTTTTTGCTCAAACCAGATGAGCCTGCGCTCAAGCTGGCGACCTCGGGGTCTCGAACCTTGGTCTTCTGCATCCCAGTCCGATGCTCTATCCACTGCGCCACCGCCTGGTCAGGCTGTGCTTTGTTTTAATACCTTTGAAAGACAATCTGATAAAGTCTACCAAATATCCATACGCTTTGGCTCAGAGACACACTTTTAGTGAATCTACCTTATTCAAGGACAATTGTACAAAAATATTTGTTGCAACATTATTGGTAATAGTACACCACCAGAGGTGACCTTAATGTCTACCAATAGAGAAATGGTTATATATAGTACAAATCATTCATTCTATGGAATAGTACGCATTCTATCAAAAGAATGAAATAAAACTGTTATGTACTATGGATATTGCTTAGTGAAAACAGCAAGTTCCAGAGTATTATGTAGATATCCATATATATTCCTAAAATGAGATCAAAACATTTAGAAACGGTGAACTAAATGCTTTTTACTTAATAATCAGTGCTTACATGGTTAATATTTTTTCAGTATTTACCTTTGCATATCCACACTGTTCCAGCAGGTGTAGTGCCTGCTGAAATATTATTTGAACATCCCTTTTGAAAATTCCTTCAAATGGCCTGTTATGTCACATTTGATGACTCAGTTTGTGTCAAATCCTCTCCTTTCATGCATGGTGTGTTTCCGTCTGGAAAAATAGCCAAAAGTTCTACAGTGCCAAGCTGGTCATACACACAATTTGTTATGTTTTTATTTTCAGAATTTGCCAAGTGACAAGTGATGTGCTAAGCTGTATTCAGCTCAAAAGGCAAACTTCTCAGGGGCCTGTAAACACATAGGCCAATGCAAGTGATGCTTACCGCGTCCTGGAGAGTGTTGACCACCGAAAACTCTGGATGCTCATGAGAGAGGATTCTTGTGATAAGCTTGGCTTATGGACACTCTCCATCCCATACATCTGTTGGCCCCACTCTCCAATCCATTTTAGCTTACCTCATACACATAGGAAGAGATGGACGGAGGTACCCCAGAATGCCATTGGGGTTATACTTGATGATTGAGAGTGGAAAGAGTGGGCTTGATAGGGACTTTATTTCATGTACAAACTTTTGTATCACTTAAATTTTTCAATGATTACATACCAACTCAATTAAAATATTTGTATAAGTTGGACAACAACCAAAAATTGTATGGCTCAACCCTGGCCAGATAGTACAGTTGGTTGGAGCATAGTCCCAATGCACAGAGGTTGTCAGTTCAATTCCCAGTCAGGGCACATGCAGAAACAGATCAATGTCTCTCTCTCTCTCTCTCTCTCATTTTCTCTTTCTCTAAAAACAATACAATAAATTGAAAAATAAAAGTATGTCTCAAAAGCTTTAGGATAACTGCACTTTTACTTAATGAGAGATATGTTTTCTGTTTAGGTTCAATATGGAAGTTACTCTTTTCACCAAAGAAACCAAGTTTCATGTATCACCATTACCACCACATTGGCTGCAGAGCATGCAGTGTTCAAGTTAAAGAGGTGCAGGAGCAAAACTGTAGCATCACAAATGAAAAAAAGGGAAGCTGTTGGAGAGTAATAAATTGTAAGTAGCACACAGTTAGCAAAAAAAAAACATATGGAAGATGCAGGCTCTTTTAAATGCCAATGTAGAGGATGCATTTAAAAGGAAATTTCAGCAAGTAAAAGCAAATCATTTTTTAAGTGCTTTTGAAAGTAGTTTTCACCACTATTTTCTAGATTCATTCCTTACTGCTTTTTCATGTATTTATCACAATTTGAAATTGTTTTAATTATTTGTCCATTTACTTTTTGTTTGTCTCTGCCCTCCACAGACTATAAGTCCACAGGAGTAGGGACCATTATCTGCCAATCACAGTCTCTGGCAAATTATAGGTGCTCAACTAATTTCTTGGATGAATGAATGAATAAATGAAAATAATAATAAAGATTCTTACATAAGGAAATAACAATCTCAGAACAGTCTATTTTAGGACAAAAAATAGAATAGAATAGAAAACTTAGAGATCAAAATGCCTGCAGGACATAGGAAGAGAAATTTGGCAGAATATAAAGAGAATACTTGGCTAAGGGTTTTCACCAGTTCCTTAGTAAAGAGAAATTAATACCTTAAATTTACTTTCCAAATAAATACCTAAAACTTATAAATTGTTGTATATCCATATGCTCAAGTGAACTGTTGTATAAAGAGTATAGATTTTTCAATTCATAATGTGAGTTTAAGGCAGACCAATCTGGGTATGAATTCCAACCCCAGCAATGTGGGGGACTGTGTATGCTCCTGACTCCAATAAATGGGAAATATTTATGAGACAATTGGAGAGATTTGAACACTAGTAGAAAGTAGACAGTGTTAGGGAATTGTTCACTTGGATGAATGGTTCCAACTATTGTGTTTACATTTAGAAAGGTTCATTATCTACGAAGACATGCATTGTGGATGAAATGGCAGGATGTCTCGGATTTCTTAGAATAACGGGTGAGAGCTGGCTCGGAAAATGGGTAAAACAAGATTGTGAAGTGATGGTTGTTGAAGCTGGGAATTGGCTGCACAGGACTTCACCATTCCATTCCCTTTACTTTTGTATAAATTTGAATATTTTTCAGTCATTTTTTGATTTAGAAATTAAATTAATGGGGTGAGATTGCTCAATTAGAGTACATAGGTTTCAGGTAAACATTTTTATAGCATTTGAACTGTTGATTGAGTTGTGTGCCCATCACCCAAAGTCAAATCATTTTCCATCACTGTATATTTGTCCCTCTTTATTCCCTTTTTTTCATAGTCAAAGTTTAAAAACAAACCAACATGTAGGTGTAGGCTAGAATAACACACTAGTTCAATGATCTGGGTAAATTTCAAACCTTTTCTATGCTTCAGTTTTCTTACTTGCAAAGTTGGGATAATAATAATAACTATGTTATAGATTGCTATGGGGTTTAAGTAACATAATACATATATAAAACAGAACAGTGACTGGCACGAAGTAAGGGCTCATTAATATTAGCCGTTGTTGATATAAATTTTATTAGGAAAGGAGAGAGCATAGATAAAGTCAAAACATATATGTACCAAAATGTTAATGTAGGCAGAGGGATTATGGGTAATTTTAATATTCTTTCTTTTGTTTAACTATATTTTCTGATATTTTTCTAAGTGAATGTGGATTCTAGCCCTGACCAGATAGCTCAGTTGGTTAAAGCACTGCCCTAAAACACAGAGGTTGCCAGTTTGACCCCTGGTCAGGGAACATACAGGCATAGATCTATGTTCCTGTCTTTCTTTCTCTCTCTCTCCTTTCCTCTCTTGCTAAAATCAATCAATAAATTTTTTTAAAAAATAAAAAGTGAATGTGGATTGCTTGTGTAATAATAATTTAGCCGAATATTACCTCAAATCTTTTTATTAATAAAATGAAATTGTCTAATGAAAATATAATAAATGAAAAATTGAATTAATCATTAATTGAAAGCTAGCAAGGATCAAGGAGAGAACAAGTCAGAGAAAGGGAGGCGGGGCCAGGCCCAGGGAGGTAGACAAGGCTGCATGTGTCAGAGAGCCCTCTCCAGAGGAGAGGAGAGAGGCCTCTGAAAGCTCTCCAGAGACAGCCTGCCCACACAGCAGTCCTTTCTGCTCGCTTGTCCTTCCCCTCCATTACAGAGATTCAGTTCTTGACTGGCCTTTCCACTCAATATATTTTCTTCTTAGAAGAAAGTACTCTATAACAACCACAATGATCATTCTCCCAAGGTCGGCTCCAAAACCCACACCTCCAGCCCCCACCGTCTCCCAGCAGCCTACTGAGCAATTTCAACGTGGTGTGCTTGTTTTCGCCTTCAGTCTCAAGATAGATATAATAGCATGAACCCTCTCCCACCCCCACAATAACACTCACTAATATCTGTCCATTTCACTAGGCCTCCACTCTCCAGAGAATAAACCTGCCTCTCTTTCTGCTCTCGCAATTGATTCCATTTGACATTATCTACACAGTAGCCTATTCAGGGCTGGGCACTGAAGTTAGAAAGATGAAATATGGGCTCTTCTCTCAGGAGTCAGTGCTTAAGACAATGCCTCTGCTTGGCGTGCTCTTTTTTTTTTTTTAATTTTTTTTTTTAAGATTTTATTTATTCATTATAGAGAGGGGAGAGAGAGAGAGAGAGAGAGAGAGAGAGAGAGAGAGAGAGAAGGGAGTAGGAGCAGGAAGCATCAACTCCCATATGTGCCTTGACCAGGCAAGCCCAGGGCCTCGAACCAGCAACCTCAGCGTTTCTAGGTTGATGCTTTATCCACTGCGCCACCACAGGTCAGGCTTGGCCTGTTCTTTGATCATTTTTCATTCAATGTACTCTAATTCACCCTTCAATATTAAGTCAAATATTACTTCTTTTGTGACATCTTTTCTAACTTCTTCCTCTGAGGCTTCAGCTTGATATATGCTGCCCTGTATTGTGCTTACATGGTGTGGAAGAGTCTGCTAATTGTTCCCCAACGTTTAGCATACCCCTTTGCTTCCCAGCAACAGACTTCCTAAGTGTTAGCCCACAAAGTGACCTTCCAGAGGAAAGACTACATTTCCCACAACCCTTTGCAGTTAGTTGAAGCCACATGACCAAATTTCAGGCAATGGGATGTAAAAGAAAGTGAGATAGATAACTTCAAAAGAGAAACTTTGGAGGGTTATGGTGTTCTTTCCCACTTCTTCCATCCTTCTGATTGGAGTAGAGATATACTATAAGCCATCTTGGTTCCAGAAGATGAGGGCATCACCCAATGGAACATAGCCACCATACCAAACCTTAGATACCTACCATCATTCTGTCATGTAAAAGAGAAATAAACCAACTTATTTAAGCCACTGTTATCCTGCATCTCTGAGAAAGGCAGCTAAACCTATTTCTTAAATAATATACTTGCTTACCTCCAACTGCCCCTCTGCCCACCTGAGCTGTGAATCAGAGGAGGAAAAGCATGAGGCAGAAGGAATATTTGAAGATGTATGAACCCCAAGCAGAGTAAATTCAAAACAACAATGAATATACCTACACACATCATAATAAAACTGCTGTAGCCCTGGCCGGTTGGCTCAGCAGTAGAGCGTCGGCCTAGCGTGCGGAGGACCCGGGTTCGATTCCCGGCCAGGGCACACAGGAGAAGCGCCCATTTGCTTCTCCACCCCTCCGCCGCGCTTTCCTCTCTGTCTCTCTCTTCCCCTCCCGCAGCCAAGGCTCCATTGGAGCAAAGATGGCCCGGGCGCTGGGGATGGCTCTGTGGCCTCTGCCTCAGGTGCTAGAGTGGCTCTGGTCGCAACATGGCGACCCCCAGGATGGGCAGAGCATTGCTCCCCGGTGGGCAGAGCGTCGCCCCTGGTGGGCGTGCCGGGTGGATCCCGGTCGGGCGCATGCGGGAGTCTGTCTGACTGTCTCTCCCTGTTTCCAGCTTCAGAAAAATGGAAAAAAAAAAAAAAAAACTGCTGAAAACCAAGACAAAGAGAAAATCTTGAAAGCAGTTAGGAAAAAAAAACAAACAGAAAACACATTTATTTGCCCAGTGCTTGACACTGAACATGTCCTTGAAAAACATCCATTGAATGAATGAATGATGGCTTGTGCGAGTGTTTGATAGACTCGGATGACTTTGTTACTAAGCATGTTGTGATAGAAATAACACTGGGATGGGCGTCAAGTGGTGGGAGTTCTAATTCCAGCTCTGCCTTCATTAGCAGCATGAAACCAGACAGCCATTTCCTCCTCCAGACCTTGTTTCCTCACTATAAAATGAGAGAGCCAGGTTTCTGCCCCTGATAATGGCAAAGTAGTTTTTTTATAGATCAACCCTCCTACTGAGAACATCTCAGACAGCTAGACAAAAATATGAAAGGAAAAAAAAATGTTGGTTTAAGGTATTAGAGAGAGACCTTGGCAGCCAGGACTTGAGGAGACTGGACTCGGTGAGAAGGGATCAAACTGAAGTGAGTCCAACAATCTGCCGACACCTTGCCCCACAGTGTTCTTGCTGATTCATAAGTAGTTCAGAATGAGTGGATAAGAAGTCAGCAGACCAGGAAACCTAAGAGTTGAGCACGCTACCCTCAGCTCTCACTGGCTGTACAGAATTGAAAACACAAAAATGGAGTGTGTCTAAAACAGTTCCATTGGCCTGGAAACAATAAAAGTACTAACTTAAAGTAAAATCTAGTAAGTTGTGAATATAGATTGTAACCTCTGAGGTAACCATCTAAAGAAGAGTAGAAATATATATATAAAACAGACTACTGCAGGAGGAAGTAGAGAGATAAATATATTTGATATGTCCACAATCCGTGGAGGCAGAATGCACATTTATGGTTACCAAGGACAAGGGGAGGAGGAAGTGGAGAGTAACCGCCTAATGGCTCTGGGCTTCCTTTGGGCTGATGAGGTCTTAGAACTAGATAGATATGGTATGGTGGTTGCACAACAGTGTGAATGTACTAAATGTCACAAAGTTGTTCACTGTAAAATGGTTAATTTTATGTTATATGATTCACCTTAATAAAAATTTTAAAATACCAAAATATTGAAAATACTACATTTATCCTACAGAAGGCAAGAAAAAAAAAAGGGGAAAAGGAATACTGAACAGGTAGGATAAAAGAAAAAAGTAAGATGGTAAAATTAAACCCAGTGAATAGTTACATTAACTATAAATGATCCTAATATATCCATGAAAAGACAGAAAGTATCATAAAACTCAACTATGTGCTGTTTATAAAAGACACACTTTAAATATCAAGATACATGAAGGTCATGTGAAGGAAGAAAAAGGATATACCATATAACCATAAGTCTACAGAAAACAGTAGAGCTGAAACTAATACCAAAGTAGACTTTGAGGCAAGAAGCATTACTACAGACAAAGAGAAACAACTCATACTAACAAAAATTCAACGCCCCAGGAAGCTATAGCAATTCTAAATTTAATTGTACGACTCAAAAATATGAAGCAAGCCCTGGCCGGGTAGTTCAGTTGGTCAGAGCATTGTCTCGTTATCCTAAGGTTGGGGGTTGAATCCCGTCAGGGCACATATGAGAATCAACCAATGAGTGCATGAATAAGTGACACAATGAATCGATGTTTCTCTCTCTCTAAAGTCAGTAAATAAAAATTTAAAAAATATATACGAAGCAAAACTTGACAGAATTAAAGAGAAACCAGCACTCTAGAGTAATGGTAGAAGATTTAATATGCCTCTCTTTGTAACTGATAGAACAGGAAAAAAAATCACAAAAATATCCAAAATTTGAGCACCACAATATACAAACTTGATCTAATCAACTTATAAAGGATGTTGCACCCAGCAACTGTAGGATGCACACTTTTCTCCAAGTTTATGAAACTCTTACCTTTATTAACATTGATCGTTCTTGGGGCCATAAAGCAAATCTCAACACAATTCAAAGGATTGAAATCCTACAGAGTATGGTCTCTGACCACAGCAGAATTAAGCTAGAATCAGTAACAAAATGATAACAAGAAAATTTCCAACAGTTTGGAAATTAAGCAACATACTTCTAAAATGAGGAGGCCAGACAGATGCTCTCAGGGGTCCCGTCAAGGTCTGATTGTCTCTGAGTCTGAGCGCCTCATTTGCCAAGTTTCCACTTCATGCTGAGCAGTGCAGGCCCAATGGCAATCTTTCCTCATGTCTTTGGAGGCTAATGGGATTATCAGCCTCTGCCTCATTCTTTCTGAGAGAGAGAAAGAGTAATTCCCTGGGCAGATCAGGACAAGCTCCTACTTGCTCTTCTCCCTCCCTCTGCCTCCCGGAGTTCTGCAGGCAACAGTCATGCATCTCAAAAATTCCCAACTTGAGGACTATGTCACATTCCAGATTCCCTTGAGGCTCTACCAGCCCAATGCCACTCCATTTCCAAGGCTGCTCACAGGAGGGGCTGCAGCAGTGACCTAGAAAATCATGCCTGAACTATGTGCAGACTGCTCAGACAGAACCCAGGGAGAGTGAGACACCAACAGCCTGGGGGCACCCTCCTGTCCTGAACTCTCAGCCTAGGCCACTTGTGGTCACCTTGTGTGGGCTCCTGAAGATGGCTCTAAGCCAGTTTTATTAAACTGGCATCCCCTGATTGGAGGCGTAAGTAAGACCTGGTATAGACTGACTCCCAAACTGCCAAGAGCTCTCTTCAGTGACCCTGCCCAGCCTCTCCACACACTTATTTACTGGGAAACATTGAATGCTCCGTTATGCTAGAATAACATAACTGTTACCATTTAACAGGCATCCAAAACTCATTCATTCAACATTAAGCTACTACTAAGTGCCAGGTACTCTGCTAGACATTAGTGTTACAAAGAAGAATCATAGAGATTTGTAACTAAGAGAATTAAGCTTCAAAGTGTTAGCAGGAGTATTTTCAGAGGTATCCACTGGGACTATCCCATGGAAGGTCTGAAGGCCAGTATCTTCCTGAAATCAGCCTGGGCTATGGCCAGTCCTGGAGCGTAGAGGGGACCAGGTCTTATAGCTCCACAGTCAAAACCAGTAAGTGGCCTTCCCCCAGCGCCACCCCCAGCATCAGGGCCCCTGCATCCTAAATTATAGGACACAGACATTTCTGAAGTCTCTCTCAAAGCAGACAGATGGTTATCGGGCACATGCACTTGGTAACAATAGGCAAAGCCACTATTACCCACAGAGGCATGTTACTGGTGTTGTAACAGAGCCTCCTGGTCCCAGGGATGAGGCCTAGAGAGGGCTCTCATAGTCTCACGTAGCACTGTACTTGCATATTCACAAACAGACAAAATGAACAGAAGACATGTTCCTGTGGGAGAATGAGTAGGAGAGCTGGTGCTTGAAGTGATGACTAACTATAAGGACCAGTGTGAGGAGCGGGGACAGCAGCATAGACGTGGCTGAGATCGGTGGTAAGGGACCAGCAGTTCTCCATGGAGGTCTGCTGGCTCAGCTCTGGGCTTCCATGCAAACAGCTGTGATGTCTGGGGCACCTTACCCAAGTGCTCCACAAGAGATGTCTGTCCGAACCGCTGCACCGCCAGCTCCTTGTGGCTTTGCACTCAGAGACTGAAGCATGCACAGATCACTAGCAGGCTGACCACCTCAGCTCTGATCCAGGCCAGCCTCCAGGTCTCCAAGCTGACCTGCAACCCTGCTGCCCAAACGAGGTGACTGACAGCCAGCTGAGCGCAAGTCCCACGGGCATCACAGAATCAAAGTAGAAGAGGTCATTCGGCTAATCCCCCATGGCTGGGAGAGGAGGCAGAGGTCTGCTGGCTCCCCAGACCTGCACGAAATCCTTCTTCTTTGCCTTCCCGGTCCTCCAGCTGGCAGGATCCTGGAGCACTGAGAAAACACACACATGCACACACATGCTCGCATACATAGGTAGGTCCACACATTCGTGTGCTCACACACACAGGTGCACACAGCAGATGCAGAGCGGAGCCCTGAGCCCTGGCTGGTGGTTCTGGGTGTTGCCGACGTGACAGTGCTCACTTCCGGTTTGGCTTCCCTGAGGCCTGGGATAAAGAGCACAGGGTATTGGGGTCCAGAGAAGGTCCACAGTCATCGCCTCCTGCTGGGTGAGGCAAAGGTGCATTCAAAGATCAGCAACCCGTCCCCACATGCAGAGGCAATTGGTCAACTCCTTCCCAGGGCCCCCCAGTCTCTGCGGAGTCCCTCAACACTATTCCCCATGCTGAGAAGAGGGCCAGACCCGGCTTCTCAGTGCCAACCCCCGATCCTGGCATAAAGGGTGAGGGACAACATTCTAAAACAGAAAAAGGAAGATGGCTGCTCCCTTCTATGCGAAGAGTTCCTTTCTGAACAGCTAACAGGGAAGAAAATGAACGTTTACTACATACATGCCACATGTTTTCACATGTGGTCTCAACAACCAGGGAGATGGGTAACAGTTTTCAGTTTCACAGAAAGAGAAACGGAGGCCTACAAATGCTAGTTATGTCGCTTGCTCAGTCACAGACTCACTGAAGGGTGGGGCAGGAATTCAAACGCAGGTCTCATTAATGGGCAGAAAATAAAGGCTTGAAGGGCAAGGTGGTGATTTGGGAAAGAAACATGTGGACAGGTAGAACTGAGTAGAAGCGCAAGACACGAGGAATCCGAGTTTACTTTTTAAAACCTGACTTTCTAAAGAGAGGAATGTATATATGGACTATGTGTCATTTGTGGTAAGTTTTCAATAAGTAATAGATTGCTTTCCCTCTGAGTTAATCCATCTCCAGTCTAATCTAAAGACTTGAGCCCGTGGCGGAATTGCCGAGTAACCTTGGACAAGCCATTTAATCCTCTGGAAAGAGGCAGACTGGAGATAGCCCAGAAAGAGGCTGGCAGAGGGAGAAAACTGGAAGATGCCAATGTGACTGACAAAGGCTAGGAACGTGGATGTGGAAGCTCAGCGGGAATAAGCAGATATCTGGAAGAGGGGCGAGCAGAGAACATGGGGGCCAGAGGACAGAGGAGGGCACTCAGTTATGATCTCCATGTTGCCAAGACCTCATCTGATTCTTCCATCACCCCTAACAGGGCCTGGGGCTTAGGAAGTATTCAATGATTAGCTAAGAAAAGAGCCAAGAAAATGGAATCTTCTGCTCAAATAGAGAAGATAGGATTCTCAGAGGGCTCTGCAGGGCTTGTGTCTGGGCGCCCAGAACAGTGCTGGCACAAAGTAAATGCCCAATATCCATTTATTGGACAAATTAATAAATCAGGATATCTAGTGTCTGACCCAATTCTGCTTCTCTGTGAATCCAAACAAATCAATTTAGCCTTTCAGAATCTCACTTTCATCATCTGTAAGTTGAAGAGCCTGGACTGCACAAGCCCCCGCTCAGGGGCACGGCCCCAAGGCTAAAGGCCCCACCAGCCAGAGCCCACCCCCTTACAGAGGGGAGTGGGATCAACACCAATAGACCATGGGGTCTGTAAATGGCAGCCTGGGGTCAAGAATCCTCTGGAGGAAGAGGCGGAGTAGCCCCTTTGGCTGGAACATAGGAGACAGTGTAGAAATTTATTCTCTCTCTCTCTCTCTCTCTCTTTCACACACACACACACACACACACACACACACACACACACACACACACACACACACCACTCTTTCTCATCTCCCAAGCCACCCTTATCAGCTTAGTAAACATTTTGGTCTGACATGTCAGTCAGGAAAATTGAATCTCTGGCCCCCAACGACTTCTCACAGACCCCCCCCACCACCACCACCACCACGTAGCCCTGTGTTATATCAAATGTGAGCTCCATTTCCATCTCTTTCCTCTGCATCCCATCCCTCATCTGTGCCCACCACTCATGAGGCCCCCCACAGTGCCAGAGGGGACCTGGTCATGAGTTCTAGCCTCCCCCACCCCACCCCCCAGCACTTATGAGCTGATTGACTTTGGGAAGTCATTTAGCCATTCTGCCTCCAGCTTCTCATCTCTGAAATTAGGTAATAGTGCTTAGCCGCAGGCTTTTGGCAAAAATTAAATGAGAGTGAACAGAAAGAACCCTGTACACTGCAATAGGGGCACTACACTAGGGCAGAAAGGTCTGGCTAACTCCCAGGAAAACAAGGACCAGTGAGGATTAATAGCCAAGGAGCAGAGTGAGTGGATAAAAAATTACTAAGAGGAGATATCAAGGGGGGAGGGATTTTTGCTAAATTGACTTCATAGGATTCTTGCTGAAGGCAGGCTAGGATGATCAGATACCAAAGGTGGGGGCTGAAGAACTTGATCATATAAAGAGGATGATCAGCTATCAGTAGGAATAGGGGTTCTCTCTAAGCTGACTTAGCTGCATTCTTGTAAAACTGGGCTTGGCAAGAACAGACACAGAAGCACAGGTCGAGGCCTAATCAAAAAGAAGGCTGAGGAGCCTGACTGAAGTTTGGTCAAGGAGAGAATCTTGGTCACCTGCTGTTGGGCAAATGAGTTTGTAAAATTTATATTTTTTGAGTTTGCTTGGTTTTATTGTTAAAAAATGACGCAGGGCAGTCACGTGTGTGCTTGCCCTCACGTGTGTGAACAGGGCAGTTGATTGCAAATTAAGGATTACCTTCCTGCTTGGGAGGGGCCGTTGTTTTGTTAATGTGTGCTGGAGGAGGGGTCTTTGTTGTCCAGAAAGTTTTTGCAGGGAGAGCAGAGAGAATGCAGAGTGCTGAAGAAGAAGCCATGTTGGCAGAGAGAGAGAGAAGGAGTGCAGATGGGGAACCAGAGCTGAGGGGCTTTGGGAGCCCTACTGAGACTTGTGGGGCCTTTGATTCCAGGAGGAACTGGACAAGATTCTCCTGTTTGTGGAACCGGATAATGTGTCAGGGCTTTGGGAGCCACTGAATGAGAGGGAAGAGGTCCTCCCTGTGTGTTTGCTCATCGGCTGGTAAGGGATTTTAATACAGGAATGGCCCACCATTTTTTGGCTCCATTCTTTCTTTACTGTCTGCCCGAATCCAATGTGAATCTGCGTGTGCGTGGTCACAATGATGGCAGCCAGTGGCCTTACACTTGCTATGATGGTCCAGCTCACAGTTATCAAGCAAGGCACTGAGACTTAGTGTTCTAAGTCCTCAAAGTAGCCCCAGAAGGCAGGGACCAGAATCATCATCCCCTTTCCACTGATAAGAAAATGAAGGCACCAACTGGTTGAGTGTCTTGCCCAAAGTCAGGCAGCTAGTCAATGACAGAGCTGGGACTTGAACCCAGAAAGTCTGGCTCCAAAGCCCATAGTCTTAACCACCAGATGACATGACTTCTCATCCTGTTCATTCTCTGATGGATTTCATGCTTAATTACTCTCTCCATCACCAATTTGGGGGTACAGAGAACCAAAGAGACAGGGCTCACATACAATCCTGCTTTTCAAGGGAGCATCCCTTCGCATCCTAATAGTCACTTTGGGGCTTACAAAGATAAGCCATTGTAATGGGTGCTCCGTAATGTGATTTGACCAACAAAAACATTGGTACACAAAAGAAGAAACTGGCGCAGATTTCTGCATTAGCATCTATTTTTGTTGTGTTCTGCTTTTGTTTAATAATAAGGGGGAGGAGACTGAGCTTGAGCACTCATCTGCAGCAAGAATTGCCAGGGCCTGGAAAACAAAATGAGTTTTAATTTCTTCCAATTTTATTGCAACTTTGCCAGTGGACATCTGTGCTCATGCGTTTGGAAGCCATCATACACGGCTAACACTTTCCCATAATTGTCTTTTGAAAATTCCTCTGACAGTGTGAAGAAAAGGGCCCAAACATGGATTAAACATCACATGACAATACTTTCCCAATTCTATGTGGCAAACTGATACTTTTCTTTTTCTGTCAAGATAATAGGAGGGGGGAAAATGACTTATCAGAGTGGAATAGCAGTACACTAGGCCTCAGGGAACTTAGGCTTTCTTTGGGCTCTGCTACCTATTCTCTAGCTGTGTGGCCTGAGGTAGATGACTTCACCTCTCTGGGCTTCTGCTTCCAAATTAGAAAATGAGATGTTTAGACCATCTGATAGCCAAAGACCACAAATTTTCTGTGTCTCTGATACAATGTAGTGCCAGGTGACCTTCATAGCATCAGCATTTTGGCTTTGGATGAAATTTAAGGTTAACAGGGTGAGTGAGGGGAGAACCTGCAATTAATTGTACATATTCATAAGCATAAAAAAGCCATTTTATGTCAGCAATCCCACATACACGATGTAAGTGGGGACATCAGGCTGAGCAAGTAGACAACGTGGAGCAGCGGACAGTGATGAACAGTGTCTCTGAAGGTGTGGACGTGCAGGCCACATGTGACCAGAGTTGTGTTTTTCAAGAGAAGATGGAAGTTTATATTTTTACATATGATTTCCTAATATTGAATACCTACTGGGGCCAAAGAAAACATACTCAGGGCCCCTGGTGGCCACCCTTGCCTCGCAGCCACGGGCTCTCCAACCCTTTCCTCTGCTCCCCCAGCACCTGTTCTTCCTTGGGCAGGCAGAGCGGTCACTCTGCTTTCTCATCTGTCTCCTCTGCGGGCCCAGAACGTTCTGAGAGTCATCAGTTTAAGTCAGTCTTGAGTCACACATCATCAATAATCCATAGACTAAAGCAGGGATAGTCAACCTTTTCATACCTACCACCCACTTTTGTATCTCTGTTAGTAGTAACATTTTCTAACCACCCACCGGTTCTACAGTAATGGTGATTTATAAAGTAGGGAAGTAACTTTACTTTATAAAATTTATAAAGCAGAGTTACAGCAAGTTAAAGCATATAATAATAATTACATACCAAGTACTTTATGTCGGATTTTCGCTAAGTTTGGCAGAATAAATCTTTATAAAACAACTTACTATAGTTAAATCTATCTTTTTATTTGTACTTTGGTTGCTCTGCTACCGCCCACCATGAAAGCTGGAATGCCCACTAGTGGGCGGTAGGGATCAGGTTGACTACCACTGGACTAAAGGAACCTTATTACTTATAACTAACATGGCTTGAACAACAGAAATACATTTTTTCACAATTCTAGAGGATAGAAAGGCCAAGAGCAAGGTTCCAGCATGGTTCAGTTTCTGGCGAAGCCTCTCTTTCTGGCTTGGAGACAGCTTCCTACCACAATGGAAGTGATTCTGAAGGGTAATCGCTGGCCTTATTATCCATTGATGCCTCTGTGGATAAGCTTCTCTGACTTTGAAAAGTACATTCCTAGAGGCAACTGGAGAGAGCCTTACCCAATGCTATGTGTTAGCCCATCATTGCAGGGAGGTCCTGAGTTCAAATCCTGACTCCCCCACTTACTAGTGTGTGCCTTTGGACATGTAACTTCTCTGGGCTTCTTTTCTCCTTCCCTACAAAATGGGGCATTTATTTTTCCTACTTTGTGATATGAATACTAACTTAACTTTCAGGATCAAAGCAAAGATACCCATAAAAACACTTGATCTTAAACCTCACAGATAGGGGTAGCCAAAGAAAGTGTTACTATTAACTCTAGGTTAGAGAGATTCTTTGCCTCATTTATACATAATTTGCCTGTGGATAGTTCTGTTGGACATCTTTAGACACTAAGCCTTTTCAGTTAAAGAAATGCACATTAGAAACATCATATATATTAAAATTAAAGAGCAGTTAGCTTTATAAATATAGAAATGTTCCAGAAATTCTCTGAACCTCTCAAATCTTGCTTGGTTCTATGTGCTTTACTATCTTATTCATATATGTGTGTATAAGTTTGTGAGGTATGGTGTGTTGGTGTATCTGTGTGTATTTGTGCAAAAAGCAGTAGGTTAAATGCAAAGACTGCAAGCTTTCAGAAAAAACGAATGGATGCTGTGATAGTGATTCATGAATAACTGCTCAGGATGATTCCTGACTAAATCTACAGAAAAACAGCTGCCAACATTAATTTAGGGAACTGGAATATATTAAGGGCCTACGCTGTGCCAGACCAGATGCCAAAAGTGTTATTTGGTATCTCATTCATGCCTTAAATAAGCCCATGAAACTGTGTGTCACCGTTCTCACCTATAAGATGAGAAAACTTAGGCTCAGAGAGGTGAAGTAAATTGCCCACAGTTACACAGCTATGAAAGGCTGAAGTCAGGATGGGCACCCAGGCACAAGGTTTCTTTGCAGGATGATGAAAATGTTCTAAAATTGGATCGGGGTGATGCTTGCACAATTCTTTGAGTATATGAAATATTGCCGAATTATACACTTCAAAAGGATAAACTTTATGATATACAAATGATATTACAATAGAGCTATTACCAGATTTAAAAAGTGCATCCAGGTCTGCCTGACTCCAAAACCCAACTTGTGTAAGGGTTATTTTGAGCTAAAAACAACTGAGGAGCAGATAGAAGAAAAACTCCCCACCCTCCCATTATTTGCCTAAAACCAGGACAGAATAAAAGTTATCTTTTTTTATGAAGGACTAAAGTAAATCACTAGAGACAACTTTAGACTGTTATCAGCTGGAAGACAACACCCAAGGCATCTGCATAACAAGCTTTACTAACTAGCCCTTACTTTCCATTAATTTCCTCACATGTTTGCCTTCCCACAATTTGCTGCCCCAGAAACTTAAAGTCCTTTTCTTTTGCCTTGTCTTGTTACTTCTCTAAAAATTTATTATTCTTTGTTAAGATGCTATATAAACCCAAATTCTAAACACCCCTTTGAGTTATTCATCTCTGGGTACCCCCATGTGTATACACACTGCACAAGTAAATAAACTTTTGTTTTTCTCTTGCTAATCTGTCTTTTGTCAGTCTAACTGACAGGGCCCCAGCCAATGGACCTAAAATGGGTGGAAGGAAAGAAATTTTTTTTTTTCCCCACCCCTATAAAGGCCAAATCTGATTACATGATCTTGTCTTCCAAACTGGACTCTCACTGCTTTTAGCACACCTGCCATTCTATTACATCTGCCAGAAATCCACTAGCAGCACAGGCAGCTTCTTGTCCCTCAGCTCCATTTACAACTCATCACGGAGTCTTGTTGGTCTCTTTTCTACAGGTCTCTGGAGGCTGCCTCCTTCTCTTCAGCTCTGCCATACCATCTAGCTTATCACGTCTAACCTGGACAACTGGTTTTCCCACACGAGACACCTCTCTGCAATGACTGTGGTATCAGGTACAAGAAATACGGCACCCGGTGCTCCAGCTGTTGGCTGGTGCCTAGGAGAGGTGCCCAGCCCACGAGGTTATGTGGCAGATGGGGGTTGTCCCTCGGCCCCCAGCGAGGCCCAGCCCAGGAAGGGAACCTGAGACAGACCTAGGCCTCAGGTCCCAGAGGTCCTCCTCCTTGGTCCTTGCTCCAGTCAGGCTTGGCTGAGCTCCCACTCAGAAGGTATTCTCAGTAGAGACAGTCATACTGTTTGTTAATAGCAGGGCCAAATAAAGAGAAGAACTACCCAAATAATTAAAAAAAAAAAAAAAAAAAAGCTTTCCCCCTGCAAGCTTTCTCCACACAGCAGCCACAGTGGAATTACTGGCGGGGAGAGCTCTGCTCATGGATACTCACTCCTACTTAAAATTTCCACTGCTCTTAGGAGGAATACAAAACTCCTTACATCGCCAACCACAGTGGATACCAACCACCCTTTCTCTCTCTCTCTGAGACCAGCTACTACTAACCTTTTGGCAGTGGTGGGATTCAACCGGTTTGCACCAGTTTGGCAGAACCAATACCTAATTTTCTGTTGAGTTTGGAGAACCAGTTGTTAAAATGGCACTTGTAATCAGGGTTCTCTCTAAGGTGGGCGCCTGGGCAGCCACCCTACGTGGAAATCATAAATTTACACTCCTTACTCTTTTTTAATGTTCATCTGTGCAACAGCGTATTCTAAGCACCTGTAGTAATGTTCATGCTGTTCATAGGTGAAAAAATTGCAAGTGAGGACGCCAATCAAAAAGCAATATAGAAATATCTTAAATAACAGTTTTATTGTTTTTTGTCAGGTATTACTGAATATTTTTTCATCAATATTTTAAAACTCTTTCTTATAACATAATCTAGTTTTATGTACCTCTTTAATTGCTCTTATTTAAGTATTAAATGCATACAATAATACACTACCTTTTGGCATATCCTTTTTTTATACTTAAAATGGTCATTAGGGCAGAGAACCAGTTGTTAAATTACTTGAATCCCACCACTGCCTTCTGGGTTTCTTTTAATAAGCCACACTCCCTCCTACCACAGAACCTTGCACAAACTACTCTTTTGCCAAGGGCTTTTTACATCCTCCTGAGTTTCCACTCAAATAGTTACCTTTTGCCTTTCTTTGAGATCCAGCTAGGTCACAGCTTCTTTAAGAAAGCCTTCCCAGCCATGGCCTGCCTCTCTTGTTAGGTCACTTCTCCCTGACCAGGGCTCTCTAGCACCATGTCCCTCCTCTATGATGTCAGTGAAGGGCACTTGGTGAGGATTAAGTTTAGTTGTATATAACAGAAACCCACTTACAGTGGCTTAAACAAGATAGACGTTTCTATTTCTTTCACATAATGGAAATCCAGATGTAGAAAACTTGGGCCTGGTATGGGAGCTCTACTTTGTCACCAGGAACCCAGGCTCCTTCTTACTCCCCACTCCACCATCCTAACAAGAAGCTTCCAAAATCACCTTATGGTTCAATATCTGCTGGAGTTCCAACTATCATATTAGCAGTTTAAGCACCAGGATAAACCAAAAACAATGAATTTGACCGCAAAGGCAAGGGAAGTAAAGACAAAAAAAATAAATGAATAGAACTATATCAAACTAAAAAGCTTCTGCACAGCAAAAGAAACTGACAACAAAACCAACAGGCAGCCAACCAAATGGGAGTTGGTATTCACAAACAATAGCTTTGATAAGGGGTTAATATTCAAAATATATAAAGAACTCATAAAGCTCACCAACAAACAACCCAACTGAAAAATGGGGAGAGGACCTAAAAACACATTTCTCCCATGAAGACATACAAACAACAGATAGATACATATATGAAGAGATGCTTCATTAGCTATTAGAGAAATGCAAATCAAAACTACTATGAGATACCACCTCACACCTGTTAGATTGGCTGTTATCAATAAGACAGGTAATAACAAGTGTTGCACAGGCTGTGGAGAAAAGGGAACCCTCATTCACTGCTGGTGGGAATGTAAACTGGTACAGCCACTATGGGAGACAATATGGTGGTTCCTCAAAAAATTAAGAATAGATGATCATATAATCCAGCAATCCCTCTACTGGGTATCTACCCCAAAACTCAAAAGCACTGGTACACAAAGACACATGCACCTCCATGTTCATCGCTGTATTATTAATGGTGGCCAAGACATGTAAATGACCAAAAGTGTCCCTCAATAAAGGATTGGATAAAGAAGATGTTGTACAATGGAATACTACTCAGCCATAAGAAATGATGACATATTGCCATTTACGACAACATGGATGGACCTTGAGAACATTATAGTAAGTGAAATAAGTAAATCAGAAAAAGCTAAGAACTATATGATTTCACACAGAGGTGGGATATAAAACTGAGACTCATGGACATAGGTAAAAGTAAAGTGGTTACCAAGGGGAGGGGGTCAAAGGGAGGGGAGTAAAGAGGGCCAATTATATGGTGACAGAAAATGACTTGACTTTGGTTGATGGGTACACAACTCAATCAACAGTTCAAATGCTATAGAAATTTTTACCTGAGACCTATTTACTATTATTGATCAATGTCACCCACTGAATTTAATTTCTAAATAAAAAAAAAGAGCTCTGGCCTGTTGGCTCAGTGGTAGAGCGTCGGCCTGGTGTGCAGGGGTCCCAGGTTCGATTCCCAGCCAGGGCACACAGGAGAAGCGCCCATCTGCTTCTCCACCCCTCCCCCTCTAATTCCTCTCTCTCTTTCTCTTCCCCTCCTGCAACCAAGGCTCCATTGGAGCAGAGTTGGCCCGGGCACTGAGGATGGCTCTATGGCCTCTGCCTCAGGTGCTAGAATGGCTCTGGTTGCAACAGAGCAACGGCCCAGATGGGCGGAGCATCACCCCCTGGTGGGCATGCCGGGTGGATCCCGGTCGGGCGCATGTGGGAGTCTGTCTGACTGCCTCCCCGTTTCCAACTTCAGAAAAATACAAAAAAAAAAAAAAAACTGAAATAAAAAAAAAGAAAATGAGACCTAAAAAAGAAAGGTATTGCAGTCTTTAATTAAGAAAGATGCCGGAAGAAAATAAGTGCAACAAAGCATCTATTATAATCAAAGAAATAATTAGAGAAAGTTTTCCAAATCTGAAGATGTTCTCAACAAGGCTATGGAAAGGAGCTATTAGCAGCTGTACAGGAGTAGTCCTTAGAGAAAATGGTTTCTAGAAGGCCTTTGGACAAAGAAAGCTGAGCACTTAAGCCATTGCCAAGACGTCACTCAGGGCAACCTCAGCTTGAGCCAGGAATGGCTCTGGTTCCTGATAGAGAGGAGACATCCTCCCAGTGTAGCCAGTCACCCTGTGAGTCAGAGGACCTGCGTTCCCATTTTAACTCAGTCACTGACTCCCTGTGTGATTTGGGGTGAGTCAACTAAACTCAGTGTCTCTATTAGAAAAATGGGGAGGGAGTGTTGAATGAGGTAATCTAGACTCCCCTCCAGCTCTGCTGTCATATAATTTTAGGATTCTAAAGCAGGATCTCCCAGAGAGTGGCCTGTATTAGACCACCTGGA
Source organism: Saccopteryx leptura (assembly GCF_036850995.1). Lineage (NCBI taxonomy): Eukaryota > Metazoa > Chordata > Mammalia > Chiroptera > Emballonuridae > Saccopteryx > Saccopteryx leptura. The sequence goes on from NC_089508.1 coordinate 68,775,645, forward strand.
TTAGAATCACTGGTATTAAAAAGGCAGATACTTTGGCCCCACCCCAGACCAAAGAGTCAGACCCTCTGGGGATGGGACCCTGGAATCTGATTTTTTAAGGACCCCCATGTGTTTCTAATACACACTAGTTCCAAGGCCATTGTTCTAAGGTATTATGTAGGTAGAAAGTGGATGAGGAGGACCTCCCACCTATTAAACCCCTCCTATATACCAAGCACCATGCTAGAGCCCTTTAATATTATATATACATGTAAAATAATATATCATAATTTTGTATTATAACTCATTTAATTATCAGAGCTATCATGCAAAGAAGGTGCTATCCCTGTTCTACAGATGAGAAAAAGGAGTCTCAGAGAGTTTCAGCTACAGAGCTAGTAGGAGACATCTGTGTGAAGGGAGGAATCTAAAAAGTTAGAAAAAGAGGGAGGAAACTAAATCCACTGAGAAAGCAGGTGGCCCTGTTATGTTTCCAGTACAGGTACATGCTATATAAAACTTTCTTTCTTTCTTTTTTTCAAGTGAGAGGAGGGAAGATAGTGAGGCAGATTCCAGCATGCACCTTAACCAGGATCCTCTCAGCAACTCTATCTTGGGATGATGCTTGAGTACTGAGCTATTTTTAGCACCTGAGGCTGATGTGCTCAGATCAACCCAGCTATCCTCAGCACCCAACACTAATGCTTAAACCAACTGAGCCACAGGCTGCGGGATGAGAAGAGAGAGAGAAGGGGAAGAGGGTGAGGGAGAGAAGCAAATAGTCACTTCTCTTATGTGCCCTGACTGGGGATCAAACCCAGGACATCCATAAGCCAGGTTGACTCTCTGTCCAGTGAGCCAACCATCTGGGGCCTATATAAAACTTTCTATCTTTCAGCCCTGGCCGGTTGGCTCAGTGGTAGAGCGTCGGCCTGGTGTGCAGAAGTCCCGGGTTCGATTCCCGGCCAGGGCACACAGGAGAAGTGCCCATCTGCTTCTCCACCCCTCCCCCTCTCCTTCCTCTCTGTCTCTCTCTTCCCCTCCCGCAGCTGAGGCTCCACTGGAGCAAAGATGGCCCGGGCGCTGGGGATGGCTCCTTGGACTCTGCCCCAGGCGCTAGAGTGGCTCTGGTAGCAACAGAGCAACGCCCCAGAGGGGCAGAGCATCACCCCCTGGTGGGCAGAGCGTCGCCCCCTGGTGGGCGTGCCGGGTGGATCCCGGTCGGGCGCATGCGGGAGTCTGTCTAACTGTCTCTCTCCGTTTCCGGCTTCAGAAAAATACAGAAAAAAAAACACAAAAAAACAAACAAAAAAAAACCTTTCTATCTTTCCTTTGATATGCTAAAAAGAAGGGAGTGGATGTAACAGGAGGAGGGGTGATGTGGAGAGAGAAGGGTAAAGTGAAAGATCTTTCCTTTTGAGTAATTTGGAAGCCATCAGAAGACATTTCAACACTTGGAAGTTTCTGGTGTAGAATGAGCTTAACCGTTTGAGTAGTACAAACATTCACATACATTCTCACTCAAAGGGTTAACAAAAAATTCACTACTCAAAGGGTTAAAGCCAAGTGGCCTAACTATGGGGAACAAAACAGCCAGGAATAACTTGATTCCTGGAGCTGAAATGGAGACTTACAATAAAATATACCAACATTGATTTCTTTAAAAGTTGCTGAAAAATATGGTCTTATATACAGCAGATTCACAAATTAAGTCTTTCATGCAATGTTGTTTCATTAGAACATTTATGAGATGCTATAAGAACTTAACCCTTGTTTATATCAATTAGCCTATTGTAAAATTAGTTTAAAAGTTTGTAATAAAAAGTCATTACACATTGTTTCTTTGCAGTTCCTATCAACGACTTGGAGTGAGGTCTTACTGTATAAGGATTATTTAATATATTTTAAATGTCTTAATAAAGAAAAATTGTTATAAAACAAGGACTAAAGATGTCATGACCAGAAGCAAATCTCATACAGACCTTTGCCTTTGAGTACAGATCATGCGTTTGAGGCACTACTGCCTGAGGACAGCATACCCAGTACAGGGAGAGAAGATGATGATCTTCTTAAAGGTACAAGCACAAAATGAGCAAGTCCTAGCCAATGGCACAACCATGAGGAAGGGGAGAGGAATCTGCTTCCAAATATCTGTTCAAATTTTAAAGTAAATCAAAGGATGGAAGGGGCTGCAGTGCAGGTGGTAGTGCCCCGCTCTCTGAACAGGGGGAGCTATAGAGCTCAGAAAGCCAAAGTCAGGGTGCGAAGAGTGGGACACATGGGACAGCCCCTAAGCTGGTGGGAAGGTCTGTAGACTACTAGTGCCAGAAGCACTTCCAGGAAAGGGAGTTTTCAAGAAGAGAGGCTTGTAAGCCAGACTCCACATGCTGGGGAAGATGAGCAAGGGTGCAGTGTGCACACCACGTGGCAGAGTTGCAGGACGGCAAGTGGGCCAGTTTAGTTGGAGAGAAGGTTCCCACGAGGGATGTAAGTTTGCAAAGCCAGATGTAGGGGGATCAAATGACATGATTAGAGAGTTTGTAAGTTATCTTCCAGAGAAAGAGTGGAGAGGGGGAATAGGGAGCAAACATAGCAGCATAAAGGCTGCATTTTCCTTATCAAAAAGAAATAAGCCAATCCTCAAGTCTAAATAGATTTTCTCCCATCACTGCAAGACGGGGTGACGAGGAAAATGTGGAGTTGTAGGGAAATGTCTGCAATGGTTGATCTGACATTGAAATGTGACAGATACACACAGGATCATGGTCAGGTAGATAGGATATGACAGCGTTTTGATGTTTGGGAGCCAGTGAATGAGAGGAGGATAAGCGTGGGAGAGAGTGGTGAGCAGAGAGATTGTGTGTCATCAGGACCAGGCATAAAAGATGGTGAGTGATCAGCAACACTGACAAAGAAAGCAAAATTTCTGTGATTTTTCTGAAGGTTAATGAGTCATGAGTCAACCATTTCCAAGGAAACATTTCAAGCTGCGTATCTAGGTCTTCTGGCAATAATAAAAATGAAAGACTTTACATTCAAATTTTCATCCAAATTTATTTTGTTTTATTTATTTTATTTTATTTTATTTTAGGCACAATTCCAGACTCACAGAAAAGTTGTAAGAACAAATAGTTGTTTTGTAGAGTGTCTTCAATTTAGGTGTTTTGGCTGTTTTGTCATCATTACACTCAGATTATGCCCTTTTGGTGGGAATGACACATAAGTGATGCTAAGTTCTTCCCAATGTCTCTTATCAGGAGGCAGTATATTTTTATTTGAAAATAAAATATAACATGCTCCATGGAGGGACTGCACTGAGAACGATTCTGCAGAAATTATGAATAACTATAAACACAAGAACAAACAGCTCCTCAAGGAGCCATCGTAGGAATGCAAAAATGGAGTTGTTTTCCGAGATGACACCCCATCCTGTGACCGTCTTATTTCTGTCTTCAGAAATGTTTCTGTGTCTAGTCCTTAGTGCATATAACCCCATTTGGCCTTTAAAACTTTTAAAATCGTGTAATTTAAGGAACAGAAGTCTTTCTGATACATCCAGAAAATGAAAGGCTATGCTGTCATTAAAATGATGAAATTATAGGAATCACATGAATAGAGCAGGAAAAAATGTCCAAGGTGCAAAGCAGTAGGCACAATCCTGTTTTTGTTAAAAAAACAAACAAAAAAAAAACAAACCCAAAACAAAACAAAACAAAAAACCAACCCACAAGAGAATGAGATTATTTCTGGGATGTGGGATTATGGGCAATTTCAATATCACTATCATCTGTCTATATTTCTGAATATGTGGAATTTTTATAAGTATTATTATTGTTATGGTCAACACAAGCCATAAAGGTGTTTCCATCTTGGAAAATATTTTTTGCTTATAAAACAAGCCGTGGCAGCTCGTGGCATCTCCTCAGAAGCACTTCTCTTACGCACACACACACACCCTGCCTCCTCACCAATGCTGCTGTCTGCATCCTTCAGAAGACAAAGGACTCCCTCCATTGTCCTGCCTGTATCTCACAGTTTATCTGCACTACTCTCAACACTGCCTGTTGCCCTCCTGTCCGAGGAAGGGGCCTCCTGTCCCCTCTTTCAGGTCACCTTTCTCTGGTGTCTTCTATCTCCCTTAGCTCTGACTCCCTTCCTTACAGAAAGATTCAGAACTCTCTCCCCTAAAATCCTTCCCCCATATCCTCCCACCTAGCCAGACTTCTGGGACATGCCTCTCTAAGCCTGCAGGTCAGCTTCCACTCCTCCATCCTATAACACTGTGCTCTTACGTCCAGGTCAAATTCAGTGCTTTTTCCTTTCCTTTCTTGGAAGACTCTTACACATCACTTGATAACTGTGACAGCCTTCTTTCTCCCTCCCTCCTCCTTTTCTTCTTCTCCTTCTCCTCCCCCCTCCTCCTCCCTCCTCCTCCTCCTCCTCCTCTTCCTCCTCCTCCTTCTTCTTCTTCCTCTTCTTCTCCTCCTCCTCCTCCTCCTCCTCCTCCTCTTCCTCCTTCTTCTCCTCGTCCTCCTCCTCTTCCTCCTTCTCCTCCTCCTCCTCCTCCTCCTCCTCCTCCTTCTCCTTCTTCCTCTTCTTCTTCTTCTTCTTCTTCTTCTTCTTCTTCTTCTTCTTCTTCTTCTTCTTCTTCTTCCCCTTCTTCCTCTTCTTCTCCTCCTCCTCCTCCTTCTTTTTTTTTTAAGTGAGAGGAGGAGATATAGTGAGACACACTTCTACATGTGCCTTAACCAGGATCCACCCAACAACCTGTCTGAAGCCGATGCTCAAATCAATTGAGCTATCCTCAGTGCTCGGGGCCAATGCTTGAACCAATTGAACCACTGGCTGTGAGAGGTGAAGAGAGAGAGAAGGGGGAAGAGAAGCAGATGGTCACTTCTCTTTTATGTTCTGACCGGGGATCGAACCTAGGATTTCCATATACCGAGCCAAGATCTGTCCACTGAGCCCACCGGCCAGGGCCTATGACAGCCTTCTTGAACTGAGCTCTTCCATGGTTCTTCTACGACATGCTTCAGCCCCAGCCCTCTTCTCTCCTCTATGACTGATCATCTCCAAACCCTCCCAAATAGGTGGTTCTCCAAGAGTCTGCCCTGAGCTTTCTGCTCTGCAGTGTTGATGCCCTCCCCCTGGATGATCTTAGAGAGCCATCAGCTTCCCTCCAAACCTCCAAGACCTCTGAGCTTTTAGCATCCAGGCTTCTCTTTCACACGATATAGACACGCTGACATTTCCAGTTCCGCAGTCACTTACATGCTAAGTCCAAGTAAGTCTACTGCTGAAACGCCTTGTCATGGACTAAATGCTTGGTAAATCCATATTTTGAAACCCTAACTCTCATCATGAGGTTATTTGGAGGTAGGGTCTTAGGGAGGTGATTAGGGTCAGACCAGGATAGGAAGAGCCAACAGAGATTTCTCTCTCTCTGCCTTGTGAGGATGTATCAAGAAGGTGGCTATCTGCAAGCCCCCAGACAGTCCCCCAGAACCAAACCTGCCAGCATCTTTATCTTGGACTTCCCAGCCCCCAGAATTGTAATAACTCTCTGTGGCTCGAGCCACCCAGCCCATGTTGCTTTGCTATGGCAGCCCTAATGGACTAAGACATGTCCCTTAAGTCTCCCTCTTGTCCCACTCCACTGCCACTGCCCTAGTGCAGGCCTTTGTCATTGCCTACGTTGTGACAAAAAGCCTTCTCCTTGAGTCTAATCTTTCACTTTTACAAACTATACCTTAAGCTGAGACTGGAATTTTCTTCCTAAAACATAGGCCTAACCATGTCATTCCTCAGCTCAGAACCAAAATTCAGAATTCCCAAACACCACTCCTCAGGACACCACTCCTCAGAACCTATACATAGGTTAGGGTAAATTTTTTAAAAAGGGGAGGAAAATGCCCAAATAAGTGTGACTAAGACTTGTTTGATTTATTGAGAAACAAAGTTCAACTGGTTTCTTTTTTTTTTTCTGAAGTGAGAAGCAGGGAGGCAGAGAGACAGACTCCCACATGTGCCCAACTGGGATCCACCCGGCATGCCCACGAGAGGGCGATGCTCTGTTCATCTGGGGCATTGCTACATTGCAACTGGAGCTATTCTAGCTCCTGAGGTGGAGGCCATGGAGCCATCCTCAGCGCTCCAGCCAACCTTTTGCTCCAATGGAGCCTTGGCTGCAGAAGGAGAAGGGAAATAGAGAGAAAGGAAAGGGGGAAAGGTGGAGAAGCATATGTGTACTTCTCATATGTGCCCTGGCTGGGAACTAAACCTGGGACTTCCAAACGCTGGGCCAACACTCTACCACTGAGCCAATGGGCCAGGTCCTCAACTGGTTTCTTTACTGTAGAACTCATTAGAGTCTTTCATATGCTAATGGTATATTAATTTTCCAAGAAAGAAGTTATAAGTGAAATATTTCTCAAATGTATATTTAAACCCAGAAGTCTTTCTTTCTTTCTTTTTTTTTTTTTTTTACAGAACATTTATATTCAGGAAAGATCCTTGTGGAGGGGCCACAAGATGGAAGGAACATAGGTCCCTAACTCATGGCTTGGAGCAAACTTCAGGGTTGTTTGTTATGGTAGTAGCCTGTGCCATTTACTAATGCAGCTATTTTAGTTATGTCAAAGAATAGATGATCTTCTTCATCATGGAAAATTATTGTCACAATAACAGGCAACGTGGATTGTAGTCTTATTAAGTACAGGGGGTCCTTGGTTTATGACAGTCTCCACATACAATGTTTCAAGCTTATGACAGCGAGTGTTTTGGCTTACACCATTAGTGTCGTACTTAAAGACTACATGGGAGAACTAGTTCCAGACTAGCCTGGAACAATTCTTTAAGAAGGTAGAGGGGCCTGCAACAGATCCTATACCCCTTCTATCAGCTTCTTGAGATGAAACACCTATACTACAGGTAGAATCATCTCCAGCATCTCCTGCATGTTTTTTAGGCAATCCTGATTCACCTGACCCAGTATCTCCAGCACCTTCTGCAGGTTCTCCTGCCTCTCCAGCTTCCTCCTCCCAATAGGTCACTCTCTCCCACCTTGCAATGCCCCTTCCAGTGTGCAAGCCAACCACAGGAATAAAGGTAAGAAATTTTTTTTTACAAGCATTTTTTCTTTTACTACAGTACAGTGTACAGTACAGTACATTTATGTCCTTTTCCTTTTTCTGTGGCTTAGCTGTGTTTTTATGTTCTAGATTATGATTTTACAACTGTGCTAGGTCAGGTAAGTGACTTAGACTAAGGTGTGTTTGGACTCACACCAAAATTTGGGTTACATCACTGTCGTAGGAACAGAACTGTGCCATAACCCGAGGACCCTCTGTAATTTGTTTTCTGTTACTGTTTCATTCAGGTCTCCGGGGAGAGGGTCGGCCTTCCCCCAGAGGACACTGCGGAGAGATCCTCCCTTCAGGTGGCACCTGTGAGGCACCAGGAAGGAGCCAGCTGACAGCAGGGAGTGTGATTTTGAAGGTGCCAAAAGGTCCCCTCTGCCTCCAAGTGTAGCCCCTGTAACCTACTTATGGGCCTACAGTTCCAACATTGGAGGTTTCGTCCCTTTGACGACGTTGCTTTCAGACAATGGGAATGCAATGGAGCTCTTTCTCACATGAACTCTGTACCAAGTCCCAGATGCACATAACTTCGTGTGAATGAGGGATCTCTCTTTACATTTTCGGTGAAATTCCCAAGACATCTCCCTGTCCTTGCCATCTTACCTATTCCCACAGCCTGATGAAGCCCTGGGGCTTGACAGTCCTGTGGTCCCCTCAGCTTTTGGCTCGTGTGTCCCGTTTTCTCCGGCATCCACCCTGACGCAGAGCTCAGGCACGCTCCAGTTTCCACGTGACTTCCATTATGGCAAGTGTTCTGTGAGTTTCAAAAATGTCCCTGAAAATTTTGTAAAGATCCAATGAGACTTCCCTCTACTAGCAGGCTGACCCTTCGTCCTCTGTCTTCTTGCACACCCTGATTCTCCTGCGGCTCCAAATTCTTCTCCTAGCACTTGGATTACCAGTTGGTAGCCCAAGCTCTACCTGGACTCACTGAATTCCCCTCCTCTCCACTGAACATGCTCCTTCTACTGGCTTCTGAAAGACTCCATCATCTTCCTGCTGCTCCAACCAGAGATCAGAGCTATCCTTGCTTCCCCTCCCTCTCTGTGTCCCAAGTCCAAATACCCAGTTCTGCCTACCATAAATATCCCCATTTCTCCAGGGCGGATAGAATTCACTAGGCAGGGGATGGGAGGGGGGGTAACTGGGTGTCAGAGAATAATCTGCTGGTGGAAGAGAGGTGGGACTGGGGGCTTATTTCCTAGTTACAGGGGCATAGCCAATGCTCTGTTTTAAATTGAGTATATGTTTACCTGGGGTAATTTTTGGAGATGTATTGATGGAAATTATAGGCAATGGCTGAGGTCCCCCAGCCCCTTCACCACCACAGTTACTTTTCTCAATCCCCATGGGAGCCATCCCCTCTGAGGGACACAGAATGACAGAATGACAGAATGACAGCATGACCTCCCACCCAGACTCCTTGGCACTCTGCTCCTTCTGACCCATTCTCCACACAGACTTCTAGGTGGGCTTTCTGAAAGCTAAATCTGGTCCTGTTGTTCCCTGGTCTCAGTGGTCTTTACTGTCCTACAGCTAGAGACCCAGATTCTGTACGTGTCCTGCGCGGCCCACCAGTCTAGCCTCGCTTCTCCAGCATCTCTCTCGCCTCCCCCAAATCCTTGCTGTCCATGCCAGCCAGATGGACCTGTTTGCAGGACCCTGAGTGCATCCGGGGTACTCTCAAGGCTATTCCATCTGCCTGTGACACTCCGTTTTTCATCACCTGGGTAAGGCTCTCTATGTCTCAGCTTAACCTCCCAGGTAGACATCACTTCAGGGATCGGTCTCTGATGTCACAGGCTACCTTATAGGGTGCTGGCCTGGGAAATTTTCCTAGAGATGATAATAATAATAGCCACTCAGATTAAGGGCTTCCCTTGCCGACAGTTGGTGGTAGTACTGCTGTCCTAAGAGGAAAACCTGCCCACAGTTATCCCCAAAATCGGGCACAAGCCTGACATATCAAAAGTGACCATGGACTACAATCTGAGTGAATGAATGAATGAATGAATAAATAATGAACATGGTGCCAAAGGGATGTTTTTTGTGTGAAAATAGATCTCATGATACTTCATCTGGAAAAGAGAGAACAGGCAGGGCAGGAGGCTGTGCGTGATCGTCAACCCCAGGCTGCTGTGAGATCAGAAAACATGCACCTAAAGTGCTGAGCACAGCACCTGGGACCCAGTAAGATCTCACTGACAGACCCTTCGCATCCCTGCTTGTCCTCTGCACACTCATTCTGCCCAACCCCAACCTTCAACAAAGGACTGAATCACAGGCAACAAGCGGAGAGTTCAGCGAAGCACGTTTCTGCCCCGGAGAAGGAGAACTATCTAACAGAATATTCTGGAAAGGAATGGGATCCTTTCCAAAGGAACGTGATGGTGACATCCCTGGCATGTAATCATAGGGTGTGGAAACAAGGGCAGCATACATCAGAGAAGGGGCAGGCGGGGGGACCATGTGTCTTTTGGGTTTCCCTCCCTCCCCAAGAAGCTCTGATTCTATTTATCATCTCTTTAAATTTATTTTCATTTGTTGCCCTAATTCAAAATAGGTGTGGAGATGCTGCAAATTCAAATATTAGAGACATCCCAGGAAAATTCCATCACTAAGAAACAAAAACGCTTTGGCGTTTGTTCAAGAGAATTTCTATTCTGTCACCATATCTTGTTTTATAGGTCTCGTCAAACCAAACTCTTCATCTGTGGCCGGTCTTCTTTGGGCTGCGCTCCTTCCCACAACGAACCTCGACTACTGAGCACCCAAAGCCACTTGCTGGCTCCCTGTCTTGTCCTTTTAGGTATTAAAGCAGAAAGCAGAGTTTGGAAGCATGCTTCTTATTCCAAACAAGATTGTGGATTTATTTTGGACATTTTGGACTTATTCAAAATGCGGATTGTGGATTTATTTTGGACATTTTGGACTTATTCAATAAAATATATAAGACATCTAGGTCAGAGTTTCTCAACCTTGACACTTTGGGCCAGACATTATTTGTTGTGGAGGGCAGTCCTGTGCATTTTATGATGTTTTAGCAGCATCCTTGCCCTTTACCAAGTAGATTCCAATAGCACCTCCCTCGTAGTGACAACCAAAAATGTCTGCAGGTATTATCAAATGTCCCCTGGGGGAGCAAAATCACACCTGGTGGAAAACCACTGCTCTAAATAAAATTTGGAAATAAGTCCATCATTTAGATGTTCTGTTGGCCTAGGGGCAGTGGTCGGCAAACTCATTAGTCAACAGAGCCAAATATCATCAGTACAATGATTGAAATTTCTTTTGAAAGCCAAATTTTTTAAGCTTAAACTTTATAGGTAGGTACATTCCTTATCGAGGTAGCGCCCACACGTGGTATTTTGTGGAAGAGCCACACTCAAGGGGCCAAAGAGCGGCAGTGGCTCGCGAGCTGCAGTTTGCCGACCAGGGGCCTAGGTAACTTACACACCGAACTTGAAACCCAGCTTTCCTAACCTCAAAACCTGGGTTTAGGAGCAGGACCTCAGTGTAATCTAGGATCTACAAGCCAAAAGGCCTGGATTCAAATCCTGAACCTCCTAGGTCTAAGTTGTTAAGCTCTGTAAGCTGTAGTTTCTTCATCTATGAAGTGGGGCAATGATGGTACTTACCCTTGATGTGTATTTATATAACTTGATGTGAATCAGGGATCTTTCTCTCCTTGCATTATGGATGGTCAAGAGGATTAAATGAGATAATCTCATTGAATTGCAAGGTATTTATCACAATACCTGATACAGGAGGTCCTCAGGTTACGACACAGTTCCATTCCTACGACAGTGACGTAACCCAAATTTTGGTGTAAGTTGAAACACACCCTAGCCTAAGTCACTTACCTATCCTAACACAGTTGTAAAATCATAATCTAAAACATAAAAACACAACTAAGCCACAGAAAAAGGAAAAGGACATAAATATGCTGTACTATACACTGTACTGTAGTAACAGAAAACATGACCAAAAAATGAGTGTAAAAATACTCCTTACCTTTATTCCTGTGGTTGGCTTGCACACTGGAAGGGGCATTACAAGGTGGGAGAGGGTGACCTATTGGGAGGAGGAAGCTGGAGAGGCAGGAGAACCTGCAGAAGGTGCTGGAGATACTGGGTCAGGTGAATCAGGATTGCCTAAAAAACATGCAGGAGATGCTGGAGATGATTCTACCTATACAACAGGTGTTTCATCTTCAGAAGATCTGTCACAGGCCTCTCTGCCTTCTTAAAGAATTGTTCCAGGCTAGTCTGGAAGGTTGATGACTTCTTCTCATCCAAAATCTGCCTGTAGCATTGCAAAGCATCCATAAGAGCTCTGTAGACCTTACTGAGTCTGTCATCGCTGGGGTCCTCAGCCTGAAATTTTGCCAACCCATCCTCTACCATAGAAAAATCTTCTGCCAAACCCTTGGTAGTAAATCTCTCAGGTTCTGGGGTTTCTATCTCTTCCTCATTAATGAGCTGCTTCTCCAGCTGAATGAGGTCCTCAGCAGACAGCTCCTCTCCAGGTGATGCCAGTAGCTCTGTGACACCCATCATGATGGCTTTCCTCTTCTTCGAAGCACTACCATCTGAAGACTCTGACTTAAGTTTAGGAGCCATGCCTGATAAGGGCCCAAAAGTCGCTAAACAAAGCAACACAAACAGAACACTTGCACTTTTCACAGTCCAACATGGCGTAGGTAAGTGTGCTGGGGGACGCCAACTCCCTCTCTCATATGCCGCGTTACTGCGTGTTCTTCTGCTGCACACATCCAAACTAGTTCACTCACGTAGTCCGAAAGTACGACGCTAAAAGCATAAGCCAAAACACTCACGTCTTAATTTTTTAAAGTTTTTATGTGTGTGAGCATCGTAAACTGGAAACGTATGTTGAGACTGTTGTCACCCGAGGACCCCCTGTATACTGAGACATCTGACAGTGAACCCAGGGACATTGTGTATAATTCTATGCTTTTGTCATCACTCCTGGAAATGGGAGTCTGCCTTCCCTCTGAGTTTTATATCTGGGCTGTAGGAAGCGGGCTTAATGGCACGGGAACAACATTCTCCCGGAAATCTCTTGGAAAACTATGTGAAGTAAACGTGGAAAAATTTTTAAAGTTTACTGAAAAATAATTAGCAGTTTGAATGTTCTATGAAAAAAAATGTTTTGTATCCTCTCCATTCTCGTTACAGGCGCATTTTGTTGAAATAGCATTGCCTTTATTTAATTTTTGTTTTGTTTTGTTTTCAAGAGCATAGCTAAGCAACAAGGGGCCTCTGTTCTGCCTGCTAGTAGAGTTTTTTGGGTGCTTGCTTGTCTTGGACACACCCCACTTCTCCGCACCCCAGGCTAGCTGAGGCCTTAAGACTGAGAGGCTCACTTCTCACTCTATCCTCAGCAGGTCTGAGACCACACCTCACAGGTAGTCAGTCGGTGCTCAGCAGGAACCTGCAGGTCTGAGGGCTCCTTGCATGCTGGGGAAGGCAGCAGCATGGCCTTTTCCTCAGGAAAACAAGGTCATGGTGCAGCCAGCTCAAGAGGTCACATGGCCTTCTGTTCTGGGTGCCCTATGACAGCAGGGATCAGGCCATAATGAGCTTTGTGTCTCCTGCCTTCAGTACCTGGAAGGCACTTGGCAAATGTCAGATTTACAAAGGCAGGCATTAGAGCCAGGAAAGGGAACATTTATACATGGCGAGAAATACCAGAAATGCAGGCTTTTTCCCTTCGCCCGCTCCGGCCCCGAGGAGCAGCACTGCTGTGGATGCCGGCACAGCACAGCCATCACTGGGGATGTTTAGCAGGATTGTTTCCTGGACCTTCGTTCCCGGCGGGTAAACAACGTGAGCAAGATGCCCTGACCAGCTTCTCCCTGCCTGCAGCGACAGGGTGTCCCTCTGACAACTCTCTCTTCAGAAGCTCTATCTGAGCAATTCAACTACAACCATTTTCCTGGGAGGGGCTCTGGGGAAAGACGGATTTGGGTTTCAACCAAAACTTGACCTCTTAGCAGCTACGTGACCTTGGGCAAGTGACTTAACCTTTCTGAGTCTCCACTTTCTCATCTATAAAATACAGATAAAAAACAATTTTTTTTTTGTATTTTTCTGAAGTTGGAAATGGGGAGGCAGTCAGACAGACTCCCGCATGCGCCTGACCAGGATCCAACCCGGCATGCCCACCAGGGGGCGATGCTCTGCCCATCTGGGGTGTTGCTCTGTTGCAACCAGAGCCATTCCAGTGCCCAAGGCAGAGGCCATAGAGCCATCCTCAGCGCCCGGGCCAACTTTGTTCCAATGGAGCCTTGGCTGCGGGAGGGGAAGAGAGAGACAGAGAGGAAGGAGAGGGGGAGGGGTGGAGAAGCAGATGGGCGCTTCTCCTGTGTGCCCTGGCCGGGAATGGAACCCGGAACTCCTGCACACCAGGCCGACGCTCTACCACTGAGCCAACTGGCCAGGGCCTAAAATACAGATAAAATTTAAGAACATCTAACTTGTTGGGGAATCTTGACACGTGGAAAGCACAATGCTTAGCAGATACCAAGCACTCAGTAAATCCCCAAGGGCAGAAGAGGCCTGTCCAGGGTTGGCACAGGCCAAAACTGCAAGGTGGGAGGTGCTGTCCACAGCCTCTCTTCCTGTGCATTGGGACCGTGCAGCCAGGACCAACCTCAGCAGTGGGTGGAGGACTGCCTGGGGGAGGAGGGGATTGCACAGGAGCTGGGACAGGGCAGGGCTGAGGCTCAGGAGAACCAGCCTGCAAGGTGGCCTGCTCCCACCCTGGTGTCAGGGTAGGGGGCAGGGGTGGCCGATTGAAGGCTGTAAGGGCCACCCCAGAGAGGGTCCCCAGACAAGAGCATGTAGAGAGATGGTACTTGCTGATGCAGAGGGGAGGAATGGGTTACAGCCCCAGAGAATGGGCAGGGAGTTTCCAGGGCCTTGTCCAGGTAAGCTGGGGCCCTGGATGGAGCTCCTTGGCCCTCTGGAAAAGAAACTGCTTCATGTCAAGGGTTTGCTTCAAGTCTTCCAGGCACTGAGACTAGGAATCAGCAATAATGACTCCTGCCCAGTCCCTCCCAGTCCCGTGTCCTCACCGACCGCCTTCCCCATGCCTCCTCCAGCACCCAGATCCCTTGCTGGTCCTGCAGCTCACCACAGGTGCTTCCTGCTCAGGCCCTTCACCCCAGCTGGGGCCTCTGCCTGGGACAGTGGGACTTCAGGCACCATGGGCAGCAGGCAGAAGGTGTCGAGCCATTTGGCTTACCCATTGAGTCACTTCGCACCTACTTATAAAGCTAACTCCTACAGCAACCAAAAGACCATTTATGCAGACAAGTCTTGAGAAAATTTTGAGAATTTAAGTCATAGTTTCAGTGGCATTACCCAGAAAAATGTGGCTAGAGCTCGGATGAAGTTCTTGCCCACAGGTTGGGGTTTCTTCTCCCTGGGGCTTCAAATCACTGCCTAGTAAAGGATGCAGCAAGCAGAATGTCATTGCCATGAACAACTCCCAGCATCAAATACAAGAGTGTCCAAGCCCCACCCAGAAACCCATGGTCATGATGCTCGCCCCATCTGCTCATGGCTGAACCCATTGAGAGGAATTATTTTGGTACCAAGAACACATTTCTCCAGTTCCTGTCCATATGTGGGGAGAAATGGCAAACGCCTCTGTATGTCACAGCATGCAGAAGCAAGCAGACTCTCACCGGTAAGTGTGACAGAAACCTCACCCACAACCATGGCCAACATCTGAGAGGTTTTCTGGGGAGTTTCCTTAAAGAAGCAAGATATTATCCAGAGGAGGGTGGGGCACGGTGGCAATAACGTGGAAGGGGGAAAGAAAATTAAGCATCCCGTTCTGAAAGCGCAGCAAGTGGTGGTTGTGTAAGAGGCTGTCTCTTGCAGGCGAGTCACTGTCCCTGTCCTGGGGCTCAGCCTTCCCGCCTGCCGCACCACAGGGCACAGACTCCCTCCTCAGCCATGAATGGTTACAACGAAGTCCCGTTCCCATGGAAGAGATGCATCTGCACAGCATTCACTTGAAAAGGATTTGGCATACCTGGGGAAGTATTCTAACTTATGTGCGCCTCAAAGTTGTCATTGACACCCACCCTAAGTGGGAAGGAAATAGGGTTTGAATCTCAGCTCTCTCACTTAGCTCTGTGACCCTGGACAAGCTTGTTAACTTCTCTGAGCCTCTTCATTTGCAAAATAAAATACCCATCGGGTTGTTTTATCAGAATAACTATGATTAAATAAAATCATGTACATACAGGATGTAGAAAATGCCTGAGAGTTCTCTATAAATATTACTTTCCCTGTCTGAGTGCCTCACTGTGCTGCTTACTAAATGATGGTATAGTCTCTGTGATGGATATTTTTTATTTTTAACTTCTGATCTAGGCTGCTCTTTTTAGCTTCTTCCATTTTTGTTTTAGAGAATGTAGATTATGTTTGGTGGTTAGTTGTAATAAAATTGTATGTCGCAACTAAGTCTAATAATACTCTCAAATACTAGAACGACTGGTGGGACATTCATCCTCCCATTAATTCATTTATATTCCACCTTATTCTAAAAGCATTTTGAGGGAGTTTACAAAAACAAATACAAAGAGATATAAAGAAATAAAATTACTTGTTACAAGTTAGTCACAAAGTTGGTCCTGAGCTTCCCAGAAACCAAAGAAAAGAGGGAAAGTTGAGCAAAGGTAAGATTCAAAGTGCAGCCCTGGCTGGTTGGCTCAGCGGTAGAGCATCAACCCAGCCCGGGTTTGATTTCTGGTCAGGGCACACAGGAGAGGTGACCATCTGCTTTTCCCCTCCCCGCTCCCCCTTCTTTCTCTCTCATCCTCTCCCATAGCCATGGCTTGATTGATTCGAACACATTGGTTCCAGGAACTAAGGATGGCTCTATCCAGCCTCTGCCTCAGGTGCTAAAAATAGCTTGGTTATGAGTGGCCCCAGCTGGGCAGAGCATCAGCCCCAGACAGGGGTTGCCAGGTGGATCCTGGATGGGGTGCATGCAGTAGTCTGTCTCTGTATCTCACTACAATAATAATAATAATAATAATAATACAAAAAAAAAGTGCAATATATCAATTGCTTCCAGGAAACACAATTTTTCCTGTATTAAGCTCTAAGTGAACTTTATCTGTCCTCAACAGTATCTCTGCAGAAGAGCTGCCTCTGATCCTGCCTGTTCCTATAAAACAGGGCACCATCCAAGGGCTGCTTAAGAAAGATCTAAGGAAGAAGGGTTCCTGTTGGCTTGACTTGACCCAGGAGTGGGATTTTAGTCACAGAGGAATCAATGAAATACACATCCATTCCAGTTACTATAGATGCGTAACAAATTATGCCCAAACTTACAATTACCATTTTATTTGCCTCCAGTTTTGTGGGCCAAGAATTTGGAGAGGCTACAACATGGATGGCTTATTTCTGCTCCACAATGTTAGAGGCTTATGTAGGGGTCCACTCAAAAGCTGGAATATAAAGCCATTTTCACTGACATGTCTGGTTGTTGGTCTGGCTGCTGGCCGCTGGCTGGGGCAGGAGGGCTCACACATGGCCTTTCCTTTTTACCATGGCTTCCTCACTGCATGCAGGCCTAAGGGTAGTAGGAATTCTTCTATGGCAACTCAGGACTCCACAGGTGAGTTCCCCAGATAACTAGCCAGAAGCTATATAATCTCTTCTGGCCAAGCCTCAGAAGTTATACAGAGTCCCTTTCACTAAATTTGGTTATAAGCAAGTCACAAACCCACTCAGATTGTGGGAAGAAGACAGACCCCAGCTCTTAATAGGAAGCCTGTCAAACTCACATTGTAGACAAGTATGTGGGTAGGAGATATTGTTGCTGCCATTTTTAAAAAAATGCAATCTGCTACAACGACGTTTATGCAACCACAGGTAAATAACATATCTTGCAACCAACATTTTGATAAGAATTGAGTAGATCTAAAGGGTTAAAGGGTGTCTTTCATGTGCCAAACATCAGTTGAAAAGATCTTGGCTTGGTCCAAATGGGTATACAACAGGTTTGAGAGTTACAGTAACCATGTGCTAAATGGATTGACAGATTTGGGTCCCCACGTGTATTATTCTACCAGACTGCCCTAACATAATACCATGAAGTGGGTGGCTTAAACAACAGAAATCAAAATAAATTTCTCACAATTATGGAGGCTAGAAGTCTGAGATCAAGGTACAAACATGGTCAGGTTCTGCTAGGCCTCTCCCTGTGGGCTGCAGGTGGCTACTACCGTCCTGTGTGCTTGCTCTCTGGTGTCTCTTCTTATTTGAGCACTAATCTCATCATAAGGGTTCTACCTTCACGATTTCATCTAACCCTAATGACCTCCCAAAGGCCCAATCTTCAAATACCAGGAATTGGAGCTTCAACGTATGAATCTGAAGGGGGCACAAACATTCAGTCCCTAACACCATACCTATAGATATGCCAGCATTCAGTGGAAAATGATGTCAATTCCTATTTCTAAGTATCTGGAGTCTTCAATCAAGTAGACAAATCACCCATACACATGAGTTTTCCACTTTTTTTCTGACTTAGTCTTATAGCTAAAACTCAAGCCAGAGACTAGGAGATGAATATAAATAGACCCAGAGCATCATTATGTATCATTTGGAAAGGACTGCATTGGCGTACATCTGTAAGCAGTTCAGGAACACTTTCCAGCTGTGTTTACATGATATCAAACATCTGGCTGAAAACCGAAAAAATAATCAATTTGGATTGGAAACAAAACAGAAGTACAAATCTCAGGGTACTGGCCTTTGGAATACTGAATGCAGAGCAGATCCCTGTACCCCAAGAATGAGATAATGGTGCACAAGAAGGGTCACAGAGGTGGCCAAGAGGACAAGGGGGCTTCTGTGGGAAGGCAGACTTTTTTTTTTTTTTTTTTTTTTTAAAGAGCTCCATTATGCAAACTGGGGCAGAAGAGGATAAAATCAAAGACAACAAAAAACATGAAGAATACAAATGTACAAGAACAAAGCTGCTGGAACCAGGGGTTTTGAAGCTTGAAGGCAATGATTTTAGTTCAACTGAAACCTTAATAAATTAAGGAAAGGGGTGTGCAGGAAACAGAAGCTTCTCAATAGCCAATGAATTATTCCTTTAAGCATCACAACCTATTGTTGCTCTTCCAGGCAAAATCTTTTCTAAAATGTGGTACTTATTCCCCAGGACTCCTAAAGAGAATATACTAGACCCAGCTCGTGAGGATAGCCATCAGTCATTATGTCACCGACCTTGAGCTCCACTGGTCCTCGCTAAAGTCCCAGGGCCCCAAATACTTTAGTTCTTATCTCTACTTTTTCAGAGTTCTTCTCGTTTCTTTTCCCATCATTTCTCAGCTTTTTGTTCTTGTGTGGTGGTTTGGGATAGGTTCCCCAGGCACAGCCTCTGAGATAAGGATTTGAGGGCACGTGGCTTGTTTCGGATGTGATTCCAGGAAGCAGCGGTGGGGGCTGAGAACCTGACAGGAAAAGGGAGGCAGCACAGACGGGTGCACTGGTTACAGGTGCGAGTTATCTTCCCAGGGCTGCAGCCGCGGGGGCTCAAGGGCACCAGGACCTCTACCAGACTGGGCAGAACTGTCCCACCGGAGGAACAGAAACCTGGATTTTATCCCCGGTTCCTGTCCATCACTCTTTGAGAGCTGCTCCCCCTGGCACTTCCGGAAGCCTGCAGTCGTCCTCAGTAGGCAGCCAGCAGGACGTAGGGGCAGGTGGGTGCCGCGGGGATGTGGGCGGGGACAGATGCTCCTGCGCTAGGGCTCCGGTGCTGTCTGCAGTGGCTGCTCCACCCCTCCCTCTTGTTCTCACACCAGACAGAATTGGGGGGTAAAGAAAGAAAACCAGTCTATGAGTGAGAGCCTAAGGGATTCTCCCCTGAGTCAAAGATACCTTTATTGATAGCTCAGGGGCCTTTACTTCCCGGCTTCTCCTGGTTTCTGATTATATGCTTTCAACTGGTGTTGTAAGATAAGACTACTAGTAGTTTAAAAAAGTTTTTTTATGGCCACTCAAAAATACCAAATGAAATTAATATTTAAAGTAAAGTAAGAGTCCACAAATGGCAGATTATATTAGGTAAACTCTCTGGAGATGAAAATTGACTGTTTGTGTTACCTCAAGTAATAGGAAATGGCCAAACCTCAGAAAGAATCAATGTCCAGGAGGACCCAAGAGTACAAGTAGCAAAACTGAGGCAAAACCTAACCACACTGGTTTACACACTCTGCGAGGCACAGCCAAGGGAAAACCGTGGATCGGTAGACATGGAGGGTTCCCAGGCACGCAGGACACCAGGTTACCAGACTCATCACCTCCCTAGTCTTGTAGGTGGAAGGGGGCTTGGTCAGTACCAGTACATTAGCAGGGAAGTGGGGAGGGGGGCATGTTCAAGGCATGCAAAGTGTAGGTCTTCGAAACTGGCATCTGAAGAGGGCTGGGACAGGCAGCACTGACTTACTTCATGTCACGTGTCAAGTTTATGAAGAGCCAGGACAAAAATCCAGGTGTCTTCAATCCACCACAAGAGAAATTACCCAACACTGAGTAGTCCAGAGGCAAAGCCAACTACAGGATGAGGGCTGCAGGGACACCAGGGCACACGGGCCAAAAGTTCCCATGAGGATAATACCGGGCAGAAGGGACCAACGCCAAGCCAGTCAAAACCTCAAGCCATCACAGCAAAGCACACCCGCTGGCAGGCGGGAGACAGGGAGACAGTGGGGTAAGCAGGGCAAGGAGGCCACACCCCAGGGACGGGGCTGCCACAGAGAGCCTGAGAAATTAAACACGGGGCAAGGCAGGAAGTAAGGACAAACTGAAACGGGGTGGACGTGGGACAAACCCAACACTGCTTAGACTGGCTACTTCTTTGTTTTGATACATAGTCAGGGCTCTGCCATGATGGGAAGAGCAGAGCAGAGGGTAAAGGTACAAGTTCTCAGGTGAAAAGAGGGACCTTGAGCTCTGGCTTGGGAGCAGGGAGATCTGGGCAAGGATGGAGAAAGTGTTACACCCGCAATCAGGACATACATAAGTGAAGAACCAGGAGAGGGAGACTGCAGATTTGGAAAGAAAGGGGTAAAATCAAGAGACTTGGGGAAAAAACGAGCAGTGGAATTTGATAGGACTGTGAATGCCAAAGTAAGAATAATACAAAAATCAGGGAATTAATTTAAAGTCTACAGCCTGAGGAACTGGGAGCCTGTTTGGCACCCTGCGCGATGATGGAGTCTTTGGAAAGATGTGACTGTTTAGAACTGAGAGTCAGCATTGCTCTGACCCCACCCTCCTTCCTGTATCTAAGACAGGAGAGCATTATGGTGTCCAAAGCTGTCCTCTTCCCTGTGGGTCACTCCCCATTCCCGTTTGCAGCACTGTCATTATACTAAGGAAGGAAACAGGCGTCCTCAGCACTTATTTCTGAAACAGAAATCCAGTACTTGATCCCTTGATCTTTAGACTTACCAACTTCATCAAGAGAAATTAAAGTATAAGTATGTGAAGGGTGAACTGAGTTCATGGAATCTGACAATCATGTGACTTGACAGACTCCACATTGGAAGAAAGCAACACAGAATTTGGAAGAATATAATTAAGCCAACTGGAAATATGGTGTCAATGTGTCTGTTTGTGGAGGGGGGGGGGAATTTGTTCATTTAAACAAGGTCATTGTGACTCAAATATTGCATTATAATGACATTATCAGAAAGAGCCTCAATAAATCTAATCACTCACAAATGCCTAAACAAACAAAATTTGGAACGATCTAAAGACCAACTGTGATACTACAGCCAAAGGAGAAAGCTGTTGAAACACTGGAAACTCCCATGAGACCATATGTGTTAACGGTATAAACTAAAATAAATTAGATATTCTTGCCATGGGAGGATTGACCATCTATACATATTGCTTGAGGTATTAAATGTTTATATCCACCGTGGAGAAACCAGGGAAGTAATAGAGACTGGACCAGGGCTCCTGCCAAGGGATGACAT
This sequence comes from Saccopteryx leptura, assembly GCF_036850995.1. Taxonomy (NCBI): domain Eukaryota; kingdom Metazoa; phylum Chordata; class Mammalia; order Chiroptera; family Emballonuridae; genus Saccopteryx; species Saccopteryx leptura. The sequence goes on from NC_089508.1 coordinate 68,796,810, forward strand.
TAATTTATGGCTGTCCTCAGAGAATGAGCAAAAGTTTATGGCAACCAGAAATCATATTCTGTGCTTGGAAGATTCCTCCCTCACAAGTGTTGACAGCTTCAACCAGGCAGATTAGCTTTGAACACAGAAGAGAGAGATCAATTATTAAAGAACAATGCCAATGGAAGACTGGGTGGGAAAGAAAATGTTGGCTAGAGGGGAGAGAGGAATAGAAAGCTTGAGAATCCAGAAGAGGAGGGTGGGGAGGAAGAGAAAGAAATAGAAGGAAGTCATGGATGAGATGAAGAAATTAAAAAGAGGAGTTGGTCAAGTCCTGCATTTGATCATTCCATTTCAGGTAAAGATAGGCTACTGCAAACCGGCGTGCAAGAGGTAAAAGAGGGTAAGGATTAATATTGGGGAAAGAGATTTGGGCACAGAAGGCAGAAGCAGATTGAAAACTGATGTAGTGAAGGAGAGTAAAGGGCCCACAAAGGAGCCTGATGGCATGATGGGTATCCTGAATTAGAGCCGGAGACCTGGGCTCTAGTCTCACTTTTGCTTTTAATTTTGGCAAGCTGTTCCATCTTTCTGGATTTGTTTTTGTTGTTGTTGTTTTGGTTTGTTTGTTTTTTTAACTATACATCAAAAGTGATGGAGTTAGTCAAGGTGACCTTGAACAGCCCTCTTCTTCTACAGCTCTCGATTCAATACAGATGTTATGAAATCAGAGACTTACATAAATGAAGTCTTCCAGACTGAAACAACTATTTAGCTTTTCTAAGGAGCAAATGTTTTGAAGGGAGGAAAAGGTTTCCACTCAACACTTGGCAAGTATTTGTTCTGTAAAATAATTAGCAAGCAAGCATTATTGAACTGGGTTGTGACATCATTACAAGAGAATTAAAAGAAAAAAAGAATTTAGGAGACTCGGTTTTTCCTTTCTATAGATTAAGCTAAACAGTAGGTGGATAATTAATAAAGACACATGCAGGAGGAGAGAAAAGAGTACTGGTGAGGGGTCCAGCACCTTGAGTTCTAGTCCCAACTTTGCCACGTGAGGATTTGAGCATGTCATTGGCCTCTATACCCCAACTTCCACAAGAATCCTAAAGATCATGGACTCCAGCCTCCACATGTGGCCATCCACCTGTAATCATTAAAATGCTCTTTCTTCTTTCTATGTGTCCATACTAATAAGGTCCAACCAGGAAAGCAGAAGCTATGTTATATTTTTTCAAAAGAGTAACACAAGAAACTGGTGATGGAAGAGCTGAGAAGCCAAACAGAGAACAATGTGGCAACCTAGATATTAGCAACAGCAGAAAGCCAATGACACCTTGGGGTGGAGGTACAAAAGGGAGGAAGTATTGTGACTTGGGACTCAGGGGCTGTGGTCACCAGATGGACCAAGATCTGAGGGAGAGAGGATTGAAGAGAATATTTTGGCTCTTCTTTCCCCTGCTCTCCAATCCTCTGTCAGCACCTCATGTTGGCTGGATCCAGCTAGCAACCAGCTTACAAACACAGCCTGCAGGGGTCAGCCCTCTTCCATACATAGCTGAGAAAGGGCAAGAAATAGATCTGAGGACAAGCAGGCTTGTCCAAATTCTACTTTCTTATAATACCTACCCATAAGTCCCCCATCAGCATAGAGTATAGTTCTTCACACATGAGGACATCCATCTTGTCATGCCTCATTTTCTTTCTTACACAGCTTGATACTCAAACTTCATGCAGAATGCTTTCCAAGCCTCCTCCTTCATTCTGGTTCCACTCCTCCAGGAGCTCCCTGGTATGGCTCCTTAAAATGTGGCGCAGCATGTTCACTAGAGCCCAGGTGTCCATAATACCAGCCCAGATAGAGGAGGACTATTTCTGCTCTCTTGTAGCAATGCAGTTATTCCACTGTTGACTATGTTGAGTTTATAGACAAGCAAGACCCACATATCTTCTTCATATAATCCCAACACTTTCTTAACCTGTCCTAGCAGGGTCATCTACACATTTGATATGTACAACAAAAGTCATCCTTTAAATCACTGATTTTCTTTATTTACTTATTTAGTTTTATTTTCTATATCACTGATTAAAAAAAAAATAATAAAATAGACCACATCTAAGGACAGAACTCTGTGTCACCCTTCCGGAGACCTCCCACTACTTTAACTAAGAACCATGAGTCAAGGTTTCCTAGGTAGGGAAGCCTTAAAAACTGGGGCAATATGGCTCCTATCCAGTCTTTGGATACATTTATCTTCCTAAAAACTTAAAGGACTCTAGTGGCTGCTTAAGCCTCATGGGTATTGACCCCCTCTTCTGCCCAGTATGAATAATTATTGACCCTTTCCATGCCACAGATCTGTGTAAGGATCCAGGAATATGGGAAGACACATGCATGGCACAGCTAAAATAGTCACTTAGGTGCCCTTATAAAAGGCATATGGACCCTTGTAAGAACAGCTCCAGTTCAGCACAGACATATCCTGCAGCTTCCAACGTGAATGCCACAAGCGGGACCAGACACCATATGTCAGCAGGGAGACTCCCAGCAGGGCTAGACCTCTAAGGCTGGTCCTGCTGTTTAAGAGGCTTACCAACAACCTGAGAAACTGAGCTAAAGCACAACAGCGATTGGACCTACCGAGTTATTTTGTCTCTCTCCCTCTTTCCCTTCCGCCTCCCTCTGTCTCAATTTCCCTCTCCCTCTGAATCAGTGCTTTAGAATCACTATAACTGCATTAGCTGCTCAGGAGGCTGTCCCATAGGCAGCTAACCAGCGCAGAAATAAGAACCTGGGAGAACAGCCTGATATCCAATTTGCCCGCCTCATCCACCCCCTGCCTCCCACAAGGTGTCTGGACTTGAATGGGGCTCTTCAGAGGACACAGCATCCACAATAAAAACATGGAAGGAAATTTTCCACCCCTCTACACATCCTACAGGAACCCCCTCTGGGCTCAATCAATGCTTGATAAAAAGCAAAAATGAACTCAAATAATCCACCCTCTGCCAAGAGGGTATCACGTCCACAGAAATTCTTTATAACTTTAAAGTCTCAGGACATTTACAATTATTTTGTTAGTTACAATTTTCTCTTGTTTCTCTCTCCCAGGACCAAATGAGGCGGCTGAAAGTACACAGACGGTGAGTAAAGATGCTTGCAAAGATTTAGACATGACGACGTTCACTGATGCTATTATAACAGAAAATTCTAAACAACCTCTATGTCCAACAAAAGAAGAATGTTTAAACACACTATAGTATACCCACACAACAGAAATACTGTGAAACCATTAAAAATCAATGATGTTTACAACATATTTTTAAAAGGAAAAAGCAAGTTACAAAAATGGAATGCTATACACCACAAAGGGAATTATTTTCAAACAATATGTTGCCCTGGCCGGTTGGCTCAGTGGTAGAGCGTCGGCCTGGCGTGCAGAAGTCCCAGGTTCGATTCCCGGCCAGGGCACACAGGAGAAGCGCCCATCTGCTTCTCCACCCTCCCCCTCTCCTTCCTCTCTGTCTCTCTCTTCCCCTCCCGCAGCCAAGGCTCCATTGGAGCAAAGATGGCCCGGGCGCTGGGGATGGCTCCTTGGCCTCTGCCCCAGGTGCTAGAGTGGCTCTGGTTGCGGCAGAGCAACGCCCCGGAGGGGCAGAGCATCGCCCCCTGATGGGCAGAGCGTCGCCCCCTGGTGGGCGTGCCGGGTGGATCCCGGTCGGGCGCATGCGGGAGTCTGTCTGACTGTCTCTCCCGTTTCTATTGTAGCTTCAGAAAAATACAAAAAAAAAAAATGTTAACGGTTATTGCAACTGATGGAATTATGAATGAATTTAAATTTTTTTTTTTATGTATTTTTCAGTTTTTCTAGTGATGTGAATTGCTTTCAAATAAGGGGAGGCAATAAAACTTCTTTTTGCTAGCCAGGAAGAAACAGGAAAAGCCCATTCTTTAAAGGCTGTCTTCTGGCACCTTGTTCTTCCAGATGGACATGAAGCCAGCTCAGACTCCCTGTCTGGCTTGCCCAGAGGCCCATGGAGGTCAGCTTGGCTCTGGGCAGAAGCCCCCTTCAGACAAATTACTACAAATGGAGCTGTCCTGGCCAACCTCTCCTCATGAAGTATCAAGGGCCACTTCAGCCCAGAGAAACAGCAGTTCCAGAGCCCTGTGGGTTTCTGAAGCAGAGCAGCTGCCCTCGCTTGAGAGAGGAACCTCCCTTCGAGCTGCCTGCCGAAGCTTTGCAGACAGCTCCCTTTCCATCCCACAAGAGGGGACAGGCAGATGAGTCATAGCACAGGCTGGGATTAAAGAAGTATTATTGTGTTAGCAAAAAAAATGGATCTATTTTATTATCTGTTCCTTGACACTCTACAAATAGATATGTTTTCCCCACCAGACAGGCAAGTTCCTTAAAAAGCCAACAATTTTGTTAAGCTGAAGCAAAGAAATGATGAATAACAGAAACCCCCCTGTGTCTGAAGAGCAGCCAGACTGAAAAAGATGTAGTGGAAACACTGAAGAAAGTGGTTTATAACCCTCAGACTCTAGATTCAAGTCTGCAAAGTGATGCCACTCTTCTAAAAATATACGGAGGGACTACGGAAATCCTTTCCTGTTTTCTAAGAGCTTTTTCTCTCTTTCCTTTTTTTTAAAGACATATACCAGGATTTGGTTTGTAAAGGAGATTCGCCACCATAGATTTCACTGTTTTCGTGGGGCTGAGGGTCATATGATACTATTTTAAGCGCTTCCTTCTCTTGTACAGATTTTTCCACACTGGGAGAGAACAGATAAGGTATGCCCCACTAATATTCCTCATTAAACGCACAGCCTCACCAGCAGTCATTTCCTTTTGTCTTGCTGTCCCATGACAACAGATTGCGTGTCATCGGAAATTGGAATGGAGACCTTGTTTAGTTTGGATCTCTCTTCTCCATTGTTTAATTCCACATTCAGTTTTCATTCTAAGTCTGAATCTTCTGCAGAAATACACTATGATGGAATATAGGAACAGAGAAATGAATAAGTGTTACTTATTAAAGACTCACTTCATAGACTTCTTCAGGAGCACTTTGACCAGCAGTCCCCAGCCCCCACTTTATTTCTGGGCTCAAATGGACTAGGTACTCAGTCAAGAGCTGATGACTATGGGAAGATTTGTGAGTTCCTAGTACTTTGTTTACTACTGACCACATTCCAGCAGTGAGCTTCCCTGTTTCCTTCATTGCCGTGATGCATAGATGTTTTGGTGGTGTTTATAGGAAGCTGGATGCCTTTTCAATCCAGTATGCTGTATTCTCTGATGCTATGATCATTGTTCTTCCTTAAGAGGGCAAAGCTATGAAGGCAACCTTTTAAAATGATCTCACCTATTTGTTTTTTGAGCATTAACTTTTATCCAAATGTTGCTATGTCTTTTTTCTTTTTGTTTAAAAAATGTGACTTTAAATATTTTGTTTTTCTAAATCGGATCCATTACATCTAAGAATGAGTGTTCTTTCCACTTATCAAACACTAACTGTGTGCCAGATTGGGTCATCGCTTCCACACTCATTATTTCATTTATTCCTTTACAACCACCCTATCAAGGAGATGCCAACACATGAAGAAACTGAAGGAGGTTAAGCCATTTGCCCAAGGTCACACATCTGGAGTGGAGCTCTTTCCACCCTTCATAGAAATCCATCTAACTTTTTATCAAAGTCCATGCATTTGGTCATCCAGGAAACATTTTCTGACAACACTAAGTAGGGCTGTATTTGCACTCCGTGAAACCCATACCTCACTAAAGGAAACAGCCTCCAGGTAAAAGGCCAAACTCACTTGTGACATTAGACCTCATCTCAACATTAGGAGCAGGTCTGGACATCACATATCCCTATTTCAAGTCCCTGCTCACCCACTTACTGGGCCTGAGACCACAGGAGAGTTTTCTACTCTAAGAGGAAAGTCATCTACTCTCTCTGAAATTCAGTTTCCACATCTATAAAATGGAGATAACAATATAGATTAAATTCTATAAAGTATTTTGACCTCCAACAAAGAATTTTCAAATGGCTCTACTTATATTTTTCACTGGGTCACTGTAGGAGTGCACATAGGAAACACTCAATAAATTGTGCTTTTTAGAGAACTTTCTCTTCCTGGTTTCATTTTCATCAGGTCAGTCAAGTCAGTCTGTATTTTCTGCCTACACTTCATATGAAGAGAAGTTGGCCTAAGGTTAGGCATGTATGGGAGCTGATAATTCAGGGAGACAAGTACGAATGTGTGGATTGTCAAGAATTAACAACAAAGTATCAATATCTCCTGAGGCCCCACTGCTCCGTGTATTGTTTTTCCTTAGTCTCTTAATTACTGAATAAATCTACAAATGCTTTTTATTTTTAAGTGGAAAGAGGAGGTATTGAGGAAGTTTAGCACTCTTATGTTAAACACAAAGGAAATGTTTTAAAATCAATTCTTGCCCCTTGAGTCTGGGAGGGCGGTGTCCGCCTTTGACGTGAAACAGGGCTCCCAGTCCTCGAACCAGCTCCACAGCGGCTGGTCCACCTGCCCCGCCCGCGCCTGGAGAAGAACAGCCAGAGCTGGCATTACCTGCCGGATGCTGTTTACCTTCTCTCTGGGTACCAGGCCCTGCTCTTGGACGCTCGCTTGCATTCTCATATTCGCTCCCAAAACATTCCGGACAAAAAGGAAACTCTCATTTTTCCCATTTTCCAAGTGGGAAAAAGGAAGTTGAGTCACTCGCCCAAGGTCTCCAAGCGGTGGAGTCGCAGTCAAACCCGAGCTGCCCGGACTCCCTCTCACTCAGAACCTCACCTTTTCCTACTTGGGTAGAGGCACCTCTTCACCTAAGAATCCTTCCATACTTGGCCACCCCCAAGAGAAAGAGCTTGGCTTCGCTAGCCTGCAACCTCGCAGCCGCGCTCCGCAAGTCCCGGGCTCCCCACGCCAGGCGCGGGTAGGAGGAGTGGCACCGCCCCCAGGGTATTTAACCCCAGTCTGGAGCCCGCGGGGCGCCGGCAGCTCCCGCTCCTCCGGCTCGCGCCTCCCCTCTCTCTCCTCCCTTCTCTCCCGGCGCGCCCCTCCCTCCGCCCCACGCTTGCCTCTCGCGCCGGCACGGGCGGGCGGCCGGCGGGCACCCGGAGCGGGGCACTGGAGGCTCTTGTCTCTGCGGAGCCGCCCGCTGGCCGCAGGCGCCGCAAACTGCCCAGACCGCACCACCCCGGCTGCCGCCTCCCGGCTGACCGCACCGAGTGTGCGGGACAGCACAGGCCAGGACGTCCACCCCGAGCGCCCCGCAGACGGGCGGGCGGCTGTGGACGTCCAGTCACCACCCCGCAGCATGGATTCGGATTCCGGCGAGCAAAGCGAGGGCGAGCCCATGACCGCTGCAGGTACTGAGGGGTCGTGGCAGCCCAGCGGGGGGCCTGGGACCGGGAGGAGAGGTGAGGGCAGGAAATCACAAGTATTTCTCCGAGCTGCCAGGCGGGAGACTGATCCCCATCAGCTTGGTCCCTTCCAGGCCAAGACTGGCGATTGCTCCGTGCTGAGTTTGCTTTCGGGCTTTCTCTCTCTTTGCACTCGGGCACGCAGGAGGCAGAGGAGGTGCATTTGCGTGTGGGTCTCCGCGCTGCAGGACTCCTGCGGCGGACTCGGGTCGCCCGGACTAGGTGGGGGTGGGGAAGGGTTCAGGAAATTCGTGTTCTGTAGTTTGCGGCAGCGAGGGTTGCAACACATTTGCCTTTTGAAATAACTTTCCGAGCTCTGGCCCCGTCCTCGAAGCCGAGACGCCGCGGACTCTGGGGAACAGGTGACCCAGGGCGCTGTTATGAATGGGAACTCGGGAAGGAAAAGCCCCACGGGTGGACAAGCAGGAGTCAATCCACAGCTAGTGGCTGCGTTCCGGAGGCTGCTAGAACCAGCCGGTGCAGAAGCGTTTGCCCACCGCTTGTCCTGAACCTGCGCAAAAGGTCCCCGCGGAGGGGTGCTGGAACACAGACGCGGGGGCGCACGTGAGCCGGGCTTCGCCTTTAAGAGGCGCCACCGGCTTTTCACAATCGATAGTTATTAAAGCAATGGGTGGATGCTTACTTAAGAAAAAATGAATGTCCTCCCCCGCCTCTCTCCGATACTGAGCAACAGGAGGAAGCCACCCACAGCCTTGGGTCGAGTTACTGCTGGGTTCTACCCGCCTCCACTGGCCGACTGCACCCTCCGCCCTGGGTCCACGCGCCAGAGACCAGAACGCCCGCACCACGTGTATCTTTTTTTTTTCTTTTCTTTTTTTCTTCTGCGGCTCCCTCTGTGACCCTAAAAGCTAGCCCTACCCAGCAGACCTGTGACCTGAGAGCTCGGACCCACCTGGTATAGACCCGAGGTCTTGGACGAGTCCCCACTCTTCCCAGCATCAGACTAGTGTTCTAAGGGTGGGGACCAAGTGACCAGCACTGGATTGAATATAGGAAGCAGGCTCTAGAACCAAGCAGGACAGTACCAGGCACTGTGCCAAGGGCCCTACAAGTGCTATTTCCTTTTATCTTCACAGCACCTAGCCAAGGATTATGGTGGGTTGCCCACATCTCACAGTGAGGAAGTAGCCAAGGGTGGAGTGAATCCCTTTACCCCGCATCATACCCCTCACCCTCTCACAGGGCGGCTGTGGTCAACACCTTCAGATGGGTGGGAAGGGAAGAGGCTGCAGAAAGAAATGGTGGCATGGCCAAGATGCCTGTGAGGATTCCTGTGTGTGCGCAAAGGCCACTAGCTTTGTGTAGGTATGTGCAGATATAATTAATAAACATGAACCCTTTGCCAATCTATATGTGTCCATAACTATATAACACCAATATTTCATTTCACTGGTGGCTTGTGACCTTTCTCACATCGTTTAAAAGTTCCATTAGGTGTTGTGTGTGTGTCTATCTTCAGAATTCCGGGAGTGGGGGCAGTAACACTGACACTTCACTCTCAAAATCCCAGGAACTAACAGGCTCTCCCTGCCCGCACCCTCAGATCTCCTTTGGCATTGATGTTGGGGAAGGAGAAGAAGAATGGTGAAGGGAACATTCTAGAAGAGTTGACGCTTGGGTGAAAGGGGAGGGAAGGTGTTCTTAAGGGCCATGTTGCTGCTCCTTCCAGCCAGCACAACCCTGAGTGTCTGCATGTGTTATGTCTGTGTCGGAAGGCCTTTGCACAGCTAACAGCAAACATTCCCACTGAGGTCAGACAGTCGGATGAAGAATGGAGCAGCCAGCTCTTGTGAGCTGCTATCATTTGTTTTACCTTGCTGTTTCTCTACAGTCATTTCTTCTTTCTCTGTGTGTGTGAATCCCACAAGTTGAACATTTATTTGACTGTCACAAGCCATTCTGCTAAATGGCATTCAGTCTCACTCATCATTTTCAGTATTAAAGTATTCTTCATGACAAAGCCTCAAAGCTTGATGTTAATTCACCACCTTGTTGTGGCTGCACCCTGTCAAATGGAGACTGTGGCAGCTTCAGATAGATGCAGGTTAAATGACAGGTATGTTGTATCCATTGGGGCTGACCTTTGTCCCTGTAAGGAGTGTGGCATTCAGCTGGACCTGTATCTGTGCAAGCTGGATGGGTGTGTAACTAACAAGGACTGGAAAGCATTTGGAACATTTGTGTGTGTGTGTGTGTATGTGTGTGTGTGTGTATGTGTGTGTGTACTACTTCATAGGGAGTTGAGATATAAGGGCTCCTTTCTCCTCAATGCCTTGCCCTTCCTGAACCCGTGAGAAAGCCCTGCCCTAAGATGGGCCTCACAAGAGCCTGGACTGTGGAATCAGAAAGACCTAGATCCTTTCCAAACCTCAGTTTCCCTCTCTGTAAAATGAGGATTAAAAATAGTCCACAATGGGGTTGTAAGAATTAAATAACACATGAAAGTGTTCCTGATACTCATTCAGTAAATAGTAGCTATTTTGACTGTCACCTGATTGGATTATGTGTTGTAAAACTAATGCTAAATAATGCACCTCAGTGCTTCGTAAAATGTAGACCACAGGCATGTGTAAGAGAATTAGTACTGTCATTATTTTCACACTAATATAATTGTCTAATGAGATTTCTTTTTTTTTTTTTCAGAGACAGAGAGAGAGTCAGAGAGAGAGAGAGAGATAGGGACAGACAAACAGGAATGGAGATGAGAAGCATCAATCATCAGTTTTTTGTTGCGACAACTTAGTTGTTCATTAATTGCTTTCTCATATATGCCTTGACCGTGGGCCTTCAGCAGACCAAGTAACCCCTTGCTCAAGCCAGCAACCTTAGGTCCAAGCTGGTAAGCTTTTGCTCAAACCAGATGAGCCCGTGCTCAAGCTGGTGACCCTGGGGTCTCGAAGTTGGGTCCTCCACATCCAAGTCCGACGCTCTATCCACTGCTCCACCACCTGATCAGGCTGAGAGATTTCTTTTTTAATTTTCTCCTTTACACTCTCATTCTCTCCTGTGTTTGTGTGTGTGTGTGTGTGTGTGTGTGCGCGCGCGCGCGCGCACGCGTTTACCTGTTTGTTTTGGGGAGATTATTTATAATTTATGCTTTTTCTCCTTCATCATCTTCCAGCTCAAGATATGAATATGGAGATATTTTTCAATTTTATTTTTAAAATCAGAAGATCTGACTATCTTTTCAAATTATTTTTTATTTTATTGATTAGCAAGAGAGGCAGGGAGAAAGAGATAGATAGGAACATTGATCTGTTCCTGTATGTGCCCTGACCAGGAATCAAACTAGCAACTTCTGTGCTTCAGGACAATGCTGAGCTATCCGGCCAGGGCTGGGACTTTTAAATCTACTGCTTTCCCACCCCTTTTCTCTTTCACTGGGGAAAGTTGTGAAAAACAGAGAACCCCTTACCCAATCCATCTGCTAACCTGGAGGTTAGCCACTTTCACAGAAGAGAGTGTAACCCTCTCCCCAAAAACACATTTTTTTCTTCAAGGTAACAAGAGGCACAGAAGGTACTCACCATTCTCACTTCCATTTTTGCCCCATCTCACCAGAGATGAGTTGGCAGAGAAGTGAGGAAATCCCTGAGGCCCACCTACTCTTTGCCCCTTTACAAAGACTTTCCCAAAGATCTATTCGATGCTGGCTGAATAGATCTCTCATCTAGCAACACCCTGCCTAGGAGGGTGAAGTGGGGATGAGATTTGTCTCAATCTGCATCTTCTGTTTTTCAGGAAGCACAGGATGATGCTTCTGTCATTCTGCTGCCTGCAGCTCTGCCTTTTTTGTTGTTGTTGTTTTATGGTTCTTTCTATGATTAGGAGAGAGGCGGGTTTATGGAACACTGAATTCATTCCAGAGACCCAGCTTGGCAGTCTCTCCTTTGGCAAACCCACTCTCTATCACTCAGAAACCCTAGAGCTTGGTGTGTTAACTTGGCAGTGATTGAGAATCTTTCCAAAGATGCAACAAGAGAGTAAACATTAGCAGTATCAGCTCTTTTCTCTTTCTGGCTTGTAAAACTGATAGTCTACACAGCTGGAGGAAGACAAGCTCCTTCACAGCTAGCTGGTCCAGGGCAGCCAAGCTGATGAGGCTTCCCTATGGCTGGATAGGTACCGCAGCAAAGTATTTCTTTGCCACAGTGTGAGGATGAGGTAGGAGAACTTTAAGGCAGTAAAGTAAGTGGGAAAACAGCAGATTCCTAACATTGACCTTCCTGGTCTCCCCACCACCTAGGTCCTAAGTTTGGTCCATGTAAACAACGTGGCAAAGAGCGCATAGGATTTGATTGGTGGCCAAGAAGAGGAAGGGTGTCAGAAGTCAGATACCACTTGAGCAAATGCACAAATAAACAGGGAAATGACTAGAGTGGTGAGCACATACTAGGCTAAGGAATGCTGGGAAATAAAGTTAGATGACTGTAGGAAGCGCTACTTATAAGAGGTCTTACTAACTTGATCTTGATGATGATTCAAGAGCCCCCTTAAGCTGACTGTTGAGCAGAAATGTGTCCAGCTGAGAGCTGGGTCTGCAGAAGCCACATGTGACAGACACGAAATGTGGGGATGACCTAGGCGAGGCAGACGAGAAAGAATGCAGATGCCATTTCAGAGAAACAAACAACAGAAGTTGATGACAGATTGGATAAACGCAGTGAAAGGGAGAGCGAGGGAGACTGGTATGTTGAGTTAGGGTGAAGGCAGGGAAATGCAGCCCCTCTTTCCATCAGGCACTTAGTGATGTTTGGGCTAAAGGTACTTTCTCCCTGTAGACAGTTAATCATTCCAGGGCATTGGTTTTGGGGGATGGTGAGGTTCTCGAGTTTGTTGATTCTCTTAGGTTCCTGGAGGAGGTTGTTCAGTAACCTTTGTCAGCTGACAGATTGATGATTGAAGAACTGGCTGACCGAAGGCAGGGATCTCCTGGGGATGATGCACGACTTGGCTCTTAGTCCCAGTCCCATGTCTTATTCCTGTTTGTGGACATTTCAGGGTCCTCTGCCTTCTCCACACAGTGGGCTGTAGCTGCTTTGAGAGTCAGAACCATGTCTTGTGGTTTCATGTTCCTGAGATTTTTATGGACATAATAAATAACTGAGCATCTTGACGAGTTTCCTGAGAACTTTGCGCTGAAAGGCCAGAGAGACAACCAGAAACCTGTTCAATGAAGTAGAGCTACCAAAGCTTTCTTTTCATATTTGGTTTGCTTCATTGTTTTAAGCTTTCTTGCACTGTCTGGGACAGTATATTGGAAAGTATAGGGGTTGTGAAGAGAGATAAGGACACAGTCCATCCTGTCCTCCAGGGCTTGAGATCAGATGGGAAGAGAGGGCACAGATGCCGATTGCCACAGCCTGAGCCGGTACATGAAGATTCCTGACTCCCTTGCCTGGGATTATACCTCAGCCTCATCTCTGTTTATATGTTCTCTCAACACCAGTCATTGTGTGCTATTGTTTTTTTAATCAAGAGAGAGATAGAAAGACAGGAAGGGAGAGAGATGAGAAGTATCAACTTGTAGTTGCATCACTTTAGTTGTTCATTGATTGCTTCTCATATGTGCCTTGACCAGGGGGCTCAAGCTGAGCCAGTGACCCCTTGCTCAAGCCATGACCTTGAACTTCAAGCCAGTGACCTTTGGGCTCAAGCCAGTGACCATGAGATCGTGTAAATAATCCCACATTCAAGCTGGCAACCCCACGTTCAAACTGGTAAGCCTATGCTCAAGCTGGCAATCTCAGAATTTTGAACCTGGGACCGCAGCATCCCAGGTCAACACTCTGTCCACTGCACCATCACTGGTCAGGCTCCTTTGTGTGCTTTGTGGTTATTTCTGTACATGTCTCATCTATTGTCCTGGACTGTTAGCTCTCTAAAGCCCAGGAATGAGTCTTTTTCTGCTGTATCACCTCCCACCAACACCACCTATGTACCAACACAGTGGTAGGTTGCTAGCTGGCTGGCTGGATAGATATATGGATGGCGTTATAGGTTGTTTCCCCAGGAAGCAAGCTCTGAGATGGAGGTTTATGTAGCAGGTTTATTTGAGACGGCTCTTGAGATCAATACCTGGGGGAAAAAAGGGAAAGGGAAAGATACTGGACTGCAATGCAGACCCAACAAAGCCTCATGGTCTGGATCTGGAATGGCCCTTCAGAGCTGTTTTGAATTGGGGTGAAGGGCCAAGCCTTTATATATAATGATATGAAGATCAGTCGTTATGTGCAGGCCATCCCAGGGAACTGGTGTGATCTTGGATGAAGCTGTTCCCTTCTGCTGAGGGCTGTCTGGAGGCAGCACTCCCAACAGCTTGTGCAGTGTTTGGGCCTTCATTCCCAAGGGAGAACCTGGGCAGTACATTTCAGCATCCACCACAGGTGGCCTCCAGCATTCTTCAGCACTGTTTCATTAGGGATGCCAGTCATCTCTACCAGCAATGTACAGTTGTTGGTAGTTGTTGAGTACAGTACAATGGATAGTTGTTGAGTTGTAAACTTTATCTAGACCTCATTAGGGAAATTTAGATTGCCAGATGAATTAGCCATTCTTTTTTCTTCTTCTTTTCCAAGTGAGAGGAGGAGAGACAGAGAGACTCCCGCATGCACTCTGACTGGAATCTACCTGGCAACCCCTGTCTGGGGCCCATGCTCTGCCCACCTGGGGCCATGCTTCCGACCAACATATTTTTAGCGCCTGAGGCAGAGGCTCCATGGAGCCATCTTCAGCACCCGAGCCAGTGTGCTTGAACCACTTGAACCATGGCTACTGGAGGGAAAGAAAGGAGGGGGAGAGATGGAGAAGCATATGGTCACTTCTCCTGTGTGCCCTGACCAGGAATTGAACCCAGGACACCCACACACCAGGCTGATGCTCGACCACTAAGCCAACCAGCCAGAGCTGAATTAGCCATTCTAGACCTCATAGCACCACACCCAAATCTTTAATCTATACAATCCAACAGATAATTGGTGGATTGTCTCCTTTTTCTTCAGAGTGTGCAAGGTAATCTGGTGGCATACAGATATGGAATTAGATATGGTTCCACACTCATTAGGCATGGCTATGTTAATAAAACACCCACTCAAAACTGAATTTGTAAAATTGGGTTGCATCAGCAATAACTAGTATATGATTTGGAGCATGTGGTATGGTGGTTTGGAGTTCTAGTAGGTATACTTCCTGGAGGGATAGGCCTTGGGGGTGGGCCTGGCCCAGTGGGGTCCCGTGATAGGCCACCTGGCAGAAAAGGGCTGCCATCCTCAAAATGTATGACTGGTTGCTGTGGTGGTTGCTGTAGCCAACAGGTAAGTTTCTGGAGCTAAAGAAAGTGTATGAGAATGTAAATATAAGGCTCTGTTCCTACGTTATAGCTCTCTTTAAAAATATGGCACCTGCTTTTTTATTTGTCAGCAAAACCAAATTATAATCACACTTTCTGCTCGCACTTTCTCTAACTGGTTTATTTTCTTCCAGAGTTACCATTGGCTTCTACTTGAATTCATGTGTAAATCTCTATGAAAAACACTATATATAATACATAATTTTGTTGTGTTTTTTAGTCATTTGGCTTCCAACCCTTTATGTAAAATGCCTGTGTAGGTGGGTGTTTGGGCTGTATTTTGTACAAATATAGAAATAAGGAATAGAGAACAATTAAAAAAAAAAAGTTTCCCCTAACAACCCAACCCAGAAAGCATTTAGGGAAAGTAAATACCCTTTCCTGCCATGTATATTAAGGCATGCCAAAAATATACATCATTTTTATATACATCAGAAATACTCTTTTTGGCAACTGCATGGCACAAATTCTGAGACTGCTTTAGAACAGCCTTTACGTTCATATTGGGCTTCCTAACATCATTGCCTGGGAATAAATCTGAGCCTGTTCATGGAAAATCTACTAGTGTGCAGACTATAAAAACAGAAGGCTTGGCGGCACAGAAAGTGCTAGACACACCCTAATAGAAACCAGCATTTTATAACTCATTTCTCCAGGAAAAAAGGACACACTTCAACCGAGTCCAAGTATTGGCTTAAACTGTTGAAAAGCCACAGGAACAGCCACTAGCGTGTAGGTTCCCTTCTCAGAAGTAAAATATGCTTTCTGTGAAACTGTTCTATCCCTGAAAGGAAGCATTTTGGTAATACATAGCTTTATGGAGACTCCCACTTTCTTTTTTATAGTAGAGGCAGCTGATTTTATGCACAGGAGGAAATTCTGTGAAGGGCTGTTCTGGTGAGCACACACGTCCCACCTTCCTGACTTGGGGCCTGTCGGTTACGCTGAGGAGGTAAACTGATATTTCAGCGTAGAGTACAGGAGGAGATGACGGGGGGGGGGGGGGGGGGGGGGGGCTATTCACAGGGCAGGCCTCTTTCCTACCGCATTTGAGTCTGGTTCCTTGGTTTCCTGGGGACAACAATGAGAAACTCGGGAGAGAGGCTAGGGTTGAGGTTACAGGGTAAGAGAAAGTAGGCTTCAAGAAATTGTAGCAACTATCAAACAAGATGAAAAACTGTGGGGATGGTCTTTGCCAGCAAGAGTTCAGCTCAGAGGGCTAGTACTGAATGTAAAATAGTAGTGATTTTTAAAAATTGTTTTAAAGATTTTATTTATTCATTTGAGAGAGGAGAGCGAGAGAAGGGAGACACAAGGGGGGAAGAGCAGGAAGCATCAACTCCCATATGTGCCTTGACCGGGCAAGCCCAGGTTTTGAACCAGCAACCTCAGTGTTCCAGGTCGACACTTTATCCACTGCGCCACCACAGGTCAGGCCAATAATGATGTTTTAAACTCTTATTATTTTATTTTAATTAAGTATGCACAATGTATTTGAGACTGAGTCAATTGTTTGTATGGTATTTAACCCTTATACGAACCTTCTGGGCTAGGTCCTATAAATATAATAAAACCAGGAAACTGAGGCACAGAGAGGTTAAGTAAGTTGCTCAGGGATGTGTACCTTGTCAGTGGATACGAAGCCAGTCTAACTCCAAAAATGGTGCTGTTGTACCAGGTAGACTACGTAGTTAGGTCAATGATGACACCAGACTTCTCTGTATCTCCTACCAGCTCCCATGAGACCCAGAACCCTGACCATTAGATTCCTTCATTAGGCTCCCTTTGTCTGGTTAGGACATTATGGCTCCAGAAGGCCTTGTTTTAAGCTGCAGATATTACCTGCATTAGCCTAATAGCACTTGGGCAAGGATGGCTGGCATGGGCTCTGGAACAGGGACTGGTGAGGGCTGGTTTGGGAGGGAAGATGGAGAGGGGAGCGTAAAGCTGCTGCCAGGGAGAGAAGGTCCTGGAAGGACCCTGCAGCTGCACATGTCACGAGGGTGATGGGGACCTGGTGGGGGGTGAATGTGGCAAACACTGAGAGGACAGAAGGGTTGAAAAACAGAGGCAAGAGAGGTGCCCACAACAAACCAACATTCTCTTTACTAGATTGCACTTAAGCTCACTCCAGCATGCATTTATTTATTTATTTGTTTGTTTGTTTGTTTGTTTGTATTTTTCTGAAGTTCAAAGTGGGAAGGCAGACAGACAGACTCCCACATGTGCCCAACCAGGATCCACCCGGCATGCCCACTAGAAGGCAATGCTCTGCCCATCTGGGGCGATGCTCCATTGCAGCTGGAGCCGTTTTAGTGCCTGAGGCAGAGGCCATGGAGCCATCCTCAGTGCCTGGGCCAACTTTGCTCCAATGGAGCCGTGGCTGTGGGAGGGGAAGAGAGAGAGAGAAAGGAAAGGGGGGAGGGGTGGAGAAGTAGATGGGTGCTTCACCAGTGTGCCCTAGCCGGGAATTGAACCCGGGACTTCCACACGCCAGGCCAACGCTCTCCTGCTAAGCCAACTGGCCAGGGCCGCTCATTCCAGCATTTAGTTCATTTCTGCTGTAGCATCCCCAGGACATGGTGACCAGTTAGATTTTAGGGGGAGAGCAAACTCAAAGATGAGGCGGCAGCACAATGACAAGAACTTGAGATTTAGAGCTAGACAACTTAGGTTTGGGTTTTCAGAGCTATCTCTTAATGTTTTTTAGTAACATTATTTTCTGACCTAAAGAATGGGATAAACCTGAAGGGAAGGGGGGGAGGGTGCTATGGGGAGGGGAGCAAGGGAGATGTTGAGGGGAATATGGGGGAGAGGGGATGCATTCGGGGCAACACTAGAATCTATGTAAACACAATAAAAAAAATAAAAAAAAGGAATGCAAGCTCTTGGTAGAAAATGTGAAAACAATACAAGGAAGAAAATTAGATTGAGCCTCAACAATAGATGTGAATTTCCAAAGAAATAAGTGTAGTCCAAAAGCAGCTTTGTAAAGATGCTAGCCTGACCTGTGGTGGCGCAGTGGATAAAGTGTTGACCTGGAATGCTGTGGTCACCGGTTTGAAACCCTGTGCTTGCCTGGTCAAGACACATATGAGAGTTGGTGCTTCCTGCTCCTCCTCCCACTTCTCTTTCTCTCTCTCTCTCTCTCCCCTCTAAAATGAATGAATAAAATCTTTTAAAAAAATAGATGCAAGGCCCTGGCCGGTTGGCTCAGTGGTAGAGCGTCGGCCTGGTGTGCAGAAGGCCAGAGTTCGATTCCGGGCCAGGGCACACAGGAGAAGTGCCCATCTGCTTCTCCACCCCTCCCCCTCTTCTTCCTCTCTGTCTCTCTCTTCCCCTCCCTCAGCCAAGGCTCCATTGGAACAAAGATGGCCCGGGCGCTGGGGATGGCTCCTTGGCCTCTGCCCCAGGCGCTCGAGTGGCTCTGGTAGCGACAGAGCAACGCCCCGGAGGGGCAGAGCATCGCCCCCTGGTGGGCAGAGCATCGCCCCCTGGTGGGCGTGCCGTGTGGATCCCGGTCGGGCGCATGCGGGAGTCTGTCTATCCCTGTTTCCAGCTTCAGAAAAATAAAAAAAAAAAAAAAAAAAAAAAAAAAAATTGATGCAAGACAGCTTTATTTGGGAAGGGAGGGGACTTTATAATAGAATCATAGTCCCCCTTTCTGAAATGTTAACTTGGGGACACTAAGTAAACATTTCAGAAAGCCAAGCAGTGTCATCAGAACCAGAACTGGAAGCCAGATCCCCTGGCTCCTCTATCCTTCCCTCAGAACATATGTAATTTTAAAAAAAGGAGCAGTTATTCTGGCCATTGGGATATCAAGAGGACCCCTGATCTGTGTCCTTCCATAACCTTCTCTGTGTTCTTGCTGTCCTCTCCCCTCTTTTCTCTCTCCTGAGGCTTCTCCCTCCCGGACACATCTGCCCAGAGGTCAGACCACCCCAGGCCCATGATGGACCCTTCCGTTGTGCCTGCCTCCTCCTCCTTCTCAGTCAGGAACTGCCCTACAACAAGTACTCAGAAGATTTTTGTTTACTATTTTTTAATACCCAAAAGGTATTTGATAGGTTTTACAGAATCCCAGTGACAGTTGCAAAAGTTAATTTACTTTGAGTTTAAAAGCTACCAGCTTCAGGAATAGGTTTATTGGCCTCTGGTTCTCCAATCACGTTTTATCTTATTTTAGACTCATTTTTTATTTTTGTAAGGAAACAAGAAAATTTGTTCACCTGTTAGCCTCTCTACCCTGAGGATTTAACTGCAGAATTCAGTGATTCTGTCTCAGTCAAGACAAGCAGAGCTAAGTTAATACACAGTCAACTTTTAGAGAGCCCAGAGCAGTATCTGATGGCAATTAAACCTGGTTCTTGCATATTTTTTCCTGTTGACTTCTCCGTATATAATTCTGATTTCCCTGTACCCATCCTCAATTTCTCCTACATCCTTCATTACTTTTTCTGCCTGTGTCTCCTACGGCCAAGCTCTTAGCCTTGTTCTTGTCTGACAATACACCTTTATTTGGAAGAGATCACCTATTTTAACAGCATAAAGCTAAAGATTCTCAAAGCTACCATCTAGCCCAGCCCTCTCTCCCCAGCAAGAATCCTGCATTTCAGAGGCCTCCGGGACTCTTCTTCTCACTGTCCAAGAATCATCTCCACACCCAGACCATTACCTCTCCTTTACCTTTTCCCAACTCTTCCGGTGGCCTCAATAGCCACAAAGTCATTCCACGTCAAACAGTTGTGAAGTCATGTGAACAATGAAATATCCTATACACATGATCTCATAGCAAAAAGAGGACAAGAATAAAAGCAGGTATTCTTCTTCTCAGTTTACAGATAAAGAAACAGATTCAAAAATATTAGATTACCAAATCCATAAGAAATGGATTAATTTCTAAAAGTATATCCAGGAGATCCAAACTACGGCCGGGGGCCGCATGCAGCCCCCTGAGGCCATTTATCGGCCCCTGCCGCACATCCGGAAGGGGCACCTCTTTCATTGGTGGTCAGTGAGAGGAGCACTGTATGTGGCGGCCCTCCAACGATCTGAGAGACAGTTGAACTGGCCCCCTGTGTAAAAAGTTTGGGATACCCTTCCAAGACTGAGCCAGGACGAAATATAAAATCACAAAATAAATGGTGGATTTCCACTTTTTAAAACTTCCCTCACCCCCTCACACAGGCCAGACAGCTCAGCTGGTTAGAGCATGGTCCCCATAAGCAATGGTTGTGGTTCTATCCCAAGTCAGGGCACATACAGGAACAGATCAATGTTTCTCTCTCTCTCTCTCTGTCCCTTCTTCTCTCTCTAAAATTAAAAGAAAAAAATTTTAAACTGCCCCCCCAAAGGGGGACAGAAACAACCCTAAATATTCAACCTAAACAGCATATTCAGTGAGAGGAGGTGCAGGATAGCAGCGGCCCAGGAAACCGGAAGCTCTCCCCTTCCCTGAGCAGATGCCAGTGTACTCCTACTTGCCAGGCACCTGAGGGCAGAATGAGCAGCATCCAGCATCTGACATCAAAAAGGAGAAAGGGACGGAATAGGGGAAGCTGGGGCGAGGGAACCCAGGGCAGCTGGGGAGCTCTATAGAGGAGGAGCCAGAGTAGTGAGCACCATTGTTTACACCCCTCACTCCTATAGAGGTCTATTCTAGCTGCTGGGGTGCTTCCGCCTATCTGCAAATTACCACTCAGCGTTTGCGGAGACATTGCCTGGAGACTTTCCTCTGAACAAAGGGAACAACAGGGGTCTCTCTGCCGGAGCCCCAGCCCACAGGCTAGTGCCCCAGCTGCTGCAAGTGCAGCCCAGCTCCAAGTGGCTTCCCCAAACCACCTGATGCATACAGCCTACAACAACCCAGAGGGAGACTGTATAGAGAAGGCTGGCAGCCACAAGAGCCTTTCAAGGGCTGTGGGAACTCCTTGAGGTTGGAGGGGCTGGTGAGGACCATTGTTTATGTCTCCCTCTACCTCCATAGGATGGGCGAGGGCCTATCCAGGTGCTCTGGCCTACCAGCAAGGTTATTGCAGTAGGTTCCCAGACTCATGGCAAAGTTCATTTTGGCCTCAAACGATACAAGCAGGATCAACAACGCATTGGTTGCTAAAGGCATCTCGCTTCTCTATCCAGAGCCACTCTGGCTGAGTAGGCTAGTGCCCTTCATGCCAAAGGCACCCACTCATCTCCTACCCACATGCCAAAATCATCTAGCACACACAGCTTACACAGTGACCACTTCTACATAAGGCCACTTTTCAAAACTGGAAGAGATAGCTATTTTGTCTAACCATATAAACAAATATAGAAAGTCAAACAAAATGAAAAAATAAAAGAATATCTCTCAAATGAAGGAACAAGAAAAATCCCTGAGGGGGGGGGGGGAACATAAGGAAACAGCAATGACTAATTTGCCTATAAAGAGTTTAAAGAAATGGCATGAGGATGCTGACCAAATTTGAAAGGGAACTTAGGGAGAACTTCAACAGAGAGTTAGAAAATATAATAAAGAACCAAGCAGACCTGAAGAACACAATAACTGAAATGAAAAACACATTGGAAAGAGTCAACATTAGGTAACACAGAAGAACAGATCAGAGACTTGGAAGACAGACTAGTAGAAATCAACCAATCAGAAAGAACAGCACAAAGAAAAAAGAATTTTTAAAAAGCAAGGCTAAACATCTCAATAGCATTTGAATTGTTCATTGCATTGTGTGCCCATCACATCATTTTCCATCACAATATATTTGGCCCTCTTTACACCCTTCCCCCAACCTGTTTACCTGAAATCTATATATTCTTACTGACCAATGTCACCCCATTAAACTTGATTTCTAAATAAATAAAGAAAGAAAGAATACTATAATTTCAAAAAGAAAAAGAGAAAGAAAGTATTTCAGGGTGTAGCCTGGTTGTGCTTCAATAGTTCTGGTCCCGGGGTACTGATGGCCTGCTCAGGTTTTACAGTAGGTCAGATTCCCTCTAGGATTTCTGCTGCTTTGTAGCTCCCCATATGGACCTAGAAGAAGGTTGTGAATAAAATGCTTCTAGCTTTTCCTCTTCCCTTTTCCACCTTAACCAGGATTCTTGGTTTTCAGAGCCAAGCTTTTCTGTAATTGGCTTACTATTTGTGATTGTTTTCTCCACTGTCACTACAATAGTATTATATTTTGCTCCCCTAAGATATGTTTTGGGAGAAAGAAATATAACTTTTCCTTTGTTTCATTTTATGCCCTTTTATGTTAACTGTATAAAATGGTTCCTCATGCATTTCTCACAACCTGAACCAAAGAAAAGTTTTCATTTGGTGTGTCTTCTAATGACTCCACACAGTTCCCTTTGATTTGGAGCCAGATCAATTCAATATTCTTCCATAAAATTTTATTAAGCACCTACATGGGCCAGGCACCATTCTAGGTGTTGAGGACACCACAATGAATGAATTTTTAAAAACCATAGTTATTTTTAAAAAACAAAGACAATGTAAGGAACCTCTGGGAATAACATCAAGCATTCAAACATTTGCATTACGGGAATCCCAGAAGGAAAAGAAAGAGCAAAAGGAACAAAAACTTTATTTAAAGAAATAATGACTGAAAACTTTCCTAACCTGGGAAAGAAAATGGACATCAAGTCTAAGAATTACAGAGTTCCAAACAAGATGAACCCAGAGACCCACACCAAGACCTATTGTAATTAAAATGCAAAAGTTAAAAGAGGAAGCAAGACTGAAAGAAAGCAAGAATGAAACAAGATAAATAAAAATTGACAAAAAATAATAAAATTGACAAATCTTTAGCCAAATTTATCAAGAATAAAAGTAGAGAGAACCTAAATAAATGTAGTCAAAAATGAAAGAGAAATTAGAACTAACACCACAGAAATACAAAGAATCACTGAAAAATACTATAATTGTATGCCAACAAATTCAACAATCTAGAAGAAATAGATAAATTTCTAGAATTATATAATCTTGCAGGACTGAGCAGGAAGAAATACAAAATCTAACCAGATCTATTATTAGCAATGAAATGAAGCAGTAGTCAAAAAACTCCCAACAAATGAAAGTCAAGGACCAGAATGCTTCACAGGTGAGTTCAACCATTCAAAGAAAAATTAATACCTAGCCTTCTTAAGCTATTAAAAAAACTGAAGAGGGCCTGACCAGGCAGTGGTGCAGTAAATAGAGCGTCGGACTGGGATGTGGAAGACCCAGGTTCGAGACCCCGAGGTCACCAGCTTGAGCGTGGGCTCATCTGGTTTGAGCAAAAAGCTCACCAGCTTAGACCCAAGGTCACTGGCTCAAGCAAGGGGTTACTCAGTCTGCTGAAGGCCCGCGGTCAAGGCACATATGAGGAAGCAATCAATGAACAACTAAGGTATCGCCTGACCAGGCGGTGGCGCAGTGGATAAAGTGTAGGACTGGGATGCGGAAAACCCAGGTTCGACACCCCGAGGTCACCAGCTTAAGCGCAAGCTCATCTGGTTTGAGCAAAAAAATAAAAGTAAAAAATAAAGCTCACCAGCTTGGACCCAAGGTCTCTGGCTCGAACAAGGGGTTACTCAGTCTGCTGAAGGCCCATGGTCAAGGCACGTATGAGAAATCAATCAATGAACAACTAAGGTGTTGCAGCGAAAAACTGATTGATGCTTCTCATCTCTCTCTGTTCCTATCTGTCCCTATCTATTCCTCTCTCTGACTCTGTTTCTGTAAAAAAAATAAATAAATAAATTAAGAGGAGGAAGTAATGCTTCAAACTCATTTTATGAAGCCAGCATCAGTCTGATACTAAAACCAAAGACATTACAAAAAAAAAAAAAAATTACAGGCTAATATCCTTGATGAACACAGATGCAAAAATTTTCAACAAAATATTAGCAAACTAGATTCAACAATATTTTAAAAGGATTGTACACCATGACCAAGTGGGATCCATCCCAGAGATGCAAGAATGGTTCAACATTCTCAAGTCAATCAACATGATACATCACATTAACAAAATAAAGGATAAAAACCACATGATCATTTCAAAAGATGCAGAAAAAGCATTTGACAAAATTCAAAATATTTTTATGATAAAAACTTAACAGCCTGACCAGGTAGGTGATGGGGCAGTGGATAAAGCATCGACCTGGGATGCCAAGGACCCAGGTTTGGAACCCCAAGGTTGCGAGCTTGAGTGTGGGATCATAGGCATGACTCCATGGTCATTGGCTTGAGCCACAGGTCACTAGCTTGAAGCCTAAGATCACTAACTTGAGCCCAAGGTTGCTAGCTTGGCCATGGGGGTCACTGGCTCAGCTGGAGCCCTGTAGTCAAGGCATGTAGCAATCAATGAACAACTAAAGTGCTGCAACTACAAGTTAATGCTTCTCATCTATCTCCGTTCCTGTCTGTCTGTCTCCATCTGTCTCTGTCTCTATGTCTCTCTATTTCTCTCTTGTTTAAAATAAAAGTCTCAACAGAATGGGTATAGAAGGAATGTATCTCAACAAAATAAAGGATATATGTAACAAACCCACTGCTAACATCATACTCACTGGTGAAAAGCTACAAGCCAGTCCCCTAAGATCAGGAACAAAACAAGGATGTCCACTATCACCACTTCTATTCAGCATAGTATTGGAAGTCCTAGCCACAGAAGACAAGAAATATAAGGCATCCAAATTGAAAAGGAAGAAGTAAAATTCTTATTTGCAGATGACATAATACTATATAGAGAAAACCCTAAAGACTACATGGACAACTATTAAAACTAATAAATTCAGTAAAGTTCTGGGATTCAGAAATCTGTTGCATTTCTATACACCAATAACAAATGAAAAGAAGACAAAATCAAGAAAACAATGCTATTTACAATTGCATCAAAAAACATAGAGTACCTAGAAACAAATTTAACTGAAGAGGTGAAAGACCTATACTTTGAAAATTATAAGACACTGAAGAAAGAAATTGAAGAAGATACAATGGAAGAATATACGTTGGTCAAAGATTAGAAGGATTAATATTATTAAAATGTTCTTACTACCTAAAGTAATACACGGGTTCAATGCAATCCCTATTAAAATACCAATGATATTTTTCTCAGAATTAGAACAACTAATCTTAAAATTTATATGGAACCACAAAAGACTCCAAATAGAATCTTGATAAGAACAAAATGTGAGGTATCATGCTTTGATAATCACACTATATTATAAAGCTACAATAATCAAAATATATGGTACTGGCATAAAAATAGATGTATAGATCAATAGAATAGAACAGAGATCCCAAAAATAAATCCTTATTTAATGGTCGATTAACCTGGAACAAAGGAGGCAACAGCATGCAGTTGGGTAAAGACAGTCTCTTCAATAAGTGGTATTGGGAAAACTAGACAGATATAGACAAAAGAATAAAATTGAACCACTTTTTTACACCATATACAAAAGGTAACCTCAAAATGGATTAAAAACTTGAATGTCAGATCTGAAATGATAAAACTTCTAGAAAAAAACAGAGGCTTAAACTCTTTGACATCACTTAATAATATCTTTTTGGACATCATTTCTCCTCAGGCAAAGACAGCAAAAAAAAAAAAAAAAAAAAACAACGAAAAAAAAAAGGAAGAAGAAGAAGAAGAAGCACATGGGACTACATCAAACTAAAGAATTTTGTGCAGGAAAGGAAGTGAACAAAACAGAAAGACAGCCTATTGAATGAGGGAAGGTATTCACAAAGGAGACATCTGATAAGGGGTTAATATTCAAAATATGTAAGGAACTCATACAACTTAACACCAAGAAAAACAAATGACCCAATTTAAAAATGGGCAGATGACTTGAATAGACATTTCTCCAATGAGTACATACAGATGGCCAACAGACATATTAAAGGATTCTTATCATCACTAATTACTGGGGAAATGCAAATTAAAACCACAATGAGATATTACGGCACACCTATCAGAATGGCTATCATCAATAACTCAACAAACAAGTGTTGGCAAGAATGTGAAGAAAAGGAAACACTTGAACACTGTTGGTGGGATTGTAAATTAGTGCAGTCACTATGGAAAACAGTATGATAATTCCTCAAAAAACTAAAAATAGAGCTGCCATATGATCCAGCAGTTCCTGTACTGGGTATTTATCCAAAGAAAAGAAGACACTAATTCAAAAAATTTATATGAACTCCTGTGTTTATTGCAGTATTACTAGTAATAGCCAAGATATGGAAGCAACCTAGATGCCCATCAATAGATGAATTGATAAAGGAGTCCATAGATAATGGAATATTATTCGGCAGTCAAAAAGAATGAAATCTTGCCATTTGCAAAAACATGGATGTATTTAGCGGGTACTATGCTAAGTGAAATAAGTTAGACAGAAAAAGATAAATACTGTATGATTTCATTCATATGTGGAATCTAAAAAAAAAGAAATAACAAGCGAATAAACAAAGCAAACAGAAACAATCCAGAGAGAGAGAGAGAGAGAACAAGCTGATGGTTGCTAGGGATGTGGTTGGGGAAGAGGGTGTGAATAATTTTATTTAATTAAAAAAAGACTTGAACCTGGCCTATGGTCACACAGTGGATAAAATGTCACCCTGGAATGCTGAGGTCACAGGTTCGAAACCCTGGGCTGGCCCAGTAAAGGCACATACAACAAGCAAGCAATGAACAACTGAAGTGAAACAACTATGAGTTGATACTTCTTATTCCCCACTACCTCTCTCTTCTCTCTGTAAAATCAATAAATAAAACCTTTTAAAATATAAAACTTAAATAAATAGCCTCGCCACTTTCCCTAGTGCATCTACCCCATCACACCCCCACTCTGAGCCCGCCTGGGCCTGTGGGCCCTCATGCCATGAAGAAGAAGCGTAGACAGGATTGGTAATGAGCTTATAGATTCGAGGCCTATAGATGGGCAAAGACATGAAAGCTTCAGGGCCAAACAGACCTGCCAGGGGAGCTTGCTGACCCAGCCGTTTTGGCACTGGAACGTGGCCTTGCTGCTGCTTGCTGACCAGCAGTATGTGCAGCTGGTGTTCCTGACCCGCACTCTCTCCGGGGCCCTTTCTCTGTTCCCGACACCCATCCCAACCATCCCAAATACAAGTGACTTTTGGTTTTTACTCTCATTTACACATTGATTTTGTGTTTTTATTAGTGAAATGGGGGGCACTTAAAATGCTGTTATAACAGGGTTATTAGCTTTTAGGAGCTATTGGTCAGCTATAATACCACCCACATTGGTCTGTCATTCCAAAGAAATTCATAATTGAGGAGTTGTATGATATAAAGTATACTATATAGCTATTTTTGTAAGAATTAGAAATTTTCTTTCTCTTCTTTTCCAAGTGAGAGGAGGGGAGATAGAAAGACTAACTCCTGCATGTGCCCTGACCAGGATCCACCTGGTAAGCCACGTCTGGGACCCATGTTCTGCCCATCTGGGCCATGCTTGCAACCAAGCTATTTTTAGCACCTGAGGCAGGGTTCCACTAGAGCCATCTTCAGCACTAGGCCCATGTGTTCAAACCTGTTGAGCCATGGCTGTGGGAGAAGAGGGAAAGAGAGAGAGAAAAGGGGGAGCAGGAGGGGTGGAGAAGCAGATGGTCACTTCTCCTGTGTTCCCTGACTGGGAATTGAACCTGGGACATCCACATGCTGGGCCAAAGCCTTACCACTGAACAAACCATCCCGGGCCCGAATTAGGAATTTAATTGAGAATTTCTTGTGTATTTTGGAGCTGAAAATAAGAGATATCATGGCCTCAATATTCTTTACTGCCTCCCTATCTCTACCCTAGTCTTCTCTAACTCCGTCAAATAGAGGTAGTTCAGTCAGGAAGTTTAGGACACAGAAGTTCTCGCCCTTTAGATTCACATGTATCAGATTTTAAATTTAACTTAAAATTAACCCCAACCACTCTTAACGATTGGCATTCCCCATCAGGTAGGATGTTATCTATTTTTATTTTCCTGGCACATTTTCACCCTTCCAGAAAAGTTTTCTTCCTATTTAAGAAAAAAAAAAATCTCTTTCTTAATTTTTAAGTGGAAAGCAGCATCTGTTTCCTTATTTAGCAGCATATCTCCCCATTAATTGCAAGTGCATGAGTGTGACCACTGTGACTTTTTTTTTTTTTTTTTTATATAATTTTATTTTTTTAATGGGGTGACATCAATAAATCAGGATACATATATTCAAAGATAACAAGTCCAGGTTATCTTGTCGTTCAATTATGTTGCATACCCACCACCCAAAGTCAGATTGTCCTCTGTCACCTTCTATCTTGTTTTCTTTGTGCCCCTCCCCACCCCCTATCCCTCTCCCATTCCCCCCTCCCCCCCCCGTAACCACCACACTCTTATAAATGTCTCTTAGTTTCACTATTATGTCCCACCTACGTATGGAATAATACAGTTCCTGTTTTTTTCTGATTTACTTATTTCGCTTCGTATCATGTTATCAAGATCCCACCATTTTGCTGTAAATGTTCCGATGTCATCATTTCTTATGGCTGAGTAGTATTCCGTAGTGTATATGTGCCACATCTTCTTTATCCAGTCATCTATTGATGGGCTTTTTGGTTGTTTCCATGTCCTGGCCACTGTGAACAATGCTGCAATAAACATGGGGCTGCATGTGTCTTTACGTATCAATGTTTCTGAGTTTTGGGGATATATACCCAGTAGAGGGATTGCTGGGTCATAAGGTAGTTCTATTTTCAGTTTTTTGAGGAACCACCATACTTTCTTCCATAATGGTTGTACTACTTTACATTCCCACCAACACCACTGTGACTTTTAAAGGAGAGATCAGAGAAAATGAAAGGCAGAGTGATCGAAATAGGAGTGAATCCTTAGAGAAAGGAGGTATTTATGCTGAGAATGATGGACGGCACATCCTGAGACCAGCAAGTGTGTACTCCTGGGTACGCACCCAGGAGTTTCTCCAGAGAGCTGTCCCCAAATACCCCCACTCTGGGCTTTCTCTTCACCCCAGCAAGAAGGTCAGTGATGGGTGGAGGCTCATGGGTCGGGCAAAGAAGTCAGGTTCCAACCATCCTTGAGTTTTTGTTTCATTTCTGTTCAAAAAAACCCCAAACCTCTCCACATAAAAATAGGTCTGTCAAATGGTCGTAACCCAACAAGAATAGCTGCAATCTAAGCAAAGTCTGAAGATGGGTGAAGGTTGGTGGTAATTAGGAGCCAAGACCATCGTACAGGCCTTGATGGAGACCGGACAAGGATGAAGAGCAGCTGGTCAGATCATCAGGAAGTTGGGCCAGTGGCAGGGAAGCCAGAGGGGCAGAGGGCCGAAGGACAGCCCCATTCTCTTGAGAGTCACTGGCCTGCAGGAGATCTGCCACTCATGGCTGCGCTAGCCTTCTTGGGTATCTCCACTTGGAAAATAACACCTCTTAATCTTAAAGAGGCCGAAATTTAGAAATGCTGGCTCTCCAGCAGGGGCCGCTAACCTGTCATTGCCACCCCAGAAGCAGGTCCTCCTGACTTCTCCCCTTCCACTCTGTCTCCCAGATTTCTGCTTCATCCTAATGCTCCTGTTCCTTGCAGCCCCTGGTGCCCAGATGCTCCTCTCCACTTTCTGTGCTTTAGCCTCCCAGCCAATCCCACAGCCCTCCTGGGCAATAGAGAGACTAAGGCCATGGAAGCTCCAAGACCGGTGGCCATGACTGGAGACTGGTCATGAAGCAAAGATATTAAAGGCTTCCAGAGAGACAAACCAGGCCCTTATGAATGTATTAGTTTTCTAAATAGCAACATCAAAAGCTAAACACCAGCGGCACGGAGACTTTGAATTCTCCGGGTAAATGATTTCTGACATAAGAGTTCTGAATTCAGTCAAAGCATCAGTCAAGTGTGCAGGTGGAATAAAGTTGTAGTAAGACATGTTAAATCTCATAAAGATTACATTGCCATATTGCCGTCCTTAAGGAGTTGCTGGGTCAGGAGTCAGCCAATGGAGACCCCAGGTCAGGTCCAGCTTGCTACCTGTTGTTGTTTTTCATAACCCACAAGCTAAGAGCATTTACTTTTTTTAAGGGTTACATTTTAATTAGTTATATAAGTACCTTGATCTCTTTTGCCTTTGGCCCTGTATTCTTTATCTCCTTAAGGGGGTTTGCTGGCACTTGTGCTAGACAGTGTTCCGCTGAAATGGGGAGTCAGTTAAGAAAGAAGTCACGAGAGCCAAGAAACAGGAGACGGACGTGGGAGAGGAGGGATGCGGGATGAAGGGAGAGCTGGGAGTTCAGCCCCGAGTAGGTTCAGAGGGCAGCACACCCTGACGGGAGCCAGGGCACAGAGCGCTTCCCCAGGAGTCTCCCAGAAGGCCAGTGGACGTGGTACACTCGTCAGTGAGTTTGAAACGATGGAGAAGAACTATATTCTGCCAGGAACTTTGAGAGTGGATTAGTGACAGATAGATAGCAAACGAACAAAAACAAAAACAAGGCAGTGTTTAACTCAGGGAAAAGAAAATGATTACAAAAGGAAACGCAGTCATGGAATTGATGGATCATCCGTGACTCAGCCGTGAATGGTATCTAGAGTATAGTAAGTTCAATTTAATCAAATATTAAAATAGAACCAAACAGGAAGGTGGGAGGGGAAATGAGAGCAGAGTTAAATTCTCATCTTTCATAATAGGAAATTAAGAGCAAATAAAATCAGGAATTAACATATCAGCATATAATTTATATATAGAAAGGTAATTATAAATTGAAACAGCTAAAATATTTATAGTATTCTGCTTTCAAAGAGCCAGCATCAGAAGCAGGCCAGAAGATGCTGGATTTAGTTATAAGCCTTACAGAATGGCTTGACTTTTAAAATAATGTGTCTATATTACTTTTAAAACAGATTTTTAAAATAATAAAACAAAAAAAAAGGAAAGTGGCTGGTCAGCCCAGGGACTGATGTCCTGGTCACCATGCCCAGGTGGGGAAGAGGCACAGTTGGGGTGACGCCAGGCTCCTAGGTAGGGGTAGCTGGCTTCAGTGAGATCTTGCTAACTTCAGTTATCACTGTTGCTCCTGACTGGAGTGTGAAAGCATTTCAGTAAAGTGTCAGTACTGATAGCCATTCCTTCCTGTACCGAACATGCTCTGTGTTTCATCCCTATCTGTTGTTGCTGGGATGAATACATCATGATTCTTGCCCTTAAGGAGTTCACACAATGGTGAGATATAAAGTCACTCATTCAACTAATGGATGATTGCTCTACATGGTAAAGAGAATATACTGGAGAGAAAGGTGCCTGCAGAGAAAAGTCTCAGAAGTCAGAAGCCCTTCAGTGGAGCCCTGGAGGTGGAATAGGAATTGGGGGAGGTGGGGGGGGGAGGAACTGATGTTCAAGCACAGGGGAACAGAATGTGCAAAGGCACAAAGGGGACCCAAGCATGACAGAGCTTCGTACAGGTGATACCTCCATGTGGCCTGGAGTCAAGAGCTCAGAGTTTAGAGGATGAAGCTGGAGAGGTGAGCAGAAGATAGATAACCAGCTCAGTGACTCCTCATGCCATAATAAAGAATCTGGACTTTGTCTTCAAGGTTACGCAAAGCCAGCTCTTACCAGAGCAGTAGCATGAAAGCCAGCCCCATGGAAAATGGAATGGAAGCTGGAGTAGAGAGATGAGTGAGGACGCAGTCTATCCTTTGGGTGAGAAATGAAGAGGGTCTGTTCTAAGGCCATGTCAGGGAGGCCGAGAAAGGCAGATGCATTTGAAAATACTAAGGAAGCTCAATCAAGTCTGATGCCCCATTAGATGGGGGAGGTGAGGGAGAGAAAGGAGGCAAGGACAACCCCCAGGTTCTTGTCCGGACACTGAGCAGGCAGCCGAGCCACTTACAATACAAGGAGGAGGGCTGCAGAGGGTTGGAGAAAGGAGATGAGTGATGTTTGAGCATGTGGAGGTTGAGGGATCTGTGGGAATGTCGGCAGAGGTTTAGTAAGTAGTAATATATATCGTGTGGCATCAGGAGAGATTCCTGGGCTGGGAGACATATCAGAATCAGCTTCTGGACAAGGGGCAACATCTCACTCAGGTAAAACGAGATAGCAAGAGAGAAGAAGGCCCTAGTAAACTCAGGAAAATACCAGATTTCAGGCGCAGACAGAGGAAAAGTCGCCCTGGAGAGGCTGAGAAGGAGATAGGCGTGGATCAGGAAAACAGAGACCGATTGAGGCCCCATGCCACTAGAGGCCAGGTAAGCCGAGGACTGAGGTGTTTTTAGGGTGCTACTGGCATTACAGAGTAGTTAGCATATTTGGCCCCACCCACTAATAGCCTATAGAAACCTCCACTCACATCCTATGACAACAAAAATGTCCTTCCATGTTTCCAAACACTCCTCAGGGACAATTAGCGATTGGGTGACCTTGGTGAGAGCAGTTGCCATTGAGTTTGGGGTGAAACCATGGAAGGAGATCACGCTCCTCTGTCCTACTACAGTCATCCCTCCTTAGGCCTCTTCCTGCCCTCTGGGGCTCTCCTCTTTGCAACCCCATCCTATCCCTTGTGACATCACTTTCTGGGCTGACCAGTCACTGTGGAGTTTTTGAGCTTTAAAAAAAAATTTTTTTTTTTAATTTTAGTGAGATGAGGGGAGGTGGAGACAGACTCCCACATGTGCCTCGACCAGGATCCACCCAGCAAGCCTCCTAAGGGTGATGCTCTGCCCATCTGGGCCCTTGCTCCATTGCATCAGAGCCAATTTTTAGTGCCTGAGGCAGAGGCCATGGAACCATCCTCAGTGCCCAGGGCCAACTCACTGTAATAGAGCCCTGGCTGCAGGAGGAAGGGAGGGAGAGAGGGAGAGGGAGAGGGAGAGGGAGAGGGGGGGGAGGGAGGGAGAGAGAGAGAAAGAGAGGGAGAGAGAGAGAGACAAGAAGGGGAGTAGTGGAGAAGCAAATGGGTGCTTCTCTTGTGTGTCCTGACTGGGAATCAAATTCGGGACCTCCATACACCAGGCTGCCACTCTATCACTGAGCCAACCGGCCAGGGCTGAGCTTTAAATTTATTACTGAGCTTCTACGATGTTCCAGGGATACCACAGTCGATAAGGTGGTCTGGGTCCTCTCTATCCTGGAACTTGCAGTGAACAAACAAGTATAGCCAGGTGGGAGGGGCTTGAATAGGCCCCAGGGGGGTTTGTTCTAGATAGAAGAAGGGGGAGGGCAGAGGGGCACTTGGGTCTGGGGAGAAGATGCACCGAGCAGAATGAGGAGACTGGGGAAAGGTGGGGTGCCTTCTTCTGGGGACAGAGAGGTGGGGTGACAGGGCTGTGGGGTGGGAAGAAGGGGCCCATGGCTTTTGGACACGACTCCCATACCTGGTATGTCCGCACAGGGCAGCCTGCTGGGGCTGGAGTCTGCAGCGTGGTCAGCGGGCGCTGGAGACGCCATGGGGAGAGCCGGCTGACCACCTGCTCTGTGGCCAGTACAGGGGCCCCGTGGAGTCAGCAGAGGGAGAGCATTTTGGAGAGATGCCACAGAGAAGGAAAGCTGGAGGCTACAAGGCCAATGCCACAGGCTTTGCAGAGGGAGAGAGAAGCGGGAGCCATGCCCCTGTGGGAGCCTGACGGGCACAGTGCTGGCAGAGCTGTGTGGATGGAGAGGAATCCCTGTGAGGACAGAAACTGGTAATCTGTTGGCTCACATCTCAAATATGCCCAGGGCTGGGTCTTTTCAATAGATTTTAAAACTCAATTTCTAACTCCGAAGAAGTTCATATTACACTGAGACTACAGAAGAAATTAGAATCATCTAGTTTAGTTCCCTCATTTAACAGACCTAGAACCCTGGAAGGTGAGGACAGGGCCCGCAGCGCATGCCAAGCACTGTGGTCAGCCGGGGCAGGTCCGGGGTGAGCTCTCTCCCACATGCCTTGCTGCCCCCTCTGTGGCTAGAGACAGGACCAGGGATGGGCTCTCCAGTTTCCCCTGTATGTGGAGTCTGTCCTGTATGTGGAGAGTGATTCTGTGGCCACAGCAATGGAATCCTGACTCCACAAGACAGCCACTGTCAGCATCTTGGCGTGACCACACCCAGTGACTTGATTTGAAAGCTTGTGGTGGTACTTTTTTTTTTTTAAGTGAGAGGAGTGGAGATAGACAGACTCCTGCATGCGACCTGGCCAGGATCTACTCAGCAGCCCCCACCTGGGACCGATGCTGGAATCAAATGAGCTATCCTCAGAGCCTGAGGCCGACGCTCAGACCAACCAAGCTACTGGCTATGAGAAGGGAAGAGAGAGAGAAGAGGGGGGAGAAGCAGATGGTTGCTTCTGTGTGTGCCCTGACCAGGAATCAAACCTGGAATGTCTGCATGCCAGGCCCACACTCTATCCACTGAGCCAACTGGCCAGGGCTGACACTATCTTATATTACCATGAAGTATGAGTAATTTTATTTGGAGACAGTTACTGCCTTTGAAACAAGTATGGGGAAAGTGTAATGTAGAAAGGAAGCCTCAGAGAAAGACACATCTATGAGTAACCTCCAGGAAGGCGGGTCACCACAGCCAATTGGCTGTTCTTCTTGAATGATGTGAATGGGACTCCCAGCTCAGAGAGGTTCCACCAGAGTAGAGTTCCCAGCAGAGCTTAGGAGCCTAACCTCAGACCTCGCAGATGCCCGCCTCCTGTCTGCAAACTGCATCCCCCCAACACTGTCATTCCACTGGGCTGGATATTGACCATGGCACCAGCAGCTGGCCAAAATGTGGCTTGATTCATGCCTCAGAGCTTAAATCCATGAACAAAAAAGCAATTACGACAGAATATACATAAGGGGTATTATAAGTGATATATTACGTGTTCCTTTCCTGCTGTTCCACTTTCAAATTGACTGAAATCCAAAAATGTCATTGTACAAAATTGATATTTCATTAAAAAAATTAAGTAGAACATTGAGCAAGGCATGGTGCTGTCTGCCAAATTGTCTCCCATCCAGAAGTACCTTCTGGTTCCTTCTCCCTTGTGCGTTCCAACCTCTCTAGTACAGCTAGTGGTTTATCTTTTCTTTTTAATGCTGACTAAGCTGAAGGTTAATGCATTACTATATGAATTATCTAATTCTAGCACTTTCCAAGAACCTCCGTTCTTTAGGCTGAAACACCCGCTGTCTCAGGCCAAATTTTTTTCAATATAGACTGGATTTTTGTTCCATTTTGTTGCCTGCTTTTTTATTTTTATTTCTTTTTATTTATTTTGTCTCAGAGACAGAGAGAGTCAGAGAGATGGACAAATAGGGACAGACAGGCAGGAAGGGAGAGAGATGAGAAACATCAATTCTTCGTTGCGGCTCCTTAGTTGTCCATTGATTGATTTCTCATATGTGCCTTGACTGGGGGGCTACACAGCAGACCGAGTGACCCCTTGCTCGAGCCAGCGACCTTGGGCTCAAGCTGGTGAGCTTTGCTCAAACCAGATGAGCCCGCACTCAAGCTGGCGACCTTGGAGTCTCGAACCTGGGTCCTCCACATCCCAGTCCGATGCTCTAACCACTATGCCACCGCCTGGTCAGGCTGTTGCCTGCTTTTTAAAAAAACATTGTCATTTTTACATCTACACTCCAAAAACTGAAGAATTCCAAAGACTGACATTTTTATTGCATTGGTCTATTTACTAACTTCACATGTTACCAAGTTGGCATCCTCCCACAGCTCTGAATTCGGCATCCCACTGGTGTCCTTGTGAGCAGTCTGGTGGCCTGGGCCTGGGTGTGTGGGCGCCTGCTGTGCTGAGCAGTGAGAGCTAACAGCAGAAAGAGAGGATCACCTGGAGGGACAGACGTGGCCTGTGCTATTCTGATCCCCAGCAGCTCCTGCGTATTAAAATACCTGGTGAGCGTGAGTGGGGAGGCTCTGGGGGTGACAGGAGGGTTGGGGCTGCTGCAGTGCAGAGCAGCTCCTGCTGGAATCAAACACTGGAGGTGTGGTGGGCAATGCATCTAGTGCCCCTGGTGATTCTGCTGCTTGCCAGGATGCAGACAGGCAGCTGGACCGAGCCAGGCCAGTGGCTCCATATGAAAGACGAAGAATGGACCTCGTGCTGAGTACAGAAGGTGTCTGAGGGCCTTTAGTTCGCCTGTGCTCCTGAATACACACATTCCAGTGTCGTCTTGAACAGACAGAATCTGGGCCTTAAAGAATAAGAACACGCTTAATCATTCAGTCCTTCATTTAACAGACATTTATGGAACAGCTTCTACATGGCAGACACTGCCTTAATGTGAGGCTACACAGGTCCTCTGAGCTTCAGTCCTGTAAGAACTCAGTGCAGCTGAATGCAGCACGGAGAGGGACTGTGCTGGCATTGGGTCCGAGGGCCACCTTTCCTGGGAGGATGTGAGAGTTGGCCAGGGGCTCACCGTGGGAAGAGCCCTCGAGCTGGAACAGACGGCTGTTCCTCTGCCTCATCTACCTGGGCACGGGAGTCAGCCCTAGGCGCGCAGGGCCAGGACAGCACCCTCAGCAAGAGCCAGCTTGATTTGGGGTACTGTTTGGCTCTCGTCCACCCATCTTCAGCAGTTTGGGCTACACTGGAGCGATCCTTGTGAAGGGGTGAGCTGACCTTTGGCTTCTGATTTCAGCACATCCTCTGACATGGGAGAAGTAGGTGTCCTGTGGGAGTGGGAATGGAGTCAGAGACTGGGGGTCTGTTCGTGGGGGCTCCTCTTCAGTGTGTCCTGCCATCTGGCTTCAGAAGGGGCATTAGAAGGGATCTGATACTGTGCCAATAGACACCTTGGGACACCCTTTCCCCTGATGCTGGGTTTGTTACTTTCTGCTGACTAGAAAAGAGTGTTCATTGATCCCATGTTTGTGGATATTAAAGTGCATATACCTGGGAGAATGTTTGGGAAAATATAGATACGCTAACCATGATGCATGGTGGGATGGAGGGGACTTATTTTCTTCCTTTAGCTCATCTTTTCTGATTTTTCTCAGTACTCAAATATCTTTTTTTATATAATAAAATAACTGGAAGAAAAAATATTTTGAGAAATAGCTCCTCAGACTTCCCTTTCAAAATAAAACAGGACAATATTGAACATGATACCAGTGGATGGTGTTCATCACGTCATTTCTGAGGGAGATCTACCATTCAGAGAGACTGCCTACTTTGTGGATGGTAGGGGAAAGAAAAGAAAACGCTAGAGGGCTTAAAACAGTCGTTAAAAAATTGTAAGTTTTTGTTGTTTTAGGGGATTATTGCTCTTCCATACATGAATAAACAATAGAAAAATTGATTCTCCACTCTTAAAATACACAGTAGTCACAAGTTGCTTTATGGGCAAGTTTTACTAAACCTTCAGAAAACAGTTAACCCTCACCTTACACGGTCTCAGAGAGTAGAAAAAGAGAGCCACCCAATCTATTTCATGAGGATAGTAAATCTAATGAAAGATAGGCAGTAGCTTTATGGAAATAACTATAAAACATTATTGAAGGACATAGAAGAAGATCTGACTAAAGAGAGAGATATCATGTTGGGAACTTAATAAAAAGATTCCAGTTTACCTCAGGTTCATACAGGCTATTCATGGCATTCGGTCAAATGATCCTAAAATTCATATGGAAGAGTGAAGGCAAGAATAGTCAAGATAATTTCTAAGAACAAAATGGGGGAACTTCCCTATGGCTTATTAAGATTTATTATGAGTTATAATAATTAAGACGGTATAATACCGGTTTTTAAAGTAGACATTGCTCAGTGGAACATAATAAAAAAACTCAGACCCGTGCAATATTTAAACTTGACCAGAAAATTGTGGCCTAACAGATTAGCAGCAGAAGGATGAACTATTTAACAAATTAAATTAATTTCAAGGAGAAAAAGATACCTCATACAATATGCACAAATAAATTCCAGGTGAATTAAAGACCTAAATGTGAAAAGCAAAATTAAAACTTTTGGGAAATATGTAAGACTCATTTATCACCTCATGACAGGAAAAGATATTTTTTTAATTTTTCCATTGATTTAAAAGAGTGAGGTGAGGGGATGGGAGGGAGCGAGAGAGAGAAAGAGTGAGAGAGAAGCTTCAACTCATTTCACTTAGCTATTCCATTTAGTTATGCACTCATTGGTTGCTTCTCATATGTGCCTGACTGGGGGGCCAACCTGCTATCTCAGTGCTCTGGGATGGTGCTCTATTCACTGAGCCACCTGGCAAGGGCCCAGAAAAGGATTTTTTTTTGGGGGGGGGGAGAGGAAAACATTAACTCATAGTTGCAGCACTTTAGTTGTTCATTAATTGCTTCTCTTATGTGCTTTGACAGGGGGCTCCAGCTGAACCATTGACCCCTTGCTCAAGCCAGCAACCTTAGGCTCAAGCCAGCAACCTTTGGGCTCAAGTCAGTGACCATAGGGTCATGTCAATGATCCCACATTCAAGCCAGCGACCCTGTGCTCAAACTGGTTAGCCCACACATAAGCCGGTGACCTTGGGTTCTTGAACCTGAGACCTCAGTGTCCCAGATTGATGCTCTATCCACTGTGCCAGCACCGATCAGACCCAGGAAAGGATTTTTAAAAACATGATACAAAAACCACTAACTATAAAGGAAAATATTCATAAACATGACTATGTTAAAATTTTTTATTTCTGTATGACTCAAGACACCATCTAATACATTAAAAGATAATGCTACAGACTGGAAAGAGAAAGTGTGATCAGCAGAGGATTAGAATTCATAATATATTAAAAGCTCCTACAGATTAGCTAGAAAAAGACATACATTTGAGTTGTGAGAGAAAATGAGTAAATTATATAAATGAGCAATTCACAGAAAAAAGACCTGAATGCTCAATATATTGAATCCCACTAGCAGTCAAAGAAATTTATATTAAAGCAAGAGACCATTTGGTACTTATTAGATTGTCGGAACTTTAAAGGTGGACTATTGGAAGTGTTGATGAGGAAGTGGAACCACAGGAACTCATGCACTGCTGCTGGGAGTGAAAATTAGTGCAGTCTCACTGGAAAGTAATTGGCAGCCTCTGGTACAGGATCTGGCGGTCACGTTCTAGGTATGCTGTTGTGTGTGCGCACAAAGAGACACGTCTGTGGGCTTTCTTGCTTGCAGAAAGTGGAAGAACCTAAATGTCTGTCATCAGGGAACATGGATATATAGTATATTCATATAAGCATTAGATAAATATTGAAAGCATGATGTTGAATGAAGAGTTGCACAAGAATCTGTAGTATGACACCTTTATCTGAAGTTTCAAAACACTCTGAGCAATGCAGTGTTGATGCATGCATATACCTGAGGCTAACGTAGGAAAGCAAGGATGAGACAGAGACACAACAACTTCTGAAATGCATTAAATCTGCAGAGATAGAAGGGAAAGAGAAAGATTTGAAAACAAAGAGGGCTTTACCTCACTTCTGCGTCTGAGGACAAAATGTTAAGATTTATTCCAACTGGGCGGTGGCCACCCAACTCGAGTTGGTTATTTTATCTTCTGTTTTGTCTACATATTTGAAATATATCATGGTTTTTAAAAAATTAATTTTACTGAGGAAAATCACCTGCTCAATCTCCATCGTAAAATGTGCTATAATTGGAAAAAAAGAAAAACAAAACATTTAAACTCATTGATGTTTATCACTTCGCGAATAACCGTTTAGTGTGGTGGGCTCTGCCACTCTGAAATGGTGGCTTTGACCAAGCTACACAATCTCTTTGCTGTGGTTTCTGTGGATGTAAAGTACTTCTGCTGCTGATGATGATGCTCTTAGTGCCTG
Source organism: Saccopteryx leptura (assembly GCF_036850995.1). Taxonomy (NCBI): domain Eukaryota; kingdom Metazoa; phylum Chordata; class Mammalia; order Chiroptera; family Emballonuridae; genus Saccopteryx; species Saccopteryx leptura. The sequence goes on from NC_089508.1 coordinate 68,836,406, forward strand.
CTCATAGACGTGCTGCAAGGATGATGAGTTACTGTGGTGAAAGCACACATAGGTGGACTCTGTTATTATGATGCCTAAATGTGAGTTACCATTCGGAGAGACACCAGAGTATTTGTTAGACGCAAAAGAGAGGGGGCTAGAGGGGAAGTAAGTGTTGTTTAAAGAAACCATGTTAAGTAGATGTTTTTAGTGATGGTTGCTCTTCTCCTGCAGTGAGACAAAAATATCTCTCAGATCTCCAAAATTAACTTGCTGAGTTGGAGATGATTCACCCCCCAGTGTCTTCACAGTTAGCTCTGATAAATAAAATAATCACTCATTCACTTTTCAGGACCGGCTATAAAATCAATATGAAAAACAAAATCAATATGTACCTCTGTTAAAATATGTAAAGTTCCCTTTGAAAATTAAAGCTTTGCCTGACCTGTGGTGGTACAGTGGATAAAGCGTCAACCTGCAGTGCCGAGGTTGCCGGTTCAAAACCCTGGGCTTGCCTGGTCAAGGCACATATGAGAAGCAACTATGAGTTGATTCTTTCTACTCCTCTTCCCCTTTTTTATTTCTCTCTAAAGTGAATAAATAAAATATTTTAAAAAATTAAATCTTTATGTGTCTTCCAGTATTGATGAATATGTAGTATTGTTCGATTGTATCAGACTGGGTTTTTTGTATTTTAAAAAAAAGAGGATGAACTCTAACTCTCCTTGTTAGATGGGGATTTAAATTGAGGCCTATTTAATGTCTCAAATAAGTGAGAAATCACAGTCATTAGGGAACAAAGAACAATTTTCTGAAAGCAGATGCATGCATACAGGGATTGCAGACTTCAGAGCCGATCTGAAGTACAACTCTGCTACTCACTAGCCTCATAGCTTTGAGTGAATTACTGAAATCTTCTGCTGTGCCTGTTTCCTCACCTATAAAATGAGACCCACAGCCATGCTCTGGCAGAACTTTTGTGAGGATCCATTGCATGGTGGCCACTACCTTGGGTTCATAATCTGTGCTCAGTAGTTAACATTGTCTCTGACATGATTGTTATTCATTGAGTTAGAAATTCCTCAGTGCTGATGGGTGGGTGGATTGCGCAGAAACTAAGACAGATGAGATGATGAGCTAGAAGCTCTTAAAGCCGACCCTGCCTGTGTTTCTTCACTTCCCCTGCAACAGTAAGTTTTTTCAAGGCCCAAGGTTCTATTTTTGAAATGAATAAAAACTTGGCCTTGCCTGACCAGGTGGTGGCACAGTGGATAGAGTGTTGGACTGGGATGCAGAGAACCTGGGTTCGAGACCCCTGAGGTCGCCAGCTTGAGCGTGGGCTTATCAGGTTTGAGCAGGGCTCACCAGCTTGAGCCCAATGTCGCTGGCTTGAGCAAGGGGTCACTCAGTCTGCTATAGCCCCAGTCAAGACACATATGAAAAATCAATCAATGACAACTAAGGAACTGCAACAAAGAATTGATGTTTCTCATCTCTCTCCCTTCCTGTCTGTCCTTATCTGTCCCAGTCTGTCTCTGCAAAAAATTAAAAATTAAAAACAAAACAAAACAAAAAAAAAACACTTGGCCTTCATCTTGAAGATGGTCAAATGCTGCTTTTAAAGTATAATTATTTAATTTGAAGTGTTGCAATGACCCGACCTGCTTTCCTGTAAGAAGCGCCCCACTTGACACCACTGCTTTCATAAATGTTTGCTCAGCACCTGAAACACCCAGCACAGCTGAGGAATTTCATCACGCCTGGGCCCCCCAAAACAGTTTTATCCTCATTCCAGACTACTAAATAAATGGATCTCTAGGACTTAGCAGCCACCAAGGGCGAAGGCAAGACTCTCTACCTGCTCGCAGGCCAGAGCCAAAGGCAGAATTGGAGGTCGGGATGACTGACTAGCCACATGGCAAAGGGAATGAAGACTGGCTAATGTAACACCCCCTCCCCCGCATTTGGTTGTTTTTGGCAAGTCATTCCTTTCCAAGTATCCAAGCTTGCCTTTCACAGCCAACCCTTATTTTTAAATAATTCATTCTCTTGGTGGGAGGATGGCAAATGGGTTGTTGGGTGGTGGACCGCCCAGGGGAGAGAGAATACATAGGGAGGATACAGTGTGGCTCTGACTGCTGATCTACAGTGATGCCCAGCAGCTGTGACTACACTTGTCACCATTAAAACAGGTGTTTGCATTTTAAAGGAAGAAGCTCGTTATCCCTCAGGATCCTTAATTCCCTAATTATTTAGGGAAGATGGGTCTTTTCACCATGTCTTGCTTGGGTGGAAAAGGCCAGGGTTTGGATGGGGAAATGGGAAGCTCAGCAGAAGACAAGTTGAGTTGGAGGTGCCTACTGCACAGCCTCATGTGGCCCAGATGCTCCCTAGGGACCTCCAAATTTAGCATGCTCAGGACCAGAGAAGTCATCTTCCCCACCCCATGCTCCCAGATGCCTGTTGCCATGGCCCCCACCCATCTCCCAAGCCAGGAGAAGCACTCAGCATCATCCTTGACACATCCTTCTCCCTCAACAGCGTGCTGTGCCTTATTAGCTGTCTCCATCACCCACAGGACAAGCCAGGATTGGAATCACAGTGTGTTTAACTGTCTTGTTAATTGCCATGGCACCCTACTGCCTTGGGGATTCCCAGGCAAGTAAAAGTGCTTGAAATCCATATTCAAATCATCTTATTAGAATTTTTGAAATTTATATGGCCCATTTCTTGTCAGATCTTATTAGATCATTACGTTTACCTTATAACTGGATGCAGGAAAGCTCTTGCGATGAGAATCAATGTCAGCTCTGCCATTTTCATACTGTTCACTTGTGCGGGCATGATTAGCATATTGTCTTCAGTCCTCAGTTGTGTTTTTTGCAGGAATCTTTTGAAATCACTGGGTCCATTTTGTGAGGGTTAGTTTAGTTAAAATTAAATATATTCAGTGAGTATGTTTAACCAAGCATACATACACATATGCTGAAATTAATCAAAACTGCTGAAAGGGAACAAACAAGTGTGGGATACACTAGATACCCACTCCCAGGTGGGGGACCTTCCCCTCTTCCCTTACAACACCACACACCAGTGGTCTGTTAATGACAAACAGCACAAATGTTAGACCTCGGTTCTTGAATTTGGCTAAGAAAAGAATTCAGAGCTAAGGCACTAAGGGAAGTCAGAGAGGTAGAAGAAGTTGTTGAGGAAACAAGTTACAGAGGCAAAAGAAGGACCGTCGGAGCTTAGGAGAAGGCGAGGTATACACCTTGAGGGAATAAAGTCACAGGTAAACTCTATCAGGGGTCCCCAAACTTTTTACACAGGGGACCAGTTCACTGTCCCTCAGACCATTGGAGGGCCGACACATACAGTGCTCCTTTCACTGACCACCAATGAAAGAGGTGCCCCTTCTGGAAGTGTGGTGGGGGGCCGGATAAATGGCCTCAGGGGGCCGCATGTGGCCCACAGGCCGTAGTTTGGGGAAGCCTGCAGTGAGATAGAGAGAGTGGGCATGCTTGCTGGGTTCTTCATCTTAAGAGGTTTTATCTGTTTCCAAGGGCAGGGAGGGGATGTCTCAGGGGAGAATCTCAGCAGAATATTCATCAGCCTCCCCAGGTGTGTCCTTTCAGGGTCATGGTCTCTATTGACTGGTCAGTGCCAAGACAGAGGTCATCAGTCGTTGCAGCTGGTCCTGATGTCAGTGATGACATCTATTTCAGCTGGTTTTGCTGCTTTTCTGAGCCTGGAGCTGAAACACAACTGAAGCCAAGATGTTATCTCTAGTTTGACCAAAACTCTGTCTCTGATCAGCAGACCTGAGGCTTTGTTTCTAAGATTCTATGATGCAGGTCAGAACCTCATTGTCCTGAGAGCTTAATGCTTAAGGGAATGATTGTGCAAGGGAGTCATATGAGGCTGTTCTCTGATTCTGTTGTTCCTCCTGTAAGAAGGGCTACCACCTGATTAGCAACATGCCAGATGAGAAATGATCAGGGGAGATTCTGAACCACATGACTAATGATACGAAGATCAGGGGGTCTAAACTGAATGACCAGCTAGGTAGGAAAGGTCACCTTGGAGGCAAGGCCCCACCCTACAATATTTGCCCTCCCAGTTTTGCTTGTTGCTAGGCACCCAGGGCTTTTCACCATGGTGACCTTCTGTACTTGGTTTATCATTCCTACTCTGCTCATGTCTGTCTAACTGCCTACTAGGGTCAGCCTGTATGTTAAATATTAGTAAAGCTTAATTTATTCCATCTGAGAACAAAGAAACAGAATAGAGCAGTAGTAGTCAACCTGGTCCCTACCGCCCACTAGTGGGTGTTCCAGCTTTCATGGTGGGCAGTAGCGGAGCAACCAAAGTATAAATAAAAAGATAGATTTAACTATAGTAAATTGTTTTATAAAGATTTATTCTGCCAAACTTAGCGAAAATCCAACATAAAGTACTTGGTAAGTAATTATTATTATATGCTTTAACTTGCTGTAACTCTGCTTTATAAGTTACTTCCCTACTTTATAAATCACCATTACTGTGGAACCGGTGGGTGGTTAGAAAATGTTACTACTAACAGAGATACAAAAGTGGGCGGTAGGTATAAAAAGGTTGACTACCCCTGGGATAGAGGTTCTAATATTTTCATTATGCACACCCACTAATGGTACCTGGCGAGGCTGCTGTCCTCCAGGTCATGGTGACCTTCCCCACAGGACCCACAAGCTGCTTACTGCAAGTGGTGGAAATGTGGGGACCTCAGGTCTTCTCAGCAGTAGAGGGGAGCCCAGGGATAGGTCCTCAAGGCAGGTGGCTCTCTTGGAGTGTAGGGATGAGCCAGACCTAAGAAGGCCTTCAGGATGTGCTGAATTAAACCTCAGGCAGAAAATTCCCTTTTCTATCCTTCCCAGGCTATCTAAATTTTACTGTGATGCCTTTTAAATTATCTTAAAATACCTTTCTTAATGCCTTAAAAATGCCATCTCATTCAAGTATGAAAGGGATTAGACCAGGAGTCTCCAAACTACGGGCCGCATGCAGCCCCCTGAGGTCATTTATCCGCCCCTGCTGCACTTCCAAAAGGGGCACCTCTTTCATTGGTGGTCGGTGAGAGGAGCACAGGATGCATCCTGGAGTTCTGTATGTGGCAGCACCGCAAAGCACACAGCATCACTCACGTACAGTACTACTCCGGTGACGCGGGACGCTCGCGTCATGGCTCCAGAAGCGCGTCATATCCCTTGTTATGGCTAGCAGTGACAAATATGGAACCGGACATTGACCATCTCATTAGCCAAAAGCAGGCCCATAGTTCCCATTGAAATACTGGTCAGTTTGTTGATTTAAATTTACTTGTTCTTTATTTTAAATATTGTATTTGTTCCCGTTTTGTTTTTTTACTTTAAAATAAGATATGTGCAGTGTGCATAGGGATTTGTTCATAGTTTTTTTATAGTCCAGCCCTCCAACGGTCTGAGGGACAATGAACTGGCCCCCTGGGTAAAAAGTTTGGGGACCCCTGGATTAGACCAACAAAAGGCATTTTTCCTGAGCTTTTAAGCTTTGGTCATTTCTCTGTGGGGGGAGGGAGGATCGAGGTTTTGGCATGTCCCTAACTCAAAGGTAGTCCCTTGATGACTTCATTTCATGGTGCCTCCACCAGTGCTGTGTTTTTCTTTAATATCCCAGCAGTATACAAACCACAGTTTTACACGAGAGAAGGAAAATGTTTTCCAGTTTGACTCTGGAGATGCAACAACTCAATTAGTTTTTCGGGAAACCATAACTGTGGGAGGTTTGCATTTGGAAACACTACTTAATCGTTTCTTAGTAGTTTTGTTCCCACCACTGGAAAGGGACAACCAAGAACTAAAGCAGAGGCAGTGTCTCCTCTGGAAGGTGTTTTATCATTGTCATGGAGATCCCATCCTGCAGACACCTTACCCCTACAGTCAACCCCCGTTCCTCATCAGTCACCCAGCACACAGGCAGAAAAGCAGGGAGGGGAGAGGGTGTCAGTCTCCCCACTAGGCTGGAACATGAGGAACAAGATGCTTCGATCAGCTTCTCTGAGTGCATGTGCAACCAAGCAGGGGATGGGTACACATCGTGAAAGGTCAAATTCTAGTAGTGTGTGAGGCTGCTCCACCTCAAGGAGGCTTGCTTAAACTTTTCTTCCAACATTTAAGTGTAAGCGATTGAGTGCCAGAAATGGGACTACTATAGCTCACTTCCCAGGGTCTTAACCCTCTCAACCCCACGCCCTGGAACTCCCCTCCCACCTTGTACTCTGGGTCTCATGCCTTGATGGATGGCACTTATTAAGCACCACAGATTGTTTCTCTCTGGGTACTGTCTCCACTCCTAACTTCTAGTAAACACCTTTAGCTAACTCTTTTCCTTGCCAGCATCTTAAGCTTTTGACAGGAATGAATCCTGTGTGAGTGCTGGCTATTACAGATCATTTCCAATGTTATCATTTTGACATAGGTCTCCATACCCATATACAAGTTTTCCACACCTTAACCAGAGGTAGAAAATTACCTAGTCCTGTGAGTAGGAAGAGAGGAGTTGAGTCTGTCCGCAGGCCTCTCTGCCATGCCACATTGGGGTTGATGCTCAAAGCTCTGTCCTGGGCTGTAGCTAACAGCTCAGAGACCATCATCGTCTTTGATTTTTCCAGAATGTATCACCTCATTCTTACCGTGCTGCAGTTCATCTGCCTCTTTTCTGCCCACTCACCCAGCTCCCTGCTGTTTATCACTGCCAGCTTGGCATTTCACCATCTGGGAGAGCTTAGTGTTTTCTAGAAATGTAAAAACATACATCACTTGTTCTATGGCTGAACATCATTTATAAAAACATCAACTCAGTCTGGCCCCGGCACTTTTTCATGCAGTGAAGGATCCACTCAAATTATGTTTTTCTTTCTCTTGCCAAACTAGTTCACAACCATGATCATGCCATTCTCCCGACATAGTTATGGTACTTTTCCTTCCTTGTAAATGGTCTAAGGGTGCTTACTCTCAGAGCGCTGACGTTATAGTTCTTTCACTTGATCTTCTCTGTCAGTCTTGGTTCAAAGAAACCCCTGGTTTTTTCCTTATACGAGGATGAATTTTGCAGCTTCCTCAATCTTGTCTCATCATGCTAGTCAGGTGAGATTGTGTTTTTAATCTCCATTCTCAGAGATTCTGAGGTACTGTAAACAATTCATTGCTTTTTATGGCTAGGCAATGGGAAGTTTTGTTCAAATATGGGTAAGAGAATTATCCCTGGCTAAAAGAGCCTTCTTAAGCCTGTACATGGGAATAAGAGAACAGTTTTTACCAAGACCTATTCTAGACCTCGTGGTGTTTCCCCAAAACAAACCTGCACCCCCTTGTAAGGCCTGCCTCCCCAGATATCCCAAGTGCACTCCCGACCTTCGATTCCAAACCTCACACTCCGCTCAGTCTGCAGTGTTTCTCCTGGAAGTGGGTCACCTCCAAGGTCCCCCCGCAGAAAGCTGAGACAGAAGGATGGATGGTTGGAAAAAAGCCCAGGATTTCCATGAGCAAAAAGTCTTTTGAATAGGACTGCCCCTCCCATCTCTCCGTTAGTGTATACACGCTCCTTAAATCATGCGTGGACATGGGAAACCGCAGTGTCTTCCCACCCCTCCCCCACAGACCCCTGGGAGTTGTAAAAGTTGACTAGAGTGGTATCTTGAGGTTATTTCTGTCAACCTTTCCCCCACATTTCCCATCATGTATACTACGGCATATTGTTGTAGGGATACACCTATGTTGTATATATCTCTAGCTAAGGTTTTCTAAGTTTTAGAGGTTGTAGGCTAAATGAAACTACACAGATATCTTTACTGCAGAACTTCTCACGGCCTTTACTAAGCCACCCAGTATGGCAACTCATCAAAAGCCAGTCACAGTATTATAGTCATCTACACACTCATCCGAGTGACCACAGAACCTTCTTTCCATCTAACAGACTAGTATTCTAAAGCATACATGTTGGGGTATGTCATGATCGATGAGCCCTACATCCAGCAGGTCAGAATCACTTAGGGAGATTGTGATTGCTGGCCCTACTCCTTAAGATGTTAGTACTGGCGGTCTGGGAGAGAGTATGGGAATCTGCTTCGTGGTTGTTTGTTGTTTTTTCTTATAGCTTTCCATGTGATTTGGATGGTGACTATTGATTTGTAGGGTTTCAGAGATGCTATACCTGTGATGCTCCTGGGCCCTCACCAAAGAACTTGCACCCAAGTCCTAGTGTAGGTAAATAACACATGTTTATGCAAGAGAGATGCCAAAAACTTATGAGGGCCTTTGTGATTTAGGGGAAATTATGGGCCTGTCTCTACACCTTTAGAAACCACCTAACATTGTAGCCGTCCCCATCTATCCACATTCGAGCCCACCGTCAGAGCCCACAGAGCTTTCCCCACCTGTTGTCACTCTTGCCAATTTGGGCTCTCTCCCATGTTTCTCTATTCTGTTTTATTTGTCTATATCTCACCTCTCTGCAGGGCCATATTCAGAGTAGGAGCCAATTAAATATTTGAGGGGGGATAATTCCCCATAGCACTTCATACAGAGTTGAACAAATAGTAAATACTCAATAACTGCAGAGAAGCCAAAGGACAAAAAGGACTTTGGCCCCAAAGTGGCACCCCACCAGCGTTTTTAAATGGACAACAATGTGCTATGTATGTTACAGTGGACATATTTAAAAGAATAATTTAAAATACCCATATTTACCATGTCTAGAAGTTATAGCTATTTAGAGGTCTATTTAGAGATATAACTAGTTAACCATGAGGCAAAAAATACTTGTTGTCAAGTTAAAATATAAATATGCAGGGAGGTTTGTAGTTTTTCAAAATTTTTATGGAGACTTATGAGCAAAAATTGGTGATGACCATGCAGGCATCCCCAAACTACGGTGCCGCATGTAGCCACCTGAGGCCATTTATCCGGCCCCCTGCAGCACTTCCGGAAGGAGCACCTCTTTCATTGGTGGTCAGTGAGAGGAGCACTGTATGTGGCGGCCCTCCAACAGTCTGAGGGACAGTGAACTGGATCCCTGTGTAAAAAGTTTGGGGACCCCTGCGAGAGAACAGCATTGGGAAGGCTGGTGGTGGAAAAAGGAGGCTTGGAATCAGGCTAGCAGGGAAGCCTTGGTCAAAATGCCAGTTTCACATAGCTCTGAGGGGTAAAACCACACAGTGCCTGGCACAGAGCCAGCGCTCCTCCGTTCAACCAGTAGTTGCTACATGCCGCTGACGCACTAGGCTCTGGACGTACAGGAGGGCTGAGACGCAAGTCCCTGCTCCCACAGAGCTTACATGCCAGTAAACGCAGTCAATTCGCTGCTTCTATGTAAATGCACATTTGCTGCCTTTCTGGAGAGCCTCTCAGAGTACTTTACTCTAGGCAATTTTTAGGAATCGTTTCTACAAAGAAATGACTCATTTTTCTAATATCCCAGAACGGATTTATCTAGGTTTCATTGTTCGCATCCAGACAGTCACCAGGGGAGACATACACTTATTTCAGTAACAGGACCATTATGCAAAAGTCTTTAAGCTTCTGTGAAATTGACCTCAAAGCATACAGCACAATCTTTTGCACATCCTAAATACTTGTAAATATTTGTCTTTGAAGGACGAATTTGATGTTTTTGGAGCAAAGGTTATTGACACAGAGGTCTGGTGACCATGGTCGATGATCAGACGAGGCAAGAATATTATTTGTCTCAAACTCAGGAAGAGCATAAATCAGAAAGTCGTCTTTCTTGTGGTAAAGAATCAAAAGATACCATTTATTCCCTTGGCACCGAGGCTGAAGGGGAAATCCTGGCCGGGTCAGGATTGCTTGGCCGTGAAGTTGCTTAAAGAGTTGATGGTCTCGAACATTAGGCAGCGAGAGCCCTGGAGCTGCGAGAGGCCCATGGTAGCCACTGCTTTGGTTCTGCTCATTCCCTTGCAGCAACCTCACTCCAGGTGGTGCCCCCCCCCGGGGGGGGGGCTACAGCTGGGAGAGCCTCCGAGCTGAAGTGGCTGTCCTGGAAGGACCCAGGGCTGAGAGAGCAAGGCCTGGCCAGTCCATGAGGGGGCAAGCGGGTGGAGGAAGCGCTGTGTCTACATTGTGTTTGAGTGTTTATTGAGTCTGTGTCTGCAATACAGAGATTAATCATGGTCCACTGAAGGAATGAGCCCAGGATGGGCAGAAGGGTGGAATACGAGATGGGGAGGAGCCAGACGAGGATTGCAGAACTGGCGAGTGTGGCTGGCAGGCTGTCCACTCTGCATGACACATTTGTCCTCTCTGCATGGTCACAGAGCCACACTGGCCAAAAGCTCTAGGAATCCTAGAGGGCCCTTGATTCTTACAGGAAAATTGCCGGAGGATTTTAAGTGTAAGTTTGCACCATGTTTTACTACTTTCTTATTCTTCTGCAGTATCTCTTTGGTACTTTACTGAACAGACACCATCCCATCCCTGTGCCCAGAACTGAGCGAGGTGCTATGGGAGACATGGTCTCTGTCCTCAGGCAACTTGAATCTCCTTGGGAAGATAGCATATAAATTGTTGAGTAAGGCTAGCCAGGAGGTTTCATTTCAAATGTCAGCTCTGGCTAATTAGTGACTTCCCGGAGTGTTTCATCAGATCTAAGACACCGTTGACTGTAAGGTGATGTCTCATGTGTTCTTAAGAGGGAAAAAGATGCTGCCAATTAAATTGTGATGGCTTTCTTGTTACTTAGAATTTTTATTTTATACTTATTGAGAGATCCTTTTTAGACTTACTTAGACATAGTATTATTTTTTTTTATTATGTATCACTCTTTTTCATTCATAAACTGGGGAATAAGTTTTCTGTGTTTTTTCTGAACTTCTTCACACTCAGGGTATTGCCAATCGACGCACATTTGACTTGGATTTGTTGATGTCGTGTTTCCCACACAGTGCAGTTCTCTATGTGTCACGATCCCTGGAAAGGTAGCTTTTCTTACAAGAATACTCTTGACTTTTATCCCAAAACTCTGGCTCCTACTGTGTAAACCGATGTGCACACAGGTAGAGACAACCATAACACAGCTGCCACCTGGCAACAATGACTATAATGAACCTCAATTTTCAACATATCAAACTGAAAAAAATATATCTTAGATTCAGTGAAGTACGGACTCTGAGACTCAGTCAAAAACCGACTACATTCTTGCCATTAAGCAATAATTTCCTCCTGTAAAACCTGCAAAACTGAATGGTTTCCAGTGCAACAGCCATGGTAGGGAGTCCTCTGTGATTACATAGAGTCTGGGAAGCTGTATGCATGACATAAGTCTAAAAAAGTGAGATTTGGCCTACACAAGAGGAGACCACTTCTAGAGAGGGAAGAGGGCAATTTTGAAGTTTCAAGTGAGTAAAAAAGCAGGTTAACAGGACAATGTGGCCAGCAGGCATGAGTGGAGTTGAGTTAGGGAGTGTGGGCTATAAAAGCATGAGTTTTTGCTCTAAGAACATTAAGGTCAAATTAATGTACTTCACTTACAGAAAAACAATAATGCGTTCTCGTATTGCCATGACTTTCATTTCTTTTCTTACCATAGGTCCCGATGTTTTTAGTTCAAAGAGCCTTGCCCTTCAAGCCCAGAAGAAGATTCTGAGCAAAATAGCCAGCAAAACCGTGGCCAACATGTTGATTGATGACACCAGCAGTGAGATCTTTGATGAGCTCTACAAAGTCACCAAGGAGCACACCCACAACAAGAAGGAAGCCCACAAGATAATGAAAGACTTGATTAAGGTGGCAATCAAAATTGGGATCCTCCACCGGAACAACCAGTTCAACCAGGAGGAGGCTGTTATAGTGGAGAAGTTCAGGAAGAAGCTGAACCAGACCGCCATGACCATCGTCAGCTTCTATGAGGTGGACTACACCTTCGACAGGAACGTGCTCTCCAAGCTCCTGCATGAATGCAAGGACCTGGTGCATGAACTGGTACAGCGACACCTGACACCCAGGACCCATGGGCGCATCAACCATGTCTTCAACCACTTTGCTGATGTGGAATTCCTCTCTACCCTTTATAGTCTGGATGGAGACTGTAGACCCAACCTCAAGAGAATTTGTGAAGGAATCAATAAATTGCTAGATGAGAAAGTCCTTTGAATATCTTCCCCTCCTCCTGAACTTTGCTGTGTTCACGTTACAGCCCCCAATGCGGTCTGGGTGAGAATCAAGAAAACAGGAAGAAACCCTTGTCCAAGATGCCCGTGTTCTGTCCTTGTCACCCCTCTGATGTTAACACCGAATTGAGCTCAGGTGTGTTTTTCCCCTGAGCTTGCTGATGAGGTCTGTATTTAAAATCACCTTTCATTTGCAAGCCCAAAGGACATTTCATCTGCTCTAAGCAGAAAGGCTGCCCTGCTCATCATGGAGAGTTCAGTTCACCTTGTGTAACAGAAGGAGCCCTGGACCAGGAGCCAGAGGACATGGCTTTGGTTCCCAGCTTCACCAGTTACAATTCAGTCCTGTGGATCCTGAAACCATAATACCCACCTGCCTGCCTCCCAGGGCTGCTGTGAGGATCAAATGAAGCAGTGTAGGTCCAAGCGTTTGAAAATGCGAATGTAGGCTCTTACTTTCTCTTCAGAGTGTGAGAGGGGTCAACCCGGATCTAGACCATTAAGCAGCACAGAACAGAACAATAGCCTTTGATGGGCTGGGTTTGTCGTGTCTCTAGAAGTGTTATTTCATGCAAATTAAAAATGAATCTAAAGGTGTGAAAATTGTAGCTGCAAATTGGGAAAATGTTTTTCACGGCTCTGTTTTTTAGATCTTAGGTGTGCAGGTTTCTGCTCCTCCAGCAGGCAGGCAGAGTTTCCCATGCATCTTGCGAAGCCGAGAACTGTGCTCCCCCTGCAGGACCAGCCTTCCCTCATCTATGGGGCCCAGGCCGGGAGGCGCAGGGAGGGTTTATTCCAGCATGCGCAGGAGAGTCGGGTAAAATGAGCCCCTGTCTGTCTTTCTTGGTCTTTCATACTCATTCTGTGCTGTTTTCTCTGGTTCGTTATTAAATTGAAACTACTCTTCTAACCAGAGGTTTTGAAATTGCGATTCAAAAATAAAATTCCTTGGAGTCAGATACAGAGTTAAGAACAATGGGAAGAGGAAAATGAAGAGTAAGACCTCAGTAGTTAGACCCGAAGGGGAAGCAGTCCCGGCAGGGCCTGTGTCCCTGGTCCAGGGGGAGCTAGCTCACAGACACAGAGACTGCCTTCTCTGAATGTCTCACAGCCTTGCTTTCACACTGTGGCTTCTGACATCTTTTTATCCTAGTCTTAACAAGCATCAGGACAATGTACTGTCTTATAATGTTGTCTGGACGACACCACATTGAGAGACGTGCTCTTCCTGCATGACCTCCTGTTCCCATTATGCTGCTTTTGTAAAATACCACATTAGCTCAGCCCCGTGGTTCCTCCCACCCCATAGTCTCTCTAGCAGGAGCATCAGTGCTGGTTTATGGGAACGTGTGAAACAAATCCACAGTGGCCATTTAGCCTCAGCTGGCCCCATGTCAATACTGGTGTAAACCATGCAGTTAAGCTCTTCAGCTACCAGCAACTCAAAATTAGTTCATAGGAAGGATGTCCAGGAAAAAATAAGGAATAGTTAAGTCAGTTCCTTTTCTCCATATTTGATTAGCAAGGCCCAGTGCCTCCTCATAGACCCGAGGACTAACAGTGATGCCCTGTGCACACCTGGGCTGGGGAAATCGTCGCTTATTTGGGCGGAGCTGGTGGAAACGACAGGCAGGCGGCCACCCTGCTCATCTACCCAGTAGGCAGCAGGCACCCCAGCAGGAGCCGAGTGAATTTTCACATACAGAGTCCTCAGTGCCTCCCTTGGTGTGTTCATCTGGTTAAGGACTGTGTGCTAGTACGAGGGCCGGTTCTTTTTTCACTAAGCAGGTAGACCTATGCCGAGAATTGAAACCCCAAAAAGAATAGGTGGACCAGTCTTCTGTCCATCTGAGACACAGCAGGGAGGAAGGGGGGACCCTTAACCAAAGAGGGTCGCCTGTTCTCCCCGCTCCACAAGCCAAAGCACCGCATGGCAGCAAAGGTTCCGACAGCCCGTGAGGCTCTGCAGGAACTGGGTCTTCCTTGCTCTGCTCAGGGAAGGATCAGCTCTTCCACCAGCAGGTCCCCGCAGGTGCAACAACGGAGTGCAGAGCAGAACAAAACATCTTCTCCACTGAGGCAGCCACAGGGCTCTCTTTACTGCAAGGCCAGCTGGGTGTAGCTCAAGCTTATCAACACAGTCAGGGGGAGCTGGGCCACCCAGGCTCAAGTAACCCACCACTCCTCTAAACGTAGCCAAAACCAACCCTAGCTATACATTTCAGCATACCATTGGCATATAAATTCAAGTGATCATCAAGTTTCATCAACCAAATGAAAAGCTTACAAATTTCAAATACTTTCCATAACAATGTAGTAACCAAAGAAAGATGATCATTATTGGTTTATTGTCAGAATTCTAACCATGTCACTTAGTGGCCCTGAAAAATTATTTTGGCTGGAAAGAAAAAAAAAAGATGTGACAGGCTAGCAGATGCTTTCCAAAACAGAACTCTGTGGATGTGCATCTCGCTTAGAACTCTATACAAAATTTTCAGTAATGAGAACCCCCAGAAGCAAGGTTAGCATGTCTACATGGAGGTGGTACCCGGAATAAAACTGATTTCAAAACAAATAGCAGTACAAAATAACTCCATTGATCAAGCCCCACACGTACCAGAGAACAACACGTGCTGAGCAAGTCCAAGGCAGGGACAGGATTCATTCTTTTAGGCAGGTGAGAGGGGTGGCAGGAGCAGCTTGTCTGTCATCTGGGGACATCACCGGGTCTCCATCCGTCCCCAAGTGCTCAGCAGTGTCCCCACAGTAGGACGCCAGGGACTCGTGCTGAAGTTCCCACCCCACCGAGCCCTGGTAATGTGTCCGCCATGTGGCTGAGCCCTGCAGACTCTGCGTGCTGTGTGTCGGCATCACTCTGCCTCCCGGTGTTCCCATCTGTGAGTCTTGACACCCTCAACAACTACAGGTCTCTGCTAAGTGACAAATCAAAATGAAGGGACTTCTCCATCGGTGCGTCTCCTCCAAACTCCCATCTTCCCCATTGGTACATCATTTTTTTCAGAAGTAAATCAGTGCATTCCCTGGCTGCTCCAATGAACTTCATGGAATTAATTTATATATATATATCGATAAAAAAAGAAAGCTCATATAAGGGCCTACATGCCCTCTGCCCCAATATCTTTGGGGCGTTATTTATTTTAACATGGTCTCAGATGTCCAGAACAACCAATCATGAAAATTCTAGATCAGCCAACTGGCTGCCAAACACAGGAGCTTTCCAGTAATGGCCTGGGATATTGACAGTCACGAATCAGATGGCCTTGAGGGATAGACAGGGTCACCAAGGTCCTCTCAACTCAGTACTCTGTGGTCAGTGGGTTTCTCTTATTCAGGTTGACCCTGCTATTGGGGTTCAAACCCAGACCAGCCCCCCTCCCTGCTCTTCTCTTAGAGGGAGCTCTTGCTTGTTAGAGGAAAGGCTCTTCAACATGCTGCTTCTCAAAATGGCAGCTAGGAATCTCTGAAAGTTCTGGGGTGCAGTGGAGTCCATGAGTGCTAAAAGGATTTTAAAGATTTTTGTTTCATTCTAACTTTTCAAAAATCAACCTCAACATCAGTCCCTTCTGAATCATGTGAGGATAGCTACCTTATAGCCGCAGGATGCCGTCTGGCTTCTGGGTTTGAGTGTCTCTTTATGTTTACAATGTCATTCATGCTGATTGATCACCTCACATGAGAAAAAAAAAAAAAAGCTGAACTTAATGTGTTTCTCTAATGATGCCTGGGCATCCCCTAGGGGTCTGCGGGCATAGTTGGCTATCTGTGAGTTCTCAATTTTGAGAAATTTTGCTACAACACAGGAAGATGTAGGCTTGTAGAGAATGAGTGAGGGTCACCCTGCCCTTGATGGTGACTCAGTTGTGGGGCCTCCAAGGCTGAAGGGTAAACTTGTGTCTGGGGGACACAGAGGCCAGCTGCAGAAAGAGGCAAGCTCCCACATGTCCTGCCTGCTCTTTGAAAACTGACTAGGTATAACTACCATACATAAATCAAAGAATTTACAAACTTGCCTTACAATTCTAATAGTAAATCTCAAAGGTACAAGAGAGCGCATCGCTGGACATACCAGGCACTGTTGCGCCCAAGAAATGGATAGCGGAGAAAGCTTGCAAAGCTCCTTGCGAAGAGAGGTCACCTGGTTCCGCCCACACTGTCCTCCTTCCAGCTTCGCCTGCTGGCATGCAGATTCTCAGGCATCAAGAGTGTGTGTGGTTCCGGGGTCCCCACAGCTTAATCTTTGGCTGAATTGAAGAATAAGATATGTGGCATTCAGAATCCTTCCCAGTCCCAGGAGGAGGCGGTCTCTCGCACCCACCCCAGCAGCACCTCAGGGCCACCCTTTTTCGTTCCTTTCATGCCTTTTCCTTTTTTCATTCTATTTTTGCTGAGCTGGGTCTGGTCTCTGCAGGGAAAGTGTCCTGACCGCCCACCCAGGCAGCTGGAGCTTAGTCAGAGGGGACCCTTCCCCCCCCCCCCCCCCCCCCCCCCGCCAGGCCACGGTATAGAGCTGCTCCTTGCCGGCTACAAAGGCCTTTCTGGACCAGTTCCTGGGACAAAGGGGTCTGGGGATTGGCTCCGCCTCAAGGAGAGGCTGGGTGGGAGCCAGAGCTTGGCACAGAGTGAATGCTGAATGCCCAGGCGAGCAGGGAAGCAGCAATTAGGTTATGTTAGGAGGGAGCGAGCACTCTCTCGGCCTCTGGCACTGGTGAAGGAAGAGCCTATGAGCCGGCCCCTGAAGTGCTGGAGTGATTGGGCTCCTTCCACCTCTCAGAGCAATGTCTTCCCTACCAAAGAGCTGCTACTTCCTCAGTGATGGGAATGGGCTGCCCTGCCCTGTTCCAGAAACAGCTACAACTTGATTTTAGAAATAGATTGCCATGGCCCTGGCCAGTTGCTTCAGTGAATAGAGTGTCAGCCCGGCATGCAGATGTCCTGGGTTTGATCCCTGGTCAGGGCACACATGAGAAATGACCATCTGCTTCTCTTCTCCTCCCTCTCCCCTTCTCTCTCTCTCCCCCTTCCCAGCCAGTGGCTCAGTTGGTTCAGTGTCAGCCCCAGGTCCTGAATATAGCTCAGCTGAATCGAGCTCCAGCCCCAGACAGTGATTGCCAGGTGGATCCTAGTCAGGGCACATATGGGAGTCTATCTCACTATATCTCCTCCTCTCATTTAAAAGAAAAAAAAAGAAAGAGAAAGAAATAGATTGCTGGGTTTGGGGAGACAGGGGAGATACATAGTTGGGGTTTTGCTTTCAGCCTTCACAGGCAACAAAGTGAAGTGAGCTGTGAGGTAGGGGATTGATTTGGTCTTATCTCACCCAGAACCTGGCAGTTTCCTTACACTTGACCTCTTGGCCCTCAGTTTCCTCAACTATAAACACAGAGAGAGTTGCACAAGGTCTCTAAGAACCCTTCCAGTTCCATAGTTCCATGTCCTGAGAATCACAAGAGAGCAGCTCTGGAAATTTTTCATTGCAGGTTTCTTAGAAGGGAAGCTATTCATTATTTCAATGAAGCAATAGATTCCAAAAAGACTGAGGAGTGACTCCTCAATGATTCCCATCAGGGCTTTTTTTTTTTTTTTCTTTTCATTTTTCCGAAGCTGGAAACAGGGAGGCAGTCAGACAGACTCCCCGCATGCACCCGACCAGGATCCACTCGGCATGCCCACCAGGGGGCGATGCTCTGCCCCTCCGGGGCATCACTCTGTTGCACCCAGAGCCATTCTAGTGCCTGAGGCAGAAGCCACAGAGCCATCCTCAGCACCCGGGCAAACTTTGTTCCACTGGAGCCTTGGCTGCGGGAGGGGAAGAGAAAAACAGGGAGGAAGGAAAGGGGGAAGGGTGGAGAAGCAGATGGGCGCTTCTCCTGTGTGCCCTGGCCAGGAATCGAACCCGGGACTCCTGCACGCCAGGCCAACGCTCTATCGCTGAGCCAACCGGTCAGGGCCCCCATCAGGGCTTTTGATCATAGGTCTAAGTTCATGACTTCAACAGGGAAAAGCTTTAAGTCAGAAAATGCAGGGTAAAATGAATCCATAAAGATCAGTGGAGCAGCTCATTGTGGGCCCAGGTAGTGACTAGACCAGGCGTGGCCAACAGTTTTTGCCCCCAGGCCAGATTAGAAAGAAAACTTTTTTCACAGGCCGGATGAAATATTAAAAATAAAAAATGTTAAATTTGTTTAAGTAAGCAAAATTTTATTATGTAATTTGTTTATGAATAAATATAAGAGTGAAAAAATTTTAATATACAATATTATTTTAATAAAAATATATTTTAATAAAAATATAATTACATACTGTATAAATATCCAAACTGTATAACAATCAATCGAAACAATATTTAATTAATAGAATGAGCTTGAAGGGGTTATATCACAAATAAAACAATTATTTTGTTTTACAAACAGCCTGGACACATTTTCAGTTATCAACTGCAGCTACTGTCTGTGCTACAATGCCACTTGATTCAGCACATGTGACCACAAAAATAACGAATTATTTGACCTTGGGTGCGCACTGGCAAACTCCGCCTAAAAGAATGTGGGTTTCACATCGCCGCTAAACGTCAAACAGTTCATATCGAGTACAGACGAGTATAAAAGTTGTAAATCTTTATAATGGAATTTTTTTAAAAAAAATAAAGAAGTATCGTGAATCCATTCGACCAATTATTGGAAGTTAACCCTAGATTAGTCACACGTGGAATTCTTTTCAGCATTATCACTATCTTCTTAAATATCTCGATTTCCAATAATTAAAGATGCTTCTGCTTCTGAGTAGCTGAGATTTTAAAGTAGCGGGGAATATTAAAAATTTAATTGCGGGCCACATAAACTCATTACAGGGGCCGATACAGCCCACGGGCCGTATGTTGGCCATGCCTGGACTAGACAATCACCAGCTTATTAGGTAACACATCTCTGTAGAGATAACACGATAATAAGCAAAGTCATGAATAAGTCATTATGATTTGAGTCAAATATAGGAAATTATCAGAATTATGTTTAAATATAAATAAATAAGGCCATTGCCCCAACAAATGAGACATTTTATGGAGTTCTCAGATCTTTTCCCCCACACTGTTTGAAACATTTTTAATACAAGTCTTTACATAGTGTATATTCCATGCACCCCAGTGTGGTAAACACATTCTCTCACTGAAATAATACTGTCCTATTCATATATACAAATAGCATTCTTTGAAATATCCCTAGCATGTGTCTTTACATAGTGTACCATGCACTTCAGTGTTTTGAACTCACCTTTTTTACTGAACAACTTATTAATAAATCATTCACATAACATACAATCTATCCATTTAAAGTGTACAATTCAGTGGATTTTGGTATAGTCACAGATATGTGTAACCATAACCACAATTTTAGAATATTTTAATCACCTCCAAAAGAAACATGGTACCCTTTAGCTATCACCTCTCTCTAGCAATAAAAAAGTTGTACTCCCACATAGCATTCATTATAATTTCTCAATATTGGAATTGCACTGAAGGTATAGATTCTGAACAAACCGATCTAAATGACATGCATAATTAAGACTCATTGTGCAGAACCAAGTTGAGCCTCAGCATTCTCTGCGTTATTCCTGAGAAGACAAGCTTCACTTACTGGGTGGCCTCTGCAAGGAGGTGGTGTCTAAGTGTAAGGATGACAGGATATCGAAGTCTCCAACTATTACTGTAGAATCATCATTTCTCTCTTCAATTCTATCAGTTTTTGCTTCCTAGAATGTTGATGGTCTGTCATTAAGTGCATAAATGTTTATAACTGTCATGTCTTCTTGCTGTATTGAACCTTTTATTAATATGTAACACCCTTCTTTGTCTCTTGTAATTTTTTGGATTTAAAGTCTACTTTGTCTGATATTAGTATAACCATTCCTCTCTCTTTTGGTTACTGTTTACATGGAATATATTTTTCCATCCTTTCACTTTTAGTCTGTTTCTTTGGCTCTAAAGTCTCTTGTCAACAGCATATAGTTGGGTCATGTGAGTTGTTGTTTTTTTTCCATTCTGCCGATCTCTTTTGATTGGAGAGTTTAATCCATTTACATTGAAGTTACTGACAAGAATGGACTTCTGTCATTTTGCTATTTGTTCTCTACATGCCTTATAGCTTTTGTCCCTCATTTCCTGCATTTCTTGTTATTTTGTGGGTAGTTGGTATATTGTAGTGAAATATTAAAATCCTTTCTTATTTCCTTTTGTGTATGTTCTATTGCTATTTTCTTCGTGGTTACCATAAGGATTACTTTTCGTGTCCTAAAGTTATAATATTCTAATTTGAATTCACACCAGCTTAACTTCAATAACATACAAGAACCCTGCTCCTTTACAGCTCTGTCCCACCCCTTTCTGTTGTTGCCATCCACTTATGTCCTTCTACCTTGTGTGTCCAAAAAATAAATTAATAATTATTTTAAATGTATTAGTCTTTTAAATCGTGTAGAAAACAAAAAGAAGAGTTCTTGTACTAATACTTGCTTTTATAATTGTCTGTGCATTTCTCTTTATTGTGGTCTTTATTTCTTCATCCTTGCATTTCACTATGCAGGACTCCCTTGAGCTTTTTTTTTTTTTTTTTTTTTTTTTTTTGCAGGACAGGTCTAGAAATACCAAACTCCCTCAACTTTTGTTTTTCTGAGAATGTCTTAATTTCTCTCTCATTTTTAAAGGACAGTTTTGCCAGACACAGATTCTTGGTTGACAATTTTTGTTGTTGAAAACTGGACATTTGGATCTAAACATGTGGTAACTCTGGATGTCAGATTCTCCTCCTTCCCAGAGTTTGCTAGGTTTAACTTTTGTTGTTGTTGCTTTATGGTTGTTGGCTGTCTCTGTGACAAAGATCAGCCGGAGGTATAAATGTAAGGTCTTTTCTGAGCCTGCACCTCTCCATGGGTATGCACAGCCACTTTCTAATTATCCACACATGTGCAATTGCTTCCTGGGGTCGTCAAACTTTTTATAAAAACCGCCCACTTTTGCAGTGCTGGTCAACCTGGTCCCTACCATGCAACTAAACAGCTCCGCGATTGGCCCATCATGAAAGCTGGAACGCCCACTAGTGGGCGGTAGGGACCAGGTCTACCAGCACTGCAAAAGTGGGCGGTTTTTATAAAAAGTTTGACGACCCCTTGAAGGGGAAAGATGAAAACTACCAAGGGGTGATGCTGACTCTTTAAGTCCCCTGGAAGTCGCATCAGCTGGAGGGTGAAGTGCTTCTAAGAATAGTGGGAAGGGCAGCAACAATGACCATCTGCCTCTTTGCATTTCTGAGGTCAGAAGTGACAATCAGTGATCAGGACCCATACTTGGAGGACAAGGCCCTTTTTTCCCCAGTCTGATTCCTGCGAACTGTGTGCAGGCTGCCCCAGGAACACGTGCACAGCTGCCTGCCACATGACTGGGGCTAGGGAGTAAGTAGGCCCTAAGGTGCTAAGCGCTGAAATTGACCAAAATTAATCATCCAAGCCTTCCCTTGGAAGCTGTAAGCCTTATTGGACAGACTCTAGAGTTACAAAATAGTTACATTAGACCAATTCTGCCAGTGCAATTATTGTCTAGGTGGGGAGACAGATTTCCTGTTACCTCTTACTCTATTATTCTCCCAGAATCCTCCTTGGCACATTCACTCTGAAGTCTCCTGCCTACTCACCCCATGCTCTATCACACAAACATGTAGGACCTTCATTTTACATGCTCTACCCCGTACTTGGGCATTCAGATCATCGGCCAAATGTCAGGATTCATCAGTGCGGGACAACCAAGGACCCACCTCTTTAAATCTCACAACTCCCCACCTTTCTGCAATCATGTATCCTTTCACATTTTCTCTGAATTTTCTACCAATGAGATCAAAATCCTAAGAAAAAGAGAGGGATCATCCTGCCGTGTTCGTGTATGTGTACACTTATGTGTGGATGTACAAGCACCTTCTTTTCTAACTGCCCAAACCATACACAATATACTTTTTAAGTAAAATCCTACTAACAAAGTTCCCCAAACTCTCCGAGTTAACTACAAAAAGCAAGATTGCTTGAAAAGATTCTTGGCAAAACTTAACATCTCCAGAACTTGAACAAGGAAAACTGACCTATGAACACACAAGCTTGATGCCTCTGAAGCTGGAATAGGTCCTCCGACCTCCACAGTGGAGAGAATGGTGACATTTCACCTCCTACCTGTCCCCTCTCTGCCTCTCACCCTCTGAATGATGTTGTTCCCATTGTCGACTAATTAACACAGCGTTGAGAGGAGATTGTAGGCCCCTTCACCCAGAAGGGAACTTGATTTGGCTGCTGAGCGGGCCTTTGTGAGGGGGTTTCTCGGGCTCTCCTCCCCCACCCAGCCCAGGGAGAACAGGATCACAGGGGAGCGGTGGCCCGCACAGTCCTGGCTGGCCAATTCCTCACTGGCCTGTGAGTTCCCAGAGGAAATACAAACAAATCAGACCACACTTGGCTGCTGACCAGTGAATCACTGAGCTTCTTCAATAAGTCTTTAAAACTTTGGTTCTGACCCAAATCTTTTGCTCCAGCATAAAAACTGCTGGGCCTCAAGTCTCTCTGTTTAGGGAAACAGTGTGCCTGTGGCATTTGAATAAGGGTGTTTATCTGAGAAACGGTTCACTGAGTTGTACCAGGTTCTGTAATAAGCTCGCTGTGTCCTCACCATCAGCCTTCAAACCTTCCTGAAGATCTGGTGTGCTCACCGACATCCTTTGCCTTGGTTGTTGAGTGTATTTATTTGTGAATGTTCCTACCTCCGTCTCCTTTCTCTGTGAGCCCCTGACTGTGCTTTGTAAAAGGGCCCAGAGGTGACTGAGTTTCCACTGAAACCAGGACGAATGAGAACAAGCCATCCAGCGGGAGGCGTCTGAAAGATACTGGTCACTGGTATTCACTGTGCAAAGTGGTCTGGAGCCAACACTGTTAAAAAAAAACTTTTTTTAAAGAAATTAATATATGTAATTAATAAGGTACAGGTTTTTTTCTTTTAAACTAAATGGTACATTCTTTTTTTTTTTTTTTTTTTTTCTGATTTCATTCCCTCTTTGTTGCTGCTTACTTCCAAAGCAGATTATGTGGCAGATACCTACCTGCACTCCAAAGTCACAGCTCCTGCCCTTAGCGACAGAAGTCTCAGGAGAAGTGAGAACCTAGTGTTCTAGACCTAGGCATCCTCTTCGTCCTAAATCAATACCCTCACCGCCTCCCCTCCCACACCCTCCTGGAAATAATGTGGAGTTCACTTGAAGCCTTTGAAAGGAAGTCAGTTGCCCATGAACCACAAAGCAGCGGGTTTTGAACCCACCCTATCACCGAGTTACCTATACAACATGGACGTTCAAACAGCAGTGGAATCCTCCCCAGTGTGTCTTCCTGGCTTCTAGACTTGAACCTCCTCAACCTGAAACCTGCCTGCTCCAAACCTACAGCAGGTCTGGGAGTGAAAGGCATCAAGGAAGTTCCCCAACGTTCTAAAGAGCTTGGGAAGTAACTGGGAGAAAAGAACATTCAGACTTAAAGAGAGGAGGGAACCACAGATCACACCCTAGGCCAAGGGTCGGGAAACTTTTTGGCTGAGAGAGCCATGAACGCCACATATTTTAAAATGTAATTCCATGAGAGCCATACAATGACCCATGTACATTACGCATTATCCAATAAAAATTTGGTGTTGTCCCGGAGGACAGCTGTGATTGGCTCCAGCCACCCGCAACTATGAACATGAGCGGTAGGAAATGAATGGATTGTGATACATGAGAATGTTTTATATTTTTAACGTTACTTTTTTATTATTATTAAAGATTTGTCTGCAAGCCAGGTGCAGTCATCAAAAGAGCCACATCTGGCTCGCGAGCCATAGGTTCCCAACCCCTACCCTAGGCATATTTTTTAGGAAAACTTTAGTGATCAGTGATTGTTAACCATTTCCATAATTGCTCTCTTAACACCTTCATAGAGTCAGGTCCTGAACTGTTTGTTCATTTCCACCTGAATGGCTTTTAGTGACAAAAGATGAAAACCAACTCCATTTCAGAATTAGTTTTCCATTATGGCATACTTCCAGACATGTCACAGGGCAACGAGTGTTGTAAAATTACATTTTGTGTTAGTCTTAAAGCGTCAGTTTAAATTTATATGTACATAAATGTGCTGGATCTAGGAGTTTAGGATATCACCAAGTAATTTATAAAGATGGACACTATTAACCAGAGGGAGGAAAAGAGGTTCCAAAGATGCTTAGTCCCTGCATTCCCTATTTAGGCATCCTTTTTCTTTTTAGACTGTGGCTATACACACATCTTCCCGCCACCCCCAATAAGGATTTACTTTAACCACCCATAAAACAACTTCATATTCTATCATAATATTTGTGGATTAAATGTGATACTTGACCTCATTTTGTTCTGTTTTCATTTTTTTCTTACCATTATATTCATATATTTACATGGAAATTTCCAAAATTGGCCAGAACTTCTGATAGAGCAGGCAAGTTATGTGAGCAGATGAAATAACATAGTCATGGATATTTACGATGCTGTAACTTTCTAAAATGCTATGAAGTCAACTCCTCATAGGAAGATAATATTGCTAGTGCTGGGATTTGCGGCAAGTCATAAATGAACGTGTGGGTGCCTAGTTTGGGTAATGGCTGCTTTTAGGGCTTTGGGGAAATCCCTCACTGTCAGTCACTTTGTCATGATTCCCTTCTATAGAGAATTTCGGGGTGGCAGTTAAAGAGCAGGCTGATCCTGGAAAGAGGCAGCCAAGACCGCAGGCAAAGGGGTGCAATCATTGTCACCGGCCCAGATAAAGAGTGGCATCTGCCATTCTCAGGTTGTACCCTGTCCTGTCTTGGTTGCCTGGAGGCACCTGGGGATTCACAAAGCTGTGTGTTTGCATCTGCTTCTAGCCTTCTACTTATCCCTACAAGGACAGGAACCTCACTGTTTTGGAGTTCAAACACAATTACAAAAATACAGAAAACCCATTCAGGGGTGGCTGCATGTCCTAAATATGTTGATTACTATGATGGGATGAAGTAGGCAACATTAAGCACCCAAGGATTAGGACAAAAAAAAAAAAAAATAAGAGAGAGGTATGAATCAATCAAGGTTCAACTGGGAAAACAGAAGGTACTCCAGACATGTCAAACCGAGAGAGTCGGTTCAGGGAACTGATTACTGAGTTAACCACAGTGCTGAGAAGTCTAACGGTACAGTAACACATCGCAGAGATCGGCAATAACCACGAACTCAAATTTCACCACGCCGGAGGGCTGGAGGGATGGAGAAAGGGAGGCAATGCTACTTCCTTTCAGGAGCAAGGGCATCCAATTTGAATATAGATTTTGGGTATATTCCAACGTCTGTTTCCATATCACCCCCTCTTTCAGGACTCCCAGCCTGGGGGGTCAAAGCTTGCTTTATAGATTACTTAAAATGTTAAGAAAGCCATTGTACCCCACGTTACTCAGTCTAGATCCCATTAAGCATCAAAGAACTATTGGGTCTCTTCCAGTCTTTGAATAAACATAAAAGAGAAACAGCAAATACAGGGTGGGGCAAAAGTAGGTCTGCAGTTGTGAGTATGGAAAACACAGAGTGTGCTCTTGTATTATTACTCAAGAGTTATTGTATTATTTTCCACACCCTCTATATATTATTAACATAATAATCACTTATATAAACATATAAACATAAATCCTGTATATAAACATGAAAGGTTTTATCAACCCTTGCCCTCCCCCACCCCAGCTGGCTGTCCCCCACAGTCCGTCAGAAGTAGGAAGACCATGTATCATGGTTTGCCAGGGACAACTGTAATAATACACGTCTTGCCCTGGCATCCCATCGTTTTAGTGCACGTCCTGGAATTTTCATCCTTTTTAAGAACTGAAACTTTATAGCTCTTAGAAGGAAATATAGGTGAAAAGATCTGCATGACCGTGGGTTAAGCAAGGTTTTCTTGGATATGACAGCAAATGTACAAGTAACTGAAAAATAATAATAATAAACTGGACATCATTAAAATTAAAAACTTTTATGCTTTCAAAGGATACTATTAAGAAAGTGAAAAGAGACCTTAGCCAGTTGGCTCAGTGGATAGAGTATCAGCCCAGCATAGGGATGTCCCGGGTTCAATTCCCAGTCACATACAAGAGAAGCGACCATCTGCTTCTCCCCTTTCCTCTCCCACTTCTCTCCCTCTTCTCCTGCAGCCAGTGACTCAACTGGTTTGAGCATTGGCCCCCCACACAGGTTTCCAGGTGGATCCCAGTTGGGGCACATACAGGAGTCTGTTTCACTATCTTCCTTCCTCTCACTTAAAAAAAAAAGAAGAAAAATAAAGTGAAAAAACAACCCACAGAATGGGGAAAATATTTGCAAATCATATATGTGGTAAGGGTCTAGTATCCAGAATATATAAATAACTTATAACTAGACAGTAAAACAAGTAACCCAAATTAAAAATAGGTAAAGGATTAGCTCTGACCAGTTAGCTCAGTCAGTTAGAGCGTCATCCCAAAGCAGTTACTAGTTCGATCCTGTTCATGGCACATACAGGAAGAGCTTGATGTTCCTGTCTCTCTAACTCTCTCTCCCTGCCTCTCTCTAAAGAAAAAAAAATGGGCCCTGGCCAGTTGGCTCATAGGTAGAGCATCGACCCAGCGTGTGGAAGTCCTGGGTTGACTCCTGGTCAGGGCACACAATAGAAGAAACCATCTGCTTCTCCACCCCTGCCCCTTCCCCTTCTCTCTCTCTCTCTCTCTCTCTCTCCCTCCTGCAGCCATGGCTCATTTGAGTAAGTTGGCCCCAGGCGCCAAGGATGGATCCATGGCCTCCACCTTGGGTGCTAATGATAGCTCGGTTGCCAAGCAACAGAGCAACAGCCACAGATGGGCAGAGCATCACCCCATAGGGGACTTGCCAGGTGGGTCCCAGTTGGAGTGCATGCAGGAGTCTGTCTCTCTGCCTCCCCACTTCTCACTTAATACTTTTTTAAAAAATAGGTAAAGGATTAAAGACATTTTCTCTATGGTGTTAAGCACATGAAAAGATGTTCAACATCATTATAATTAGGGAAATGCAATCAAAACTGCAATGAGATATCACTTCACCAGTAGGATGGATATAGTTAAAACAACAAACGTGTTGCTGAGGATGTGGAGAAATTTGAATCTTCATACATTGCTCCATGGGTCATGCCCCCTCATTCTGCAGTGGGAGGTCCCCATAAGAAGTCTGGTGCGGACAGCCAACTAAATGGGCAATGATATGTTCAAACAACAGCTCAGATAAGGGCCTAATATCCAAAATATACAAAGAACTCATAAAACTCAACAACAAACAAACAAACAATCCAATAAAAAAATGGGAAGAGGACATGAACAGACACTTCTCCCAGGAAGAAATACAAATGGCCAACAGATATATGAAAAGATGCTCATCTTCTTTAGTTATTAGAGAAATGCAAATCAAAACTACAATGAGATACCACCTCACACCTGTTAGATTAGCTATTATTAACAAGACAGGTAATAACAAATGTTGGAGAGGCTGTGGAGAAAAAGGAACCCTCATTCACTGTTGGTAGGAATGTACAGTAGTACAACCATTATGGAAGAAAGTATGGTGGTTCCTCAAAAAACTGAAAATAGAACTACCTTATGACCCAGCAATCCCTCTACTGGGTATATACCCCCAAAACTCAGAAACATTGATACGTAAAGACACATCCAGCCCCATGTTCATTGCAGCATTGTTCACAGTGGCCAGGACATGGAAACAACCAAAAAGCCCGTCAATAGATGACTGAATAAAGAAGATGTGGCACATATACACTATGGAATACTACTCAACCATAAGAAATTACAACATCGGATCATTTACAACAAAATGGTGGGATCTTGATAACATTATACGAAGTGAAATAAGTAAATCAGAAAAAAACAAGAACTGCATTATTCCATACGTAGGTGGGACATAAAAGTGAGACTAAGAGACATTGATAAGAGTGTGGTGGTTACAGGGGGAGGTGGGGGAGAGGGAAAGGGGGGAGGGGGAGGGGCACAAAGAAAACTAGATAGAAGGTGACAGAGGACAATCTGACTTTGGGTGATGGGTAAGCAACATGATTGATTGACAAGATAACCTGGACATGTTTTCTTTGAACATATGTACCCTGATTTATTGATGTCGCCCTAGTAAAATTAATAAAAAATAATAATAATTAAAAAAAAAAAGAAGTCTGGTGTGAAAACTGACACTTGCTCTCTCTCCCTGTAGGCTTCTGGGACTGCACCCACTTGGACCAGGCAGTAAAGCCTCATGCAACCTCAGACAGTCGCCTGATAGAGACACATCCTGAACTCCTGGCCTGCAGCCCTGGGCTTGTTCCTAGCACTCTGGACAGGAGCTGATAGTCTGATGATTCTATATTATGCCCTGTTGGGAACAATCAGGCTGCATTAGCTGAGAAGCTTTACATTCAGAGGGCCTCAAGTTGATGAAGCCAAAATAATTCATTAATTAAAAAAAAACTATTTCATATATATAAATAAAAGAGCTAATAATTTCAAACCCTTGTATTTCATTAAATAATTATACATGTGCATATGTGTGTGTGGGGGGGTTAGATTAATCTGCTTATCACACATTTTTTATGATGGTTGTTTTAATAGAAAAACCGCAAAAATACCGGTGAATAATTAATCATCAGTGACTGATTTGTTGACAAGTTTTCCTCTGGCTTCACAATTACCTGCTTCAATTAAAAAAAATATCATAACATTATTTAATTTCCTGACCCACTGCCAAATTAATCTAAAATAAAAATGAATTACTATAATTTCTCAATTTTCTTCAGACTACCTGGACACTCAGCATTCAGGATAGCTTCAAATCTGGAAGTATCCAAGAAAATAAAATACCAAATATGTATCTCTCTTGTAGAGAAAGAATCCTCCCCATGACAGACTTGTCAATCTGCTCACAGAAGTTATAGCACCTTCTAATTGGCAGAACTCCCAAAGGGCCAGCTGCTTCTCACCAAAGCCAAGAGGTGTGGAAGGAAAAAAAAAAAAAGAAAAAAATGAAATAAAATAGGCAGAGGATATTTAAGGACGATCATAAAATCCTAGTCTAAGTAGTAACTCCACTGCAAAATACTTGTGTGACCTTAGGTAAGTCACTTTGAGGCTCAGAGAGCTTAATTTTCTCATCAATAAAATAGAGAATGGGATCAGGGAAGGGAAAGAGATTGGTAAAATTATATATACACAACACAGCATTATAGAGAGCAGAAAAGCAAATCCTGGAGGGAATGGGGGAGGGCGTTTAGGGGAGGGGGCAAGGGGGATGTTGAGGGGAACACAGACGTGGGGGGATGTATTTGGTGGGACACTTGAATCTATGTAAACACAATAAATTTAAATCAATTAAAAAAATAATAAATTAAGTGGTGTTCACCCCCCCCCCCAAATAAATAAAATAAAATAAAGTAGGAAAAGACCCTGGCTGGTTGGCTCAACAATATAGCATCCACTCGACATGTGGAAGTCCCAGGTTCAATTCCCGGTGAGGACACACAGGAGAAGTGACTATCTGTTTCTCCCCCATTCCCCTCCCCCTTCTTGTTCTCTCTCTCTCTCTCTCTCTCTCTCTCTCTCTCTCTCTCTCTCTCTTCTCCTCCCACAGCCATGGCTTGACTGGTTCAAGCACACTGGCCCAGGGCGCTGAGGATGACTTTGTGGAGCCTCAGCCTCAAGCACTAAAAATAGCTCAGTTGCAAGCATGGCTCCCGATAGGCAGAGCATTGGCTCCAGATGAGAGTTGCTGGGTGGATCCTGGTTGGGAGCATGCAGGAGTCTGCCTCTGTATTTCCCCTCTTCTCACTTAAAATAAAATAAGAAAATACTATCTGTGTTCAGGAGTTTGGGAAAATTAGGCACACAACAGTATTTGGAACATGTTTTGACCCAGTGACACTTAATGTTTCCTTGTTTCTGTAATAACAGATTACATTTCCTTGGAGGCCTTTTGGATTTAATTAGGGATACAGAATCATTGTAGATGGTAGACAAATTATATAGAGAGGTAAGGCTGAGACTTACTGGCAGTCTACAAGTTGGGAACCCTCTAATGTGAGGGAAGTTGCTATTTTAAACCAACTATGTACTCCTTAAGGCAAAAAGGACAAACAGGCTTCATTATGAGTGGTTAATTTCAGCACTGGATATCTGAAGTGCTATGGTAGGAAGGATTCGGAAGCTTGAATCCAGGGGGATGTCTGCCTGGACGTCAGAAGAGGAAGTGATGGCACGTTCCATTCCTTATCTTCTGTACCCAAAGGACACACCGGCCAGGACTCTGGTAGCCAACTTCACAAGAAAAACTCAGACAGGTGATAGTACTTCTTAAGTCAAGAAATCATTTAGTAGAGAATCACTTCATTAAATAAATAAATAAATAAATAAGTCTAACAAAAATACCAATTCTGATCAGATCCATACCAAGACAAGGACAACTGGAAACCAAAGGAAGAGGTTAGGAAGGGAGATTCTGTTAGCCCAGGTGCTGCCATTTTAACCTAAGTTTCATGTCCATTAGCAAACTTTAAGAAACAGGAGCCCTCTCTCGTGTTCCTAACCCCCTCAAAAAGAAAAAAACTATTATGCACAGACAAATCAGTAGTTCAAAGTCAAGAGATTTCTCCCCCCCCCCCCAAAAAAAAAAACATTCTCAAATACCACTCCCAATGCTAGGGAGAGCTCAGCTCAAACTGGCCTGCCACAGAGTTCTTAGCCTGGGGCTGCTCCAGCCAAGGCCTCTGCTGGTGTCCTCCTGGCCTGTCTGGCAGTGTCTATTGATGCAAATCTTCAAAGGCTTCATTCTGATGGGAAGATTTCAGAAATCCTTTTCTACTCCACTTTGTGTTCTTAATCAACACGTAGCTGCCACAATAAAGGGCTCTTCCTTTTGATCCTAATTGCAGTCTCTAATTGTACATTTAAATCTTTAATAACCTGGCCAAACCTAAAGTATGCAGCAGAGAAGCATTCTGTGTCTACACACGGCAATCCATTTCTTTTCCTTCCAAATTCTATACAGAATTTTACCAAGTGCCTCAGAAATTTCTAGAATAGGGCAGGAATGTGTCCTTGGTGAAATCAGAGCCTGGCTAAGACGCTACGTCTTCTGGCCAAAAGTAACAAATACTGGATTTACCTTTTTGCCTTAAACAACTAAGAAACTGGAGAAATTATATGAAATCATATTTCTTTTTTTAGGCATCGAAAAATAATCTGCACAGGATTCTGATTTCTCTGAGAGAAGGGAAACAAGAACAAGGCAAGCCCTGTAGCAGTCTCAGTGTACAGCCTACAAGTAGTTTCCGGAGCACGAGATAGGGAGGGAAGAGTCGAAGAGTTCAGGGAGGCCAGGATGGCTAGAACTTGGGATGGAAATAGTTTGTATTTCCATCAGCCATAGTGCGGTCATGCATGATACAGAGGTAGAATCCTCAAAAGGGGGCTGCCTTCGTGGGGGAAAATTAACACTAAAGACTGCATAATAAAGCTTGTGGGCAGGTCTTACAAGGAGCAAACTGATTCCAAGTAACTTAACTGTGCACAGAACAAACTACAAAACCATGTAAAATGATATAGTAAAATCCATCACCCAACCGGTAAAATTCACAATGTCTGGCATCTAGTAAAAATTACCAGGCACTTGAAAAGGCAGGAAAATATGAGCAATAACTAGGAGAAAATGCAATCAACAGAAACAGATATAGGCCCCGTAGTGTAATGGTTAGCATTCTGAACTCTGAAACAGAAATAGAAATCACAGAGATGCCTGAATTATCCAACAGAGACATTACAACACCTATTAAAAATACACTACATATGTTTAAGAAAGTAGAAAAACCCATAAGCATGACAAAGAAATTGAAGATACAAAAAAAAAAAAGACCCAAATGAAACCTCTGGAAATGAAAAATATATATCTGAACTGAAAAACACATTAATAGCAGTTTAGACAAAGACAAGTTAGATACAGAAACGAGACGAAGACAAGAACAGATAAAAAAAAATTCTTCCAGAAGCAGAAGGAACTCCTCCTTTTAAAGAGACAATTCTCTTTGAACTACCATTAAGGTTTAAGAATGGATTTAAGAGGATTCCAAGATGGCGATGGGGTAGGCAGACATTCCAACTGCCACCTCTCAGGACCAAATTGGATTACAACTTAATTTATGAATAATCATCTTGAAAAACCAACTTCAGAATAAATGAAGACGAGTCTATAATCAAGGATCACAGAAGAAGTCACACCGAGACTGGTAGGAAGGGCAGAGACACGGAAAAGGCTGCTCCGCTCCCAGGAGCGAGGGTCCAGAGGGACTCTCACTGAAGGTAGGGTCATCCTGAGAGGTGTGGGCGCTCAGGCCCAGGCCCAGAGCCCCAGCCTTGAGCCCCAGAGCCTAGAAGAGGCACCCACACAGCATTTGGCGGTAAAAGAGCAAAGGTTTCTGTCTGTGAGAAAGAGACGGAGCTCTCGGAGACTCAGGCTTTGTCTTAAAGAGCCAGTGCAGAAAATCTCCTTCACAGCCACTTACCCTGGGATCTGGCGGGGGAGAGCTGAAAGGACTAGAGTTGCATGAGGAGAGTGTAAAGCTGGAGGCCCAGGGAGAGACTCTGTGGGGGACAGCCACCAGAACCCCTGTGCTGAGTCATTCTCCAATACCACAGTTGCCATCTTTCTTGGGTTGTGCAGTCCCTTCTAAGTGGCACCAGCCTGAGGAAAAGGAACGGCTCTGCCTTCAGGAGTCTCTCCTGCCCCACCCCATTAAGAGAAGCCAGAAAGTAGGGGTACATCAGTGACTCAGTTTTCTGGTGTTGAGGCTAGAGCTTTCCCCCTCACACTCTAAGTCTAAGATTGGTGCTTCTGCCTCATGGGACCATCAGTAGAAACTGTCCAGCCTGCAAGCAGACCACACCTCTAGGTCTCAGAGGCCATAGCCACTGACTCTGGGACCACAACCTACCACCTGGGGCAGAGCCACACCCATCGCCCTCCCTAATCCCTGAATTGCTGCAAGTGCTAGATCTAGCAGAGGTTTTTTCAGCTGCTGAGCCCAACAAGCAGACAGCAGACAGAGGCTGCAGGAGGCAGGACTCAGGGACTTTCCCCCAGGCCCAGTGTGGGTAAAAGCCAGTCTAGATGTGCAGCTTGGTATTTCCATGTTCCCCTGGGCCCAACAGAGGCAGTCACAAACTCTGGATTGCTTGTAGTCCCAAGAAGGTTGCTGAGGGCCAGTCACAGGCAACCACTGGTCTAGACAGGGAGGCCCAGGACTGGCACATCCAGTGGCCAGCTGTGGAGAGCATTGGTTCAGGACCTAACAACCCTTACTAGAGGCACATTCTAAGGATGGGTTCCACATACTTGGACCAACTAAGGCAAGTTCTACTCTCTGTGATCAGCAACTGCACAGCAGCTCGTGTATACTGGATAGGGTGGAACTTCACAGCCAGCCAGCCTGAGTACTGGATATCCTGCCCTGCTGAACTAGATTCCACAAGGGGAAGGGAGAGAGGCTTGGAGCATGAACATTTAAAGTATGGGTCCCTGCAAGCCTATTGTTGGGTCTGGTTGAGGGGCTTAGCCACTTTCTGGGGTGGCATAGTCAGCCCCAGAAGAGAACTCTCTCAGTTATTCTCCCTGAGACCAGGGTCTCACCAGCTGTAAGAACTTCTGCAGAGGGGTCTGTTGACCCCACAACCTGAACCTGCTGCTCACCTTCCTGGGGAGGAAAAAATTTAAGTATCCAGCAGTGGCTGAGGGATTAGGTTCTGCAGGAGGGGTCGCTTTCCCCATACTGAGCTCCTACCTAAGAGACCCCTAAAGTAGGGGTCAACTTCAGCTGCCCTAACCCACCAAGTTTGCAACCTATAGAGGGGTTGGTTGGGTGAGGCCAGTCTGGGCCCACACCACAGTTTTTCTACAGAAGACTCTGGGGAAACCAGGCAGCTGCAAGAGGAGAAGGAACAGCTGAAAAGTGGAGGCAAATCTTACGGAGCCTGGGGATCTTACGAAGCTGTTGTCATCTCTAAGCAGGAGGAAGCTGATCCTTATACACAGGTTGGCCCCTCAAACATTACCCAGGCACAGGAATCACAGACACAAACAGTAAATAGAGCAGTAGCTCTAGACAGGTAACCCATAGCAGGTTATAAACAACAGCTGATGCCAACCCAAGAAAACCTAGAACCAACACAACCAATAGTGGGTAGTAGACAGCACCAACCCTAAACTCAGCTAACTACACAAGCGGCACACACAAAGGAGGAGTTCAGCAGGCACCAGACACTATGGAGAATAAATATGCCCAACAGGACAGATAAAGTACAGTGTCTAATACACATAATCAAGGTTGACCCTTAGAGCCAGCCAGCCTGAGGGGATAACCGCACCCATGAAAGGACTAACTGCATTCAATACTCACATACAACAGAAGGGAAAATAGTGCCCTCCAGGAAGCATTCCTAGAGCAAGGAAATCAGGTGGCCTGGAGATCTGTACCCCAAGCCCATCTTTCTCATAAAGACATCACAACAAATTTCAAAGTCAGACAGCACTACCTAATACACAGACAATATGGGCAGACAAAGAAATACAACCCAAATGAATCAACAAGAGAAATTCCAGAAAAAGAGTTAAATTAAATGGAAGTAACCAAACTACCAGATGCAGAGTTTAAAATAATAATTTTTAGGATGCTCAACAATCTTAGAGCTACTGGACAGACATAATGAGCTCCTAAATAAAGAGATAGCAAGTATAAAAAAAAGCATTCAGAAATGACAAGTATAGTATCAGAAATAAAGACTGCACTAAAGGAATCAACAGTAGACTGGATGAAGCAGAGGATCAAATCAGCAATTTTGAAAACAAGAAAAATGAAAGCACAAAAGCAAAGCAGCAAAATGAAAAGAGGCTCAAAAGGACTGAGGAAACTCTAAGAGACCTCTGTGACAACATGAAGAGAAACAACATCTGCATCATAGGGGTTCCTAAGGAGAAGAGATCAAACATGGGATAAAGAACCTGTTTGAAGAAATCATAGCTAAAAGTTTTTCTAAATTGATGAAGGGAAAAGTCACACAAGTTCAAGAAGCACAAAGAGTCCCATTAAAGAGGAACTCAAGAAAGCCTATGCCAAGACACATCATAATTAATAATGAGATAAAGGAAAAAATAAAAAATTTTCTTGAAACAAATGAAAATGAACACACAACAACTCAAAATCTATGGAACACAGCAAAAGCAGTCCTGAGAAGGAAGTTCATAGCATTACAAGCATATTTTAAGAAGCAAGAAAAAGCTCAAATAAACAACTAAACCCTGTACCTAAAAGAACTAGAAAAAGAATAACAAATAAAGCTCAGAGCAAGTAGAAGGAAGGAAATAATAAAGATAAGAGCAGAAATAAGTGAAAAAGAGGCTAAAAGAATGATACAAAAGATTAATAAAACCAAAAGCTAATTCTTTGAAAAGGTAAGCGAGATTAATGAAACTTTAACCAGACTTATCAAGAAAAAAAGAGAGAGGACTCAAATAAATAAAATTAGAAATGAAAGTGGAGAAGTAACAACTGACACTGCAAAAATACAAAGGATTGTAAGAAAATCCTTTGAAGATCTATATGCCAAAAAATTGGACAACCTAGGCAAAATGGATAAATTTCTAGAAACATACAATCTTTTGAAACTCAATTGGAAAGAATCAGAAAACCTAAACAGACCAATTACAACAAATGAAATTAGAGCAGTTATCAAAAAACTCCCAGCAAACAAAAGTCCTGGACCGGATGGCTTCCCAGGCAAATTTTATCAAATATTCAAAGAAGAACTAACACCTATCCTTTTCAAGCTATTTCAAAAAATTCAAGAGGAGGGAAGACTTTCAAGCTTCTTTTATGAGGCAAGCATTGTCCTCATTCCAAAACCAGGTAAAGACACTACAAAGAAAAAAAACTATAAGCCAATATCCCTGATGAACATAGATGCTAAAATTCTCAAAACAAAATCTTAATATTAGCAAACCAGATCCAGCAATGCATCAAAAAGATCACACATCGGCCCTGGCCGATTGGCTCAGCGGTAGAGCGTCGGCCTGGCGTGCGGGGGACCCGGGTTTGATTCCCGGCCAGGGCACATAGGAGAAGCACCCATTTGCTTCTCCACCCCCGCCCCCTCCTTCCTCTCTGTCTCCCTCTTCCCCTCCCACAGCCAAGGCTCCATTGGAGCAAAGATGGCCCGGGCGCTGGGGATGGCTCCTTGGCCTCTGCCCCAGGTGCTAGAGTGGCTCTGGTTGTGGCAGAGCGACACCCTGGAGGGGCAGAGCATCGCCCCCTGGTGGGCAGAGCGTTGCCTCTGGTGGGCGTGCCGGGTGGATCCCGGTCGGGCACATGCGGGTGTCTGTCTGACTGTCTCTCCCCGTTTCCAGCTTCAGAAAAATACAAAAAAAAAAAAAAAATGATCACACATCATGATCAAGTGGGATTTATTCCAGGGAGGCAAGACTGGTACAATATTAGCAAATCAATCAATGTGATTCATCACATAAACAAAAGGAAGAACAAAAATCACAATTATATCAATAGATGCAGAAAAAGCATTTGATTAAATCTAGCACCTATTTATGATCAAAACTCTCAGCAAAATGGGAGTACAGGGAACATACCTCAACATAATAAAGGCCATCTATCACAAACCCACAGCCAACATCATACTCAATGGGAAAAAATTAAAAGCAATCCCCTTAATATCAGGAACAAGGCAGGGGTGCCCCCTTTCACCACTCTTTTTTTTTTTAATATTTTTAAAATTTTTTTTTATTTATTCATTTTAGAGAGGAGAGGGAGAGACAGAGAGAGAGAGAGGAGAGACAGAGAGAGAGAAGTGGGGGAGGAGCTGGAAGCATCAATTCCCATATGTGCCTTGACCAGGCAAGCCCAGGGTTTTGAACCGGCAACCTCAGCATTTCCAGGTCGATACTTTATCCACTGCACTACCACAGGTCAGGCCTCACCACTCTTATTGAACATAGTTCTGGAAGTCATAGCCACAAAAATCAGACAAGAAGAAGAAGTAAAAGGCATCTAAATTGAAAATAAAGAAGTAAAACTATCATTATTTGATGATAATATGATTGTGTGCATAGAAAACCCTAAAGTCACAGTCAAAAAAGTACTAGACCTGATAAACAAATTTGGCAAGGTGTCAGGATATAAAATTAATATTCAGAAATCAGTGCATTTTTATACACCAACAATAAACTGTCAGAAAGAGAAATTAAGAAAACAATCACCTTTACTATTGTGACAAAAGAAATAATAAAATACCTAGGAAAAAATTTAACCAAGGAGGTAAAAGACTTGTACTCGGAAAATTATAAGACATTGAAAAAAGAAATCAAGGAAGATACCAAAAAGTGGAAGCATATACCATGTTCATGAATAGGAAGAATAAACATCATTAAAATGTCTATAGTACCCAAAATAATCTATAAATTCAATGCAATTCCAATTAAAATACCAATGGCATACTTCAAACACATAGAACAAATATTTCAAAAATTTGAATGGAACCAAAAAAGGACACAAATAGCCTCAGCAATCTTGAAAATGAGGAATAAAATGGGAAGTATCACACTTTCTGATACCAAGTTATACTACTATAAGGCCATTGTACTCAAAGCAGCTTGGTACTGGCATAAGAACAGGCATATAGATCAATGAAACAGAACAGAAATCCCAGATATAAACCCTCACTTTTATGGTCAATTGATATTTGACAAAGGAGGTAAGATCATACAATAGAGTAAAGATAGTCTCTTTAACAAATGGTGTTGAAAAAATTAGACAAGTACATGCAAGAAAATGAAACTAGACCAAGAACTTACACCATTCACAAAACTAAACTTAAAATTGATAAAAGACTTAAATGTAAGTTGAAAAACCATAAATATCTTGGAAGAAACCATAGGCAGTAAACTGTTTGATATCTCTTGTAGGAATATTTTTGCCAATATATCTCCACGGGCAAGTGAAATAAAGAACAAAATAAACAAATGGGACTATATCGAACTAAAAAGCTTTTGCATAGCAAAAGACACCATGAACAAAATAAAAAGACAACCGACACAATGGGAGAACATACTCGCCAATACGTCTGATAAGAGATTAATAACCAAAATTTATAAAGAACTTCTAAAACTCAACACCAGGAAGATAAACAATCCCATTTAAAAATGGGCAAAAGAGCCTGACCTGTTGTGGCGCAGTGGATAAAGTGTCAACCTGGAATGCTGAGGTTGCTGGTTCAAAACTGGGTTTGTCTAGTCAAGGCACATATGGGAATTGATGCTTACTGCTCCTGACACCTTCTCTCTTTCTCTATCTCTGTCTCTGTCTCTCTTCTCTAAAATGAATAAATAAATAAAATTAATTTTAAAAATAAATGGGCAAAGGAACTGGCTAGACCAGTGGTTCTCAAACTTTTTAAAGTTGGGGTGCATTTAAAATCCTACAAATAATTGTAGGCACACTATATACAAATTTCTGAGAAATATGTTATAATAATTAAATCAAATATTAAAGAAAAAATATAAAGTCAAAGTGTGCTTTTATGGTAATTAAACAAAATAAATATGACAAAATTAAATTTATTCTGACATTAAAAAACATTTTTATGTTACATATTTTGTTATACTTTTTAGAATTCATAAAAAAGAGGGGTTAAAAATTTTAAAACGACAAAAAAGTTATTTTTTTATATATGTAGATACATTCTTAGTAAGATTTAGTAAATTCGGCAGGTCCTGGCAGGAATGTGTTAGGTTTTTTCATTCTGTGTTTATGAGAAACATGAGCTTGATGTGTCCTAGCGATTTCTTCAATGTCTGGGCATATATTTGAAAGGCAAACTCTCATTTCCTAATCAATACATCAATACATCATCATCAATATTCTTTTACTCTTAATTGTGTTGAGTGCAGAAAACCCCCACCATACATCTCATCTTAACTTGATACCAAAAAAAGGACAGAAGAAATTTGCCTCCAGTCTTTCCGGGGAACATGGGGGATAGTGTAAACAATCCAGCACCACAGCTTAACAGCCTTTTGCAACATAATCAGGCAAATGAGGTGCGGGGTTGGTCAGACTGTCAACTTACAGCCAATTCCCCACACCTCTGTTCCCCCAAAATTCTAAATTCCAAAAACCCTGTTGGTTTTTTGGTCCCCAACAGGCACATCTTTCTCTCGAGTATCATAGGGTGCACCTGGAAATCTTCTAGGGCACACCAGTGCACCCTAGCACACACTTTAAGAACCACTGGGCTAGACACTTCTCCAAAGAGGACGTACAGATGGCCAACAGGCAAATGAAAAAATGTTCCACCTCACTAATTATCAGAGAAATGCAGATTAAAACCACAATGAGATACCACCTCATAACTGTCAGTATGGTGCTCATTAACAAAACAACACACAATAAGTGCTGGTGAGGGTGTGGAGAAAAGGGAACCCGCCTGCACTGCTGGTGGGAATGCAGACTTGTGCAGCCACTGTGGAAAACAGTATGGAGATTCCTCAGAAAACTAAAAATGAAACTGCCTTTTGACTCATCTATTCCACTTTCAGGAATATATCCTAAAAATACCAAAACACTGATTCAAAAGAAGATATGCACCCCATGTTTATTGCAACATTGTTTGCAATAGCCAAGATCTAGAAACAGCCCAAGTGTCTGTACAAGTGAATTAAAAAGCAGTGGTACATATACACAATGGAATACTATGCAGCTGTGAAAAAGAAGGAAATCTTACTTTTGCAATGGCATGGATGGACCTGGAGATTATTATGCTAAGTGAAATAAGCCAGGCAGAGAAAGAAAATATCATATGATCTTATTTATATGTGGAATCTAATGAACAAGGTGAACTGAGGAATGGAATAGAGGCCAAGGCAGGGTCACAGGGAACGGGAACAGAAGGACAGCTGTCAGAGGGAAGGGGGATAAGGTGAAGTGATCAGTGAAATTATATATACATGACACATAGATACAGATAACAGGACAGCAAATCCCGGAGGGAAAGGGGGAAGGGAGTTAAAGGGAGGGAGGCAAAGAGGTATAATAGGGGGCACATGGTTGGGGGTGAAGGTGTTATATCAAGTGGGACACTCAAATCTATGTTAACACAATAACAAAAATAATTTTTAAAAAGAATGGATTTAGTGTTAGAATTAGCAGTAAAGAAGGGAGAAAATAATCACTGATTGTTTTCTTTTTCTAGATTTGATCTTCACAGGACTATATAAATTGAAATCTTGAACATTAGATCCAAGACAGGATTATCCAATAGAAATATAATGTAGTCACATTATGTAAGTTTTATAGTAGGCACATTAAAAATAATAAGAAACAGATAAAGTTAATTTAATATTATCTTTTATTCCAATAACCAAAATATTAAAATTCTAATATTAATATTTAAATTTTTAATATTATACTAAATCTTTAAAATCCATTGTTTGTGTTATACTTAGAACACATCCCAATTCTGACTAGCCACATTTCTTTTTTTTAATTTTTAAATTTTATTTAGAAAATTAATTTTAACATGGTGACATTTATCAGTAAGAGTACATAGGTTTCAAGTAAACATTTTTATAGCATTTGAACTGTTGATTATGTTGTATATCCATCACCCACAAATAATTTTCTGTCACCTTATATTTATCCCTCTTTATATCCTTCCCCTTACCACCTCTAACTCCCCCTTTCTCACATTCCCTTCTCCCTGGTAACCACTTCACTTTTATCTATAGTCATGAGTCTCAGTTTTATATCCCACTTATGTGTGGAATCATACAGTTCTTAGTTTTTTCTAATTTACTTATTTCACCAGTATAATGTTCTCACAGTCCATCCATGTTGTCATAAATGTCACTATGTCATCATTTCTTATGGCTGAATAGTATTCCGTTGTATATCTGTACCACATCTTCTCTATCCAATCCTCTATCAAGCGACACTTTGGTTGTTTCTATTGTTTTCACCACCATGAACAATGCTGCGATGAACATGGGGGTGCATGTGTCTTTATGTATCAGTGTTTCCGAGTTTTGGGTGTAGATCCCTAGTAGAGGATTGCTGGGTCATACGGTAGCTCTATTCTTTTTTGTTTGTTTGTTTGTTTGTTTTTTGTATTTTTCCGAAGCTGGAAACGGGGAGGCAGTCAGACAGACTCCCACATGTGCCCGACCGGGATCCACCTGGCATGCCCACCAGGGGGCGATGCTCTGCCCATCTGGGGCGTTGCTCTGTTGCAACCAGAGCCATTCTAGCGCCTGAGGCAGAGGCCACAGAGCCATCCTCAGCACCCGGGCAAACTTTGCTCCAATGGAGCTTTGTCTGCGAGAGGGGAAGAGAGAGACAGAGAGGAAGGAGAGGGAGAGGGGTGGAGAAGCAGATGGGCGCTTCTCCTGTGTGCCCTGGCCGGGAATCAAACCCGGGACTCCTGCATGCCAGGCCAACACTCTACCACTGAGTCAACCGGCCAGGGCCTTGGTAGCTCTATTCTTAATTTTTTGAAGAACCACCATACTTTCTTCAATAATGGTTGTACTAATTTGCATTCCCACCAATAATGAATGAGGGTTCCTTTTTCTCCACAGCCTCTCCTACACCTGTTATTACCTGTCTTGTTAATAATAGCTAATCTAACAGGTGTGAGGCGATATCTCATTGTAGTTTTGATTTGCATTCCTCAAACAGCTAGTGAAAATGAGCACCCTTTCATATATCTGTTGGCTATGTGTATCTCTCCTTGTGGGAATTGTCTGTTCAACTCCTCTCCCCATTATTTAATTGGATTGTTCGCCTGTTGCTGAGCTCTGTGAGTTCTTTATATATTTTATATATTAACCCCTTATTGAGTCTTTTGTTTGCCAATATCATCTCCCACTTAGTTGGTTGCCTATTTGTTTTGTTGTCAGTTTCTTTGCTGTGCAGAAGCTTTTTAGTTTGATACTGTCCCATTCATTTATTTTTGCCTTTATTTCCCTTGCCTTTGGGATCAAATTCATAAATTGTTCTCGAAGGCCAAGGTCCATGAGCTTAGTACCTATGTTTTCTTCTATATAATTTATTGTTTTGAATCTTATGTTTAGGTCTTTGATCCATTTTGAGTTATTTTTTGGGCAGGGGGACAAACTGTAGTCAAGTTTCATTCTTTTGCATGTGGCTTTCCAATTTTCCCAGCACCATTTGTTTTCTTTCTTTTCTCCATGGTGTGTTTTTGGCTCCTTTGTCAAAGATGATCTGTCCATATATAAGTGGTTTTATTTCTGGGCTCTTGATTCTGTTTCATCGGTCTGTATGTCTGTTTTTCTGCCAATACCATGCTGTTTTGATTATCGTGGTATAGTATAATTTGAAGTCAGGTAGTGTGATACCTCCAGCTTCATTCTTTTC
The DNA here is from genome assembly GCF_036850995.1 of Saccopteryx leptura. NCBI lineage: Eukaryota > Metazoa > Chordata > Mammalia > Chiroptera > Emballonuridae > Saccopteryx > Saccopteryx leptura. Next base: position 68,879,181 of record NC_089508.1, read on the forward strand.
TTCAGGATTGCTTTGGCTATTTGGGATTTTTTATGGTTCCATACAAACCTGGTAATTTTTTGTTCTATTTCTTTTAAAAATGACATTGGGATTTGGATGGGAATTGCATTAAATTTGGATGAAAAGGCCATTTTATTTTTATTTTTTAAATTTTTTTGACAGAGCTAGAGAGAGGGACAAATAGGGACAGACAGGAAGGGAGAAGAGAAGCATCAATTCTTCATTGTGGCACCTGAGTTGTTCATTGATTGCATTCTCATATGTGCCTGACTGGGGAGCTAAAGTTCAGTGAGTGACCCTTTGCTCAAGCCAGCAACCTTGAACTTCAAGCCAGCACCTTTGGTCTCAAGCCAGTGACCATGGGGTCATGTCTGTGATCCCACGCTCAATCCACCGACCCTGCACTCAAGCTGGTAAGCCCATGCTCAAGTTGAATGAGCCCACACTCAAGCCAGTGACCTCAGGGTTTCAAACCTACGTCCTCCATGTCCCAGTTCGATGGTCTATGCACTGTGCTACTGCCTGGTCAGGCGATATGGGCATTTTAACTATGTTGATTCTTCCAATCCATAAACATGGAATATTTTTTCCTTTCATTGTTTCTTTTTCAATTTCTTTCAATATTGTTTTGTAATTTTCAGTATATTGGTCATTCACATCTTTTGTTAAGTTTATTCTTAGGTATTCTTTGTTGTTGTTGCAATTGTAAAAGGAAATGTTTTATTGTTTATTTGTTTTTTTAGTTTATTTTTAGATGTTTCATTGTTGATGTATAGGAAAGCAGTGGACTTTTGTATATTGATTTTGTATCCTGCTCCTTTACTGTATTGCTTTATTGTTTCTAGTAGTTTTTTGGTGGAGTTTTTGGGGTTTTCTATATACAAGATTATGTTATCTGCAAAAAGTGAGACCTTTACTTTTTCTTTCCCATTATGGATGCCTTTTATTTCTTTCTCTTGCCCAATGGCTCTGGCTAAAACTTCCAGAACTATGTTGAGTAAGAGGAGAGAGAGTGGGCAGCCTTGTTTTATTCCTGATTTTAGAGGAAAAGCTTTCATTTTTTCACTATTTAGTATAATATTAGCTGATGGTTTGTCATATATGGCCTTTATTATGTTGAGGTACTTTCCTTCTATTCTGATTTTATTGAGTGTTTTAAGCATAAAGGGATGTTGTAGCTTATAGAATGTCTTTCCTGCATCTACTGATAGGATCATATGATTTTTCTTCTTTGTTTTGTTGATGTGGTGTATTACATTGATCGATTTCTGTAATTTAAACCACCTTTGTGCTCCTGAAATCAATCCCACTTGATTGTGATGTATTATTTTTTTAATATGTTGTTGTATTTGATATGCTAGTATTTTTTTTAGGACTTTTGCATCTGTGTTCATTAGAGATATTGGTCTGTAGTTTTCTCTTTTTGTGTTGTCATTGCCAGGTTTTGTTATGAGGGTTATATTGGCCTCATAAAATGTATAGGGGAGTATTGCTTATTTTATTTTTTGGAAGACTTTAAGAAGAATAGGTACCAAATCTTTGAATGTTTGGTAGAATTCACTAGTGTAGCCATCTGGTCCTGGACTTTTGTTTTTTGGGAGGTTTTGATAGTTGTTTCTATTTCCTTCCTGCTTATAGGTCTATTTAGGATTTCCATTTCTTTGTGACTCAGTTTAGGAAGATTGTATAGTTCTAGGAATTTATCTATTTCCTCTAGGTTGTTGAATTTGGTGGCATATAATCTTTCATAATATTCTACTATAATCCTTTGTATATCTGTGATGTCTGTGCTAATTTTTCCTCTTTCATTTTGGATTTTGTTTATATGAGTCCTTCTTCTTTTTTCTTTCTTTTTTTTATTAGTTTTACTAGGGTGACATCAATAAATCAGGGTACATATGTTCAAAGAAATCATGTCCAGGTTATCTTGTCAATCAATTATGTTGCATACCCATCACCCAAAGTCAGATTGTCCTCCATCACCTTCTATCTAGTTTTCTTTGTGCCCCTTCCCCTCCCCCATCCCCTCTGTCTCCCCACCCCCTGTAACCACCACACTCTTGTCAATGTCTCTTAGTCTCGTTTTTATGTCCCACCTACATTTGGAATAATGCAGTTCTTGGTTTTTTCTGATTTACTTATTTCACTTTGTATAATGTTATCAAGATCCCACCATTTTGTTGTAAATGACCCGATGTCATCATTTCTTATGGCTGAACAGTATTCAATAGTGTATATGTGCCACATCTTCTTTATCCAGTCTTCTATTGAAGGGCTTTTTGGTTGTTTCCATGTCTTGGCCACTGTGAAAATGCTGCAATGAACATGGGGCTGGATGTGTCTTTACGCATCAGTGTTTCTGAGTTTTGGGGGTATATACCCAGTAGAGGGATTGCTGGGTCATAAGGTAGTTCTATTTTCAGTGTTTTGAGGAACCACCATACTTTCTTCCATAATGGTTTACATTCCCACCAACAGTGAATGCTTCCTCTTTTTTCTTTAGTAAGTCTAGCCAGTAGATTGTTGATTATTGATCTTTTCAAAGAACCAGCTCTTTGCTGTATTAATTTTTTTTTATTAATTTTAATGCAGTGACATTGATAAATCAGGGTACATATGTTCAGAGAAAATAGCTCTAGGTTATTTTGACATTTGCTTATGCTGCATTCCCATTACCCAAAGTCCAATTGTCTTCCGTCACCTTCTAACTAGTTTTCTTTGTGCCCCCCCTTCCCCAAACCCCTCCCTCTCCTTCCCCCCACCCCGTAACCACCACACTCTTGTACATGTCTCTGAGTCTCATTTTTATGTCCCACCTATGTATGGAATCATATAGTTCTTAGTTTTTTCTGATTTACTTATTTCACTCAGTATAATGTTATCAAGGTTCATCCATGTTGTTGTAAATGATCCGATGTCATCATTTTTTAGGGCTGAGTAGTATTCCATAGTATATATGTACCGAAGCTTTTTAATCCACTCGTCCTCTGATGGACACTTGGGCTATTTCCAGATCTTCACTATTGTAAACAATGCTGCCATAAACATGGGGGTGCATTTCTTCTTTTCAAACAGTGCTATGGTGTTCTTGGGGTATATTCCTAAGAGTGAGATAGCTGGGTCAAAAGGCAGTTGAATTTTTAATTTTTGAGGAATCTCCATACTGTTTTCCACAGTGGCTGCACCAGTCTGCATTCCCACCAGCAGTGCAGAAGGATTCCCTTTTCTCCACATCCTCGCCAGCACTTATTCTGTGTTGTTTTGTTGATGAGCACCATTCTGACTGGTGTGAGGTGATATCTCATTGTGGTTTTAATTTGCATTTCTCTAATGATTAGTGATGTTGAGCATTTTTTCATATGCCTATTGGCCATCTGTATGTCCTCTTTGGAGAAGTGTCTATTCATTTCTTTTGCCCATTTTTGGATTGGATTGTTTGTCTTCCTGGTATTAAGTTTTACAAGTTCTTTATAAATTTTGGTTATTAACCCCATATTAGATGCATTGTCAAATATATTCTCCCATTGTGTAGTTTGTCTTTTTACTCTGTTCTTATTGTCTTTAGCTGTGCAGAAGCTTTTTAATTTGATATAGTCCCATTTCTTTATCCTCTTTTATTTCACTTGCCTGTGGAGACCAATCAGCAAATATAATATATTGCTGTGAGAGATGTCAGAGAGTTTATTACTGCCTATGTTTTCTTCTAAGATGCTTATGGTTTCATGACTTACATTTAAGTCTTTTATCCATTTTGAGTTTATTTTTGTTAATGGTGTAAGTTGATGATCTAGTTTCATTTTTTTTGCAGGTAGCTGTCCAATTTTCCCAACACCATTTGTTGAAGAGACTGTCTTTACTTCAATGTATGCTCTTACCTCCTTTGTCAAATATCAGTTGTCCAGGAAGATGTGGATTTATTTCTGGGTTCTCAGTTCTGTTCCATTGACCTATATGCCTGTTCTTATGCCAGTACCAGGCTGTTTTGAGTACAATGGCCTTATAGTATAACTTGATATCCGGAAATGTGATACCTCCCACATTATTCTTTCTTTTTTCAAGATTGCTGAGGCTATTTGTGTTCTCTTTTGGTTCCATATAAATTTTTGGAATATATGTTCTATATCTTTGAAGTATGTCATTGGTATTTTAATCAGTATTGCATTGAATTTATAAATTGCTTTGGGTAATATAGACATTTTAACGATGTTTATTCTTCCTAACCTTGAGCACGGTATATGCTTCCACTTGTTTGTATCTTCCCTGATTTCTTTTATCAATGTTTTATAATTTTCCAAGTACAAGTCTTTAATCTCCCTGGTTAAATTTATTCCTAGGTACTTTATTTTTTGGTTTCAATGGTAAAGGGGATTGATTCCTTAATTTCTCTTCCTGACAGTTAATTGTTAGTGTATAAAAATGCCTCTGATTTCTGAGTATTGATTTTATATCCTGCCACCTTGCTGAATTCATTTATCAGGTCTAGTAGTTTTTTTACTGCGACTTTAGGGTTTTCTATATACAATATCATGTCATCTGCAAATAATGATAGTTTTACTTCTTCTTTTCCAATTTGGATGCCTTTTATTTCTTTTTCTTATCTGATTGCTGTGGCTAGGACTTCCAGAACTATGTTGAATAAGAGTGGTGAAAGGGGGCACCCCTGCCTTGTTCCTGATCTTAAGGGTATTGCTTTTAATTTTTGCCCATTGAGTATGATGTTGGCTGTGGGTTTGTCATAGATGGCCTTTATCATGTTGAGGTATGTTCCCTGTATTCCCACTTTGCTGAGAGTTTTGATCATGAATGGGTGCTGGATTTTATCAAATGCTTTTTATGCATCTATTGAAATTATCATGTGGTTTTTCTCCTTAATTTTGTTTATGTGATGAATCACATTGATTGATTTCCAAATATTGTACCAGCCTTGCCTCCCAAGAATAAATCCCACTTGATCATGGTGTATGATTTTTTCCATATATTGTTGGATCCAGTTTGCTAATATTTTGTTGAGGATTTTAGCATTTATGTTCATTGGGGATATTGGCTTATAATTTTCTTTCTTTGTGTTGTCTTTGCCTGGTTTTGGAATCAGAATTATGCTCGCCTCATAAAAGGAGCTTGGAAGTCTTCCTTCTTCTTGAATTTTTTGAAATAGTTTGAGAAGGATAGGAGTTAGTTCTTCTTTGAATATTTGGTAGAATTCACTTGTGAAGCCATCAGGCCCAGGACTTTTCTTTTTTGGGAGTTTTTTGATCACTGTTTCTCTCTCATTTGTTGTAATTGATCTGTTTAGGTTTTCTGATTCTTCCAGATTAATTTTTGGAAGATTATATGTTTCAAGGAATTTGTCCATTTCATCTAGGTTGTCTAGTTTTTTGGCGTACAGTTCTTCATAGTATTTTCTTACAATATTTTGTATTTCTGTTGTGTCAGTTGTTATTTCTCCATTCTCGTTTCTAATTTTATTTATTTGAGTCCTCTCTCTTTTTTTCTTGGTGAGTCTGGTTAAAGGTTCATCGATCTTGTTTACCTTTTCAAAGAACCAGCTCCTAGTTTCATTGATCCTCTGTATTGTTTCTTTAGCCTCTATGTCATTTATTTCTGCTCTGATCTTTATTATTTCCTTCCTTCTACTAGCTCTGGGCTTTACTGGCTGTTCTTTTTCTAGTTCTTTTAGATGTAGGGTCAAGTTGTTTATTTGAGCTTTTTCTAGCTTCTTGAGGTATGCCTGTAATGCTATGAACTTCCCTCTCAGTACTGCTTTTGCTGTGTCCCATAAATTTTGAGTTGATGTATGCTCATTATTGTTCATTTCTAGAAATTTTTTAATTTCTTCTTTGATCTCATTGTTTACCCATTTGTTATTTAATAATGTGCTATTTAGTTTCCAAGTGTTTGAGTATTTTTCAGTTTTTCTGTTGTGGTTGATTTCAGTTTCATGCCATTGTGATCAGAGAAAGTGCTTGATATGATTTCAATCTTCTTAATTTGTTGAGACCGCTTTTGTGCCCTAACATGTGGTCTACTCTAGAGAATGTACCATGAACACTTGAAAAGAATGTATATTCTGCTGCTTTAGGGTGAAAGGTTCTGAAGATATCTATTAAATCGAGTTGATCTAGTATGTCCTTTAAGTCTGCTGTTTCTTTGTTAATTTTCTTTCTTGAGGATCTATCTAGTGATGTTAGTGGGGTATTGAAATCCCCTACTATTATAGTATTGCTGTTGATCTCGCCCTTTAAATCCATCAAAGTCTGCTTTATATATTTAGGTGCTCCTATATTAGGTGCATAGATATTTATAATGATTATATCTTCCTGTTGGATTGCTCCCTTTATCATTATGTAGTGACCTTCTTTATCTCTTACTATAGTCTTTGTTTTAAAGTCCATTTTGTCTGATATAAGTATTGCTACCCCAGCTTTTTTTTTTTATTTCCATTTGCGTGAAATGTTTTTTTCCATCCTTTTATCTTCAGTCTATGTGCATCTTTTGTTTTAAGGTGTGTCTCCTGTAGACAGCATATGTATGGATCCTGTTTTCTTATCACCACAGCTACCCTATGTCTTTTGATCGGATCATTTAATCCATTTACATTTATGGTTATTATTGATATGTAATGGTTTATTGCCATTTTATTCTTTAAAACTGTATTCCTCTTTTGCTATATTCTTTTTCTCCTTTGATCTGTTTACAACAGGCCCCTTAGCATTTCTTGCAGCCTTGGTTTGATTGTAGTGAATTCCTTGAAGTTTTTTTTGTCTGGAAAGCTTTTTATTTTTCCTTCAATTTTAAACGATAGCCTTGCTGGATAAAGTAGTCTTGGTTGTAGGCTCTTGTTCTGCGTTACTTTTTTTTTTTTCTTTTAAAGAGGGAAAGTAGAGAGATAGAAAGAAAGAGAGACATTGATTTATTGTTCCACTCATTTATGCATTCACTTGTTGATTCTTTTTTTTTTTTTCCATTTTTAGAGAGGAGAGAGAGAGAGAGAAGGAGTAGGGAGGAGCAGGAAGCATCAACTCCCATATGTGCCTTGACCAGGCAAGCCCAGGGTTTTGAACCGGCGACCTCAGGTTCCGGGTCGACTCTTTATCCACTGCGCCACCACAGGTCAGGCCTGTTCTGCATTACTTTGAATATTTCTTGCCATTCTCTTCTGGCCTCAAGTGTTTCTGTTGAGAAGTTGGAAGTCATCCTTATGGGGGCTCCTTTGTAGGTGATAGTCTTTTTTTCTCTAGCAGCTTTTAATATTTTCTCTTTATCACTTAGCTTTGGTATTTTAATTATGATGTGTCTTGGTGTTGATTTCTTTGGGTTTCTCTTTAATGGAGTTCGCTGTGCTTCCTGAACATGTGAGATGTTTTCCTGCCTTAATTGAAGGAAGTTTTCAGCTATGATATGCTTGAACAAAGTATCTATCCCTTGTTCTTTTTCTTCTTCTTCAGGAACCACTATGATGCAGATGTTATTTCTCCTCATGTTGTCACAGAGCTCTCTTAGAGTTTCCTCAGACTTTTTGAGTCTCTTTTCTTTTTTCTGCTCTGCTTCCATTCCTTTATTTATTGTGTCCTCTAACTCGCTGATTTGATTCTCTGCTTCATCCATCCTGCTTTTAATTCCTTCCATTGTGTTCTTCATTTCTGATATTGTATTTGTCATTTCTGACTGATTCTTTTTTATTATTTCAATGTCCTTTTTTATATTTGCTATCTCTTTATTTAGGTGTTCGTAATGACCATCTATTGTTGTTCTAATATCTTTGAGCATCTTAACAATAGTTATTTTAAACTCCGCATCTGGTAATTTGGTTATATCTGATTCATTCAGGTCCTTTTATGGGGATTTCTCTTGATTCATCTGTGTTGCATTTCTCTGCCTTCTCATCTTCTCTGTGTAAAAGAAGGTCTTGGCCACTGGAGTCCACTGGGTGTGGCCTCTGTTCCCTAGGTATGGTCTGTCTGCAGGCCTGCCACCTCCTCTTCTGTTGCTGCCTACGGCGTTTGGGTATGGGCGTTGCCGGTGCCTGCCCACTGGGGATCTTAATTTTTTTTATAGATTTTTTGTTCTCTATTTCATTTAGTCCTGCTCTAATTTTTACTATTTCCTTTCTTCTTCTGACTTTAGGTTGCCTTTGTTCTTCTTTTTCTAGTTCCGTAAGGTATGATGTTAGGTTGTTTTCTTCATATCTCTCCTGTTTCTTGATATAAGTATGTAATGATATAAACTTCCTTCTTATTACTGGTTTCACTGTATCCAGATATTTTGATATGTCATGTTGTCAGTTTCATCTGTCTGTATACATTTTTTTATCTCTGCTTTTATTTCTTCTCTGATCTAATCATTTTTAGAAGTATGTTGTTTAGTTTCCACATTTTTGTGGGTGTCTTTACTTCCTTTTTACAGTTGAATTCTCATTTCAAAACTTTATGATCAGAAAATATGCTTGGTATAATTTCTATCTTCCTGAATTTGTTGATGTGTTTTTTGGCCCAACATTTGGTCTATGCTTCAGAACGTGCCATGCACACAGGAGAAGAATGTATAATCTAACATTTTCAGATGAAATGTCCTATAAATGTCTATTATGTCTATTTGGGCCAGAGTGTTGTTTAAGGCCAATAGTTCTTTATTTATGCTTTGTTTGGGTAAAGCTGTGTTGAAGTCTCCAACTATAATTGGGTTTTGTTTGTTTGTTTGTTTTGTCTGCTTCTATTTTTAGATCAGTTAATAGATGTGTTACATATTTTGGTGCTTCCTAGTTTGGTACATATATATTCAGAAGTATTATGTCTTTTTTTTTCTGAAGTGAGAAGCAGGGGGAGGCAGACAGACAGACTCCCACATGTGCCCAACTGGGATCCACCCAGCATGCCCACTAGGGGACAATGCTCAGCCCATCTGAGGCATTGCTCCACTGCAACCAGAGCCATTCTAGCACCTGAGGCAGAGTCCATGGAGCCATCCTCATCGCTTGGGCCAACATTTTGCTCCAATGGAGCCTTGGCTACAGGAGGAGAAGAGATAGAGAGAAAGGAAAGGAGGAAGGGTGGAGAAGCAGATAGGCACTTCTCCTGTGTGCCCTGGCTGGGAATCGAACCCAGGACTTCCACATGCCAGGCTGATGCTCTAACACTGAGCCAACCAGCCAGCACCTATGTCTTCTTGATACAATCTCCCCTTTATCCTTATGAAATGTCCATCTTCGTCTCTGGTTACCTTTGTTGTCTTGAAGTCAGCATTGTTAGATATGGGTATGGCTACCCCTACTTTTCTTTGGATATTATTTGCTTGGAGAATTGTGTTTCAACTTCTCACTTTGAATCTACTTTTGTCCTTTCACCTTAGATGTGTCTCTTGAAGGTAGCATAGAGTTGAGTTTTGCTTTTTCATTCAATCTGCTGCTCTGTGCCTCTTTATTGGTGAGTTCAGTCCATTTACATTTGGGGTAAATATTGACACATGAGGATTTCCTATAGCCACTTTATGTTTTGTTTTCTGGTAGCTCTGAGTCTTGTTTGGTTCTTCTCTTTTTTGTTTGTCAGTTGTTTTTGTTTAGTGGTATTCCATACTTTTTTTCCTGTTTCTTCTTTTTTTTTTAAGCTGTGTAGTTCAGTAATGTCTTTTTCATGAGTGGTTACCATTAGGTTATTAAAAGAAAAATGTTCATATGTACAAGAGTTCTTTGTCTTATGAGTGCCCCTGAATTCCATCCTCTTTTGCTTCTGCAGATCTTTATCCTCTCCCTTTTTATGTTATTGTCACAGATTATCCTTGTTTTTATTGTGACCTTGTTAGAATTTTTTCTTGTAGTTTTTTTTTTTCTTTGTATCTGGTTGAATAACCCCCTTGAGTATTTCTTGCAGTGGGGGTTTTCTGTTGATAAATTTTCTCACTTGTGTATGTTTGTAAAAGTTTTTATTTCTCCTTCATATTTGAAGAATAACTTTGATGGATATAGTATTCTCTACTGGGAATTCTTCTCTTTCAATACTTTGAATGTTTGGGTTCACTCTCTTCTGGCTTGTAGAGTTCCTGCCGAGAAGTCTGATGATAACCTAATGGGCTTTCCTTTATATGTTATATTGTTCTTTTCCCTAGCTGCCTTGAGGATTCTTTCTTTGTCACTAATTTTTGACAATTTTATTATAATATGCCTTGGAGTAGGTCTCTTTGGGTTGTGGTAACTCAGCATTCTGTTTGCTTCTGGGATTCAAGGCTCTAACTTTTTCCATAGGCTTGGAAAATTCTCATCAATTATTTGTTTAAATAGGCTCTGCTTTGCCTGACTGGGTGGTGGTGCAGTGGATAGAGCATCGGACTGGGATGTGGAGGATCGAGGTTTGAGACCCCAAGGTAACCAGCTTGAGTGCGGGCTCATCTGGTTTGAGCAAGGCTCACCATCTTGAGCCCAAGATCACTGACTCAGAGCAAGGAGTCACTCAGTCTGCTGTAGCCCCCCAGTCAAGGCACATATGTTAAAGCAATCAACCAACAACTAAGGTGCCGCAATGAAGAATTGATACTTCTCATCTCTCTCCCTTCCTGTCTGTCCCTCTCTCTGTCTCTGTCACAAAATAAATAAATAAATAAAATTAAAATGCTTTAAAAAAAAAAAAGAATTTAAATAGGCTCTGCCTTCCCTTCTCCCCCCGCTTCTTCTTCTGAAATACCTATTATCCTTATATTGCTCTTTCTGATGGAGTCAGACAATTCTTATAGAACTCTCTGGTTTTTTTTTTCACGAGTCTCTCTCCTTTTCTCTGTAGCATCTCTAGTTGACTGTCTTCAATGTCATTGATTCTTTCCTCTATCTGATTTGTTCTATTAGCTAAATTTGCTACCTCAGTCTTCAATTCATGTATTGAGTTTTTCATCTCTGTTTTTAAAGCCTCAATTTCTTAGTAAGGTATTCATTTTATTAATTTGTTTTCTGAGCTCATTATGTTGCCTATAGGTGTCTTCTCATATCTCTTTGAGTATTTTCAGAACTTCAATTTTTAACTCTCTATCATTTAACTCCAAGGCTTCCATGTGATTGAGATTTTTTGTTCTGGGGATTTTTCATTTTCTCTCTGAACTACATCTTCATTTTGTGTAGCCACAGTATTTGATTTCTTCTTCCTTGCTGCCATTTGAGGGTGGTATTGTTAAGAACCCTAACAAAAAAACAACTAAAGAGAAATATAAATTAAAATAGAAAAATACAATAAAAAAATGTAAAATTATGAGAGGAAAAACCACAGAAAAAAAGATTGAAAGCAAACAAAAGAACAAAAACAAAACATCTACAAGAAATAAGAATAAAAAATATAAAAATTAAGAAAATAAAATTCAAAACAGAAAAAAGAATAAGAAGAAAAAAGGAAAAGGGGAGGGAAGGAAAAATAAATTTTGGTTTTGAGAGGTTTCTTCTAATAGGTGTCTCTGTACTACAATTTTTAGCTCTGTGAAGTTTCTGGGCTGTCCTCTGCTGAGATGTTGCTGTTGCAAAGATGTAGGTGGGGCCACAGTTGCATTGGCAGGTGGGGCATGTTGTAAGGGCTTTCTGGCTTTGGCCTTATATCTTAAACTTTCTGGCTTTATAGCTCTAGCAGTGGTGATCTGAGGTTTCTAGGCACTCCTTCCCACATCTCAACAGACTTGGGGACCTGACGTGGAACACCTCTGTTCTGTAGGGGAGAGAGTGGCTATGGAGAGCTAGCTGTGAGGTGTGTCTCTGCTGGTAAAAGAGGCAGGATCTGGGAGGTTGGGGGGGGCACACTTTAGCTTTCTCTGTTTCTTCCAAATGCAGGCTGCAGGCAGACCAGAGGAACACTGGCCATGACCCTACACTCTGACCACTTTGGTTTATCTCCCCCTCTGCCCCTCCATCTCACTGCTCCTCTCAGGAGAAGGAGATTCAGTCACTCTGAGTTTCTCTCTCTGTACCTCAAACAAAATCCAGAGAGCTCAAGCTTCCCTCCCCCCTGTAGTCTAATATAGAAAAAAACCCAGTCACTCTAGGTTTGTCTCCTCTTCTCTCCAAAGCCCACTGTGAATGTGTTTTATCTTCCACCACCCCCTTTTCACCCCATCCCATCTTTAGTCCATTTGGTGTGTGGTTCTTTCAGGTGTGCCTGCAAGCCCAGCTGGGATTCCTTCACTGCATTATAATTGTTTAATTTGTTGAAATTTCAAGGGGAGAGATCAGGAGTACCTCTCACACCACCATTACTCTGACATCATCTCACTAGCCACATTTCAAGAGCTCAATTAACACATGTGGCTAGTGGTTAACTATTGGACAGCACAGGTCAGAGCAGTTGCATCAGTCAGGGTAATTGTAGGTGTTGTAACAAATTCAAAAATCTCAGTGGCTTAACACAACCCAAGGCTTCTTTTTAATTCATATTACAGTCCCAGGACATTGACAGGGAAACGAACTCTGATTTATTCAGAAGCTCAAGTTTCTGCCAGCCAGTGGCCACCCCTGCCTCCTTTCGATAGACTTCCACTGGATTTTCTTCATCTAGCTGCCCAACAAGGAAACAGTAAGGGCATGTCACCAAAGGACCACAGCTATCAGCTCATAATCCTCTTGTGGCAAATCAATTATACAACATCCAAGCCAAACCACATACATACTTAAAACCTTTGCTTGCTCATATTATATTGCCAAAGAATGGAAGAAAAAAGGAGAAGAGTAATGAAATGTGTTGAACAAGGAACTATCACATCTTGTGAATAGTTCAATACAAAAGTCTTTGGAAAAGAAAGAAATGAAAGCTGAGTGAATGATATGTTTTCTTCTTCACAGGCAGTGGTAGTCTTGCTGTTCCATCTTCTCTAAAGAAGACACAACAGGTGGTGATACAGTGGATAGAGCATCAGCCTGGAACACAGAGGACCCAGGTTTGAAACTCCAAGGTTGCAGGTTTGATCACGGGCTCATCTGGCTTGAGTCCAGGGTTGCTGGCTTGAGAGTGGGATCATATACATGACCCCATGGTTGCTAGCTTGAACCCAAAGGTCACTGGCTTGAAGCCCAACGTGTCTGGCTTGAGTCCAAGGTCACTGGCTTGAGCAAAGGATTATTGGCTTGGCTGGAGCCCCCAGTCAAGGCACATATAAGAAAGCAATCAATGAACAACTAAGGTGCCACAACAAAGAATTGACATTTCTCATCTCTCCCTTCCTGTCTGTCCCTGTCTGCCTCTCTCTCTTTCTCTATCTCTCTCACTTGCTCTCTCTTGCAAAAACATAAAATAAAATAAAAATAAAGACACAACATAGATTAATATTAGTATAGATTAGTAATAAAAAATAATATGAACTAAAAAAATGATCATTATAGGCAATGACAGATTTCACCACTAGGAACCTTTAATGACCTACAACTTTTTAGAAAACCCTTTTTTTAAAACTGTAGAATAAATCATAGATATAGAAAACCACACTATACAAATGAATAACTTAAGTTATCAATAAGAGGGAAACTGTTGTACTACTACCTAGATCAAAAAATAATTTATGCCTGGCCTGTGGTGGTGCAGTGAATAAAGCGTCGACCTGGAACACTGAGGTCGCCACTTCGAAACCCTGTGCTTGCCTGATCGAGGCACATATGGGATTTGATGCGTCCTGCTCCTCCCCCCTTTTCTCTCTCTCTCTCTCTCTCTCTCTCTCTCTCTCTCCTGTCTCTCTAAAAATGAATAAATTTTAAAAATCTATTAAAAATAATAATTTACTTTGCCAACCACCCACAAGGCCCCCTAGTGTGCCCAGTTCCAATCATAATCTTTTCCCTGCCCCCAAAGTAATATTACCCAGACATTTATTTACAATCTCTTCCTGTTTTCCTTTTAGTTTCAATATCCAACTGTCCACACCTAGACACCGTAGTCTTACCCATTTTTAAGAAACTCAGCTTGACCTGTGGTGGCACAGTAGATAAAGCATCAACCTGGAAACACTGAGGTCACCAGTTCAAAACCCCTGGCTTCTCTGGTCAAGGCACATAAGGAAGTTGATGCTTCCTGCTCCTCCCTCCCCTTTTCTGTCTGTCTGTCTGTCTGTCTCTCTCTCTCTCTCTCTCTCCCTCTCCCTAAAAAAAAAAAAAAAAAAGAAAGAAAATAAAAACCCTCAATATGTCATGCCCTTTTTAATCTGAAGATTCCTTTTCATGCTTTTCTTTTCCTTATCTGTTGAAGAACCCAGGCCATTTGGCCTCTAGGATTTTGCAGTCTGAATTTTGCTGATTGCAAACTTGTGGTGCAGTTAAACTTATTCCTCTGTCTTTTGTATTTTGAGTTGCAAGTTGGCAATTCAACCTAAAGACTTGAACAAACTCACATTATTCTATCACTTTGGATAAGACCATAAGTGATTTGCACAAAACATTTGGTGGTTTTTCTTTGTGATATTAGCAGTCGTTGATTGGTGTTCAATGCCTAGATCTACTAATACACTGAACAGTGCAAAGTATAGATATTCTATCATTTGTTTTCATTTATTAGCAGGAATATTTTAAGAGATGTTTCTCTCCATTTACTATTTTGCTACCCAGTGATTTAATCCATGTGCTAGTTTTTAACACAATGAATTTATTCCCTACAATCCTCCAAAGGTTTAAGCATATTTGGATTTCAATGCATACCTGTAATGAAGTTCAAATCATGTCATTTTGGGCCAACAGAATTCTCTTCAAGTTAGCTACTGTGTCCCTTGTTATGACTTTAGTAGTCTTTGCTACCTGGTGTAAAAGACATTTCAGGGTCATTTTGTATAATTTCTGCCCCCAGACCTGGAATGAACCAGTTCTCCAAGAAGTCTTAGTTTATTGTAGTGGGAAATGGTGTTACAGTATTTCAGGACCATAACTTGGGTAGAAGGGGTGTGTGTGTATCCTCAATACAAAATGATAACTACAGAGTTGACTCACTCTCTTCTATATTATATAACTCTTTTCTATATTCCACTAAGAATCTTGGTCTCAAGGATACAGATTATGACAAAAATCAAAATATCTCATAATTACTCATTTGTTTTATCCCACATTACTTTTAGATAATACTACCACTACCAATTACTAAAAATATTTTATATATTTTGCATATGCCTTTTCAATTTTCCCCTTTCTGTACTGTATCAACATTGTCAGTACGCAGAGCCATTGCATACTATTCTTTTTCCCTTCTAATCTTCATTTATTCCTAGTTCTACAAATAATTGTATATTTTATGCTTACAACCAGTCCTTCTGAATCTCATTCTTAGTAAGTTCCTCAGGAAGGGTTCACAGGAACAATATTCCATGACCACTTGTATGTTGATAGCAGTTTGTGTTCTTTACACTTGAAGATCAGTTTTATTGAGTATAAAATCCTTGGTTCACATCTTTCCTGGAGTATCTAAAATGTGTTATTCTATTTTCTTCTGGTGAAAAGCTAAATGTCAAAAAGTCTGATAATGATCTAACTTATTTTCCTTATAAGTCACCTATTTTTTTTTTAGGTGGCGAAGAAATTTTTTCTATTTTTGAAATGGTTTTGTAATCTTACTAGAAGGTCGTGTCTTGGTGTTTGTCAGTTGAGATCCTCAGGTATGTGGTATCCTTCTAGTTTCAAATCATTTTTAAAAATTGCACTTTCAGGAATGTTCCCTGACATTATTGTTTCATACTTGTTTTTATTCTGTGCTATGAATTTTTTCTCTCAGAGCTCCATATGTTGGACCTTATTTGTCATCCTTTAATATTTAACACTTTCTTTGACTATTTACCACCATTTCACTTCATCTGAGTTTACACAGCTCTAATTTACATTATTCTTCCTCCCACCAACCCCCTCCCTCAGAGTTTATATGGGATTTGACCCATATAAACTTTATGGGTCAAAACTTCATGGGTTTATATGGGTGTATGTCTGTTTATATTTCTATAAAATTGTTTTCCTAAATATTTAGAAGGCATGATTCAGAATAACTTTCTAACTTTACAAAGCTTTTTTGTTTGTTTCCTATAATGTTAAAATACAATGGCAACTTGCTTTCTGGTATTTTCTGGCTCTGCCAAACTTTCCCACTTTTGCCTAGACTGTCTCTTTCCTTTATCTTTGACCCCTTTAGTTCTTTTCTCATCAAGATGTTAAGAAACGGATACAAAAGTTGACAGATCATGACCACATGGATCATCATGTTCATTATTTCATTTTGCAACCCTATATGGTAGGTATCATTATCCCCATTATACAGATGGGAAACTGGGGGCCCCGAGTATTTGAGTAAATTTACCAAAAGGTACAAATAAGTAGTAAGTGGAGTAGGAAACAAATTTGACAATAAAATATCATAGCCTATGTATCCTGCTCAATTTTGATACCTCTCCAAGCAGTTTCTACTCAGTATGCCCTCCTTTACTGGATAAGAAGTACAACTGGTCAGTGTCAAGAGTCCACATGGTCCAGAATGCTTCAGATCTTACTGTGACTTGCACTAACTCCCTGTGAGTTGTGCAAAACCATGTCCAGTTGCAGAAGCTAACCTCAAATTGACCCACTATGCTTTCCAGAGACCTACTGGCTATTTCAGAGTTGTCGTTTTCTTGGGTCTATTAGACAACCGTTGCTTCCCTTTGCTTCCTTCTGCAGAGATGCAAATAATATGCACACATTTTGGCTTTGGTGACTTGTTACCAGCTACTTACATTTTGGGACTCATGGGGTTATCCTGTCACTTAGTTTTGTTGCAAAAATTGTATGTGGGTTTTGGTTTTTCTATCTAGTTTCTCTGCCCCTTTTTATGTGGAGATTGAGGGAAATTCAAACTGCAACCGCCACTGCCACATTTCGCCAGCACCTACAACTTTTTATATACTCACACAAGACTCCTCCCCCATGCCTGCCCAGTAGCTTTCCAGACAATGCCATTACTCACCTCCCAAACACTCAAAAGCAAATTACTTTTAATCAATCTCAGTAGCAGGAAGGGGTACAGGGAAAATACAATCAAAATCCCATTGGGGAAGAATAGGGTGAGACAGCATTTAAAACAGTAGTTCTCTTGTGACTTCCCTGACCTCCATCTTTCCTCGGGGCCAGGGAACCTCCCCGGGCGGGATGCGTGCTCTGTACTCAATAAAACCTTTTGTTATTCCACACTTTGTGGCTCTGGCCCAATTCCTTCTTCCTCAGCGGGGAAAAATACCTTACATTTTGGTGCCGAAAACCCGGGAGGAGTTGAAGTCTGCAAGGACCGCTCCGCTTCCCGTCCCCTCCGAGAAAGAACCAGGATCTCTGACATTCCACCCACTTCGGTGCACGGTGCGGTAAGTCCCCCGCCTCCAGCCACCCTTGAGTTCTTTCTGCCGAGACTCCCTGTCCGAAACCATAGCTATGTCAGGGAAGTCTTTTCTGTTCCGAGTGAGTGTGCTTGTGGAGACGTCCCAAGCATATCCACTTTACCTTTTCTGTCCGTGGCCAGACTTTGAGTTTTAGGACACTGATACTTAAATCTGACCACTCTGAGGACTTAGGGTGGCTGTGGGGAGCACAGGAATCTCCCTCCTTAAAGAAGAAACTGTTCTTCTTCTCTGCTGTGGCCAGGCCACAGAATCCACTGAATTAGCCTCCTGAAGGGACTTTCGGTGTTAACACCCTCACCAATTTAACTATCACCAAAAAATCTGGGAACTGATTGGAGATCTCATACATACATGGCTTCTAATTATTCGCGCACCCGTCCTAAATCTCTGTGCGCCTGTTCCACCGCGCAAGCCTTTTTTTGGCCAGAGAAACCTCACCTAAAACCTCCACTCCTGATCTTTCCTTCTCCGTGGACTCCCAACTCTCTCTCCCTCCTGTCTGACCCCTGGGGCGCCCCTCTCTTGGGACTTCTCTGGTCCCTCTGCGGACCTCTATTGTATTCAGTTCTCTTTCCTTTGAGATCCCCCTCCTCTCCCTTTGCAAAATTCTGTTTCTTATTCACCACTATCATCTCTCTTTCTCCTCCCCTGCTGTCAGGGGCCCTTCCCTACTCCACTGTGTTTTTAAACCCCTCCTCTGTCAGGCCATTCTCAGCCTGGCATTGGCTCTTACACCGGTTTTCAGGACGTCCAACCCCAATTTTCCTGCAGGAAGTTCTGGCCTTGTCCTGCCTTTGGCTCCAGTGATTCCTGCAGGATCTGGGTGCCGGCTCCGCACGAGCCCCTCTCCTCTTATTCTCAACCCCCCCCCCCAAACCCCTATCCAGGACCTGTGAACATGGCATTTAAAGATTTTAACGGTCCCAACTAGTAGAAACAGGCCAAGGCTGTTCACCAGGCCCACATGCAGCAGAAGGTAACGCTCTAAACCCCGGCTCTTGTGGCAACCCTAAGGCCAGTAGAACAACAGAGGTAAGACACAGGAAGTGCCCAAAATAAATCCAAGCCACAAAGAGAAACCCCACCAGCAGCTTGCTTTAAGTGTGGAAAGCAGGACCACTGGTCCCGGCAGGGCCCCTGCCCGCAGCTGCCCACTGAGCCCTGCCCTGACTGCAAGCAGCCTGATCACTGGCAGAGTGATTGCCCCTTTGGGCAACAGGCTTTTTCCTCAGCGCCTCTACGTGGAGGACAAGCCGCCCGAATGGGAAGGCCAAACCAGCCAGGTAGGTGCATCGCTTGAACTCCTAGGACACGGCCTGGACTCGGAGAACCCAGGGTATGCTGCAACTAGTGGGTAAGTCCATCTCATTTCTGGTGGACATGGGGGCTGCCTTCTCTGTTTTGCCATCACATTCTGGACCTCTAATTCTCTCACAGGTCTCAGTTATAGGAGTGGATGGGACCCCTTCCTTTCCCCTTTTACGCCACTCCTGACATGCAGTTTTGCCTCAAGCTTGCCTCCTTACAGGACCACTGGCAGTTGGAACCACTGGACTCCATCCATCTCCAGCTCACCAAAAGGCTGGACCCTACAAATCCCCTATTACTCCTCTTTTTTTTAAATCCTTACAGGACCGCATCTATGAAGTTTCTCAACTCACAGCCACACAGATGTTTCTCCTGACACCCCTCCAAACCACCACCTTCCGATCTCCCCCTCCCCACAATGCCCCTAATCAGGAAGTAGCCAGACAAATAAACAGCACCCCTTTTTATTTAACACAAAAGGTCAGAATGTAAGGTCAGTGGATAATGGGAAAGGTCAGACCCGCGAACTTTGGCTAGGACCGCCCACAACCAAGTGCGCCAAAAGAAACTTCCCAGGAACCCTTTGGAAAACAGGGACCATCTGCCAGCCAGTGAGATTTTACCACGTCATATTAGCTCGACCACCCTAGGGACCCTTTAAATATCCCTCACACGGTCACTCCTTGTGACTTCCCTGGCCTCCATCTTTCCTCGGGGCCAGGGAACCTTGATGGGCGGGATGCATGCTCTGTACTCAATAAAGCCTTTTGTTATTCCACACACACACACAAAAAAAAACAGTAGTTCTCAAATTTGGTTGCGCATTTTAATTATTTGTAGAGTTTAAAAATTACTGAGGCCCAGGTCCTATCCTTCAGAGGCTCTGATTTAATCATCTGACTCTAGGGTGTGGGATTTTACAAAGGTCCCAGTCTAATGGACAGCATGGTGATTATATTGTAGTTAGTAATACTGTATTATATACTTAAAATTTGCTAAGATCTTATATGTCCTCACCACACACAAAAACAAAATAACTATGAGGTGTTGGATATGTTATCATTTCACAATGTATGTATATTAAATCATCATGTTGTATACCTTTTTAAAATCCCATTGTACAATCTAAATATAAAACAATTTTTAAATACATTAAAGTATTTTTTTATTAATTTTTGTGAGAGAGGAAGGGAGGGAGAGAGAGAGACAGGAACATTGAGCTGTTCCTGTATGTGCCTTGATCGGGGATCGAACTGGCAACCTCTGTGCTTCAGGATGACACTAACCAACCAAGCTATCCGGCCAGGGCTCAACAATTTTTATTTGATAATTGATGCTTTTTTCCCACAGCAGGAAGCAGTTCTCTAGTTCTCAGCAGACATACACTAGTCCTACAAATAAACTCAATTATGATACTATCTACCTGGATACAGCATCAGATCATACCAGTTAAAGGCTTAGTCCCACAAGACTAACTCCACTTCAGATGCCAAATCAGAAGTCCAGGCTAACTGTCACCTGTGCTTCTGACCAAATGGCTATAAACTGGAGGATACCATAGCTCCCGTCTCAGGTTCAATGACCATGCTTGAGTAGCCCACAAAATTCAGAGAAACATTTACTTACATTTACCAGATTACTATAAAGGATATTATAAGGCTGACAAATGAACAGCCAGAAGAACAAGTCCATAAGGTGAGAAACAGAAGGGTCCTGAGTGCAGAAACTCCTGTCCTATGGAACTGGAGCACATCACCTTCCATGATGTAGATACCTTCACCAACAGGAAAGCTCATCAAATTCTACTGTTCAAAGTTTTTATAGCCCCCAAGCCTTTCCCTTTCCTGAGGTCAGTGGATGGGGCTGAAAGTTCTACCTCTCTTAATCACTTGGTCTTTTGATGACCAACCTCATTCTGAGGCTATGTAGGACTCAGAAAGGTTCCTTAGGAGTAACGAAGGATAATCCTATCACTTCTGTATGTGAAGCCAATGTTTGGGTTCAAAACATTTCCCATACCTCACAATAACTCTTCTATTTAACGCCATCAACCATAAATCAGTCAACTAAGATGAAAAAATATTCTTTTTTTTTTTTTTTTGCATTTTTCCGAAGCTGGAAACAGGGAGGCAGTCAGACAGACTCCCGCATGTGCCTGACCGGGATCCACCCGGCATGCCCACCAGGGGGCGATGCCCTGCCCCTCTGGGGTGTCGCTCTGTTGCTTCCAGAGCCATTCTAGTGCCTGAGGCAGAGGCCACAGAGCCATCCCCAGCGCCCGGGCCATCTTTGCTCCAATGGAGCCTCGTTGCGGGAGGGGAAGAGAGAGACAGAGAGGAAGGAGAGGGGGAGGGGCGGAGAAGCAAATGGGCGCCTCTCCTGTGTGCCCTGGCCGGGAATTGAACCCGGGACTCCTGCACACCAGGCCGATGCTCTACCGCTGAGCCAACCGGCCAGGGCCGAAAAAATATTCTTATACCTGATCTATCATCAATAGGGACCAGCTTGTTCCAATCATTGGTTTTGCCCTTACCTTTGATAAATTACATGGTTACAATTCAGATCAAATGCTTCTCCTTAAGAATATGTATGCCTTGTGTGGGAGACTGCAAGCGGGCAAAGCCCTCACAGTTTAAGGCTTAAGCTAAAGGCTAAGCTCTTCCCCACAACTCCATATTGGCTATGAAGCTGAGTATTTCTACTCATCTCATCTTGCTTAAGTTGATTGATTCCCCCCACCTCACTCGCTTGATTAAGTTGCCAAAGTCTAAGTTCTTCCCCACAACCTCTGACTGTTTAAGTTGGTAAAGGCAATTTACATGCCCTTCTCCACACCTCTGTGTTAGCTATGTTTACCCTTTGTTTTGTGAAGTTAAGATGTTATGCAGGGTGGAGGGTTTTCTGTACTGGGGAGAATTCTTGGGTTGCCTCGGAACTGTGACTTTGTATCAAAGATGTCTTTGATTTGCCTGACCAGGCGGTGGCGCAGTGGATAGAGCGTCGGACTGGGATGCGGAGGACCCAGGTTGGAGACCCTGAGGTCGCCAGCTTGAGTGCGGGCTCATCTGGTTTGAGCAAAAGCTCACCAGCTTGGACCTAAGGTCACTGGCTCGAGCAAGGGGTTACTCGGTCTGCTGAAGGCCCGCGGTCAAGGCACATATGAGAAAGCAATTAATGAACAACTAAGGTGTCACAATGCGCAACAAAAAACTAATGATTGATGCTTCTCATCTCTCCGTTCCTGTCTCTCTGTCCTTGTCTATCCCTCTCTCTGACTCTCTGTCTCTGTTAAAAAAAAAATCTCTTTGATTTGTAATGATTTTGCTCTGCCCTATAAATAAAGCAGTTTGGGAGTAGGGACTCGCTCTTGCCAGCTTTTGGCTGTGCAAAGAGATCTCCCGATCCCATCCTTTTTCTCTCTGAGTTTATTTCTTCACTCTGCACCATTCTCACTCAGGACCTGGACAATTACTAGCCGCACTGGTCCTCGACAACCTTCCTCTGTTCCTACTGGTCACATAATACAGTGTATCCGTAAAGTCATAGTGCACTTTTGACCGGTCACAGGAAAGCAACAAAAGACAATAGAAATGTGAAATCTGCACCAAATAAAAGGAAAACCCTCCCAGTTTCTGTAGGATGATGTGGCAGCATGTGCGCATGCGCAGATGATGACGTAACGCTGTGTATACAGCAGAGCAGCCCACGGCCATGCCAGTTGAGATGTGGATGGTACAGAGGAAAGTTCAGTGTGTTCTGTGGCTCACTAAATTCGAATCCGTGACCAAAGTGCAACGTGAATATTGGCACGTTTATAACAAAGCGCCACCACATAAGAATAACATTACTCGGTGGGATAAGCAGTTGAAGGAAACAGGCAGTTTGGTGGAGAAACCCCGTTCTGGTAGGCCATCAGTCAGTGACAAGTCTGTAGAGGCTATATGGGATAGCTACCTAAGGAACCCTAAAAAATCTGTGCGTGAGTCCACACCAAACTGCACTGAATAAGTATGAAACTGGGAGAGTTTTCCTTTTATTTGGTGCAGATTTCACATTTCTATCGTCTTCTGTTGCTTTCCTGTGACCGGTCAAAAGTGCACCGTGACTTTACGGACACACTGTATAAGAAGTATAGGAGATGGACAATTAAGTAGATTAATTACTTTTATTGAAACACAAATAATCTCTGGGCTCCAGTGTCTATTTATTTGGCACATGTCCTGCCAGACCCCATTAGGGAAAAACTTCCTGAGGTCAGCCATTTAGTCACATTGGCAATTTAATGTTTTGGGGAAGGAAAAGTACTCATCCACTTAGGAAAATAGTTTAAAATAACTAAAGGAAATTGATTCCTTCCCTTGGAACAAAGCCTACATCAAGCAGCAACCACTTAGAAGGACCCACTGTTGTTTCAGTATCACAGGGCTCCAAGCAACCCAGGATGTTTGACATCATCTGTGCTTTCCCCCACAGCCAGGCCCAGCTTCAAACGCTCAGGGTTCAACGGAACTCATTTTGTGGGCACCCTCCTATCTTGGATTCATGCACCTACCATAACGTTTCCCATGTGATGCAAATGAAACACATTTCCTTTCAAGTAACTCCTTTCCTGATGCTTTTCGCAGAGAGCCTGTTCTTTCCCCACTGTCCTGATGCTTTTGACCCTATTAATGTTAATACAGTTGTCTCTCCCATTACCACAGCGCTCAGTTTTCTAAAGAAATAGGTGTGCTAATTTAGCTGGTAAATCTGCTTTGTCGTCTTCATTAGCTCCCTATCTTTAACTTTACTGATCAAAAAGGTACTGCATTCTGTCCTGGCACAAGTTCTTCTGGACCAGTAAAACTTTATGTCTGCCATAATTCAGATAAGTCCCCCCTACCAAGTCATTATCACACTGCATTTGTAGTGCAATCTCTCAAATGGCATGGCAGGTTTTCCTGGCCTTAGCCTTAGGCAGGTAAGGGTCTTTTCAAGCAATCATGTTTGTTCTCTCCAAATCAGTACAAGCTATTTTCAGTGAAACCCTTTTCCACTGACTATCTGTAAACCGGACCGGATCACTATTTCTGAGAGAGCCATAGTATTAATAAAGCCAATCATTGGATATTACTTGGTTCAGATGACTTGTTTTGAGGGAACAGGTCTCCTTAGTCATTTATTCAATAAACCAACTGCCTATTACTGAGTACCTAGAAGTAAATTTACCCAAGGAAGTTAAAAGACTTGTGCTCAGAAAATTAAAAAACATTGATAAAAGAAATCATGGAAGATACAAACAAGTGGAAGCACATACCATGTTCATGGATAGGAAGAATAAACATCATTAAAATGTCTACAGTTGGCCCTGGCCAGTTGGCTCAGTGGTAGAGCGTCGGCCTGGAGTGCAGAAGTCCCGGGTTCGATTCCCGGCCAGGGCACACAGGAGAAGCGCCCATCTGCTTCTCCACCCCTCCCCCTCTCCTTCCTCTCTGTCTCTCTCTTCCCCTCCCGCGGCTGAGGCTCCATTGGAGCAAGGATGGCCCGGGCGCTGGGGGTGGTTCCTTGGCCACTGCCCCAGGCGCTAGAGTGGCTCTGGTCGCAACAGAGCGATGCCCCGGAGGGGCAGAGCATTGCCCCCTGGTGGGAAGAGCATCGCCCCCTGGTGGGCATGCTGGGTGTATCCCGGTCGGGTGCATGCGGGAGTCTGTCTGGCTGTCTCTCCCCATTTTCAGCTTCAGAAAGATACAAAAAAATAAATAAAAAAAATAAAATGTCTACAGTACCCAAAGCAATTTATAAATTCAATGCCATTCCCATTAAAATACCAATGACATACTTCAAAGATATAGAACAAATATTCCAAAACTTTATATGGAACCAAGAAAGAACATGAATAGCCTCAGCAATCTTGAAAAAGAAGAATAAGTGAGTAGTATCACACTTACTGATATCAAGTTATACTACAAGTCCATTGAACTCAGAACAGTTGGTACTGGCATAAGAACAGGCATATAGATCAACGGAACAGAACAGAGAACCCAGAAATAAACCCACACCTTTATGGACAACTGATATTTGACAAAGGAGGTAAGAGCATACAATGGAGTAGACAGCCTCTTTAACAAATGGTGTTGGGAAAATTGGACAGCTACCTGCAAGAAAATGAAACTAGACCACCAACTTACAACATTCACACAAATAAACTCAAAATGGATAAAAGACTTAAATGTAAGTCATGAAACCATAAGCATCTTAGAAGAAAACATAGGCAGTAAGCTCTCCGACATCTCTCACAGCAATATATTTGCTAATTTATCTCTACAGGCAAGGGAAATAAAGGACAGGATGAACAAATGGGACTAGATCAAACTAAAAAGATTTGCACAGCTAACAACAATATGAACAAAATAAAAAGACAAACCACACAATAGGAGAACATATTCAACAATACATCTGGTAAGGGGCTAATAACCAAAATTTATAAAGAACTTGTAAAACCCAACACCAAGAAGATAATCCAATCAAAAAATGGGCAAAAGAAATGAATAGACACTTCTTCAAAGAGGACATACCGATGGCCAATAGATAAAAAAATGCTCAACATCACTAATCATTAGAGAAATGCAAATTTAAAAAAACCACAATAAGATACCACCTCACACCAGTCAGAATGGCGCTCATCAACAAAACAACACATAATAAGTGCTAGCGAGGATGAGGAGAAAAGGGAACCCTCCTGCACTGCTGGTGGGAATGCAGACTGGTGCAGCCACTGTGGAAAACAGTATGGAGATTCTTCAAAAAATTTAAAATGGTTCTGCCTTTTGACCCAGCCATCCCACTCTTAGGAATATATCCTAAGAACACCAAATCACTGATTCAAAAGAAGAAATGCACTCCCATGTTTATTGAAGCATTGTTTACAATAGCCAAGATCTGAAAACAGCCCACGTGTCCGTCAGTAAATGAGTGGATTAAAAACCAGTGGTACAGGGATTAGTAGATGGCAGCAGAGTAGGCGAATGCACAGACGCCCAGCTTTCACCACCAAACTGGAATACAAATCAATTTAGGAAAAAATCAGCATGAAAAACCAACTCTGGACCACAAGAACAGCTCTCAAAAACCAAGGAGCAAAGAAGAAGCCACAACAAACCTGGTAGGGAGTGCCTGAATCTCCCCTGCTTATAGGAACGGAGGGGAGGGGGAGGCTGAGAGCCCAGAGGGGATCTCACCCCAGGGAAAAGAGCAGAAAATACTGCTCACAGCCACTTGCCTGGCAACCAGGGAGCGAGGTGTATTGAAAAGACCAGCTTATCTCCCAAGTGGAAAGGACAGGGAGAGGGACAGACTGTGAGGGGCTAAGGAATGCAGGAGACGAACTAAAAAAGCTGACTCATCCGTGCTGGAGGCGGCCATAGCTGGGGGAGGGACTGAACCTTCCACAAAACAGTACTGAATTGCTTCTGAATAAGAGATCTCCGGACATCTCTCCAGCTCCAATCAGCACAACAAGACACAGCTGAAAACAAGAAGTGGGGAGGAGGGGCAGTAACTCAGGTCTCCATGGAGATCTGAGATACACCTCCCCCTACTAAAGCTGAGAAAACACCCTGCCCCCAGAGAGATTAGTGGGCCGAAGAGGCATTCAGAGTCTCAGGTTACACCCATTGCATTCCTGGACACAGTTTCAAGGAAACCCCCTGCTGAGATCAGTAAACAAGACTATCACCTGTTAAGAAAACAAACAAATCAAGGCTTCAAAGCTGCCCAAATCCGAAAGTGGGTTACAAATAATAGCTAATACCAACCCAAGAAGACCTAGAATTAACACAACTGAAAACTGGAGGCAGACAAAACCAAGCCTAGACTCAACCAACTCTACAAATAAAACACCCAAACACAATGAGAAGACAAAAAAGTGCAATCCAAATGAAACCACAAGAGACACCTTCAGGAGATGAACTGAGTGATATGGAAATAATCAAACTTCCAGATGTGGAGTTCAAAATAATGATTGTAAGGATGCTTAGGGATCTTAGAACAACAATGGATGGTCATTATGAACACCTAAATAAAGAAATAGCAAGTATAAAAAAGAATCAGACGGAGATGACAAATACAATATCAGAAATAAAGACCACAATGGAAGGAATTAAAAACAGGATAGATAGAGCTGAGGATCAAATCAACAAGTTGGAGGACAACTGGAATGAAGCCATGAAAGCAGATAAGAAAAAAAAAAGAGACTCAAAAAGTCTGAGGAAACAGAGAGCTCTGTGACAACATGAAGAGAAATAACATCTGCATCATAGGGGTTCCTGAAGAAGAGAGAAAGAACAAGGGATAGAGACTTTGTTCAATCATATCATAGCTGAAAACTTCCCTAAATTAATGCAGGAGAAACTCTCACAAGTTAAAGAAGCACAGAGGACTCCATTAAAGAGAAACCCAAAGAAACCTACACCAAGACACATCATAATTAAAATACCAAAGCTAAGCAATAAAGAGAAAATATTAAAAGCTGCAAGAGAAAAAAAACCATCACCTACAAAGGAGCCCCCATAAGGATGACATCTGACTTCTCAACAGAAACACTTGAGGCCAGAAGGGAATGGCAAGAAATATTCAAAGTAATGCAGAACAAGAACCTACAACCAAGACTACTTTATCCAGCAAGGCTATCATTTAAAATTGAAGGAGAAATAAAAAGCTTCCCAGACAAAAACAACTCAAGGAATTCATTACAACCAAACCAATGCTGCAGGAAATGTTAAGGGGCCTGTTGTAAACAGATCAAAGTGGGAAAAGAATATAGCAAAAAAGGAATACAGCTTTAAAGAATAAAATGGCAATAAACAACTACATATCAATAACAACCATAAATGTAAATGGATTAAATGATCCAATCAAAAGACATAGGGTAGCTGCGTGGATAAGAAAACAGGACCCGTACATATGCTGTCTACAAGAGACATACATAGACTTAGAACAAAAGATACACATAGACTGAAGGTAAAAGGATGGAAAAAAACATTTCATGCAAATGGAAATGAAAAAAAAGCTGGGGTAGCAATACTTATATCAGACAAATTGGACTTTAAAACAAAGGATATAATAAGAGATAAAGAATGCCACTACATAATAATAAAGGGAGGAATCCAACAGGAAGATATAACTATTATAAATATCTATGCACCTAATTTAGGAGCACCTAAATATATAAAGCAAACTTTGATGGATTTAAAGGGTGAGATCAACAGCAATACTATAATAGTAGGGAATTTCAATACCCCACTAACATCAGTAGATAGATCCTCAAGAAAGAAAATTAACAAAGAAACAGCAGACTTATTGGACACACTAGATCAACTCGATTTAATAGATATCTTCAGAACCTTTCACCCTAAAGCAGCAGAATATACATTCTTTTCAAGTGCTCATGGTACATTCTCTAGGATAGACCACATGTTAGGGCACAAAAGTGCTCTCAACAAATTTAAAAAGATTGAAATCATATCAAGCACTTTCTCCGATCACAACGGCATGAAACTAGAAATGAACCACAACAGAAAAGCTCAAAAATTCTCAAACACATGGAAACTAAATAGCAGGTTGTTAAATAACGAATGAATTAAAAATGAGATCAAAGAAGAAATAAAAAAAATTCCTAGAAACGAATGACAATGAGCATACAACAACTCAAAATTTATGGGACACAGCGAAAGCAGTGCTGAGAGGGAAGTTCATAGCACTACAGGCACACTTTAAGAAGCTAGAAAAGGCTCAAATAAATAACTTTACTCTGCATCTAAAAGAACTAGAAAAAGAACAGCAAGTAAAGCCCAAATGTAGTAGAAGGAAGAAAATAATAAAGATCAGAGCAGAAATAAATGACATAGAGGCTAAAGAAACAATGAAACTAGGAGCTGGTTCTTTGAAAAGGTAAACAAGATTGATGAACCTTTAACTACACTCACCAAAAAAAAGAGAGAGAGGACTCAAATAAATAAAATTAGAAATGAGAGTGGAGAAATAACAACTGACACAACAGAAATACAAAATATTGTAAGAAAATACTATGAAGAACTGTACGCCAAAACACTAGACAACCTAGATGAAATGGACACATTTCTTGAAACATACAATCTTCCAAAAATCAATCTGGAAGAATCAGAAAACCTAAACAGACCGATTACAACAAATGAGATAGAAACAGTTATCAAAAAACTCCCAACAAAGAAAAGTCCGGGGCCTGATGGCTTCACAAATGAATTCTACCAAATATTCAAAGAAGAACTAACTCCTATCCTTCTCAAACTATTTCAAAAAATTCAAGAGGAAGGAAGATTTCCAAGCTCCTTTTATGAGGCAAGCAGTAATTCTGGTTCCAAAACCAGGCAAGAACAACACAAAGAAAGAAAATTATAAGCCAATATCCCTGATGAACATAGATGCTAAAATCCTCAACAAAATATTAGCAAACCGGATCCAACAATATATGGAAAAAATCATACACCATGATCAAGTGGGATTTATTCTGGGGAGGCAAGGCTGGTACAATATTCGTAAATCAATCAATGTGATTCATCACATAAACAAAAAGGAGAAAAACCATATGATAATTTCAATAAATGCAGAAAAAGCATTTGATAAAATCCAGCACCCATTCATGATCAAAACTCTCAGCAAAGTGGGAATACAGGGAACATACCTCAACATGATAAAAGCCATTTATGACAAACCCACAGCCAACATCATACTCAATGGGCAAAAATTAAAAGCAATACCCTTAAGATCAGGAACAAGGCAGGGGTGCCCCCTTTCACCACTCTTATTTAACACAGTCCTGGAAGTCCTAGCCACAGCAATTAGACAAGAAGAAGAAATAAAAGGCATTCAAGTTGGAAAAGAAGAAGTAAAACTATCATTATTTGCAGATGATATGATATTGTATATAGAAAACCCTAAAGTCCCAGTCAAAAAACTACTGGACCTGATAAATGAATTCAGCAAAGTGGCATGATATAAAATCAATACTCAGAAATCAGAGGCATTTTTAGACGCCAACAATGAACAGTCAGAAAGAGAAATTAAGGAAACAATCCCCTTCACAATTACAACCAAAAAAATAAAGTATCTAGGAGTAAACTTAACCAAGGAGACTAAAGACTTGTACTCGGAAAATTACAAAGCATTGATAAAAGAAATCAAGGAAGATACAAACAAGTGGAAGCATATACTGTGCTCATGGTTAGGAAGAATAAACATCATTAAAATGTCTATATTACCCAAAGCAATCTATAAATTCAATGCAATACCAATTAAAATACCAATGACATACTTCAAAGATATAGATCACATATTCCAAAAATTTATATGGAACCAAAAGAGAACACGAATAGCCTCAGCAATCTTAAAAAAGAAGAATAAAGTGGGAGGTATCACACTTCCTGATATTAAGTTATACTACAAGGCCATTGTACTCAAAACAGCCTGGTACTGGCATAAGAACAGGCATATAGATCAATGGAACAGAACAGAGAACCCAGAAATAAACCCACACCTTTATGGACAACTGATATTTGACAAAGGAGGTAAGGAAATACAATGGAGTAAAGACAGCCTCTTTAACAAATGGTGTTGGGAAAATTGGACAGCTACCTGCAAAAAAATGAAACTAGATCACCAGCTTACACCACTCACAAAAATAAACTCAAAATGGATAAAAGACTTAAATGTAGGCCGTGAAACCATAAGCATCTTAGAAGAAAACAGGCAGTAAGCTCTCCGACATCTATCGGAGCAATATATTTGCCAATTTATCTCCACAGGGAAGTGAAATAAAAGACAGGATAAACAAATGGGACTATATCAAACTAAAAAGCTTTTGCACAGCTAAAGACAACAAGAACAGAATAAAAAGACAAACTACACAATGAAAGAACATATTTGACAATACATCTGATAAGGGGTTAATAACCAAAATTTATAAAGAACTTGTAAATCTCAACACCAGGAAGACAAACAATCCAATCCAAAAATGGGCAAAAGAAATGAATAGACACTTCTCCAAAGAGGACATACAGATGGCCAATAGGCATATGAAAAAATGCTCAACATCACTAATCATTAGAGAAATGCAAATTAAAACCACAATGAGATATCACCTCACACCAGCCAGAATGGCGCTCATCAACAAAACAACACAAAATAAGTGCTGGCAAGGATGTGGAGAAAAGGGAACCCTCCTGCACTGCTGGTGGGAATGCAGACTGGTGCAGCCACTGTGGAAAACAGTATGGAGATTCCTCAAAAAAACTGAAAATCGAACTGCCTTTTGACTCAGCTATCCCACTCTTAGGAATATACCCCAAGAACACCATAGAACGGCTCCAAAAGGAGAAATGCACCCCCATGTTTGTGGCAGCATTGTTCACAATAGCGAAGATTTGGAAACAGCCCAAGTGTCCGTCAGAGGACGAGTGGATTAAAAAGCTTTGGTACATATATACTATGGAATACTACTCAGCCATAAGAAATGATGACATCGGATCATTTACAATAACATGGATGGACCTTGATAACATTATACGAAGTGAAATAAGTAAATCAGAAAAAAACTAAGAACTATATGAATCTATACATAGATGGGACATAAAAATGAGACTCAGAGACATGAACAAGAATGTGATGGCAACGGGAGTGAGGGGTTAGGGGAGGGGAGGGGCACAAAGAAAACCAGATAGAAGGTGACAGAAGACAATTTGACTTTGGGGGAGGGGTATACAGCACAATCAAATGTCAAAATAATCCGGAGATGTTTTCTCTCAACATATGTACCCTGATTTATCAATGTCACTGCATTAAATTTAATAAATTAAAAAAAAAACACCAGTGGTACATATATACAATGGAATACTATGGGGCCATGTAAAAGAAGGAAATCTTACTTTTTGTGACAACATGGATGAACCTGGAAACTATTGTTAGGTAAAATAAGCCAGGCAGAGAAAGAAAAATATCATATGACCTCACTCATTTGAGGAATCCAATGAACAATGGGAACTGAGGAACAGAATAGAGACTGAGGCGGGATCAAAGAAACCAGAGAGAAAGGGGATGATAGGATGGGATCAGAAAAGGGGAAGAGATTGGTGAAATTATATATACATAACACAGCGTTACAGAGAGCAGAAAAGCAAATCCTGGAGGGAAGGGGGGAGGGCAGTGGGGGGAGGGGGACAAGGGAGATGTTGAGGGGGACAATGGGGTTGGGGGATGTATTCGGTGGGACACTTGAATTTGTGTAAACACAATAAATTTAAATCAATAAAAAAAAGTGAAAGGAAAAAAAAGACACAGAACTTTGGAATGATCTGGTCAGGCTGGAATGAAAGCAGGGGGTATGGTCACACATCAGAGGATCAATCCACACTCTAACCTGTCAGAAGCCCACAAAACTCTCTTGAGATATAATATAAAAACAGGAGTATCTATAATTTTTTTTAATTTTAAAAGGTTTTATTTACTCATTCTACAGGGAGAGGAGAGAGAGAGGTGGGGAGCGAGAAGTAGTGACTCATAGTTGCTTCATGTTAGTTATTCACTGGTTGCTTGTCATATGTCTTAACGGGGCAAGCCCAGGGTTTCGAACTAATGACCTCAGCATTCCAGATTGATGCTTTATCCACTGTGCTATCACCGGCCAGGCAAGCAGGTATCGTTATATTTGTTTTTTCCTTCTTTTCCAAGTGAGAGGAGGGGAGATAAAGACAGACTCCTGCATGCACCCCAACCAGGATCCACTTGGCAATGCCCGCCTGGGGCCGATGCTCTGCCCATCTGGGGCCATGCTCACAACCAAGCTATCTTTAGCATGTGAGGTGGAGGCTCCACTGAGCCAGCTGCAGTACCCAAGTCCAATGCGCTCAAATCAATGGAGCCTTGGTTACAAGAGAGGAAGAGAGAGAGAGAGAGAGACAGAAGAGGGAAGTGGAGAAGCAGATGGTCGCTTCTGTGTGCCCTGACTGGGAATCGAATCTGAGACTTCCACATGCCGAGCCGATGCTCTACTGCTGAGCTAACCAGCCAGGGCCAGTGTCTTTATTTTTAATAACCAAGTAGACCAGATTCCTATGGGCCTTAACAAGTAAATTACTTCTTCATCCCATTCCAATTGTTCCTACTCTTTTTAGCTAATGTTTATTAAATTACTGAATAGTACTACTATCATCAGCTATTTAGATAATAAAGAATATATAGACCAAAGAACAGTATAGATCACTTTGTATTTATTATATATTTAATTGAATTATTTCAAATTACAGAATTCAACTCCAAAATATGGTAATTAATGCTTGTTATTCACTTGCATATTTCCCTCCTAAAATTTTAACACAGCAAAACACCTTAAAGATATGTAAATAGGTTCAGTGCACTTTAGTGGCTCACAATTATGAGAAAAATACCACATTTATCCATAAAAATTAAGACAAACAGCTCAATATTTAAAATTATTATTGACATGAAATAAAATAAAGGAAGAAATACTGCATTTTTACCACAGTGTTTTGGTAGATGTGAGCAGAATGTTGTTTCAAATCCTGCTCCTCTGCAGAGCACACACTGTGGTCGGCACGCTGGCATTCGGGAACTGCTCGGCCTCCACCCGTGGTCTGTAGAAGGATCCTCACTCAGGCCCATCCCCTGAGCCCAAGCTGCTGCCTCCACAGGGACTCCTCTGATGGGAGCCTGCTTCTCCTTTCACCTGCTCTTAAGACTTTGCGGTCTTCCCCATTATTCTGCCCAGATTCACACTTGCTGCCACCTGCATTCTTGGCAAAGATGCCTGGCACAGAACTCACATAGCTGAGTAACCCCACTGTTATCAGTCCCCTCACCTGACTAAGTTATGACTATCACCTAAGGAGATGATCTACCCACAGTAATCATTCTTCCTACTTTATAGTCACGTCTCCTACAATGCACAAAAAGTTGGTGATGTCTGACTTAGAATTTAAAATACTAAATTATATAGTTTAGTCAGAATATATACTTCTCTGAATTTCTTTAAAATCTACTCTTTCCTACTACTGTTGTTTTTAAAATCATAAAAATATAAAAATTGTAAACATTCTCTAAACATTCCAATAGAAATCCTGTAACCCTACTTTTCCTTTGGTGGGTTCAGAAAAAACAAAAGTGACACCACGTTCCCTTAGGAAGACTCAAAATCCTGTTCCCAGCCCTAACCTACCATTGCACGTCTCCCACCATTGGACAGCTCTACAGGCCAAGCACGTCTCTCATGACAACTGCTGCTACCACTCACGAGCACCCTTGTGACCAGGCAGCAGCTCACTGTAATCGCTTCCAGACAAACTGCCCACCTGCTTGCTGGGCATCTTACAGCCATCTCCCTCATGCAACCCAGCCTCAGTGACCATGCAAACACATGGAAGTAAGGACCCAAAACACCAGGGTGCTCCTCTGCAAAGTGAGAGGGCACTGATTCCGCTGTCAGAGTAGCAGCAGAATCCGGCGGGGGCGCTGCTGACAGAGGTAGGACTACAGAGGACGCCCAGGAGGCTAGCCCCCGGTGTCCAGCACACCTCCAGAGACAGCGCCTTCCCTGCCTCGTGAGGCTGCTGGCACCCTGAGGACGAACCTCACCTTCTATTTAAAAGGGAGAAACCTACACAGTAAATTCCAGCTACTTTGCATTGTTTTTACAGCAAGGTTTTACTGTGTGTTTAAAAAGCAGGAAAGTAGCAAGATATTACATTTTTTAAATTAATAACTTAAGAATTAATTTCAAAAAATACTGTTTTGTTTTTAGGAAGGAATATGGTAGACACAAATGAATTATGAAATCCATCAGCTCTGGGGAATCCCCCTAGTATCTTTCAGACCAGCTATGATTAACGAGATAGCCTTAAACCAGAACTCTGCACCTGGGTGGTAAACAGTACCAATTATCTACAGTAAGAACTGCAATGACTTAAAATTGTATTACTGAACAGTCTCCATGGTGAAGTGTCAGAAAAAGTAAAATAATAAGTATTTCCACAGCACCATAAGGTTTTATAAAATATAACTTCCATTTTTAACATTAATGCACAATCTCAAGATTCTGGTCCATCATTCATATTAGGCTGATAATAGATCTGACAGAGGCCACAAAGGCACAACTATAATATGACAATGATGTTTTTTACTGGAGAACTTGTATGGTGTACTTAGTCACTGTTTTGGTTGCATCCACTGAGTACTAGTGGATTTAAAGGCCAAGAAAAATGGTTTTGTTGTTTATACCCTAATCACAAATTTTATCTTTCTACAAGAACCAAAGTGGTAACTGAGATAGTTGCCATTAACTAAAAAGTCCTTCTAAGTGTTTGCTTTAGTACCGTGGGCTCTTGTGGGTTTGTTTCATATTGACAATATTTTGTAAATGGCTCTGACTTTTTAACATATGAATAGTGATTCATTTTTAATTTTGAAAATAAATGCAAGTGGAAAACAGACAAATTTTGTAACCAAATTACCTGCAATTACGTATCACAGCTATCTACAATAAAAACTGTATCACGGATTGAATCCCCCAATATCCAGCATGCTCACGGATCTCTTGAACTAAGTGTGTGCTGTGCCAACTTAGTTCAATACTGATATAAGCAAAACATAATTCAAAGTAATGGCTTGCCTACCAAAAAGCATACGCTGCATTCCAAAGCCAAATATGAAGGTTGGGGTTAGCAATTCCATGTCTCCCCTTCGTTAATGCACAGAACTCAGACTTGGCTTTACTATAAATCTGCTAGCACTAGAGTAAATCTGCTATAAAATTACTTATAACAAAATAAATATTTTTCAGTCCCTCTACACTAAGTGACATATAAATCATTAGCAGTTTATAACATTAGCTTAGGTCACTCTTTTGGACCCAAACATACTGTACAGTCCTGAGTAAAAGGTTAAGGATACAGTTTCCTGGGGATCTTTCTTGATCAGGAATCATAAAGGAAACACATAAAACCACAACTTGTAATTATCCCCATTTCCATTAGAAGTACCATGAGTTTTTTTTACTTTGGTAAATAAGTTTATCTATGTAAACCACTTATTTTGATGGAGTAAAATGTAAGAGCTTCTGCTAGGAGCCCTCCATCACCTTTTGACACTGATACAGTAAATAGTCAGGAAGAATGGAGCAGGCGGATCTGAGCCACACGGCTAATGTGTCACTGTGAACTCGGAAGTGCAGCAAACAGGGAGTGGACGGGAGCAGCTGGCAGGCCAACAGCCCTTCATTGCCTACAAAAGACAAAAGTTAAAAATTCTTTAATAGAAAAGGACTTCAACAGACATTTCTACAAAGAAGATATACAAATGGCCGATAAGCACATGAAAAGATATTCAACAGCACTTCATTAAGAAAATGCAAACCAAAACCACAGCAAAATACTACAGAGCTTCATACCTATAAGGATGGCAATTATCAAACTAAATAAATAACAAGTGTTAGTGACGGTGTGAATAAATTTGAACCCTTGTACACTGCTGGTAGAGAATGAAAAGGGCACAGATTCTGTGAAAAATGTTATAACAGGTTCTCCAAAAATTAAATATAGAATTACCACATGATCCAGCATTTCTACTTTTGGGCATGTAACCTAAAGAACTGAAAGTAAGGATTCAAACACAGTATCTGTATACTCATATACACAGAATCATTATTCACAATAGCCAAAATGTGGAAGCAACTCAAGTGTCCATCAACAGATGAATGGATAAACAAAATGTAGTACATTCACGCCATGGAACGTATTCATTAGAAAATTTGACACATGCTACAACATGGATGAACCTTAAAGACATTATTCTATGAGAAATAAGACAGTCACAAAAGGGCAAATATTATATCTTTCCACTAGTATATAATATAGTCAAATTCATAGAAAAAATAGAAAGGTGGGTATCAGGGGCTGGAGAGGGAGGGGGACTGAGGAGTCAGAGTTTCATGGGTACAGTTTTAGTTAGGGGAGAAAAAAAATTCAGGAGGTGATGGTGATGACAGTTGTACAACAACATGAATTTATTTAATGCCACTAAACTTAACACTTAAAAATAGTTAAAATGGCCTGACCAGGTGGTGGCACCATGAATAAAGCATGAGACTGGGATGGAGAGGACCCAGGTTTGAAACCCTGAGGTCACTGGCTTGAGTGTGGGCTCATCCAGCTTGAGCACAGGCTCACCATTTGAGCATGGGGTCACTGGCTTGAGCATGGGATCATAGACATGACCCCATGGTCACTGGCTTGAGACCAAAGGTCACTGGCTTAAGCCCAAATTCACTGGCTTGAGCAAGGGGTCACTCACTCTGCTGTAGCCCCCCCAGTCAAGGCACATATGAGAAAGCAATCAATGAACAACTAAGGTGCTGCAATGAAGAATTGATGCTTCTCATCTCTCTCCCTTCCAGTCTGTCTGTTCCTATCTGTCCCTCTCTCTGGCTCTGTCACACACACACACACACACACACACACACACACACACACACACACACACAGTTAAAATGGTAAATTTTGTTATGTGTATTTTACCACAAAAAGTCTTTAATAAAATCTGAAGAACATACTCATCTAAAAGATACCAATAACAGAAAATACAGCTCTAAGATACCTGACACTTTGTGTTCTGATTGTGAGAAAGCCCTCATAAACACAGGATTGCCTGTTCTTGACTATACGAACCTATAATGTCGACAACATGAAGTCTCAGTTTCTGGTTCAGAGTCTTTAGGGCAGAAGGCAGAGCAGCTTGAGAGTCTAACAATTTTATATTTTGCTTCACATCATTTGTGAAGGATAACCAGAGTTTGCCAAAGTCTTCAGTTGAGATGTTTAATGGTCTGAAAATAATTTTTAAAATTAGATTGATGTCAAAAGAATAAAATAACTCTAGACAAACATACATTTCAAATGACTCATGTGAATAAAGCAATTACTGTTAAACTGGGTACCACAAAACATATTTTTAAACAAAATATGATTAGAATGCTAACCATCATCCTCCAATCTGATGAAAATAATGAAAGCAAGAAATGCTATTAAAGTGCAAATGTTTATTCAATAAATCACCTAGTTCTCTCTTTTTCTGATTATAAGTGATTTCAGTAAAATTTTACCAGGTAATTTCATGAATCATTCAAATATAATATAAAATTTTCTTTCATGTACACTTTGGATTTAGGGTTAATGAGACACTCTATCAAAGTCTAATATAAGATTATGGATACAAAGACCTAACACCTTAAGTAAATTAGACCAAGAAA
Organism: Saccopteryx leptura; assembly: GCF_036850995.1. Lineage (NCBI taxonomy): Eukaryota > Metazoa > Chordata > Mammalia > Chiroptera > Emballonuridae > Saccopteryx > Saccopteryx leptura. Next base: position 68,917,150 of record NC_089508.1, read on the forward strand.
AATGCATTTTAAAAATGGTTCAAGAGACAGAAGATCAAAACTTTTATATTCAACTTATATTTTTTCTATAGCATTGAATTTTTATAATTCTGTATCTATATACTGATTTTATAATTAAGAAAATATTTTTAAAGATACAGAGGATTTTATTAATATGTACAGAAGAACTGTGTTATATATATTGTGCTTCTTCAGGTTATGAATGTTCATCATGGGAGACACCTCATTAGTTAAAGAATGTAAGTTTTTCTTATATAGTGACATGGGTATAAATACTCTTTGACAGATTAACAGCCATGTTCTTACTAAAAGGCTTTAAAGAGTAGGCAAAAATTGTAGTAGTGTAACACAAGTGGATGTATGGAGATTTAAAATTTTTATAGATAATCACTGGTATTCTGCATTCTTGGTTCAAGCAGCCTTCATTTTAAAAAATGTTTGAATACAGTACAATATATTCATAACAGTAAATGAGAATTGCTTCTCAGTTTTTCGGCAAAAATCAAATGTATTATCTCTTCTGATCAGTTTAATATCTGATATGCCTGCTACCCAAGGACAATATATTAAATGGATATTTGAATTAGGAGACGGAACTGGAGCTTGCTCCCTCCACTCCAGCATTGCCTGGGATTGTAGTACTTCCAGGACTGAAGCACCAAGAAAAATACAAAAACACTAAATGACAGAAGAGCTGAAGTTGTTTCCAATTATTCTGGCAGATTGTACAGTGCCTACTATTAATGCTAAATACTGACTGCATGTCTAATAACTTTGTTGAGTAATTTTCTTACAGATTTCTAAAGTTTAATAAACAGATTTTATGAAAGAATTAATCAAATAAATGAAATACAAATAATAGAATTTTTAAAAGCTTTCAAAAAAAGCCATGTAGACTCTTCAAAGTTATTTCAGTTTAAATATTACCTTAATATCAGTTTCTCTCAGAAGTTTCCAGGATTAATAACCAACCCCAACCTACACTGGGTCCCATATTATAATAAGTCATTGTACCATTTACTTTCTCTTCAAAGCACAATTTACAAGTATGTCTGTATTATACAATTGTTCAATGTCTCCTCCCTAGGCTGAGCACTCCCTAAAGGTAGGGGCTGTGTCTAGTTTTGGGTTTTTTTTGCATTTTTCTGAAGCTGGAAACAGGGAGAGACAGTCAGACAGACTCCCGCATGCACCCGACCGGGATCCACCCGGCACGCCCACCAGGGGCGACGCTCTGCCCACCAGGGGGCGATGCTCTGCCCATCCTGGGCGTCGCCATGTTGCGACCAGAGCCACTCTAGCGCCTGAGGCAGAGGCCACAGAGCCATCCCCAGCGCCCGGGCCATCTTTGCTCCAATGGAGCTTTGGCTGCGGGAGGGGAAGAGAGAGACAGAGAGGAAGGCGTGGCGGAGGGGTGGAGAAGCAAATGGGCGCTTCTCCTTTGTGCCCTGGCCGGGAATCGAACCCGGGTCCTCCGCACGCTAGGGCTGTGTCTAGTTTTGAATTGTTATACTTCCTAGCACCTAGCATAGTGCTTCTGTCCAGAGAAGGGCCCAACAAATATTTGCTGAATGAATGAATAACCTGAATTTATATTCCAGAAAATATTTACCTAATGAAATCTAACAGTGATAAGTTTATTGAAAATTCGAGCTGAACAGCATGAGTGTCTATCATTTGATAATTTACAACAGCAGAAAGATTCCCTTCTGTACAAGGTTTTTCCATCTGCACACTATATTGAAAGTTTTTGGTGTTCTCTGCTTCTATCACAGGCAAGCAGCATCCAGGTTGCTCAGTGATCTGTAAATAAAAGTTAATAAAAGTATTGAAAAAGGGATCAATACAGACTATTATATGAATACCAATGTTCTATTTAAGTAATGTGGTATAAAAGCATACTATGGTGAGATGTTAGTAACAAATCACATTACGAAAATGACTGACAACTTCCCTTGAGAAAAATTCACTAGCAGAGATAATTATGAAATAGTATACAGGTCAAAAATGCATAACAAATGTCATTACAATGAAAACCTCTGTATAAAGATTATTAAACTCTAATGTTGTGACTCTCAATAGATGACAATGTTGTGACTCTGGCTAATAGATTTTTAAAGCTAAGAGTTAAAAAATAGACATATACAGGTGTCTTCCTTTCTCTTTCTCCACCCTTACTCAAGGCAACTGAATTGGGTTTTAAGTTCCACACGTGATTCTAATGCACATCTAGACTCAGGAATTTTTGCCCTGGTCAGGTTCAGATAATATCCCATTCAACACATTCTAGCTCATAGAAGAAATTGGGTCAGTTTTGTGGAATACTGATCTACTGGTCAAATTTCATTATAACTCCACCAAAGACACAATAATGCAATTAGCACATTTCCATAAATCACAGTGGCAGTCTCTTGGAGGGAAGAAACAATTGATGCCTGAGCACTCAGTATGATGCAAAGGCACACTATTAATGTCTGCACTTTAAATGTGAGGAAACTGAGGCACAAAGCAGGTATATAACTGGACCATGTAAACACAGCTAATCAGCGGCAGAATCAAGATTCAAAGCCACGCAGTCTGAGTCAAGAGTCTATATTCCCAACTACTGTGCTCTATCAAAACCCACTTGATACTATTTATGGCATTCCCCAATACAATCTTTATTATGTTCCCTCTTCTCTTTTGAATAATTCACCCCTATTCATAAAAATTTAAAAATCTGTCACATCTTTTACCTTTTTTGTTAAAGAGAAAAGACATGTAAAAGAAATGAATAAGCCATCAGAGGAGCCAACAGCAGAAACACTAAGTAAGCATTGTACATTTATGGCAGAAATAATGAGCCATTCATTTCTTACCTTGAAATTTTCTGCAGGAGCAATTTCTAAGTGAGCACTTTTCAATTCCAAACCACTCTTATTAGAAACTAACCACACCATCAATAAGCAATCATCTTTCCAAATTTTGTAAGAAGACACTGACACGGTTTCATTATTACAGACCTCCATAAGATCTGAATGCATGTGTTCAGCAGTTTCTTCCAACAAAGAAGAAGCTAAAGAGATTTCACTGCCAACTGAGACTGCGGTGGATTGAGAAGGGTGAAAAACTTGCATATTATCATCAGCAAACAAAGAAGGTGTAGACTGCCTGCAATTTGCGAGTTTCTCAACAAAGGGAAGGTCTGTGAGTGACTCTGAATCCAAAAGTTCTGAACTGAGAGTAAGTTTCTTTAATTCTTTGTCTCCTCTATTCTGCAAATTATCCAAATAGTAATCTTCTTCATAAGTCATATTTGATGAAGAACTAAAGGAAGAAAAGGTCGTATTCTGAGCACGGGTTGTTTCTCCACTTTTGGGTTCCTTGACTTTTGATTTCCTTCTGAACTTGTGAGAGACTGCATCTGCTTTTCCTAGCTGCAAAAATAAAACATAATATGAAAAGAAAACATTCTTCTACTCATGAGTTTTAAACATTTTTTTATAATTTCAAATGAGCAATTTATTAGCTTGCTAAATTCTATCTATAAAACATAGATTAAAAAAGAATCAAAGATGAATAAAATCTTAAGTCTTGAAATTCTGACAAGCTATATAACTTTGAACTATTAGCTAAATCTTATTTCTTATTAAAAACACATAAAATCAGAAAAATAAATAACTTTAAAAAGTTAATTGTGAACAACTCTAAAAACTTGTTAGATTTCATAATAGTAGAGTACAGAATTGCACAAATTAACAACAGTGAGAAACCTAGCTATTTAAAAAAAAATTTCATTGATGTGTGTGTGAGAGAGAAAGAGAAGCATCAACTCGTTCCATGTAGCTGTTCTATTTAGTTGTGCACTCACTGGTTGCTTCTCATATGTGCCTTGATCAGAGAGCAAACCTGTGACCTCGGCACACACAGAATGATGCGATATCCACTGAGACACCCAGCCAGGGTTAAACCTAGCTGTTCTTTTAGTTTCTAAGAGTTGTCCTGTAGAAGGTAAGATATCCTCAAATACAGGGATGGCTCAAACTCTTGACCCAGTAATCTACATTAATCATAATTTCATGACCTGTGAGTCAGTAAACAGAGAAAACAAACGCTTTTACCTCAAGAATAAACTGCCAATGGCTGACTGAGACACAGAGCAGGAAAGGATGCTGTAAGTGACCAGTGACATTTGCTACTAACTCAAGAGATGAGAACAGCAAATTTGTCATCCTTGGGCTAATCCTCCTGAGGAATGGTCTGCAAATCTATGTAAGAAGAGATGACTCAAGTGTCCCCTTGTCCCTCAAAGTTCTATCTAAAATCAATAGAGCAGAGAGGCACTACTCGAAGTCCAAGTCCCTGTCTCCATCCTCCTGGGGGCTATAATACTATGTGATCACCTTTCACATGATTATAGTTAACCAGAATTCTAGTTCCTTTTTTTATCCTCCCATTCTCTCAATTCCCAACATCTCCTCCAACTCTCAGCAGATGAGTTCATCTTCTACCTTCCAATTCAGAAGTCATCAAACAAGAACTAACATTATTTTAATACAAAAACAAGTGGAGGTGGGTGGGTGAGTGAAGGACTTCGATTCTAGTAGCCATGGGACTTGAACTGGACACTCAGTAGTCCCCCCTTAATCGTGGTTCTGCTTTCCATGCTTTCGGTTACCTGAGGTTTCGGTTACCTGCAGTCAACCACAGTCTAAAAACACTGAATGTAAATCTCCTAGACACAGAGTACAGTGCGGTGATTACCAGAGGGAAAGGGGCTGAGGGGAGGTAGAAAAGTAAAAGAGGGATAAGTGGTGATGGAAGGAGACTTGACTTGGAGTGGTGAACACACAAGACAATATACAGATGATGTATTATTATAAACTTGTATACTTGAAACCTATATAATTTTATTAACCAATTTTACCCCAATAAATTCAATTTAAAAATTTATAAAAGGTGTCACGATACAGATAGAGCATATCCAATTAGCTAATATGTCTGCTGTGCCCTGGCGACAGAGGAAAAGTTGGGGATGAGTGAGAGGATACATAATAATTTCATATAATCACTTGCTTCCCCTCCTTTCTGCCTGACGCCATCTGAGTTAAAACACAGTTCCTCACTAAAATCAGAGTCCCATAAGAAAGGGGAATAACTGCCTCTAAAAAAACCAAACTGTTCTAGTGACTGCTGAAGGGAAATGTATGTATAAGGGGTAACCCAAAGATAAATTAGCATAATTTAAATAGAAAGACATCCTAATTACATTTCTGATCTCAAGTCCATTACAAAAAAAGTAAGATAATTAGTTTGTTACCCTGATGTTCTCCTGAGAAAGTCTCTAACTATGTACTTTGTGCAGTAGGCAGGAATCTTTCAATACCAGCAGTGAGGTTCACAAATCAGGGTCCCACCTAAGCCTGGGTGCACCTCGACCCTGATGCAGTCCGACCTGGGTGCACCCCGACCCTGACGCAGTCCGACCTGGGTGCACCCCGACCCTGACGCAGTCCGACCTGGGTGCACCCCGACCCTGACGCAGTCCGACCTGGGTGCACCCCGACCCTGACGCAGTCCGACCTGGGTGCACCCCGACCCTGATGCAGTCCGACCTGGGTGCACCCCGACCCTGATGCAGTCTGACCTGGGTGCTCTCACATCAGTGTCCCAGTATTCCCTGTGTCCTCACCAGAGCCTGCTGGAACAACTCAGAGACCTGAGATCAGTCTCTCTGCTATTGAACTGCAGATGTTGAGTGAGATGGCATTAAGATATGTTGCCTATTAATACTTTCAGGTTGAATTTGTTCTTAAGATGAAGTGAATATCAAGACTGACAGAAATGGGATCTGAAAAAGAGAGACAGGCAAAAGTGTAGCCTAGAGCTTGGCCTAGTGTGACAGGGATGGAGAGAAAATTCCACCAAGGGAAGAGAGAAAGAACTGGGATAATGTAAAACTTTAGAAAATGTAGCCCTAATCACCATTTTGCACTAGGTAGGTTCATCAGCCCATCAAAGAGAAAATGACATGGAATTCTCAGATGTTCAAAAAACTATACCCATCTTTCACTCCAGTTTTTTGTTCTTTCACTATGAGAATAATATATTAGCATAAAAACTTTGTGAAAATCATCATAATCATAATGCCTGAATGTAGTTTTCATTTTCATATAAATCCTTTCAGTCTCAAAACACTTTTATCTTCTTAACTGTTATAGGCAAGATATAAAATTTTTATATTGTTTTTAATATATCATTGGTATGTTTTTATTTTACAATGCAGTATGTATCAGTATTAATGGCTGAGAATTATTCTCAGCTAATATAATTTATGTACCTGTTCTCCTGTTAGACATCTAAATTGATTCCTATTTTTCAGTATTAAAAACAACATTATAAGAAGTACTTTTTCCACAGACAAATCAATATTGTTGAACTCTTATTGACAGTATTTCCATCCAGCCTCCCTCCCACTGAGCACTGTCCTCCACCCACTGGGGTAAGAACATCCCTGATTATATCCGTTACTTTATTTGGACCCTGACCCTTACCCTAGCTGACTAGACAGACTAAAGAAACACTGACTCAAGCTGAGCAAATTAGCTTTTCTCTTTCAGGAATATAAAAGAATGTTATTGGTGGCTCTGGCACTGGGGAAGCAATTTCCCACCACATATGTAGAAGATGGCCAAGAGTTTTCAGGGAGCCAGGTTTTTGCATGAAACAGGAGACACAGTCTCAGAGGAATGTAACTGGCTACTTACCAAATTGACTGCACTTTCTGATCCCAGCCCAACAAATAATGAGCTTGCCAGCAGCTGCTTCTCTTGCTCCTCTTTAGATTGGGTCAGGACTTGAGATTGATCCTTCTTTTTAACACTCTGATCTACATTGTCCATTGTTATATTCTCTTGAGGAACAGGTGTAGCTTCAGTTTCATCACCAGTTTTGCTTTCCTTCTTAGGAAGATAGCCCTCCTTTCCCCACAATTTCTTTATCCCTTCCAGCTTCAAGCTATTTGTCCTAAGGAGATTGATAATGAAAATCAGGTCATCTTAAATAATGGCTAATTACTTTCTTGAAGCATTTTTTTAAAAAAGATTTTATTTATTGATTTTACAGAGACAGGAGAGAGAAGGGGAGGAACGAGAAGTACCAGATCATAGTTGCTTCACTTTAGCTGCTCATTGCTTGCTTGTCTTATGTGCCTTGACCGGGCAAGCCCAGGGTTTTGAAACGGCAACTTCAGGGTTTCAGATCAACGCTCTATCCACTGCGCCACCACAGGCCAGGCAATCTTGAAGCATTCTTAAACACATATCATTGCCATGGCCTTTAAGAACCAGCTTCTATATTGTATTCTATATGCCAGAAGTAACACCCAGAGCTCTAGATTGTTCAGTTACAGCCAACCTCCCCCCAACCTTTAGCCAAAGGATTTAAGGCAATGAAACTCTAGACTTAGTTTCAAATTTCAGACCATCTAGTTTTCATTTAATTGCCTAAATAAGATGTCCAAAAGAACCCATTGACTTTTCAAAATATCTTATCTTTAATCCTGATGGGTTAAAGACAAAAAATGACTCACGTTTCTTAGCTACATTCACTCAATAAAAGAAATAACCCTACATAAATTCATTAAACAAAATCCTGTTGAAAGAAAAAGAAAACCAATTCAAATCCATTCCAATATGTAAACTTACCTGTAATCCAAAACTTTTTCTTAATATAAGCACTAGCTACATTTTCAACTATTATAATGTACTTTTATAAAAATAAAGTGAGATTTGATCTTAGAATATGTAAGATTTTGGAAAAAGCATGAAGGTTAGGAGGTTTTTATACCTAAGTTGAAAAAGAATTAAAGTAATGTTTGAATTTCAACTCACCTGCTTTTGTCCCAAAAGTTACAGCTATGAATCTGGAGTGTCTAATATTAATGATAGGTGCAGGCTGAAACAGCCCAAGATTGCTTCTATTGTGTTTATCTAAGAACTATGTGTCTTTGGCTCAGTTAAGTAGCCCTGTCATGATCCAAAATAGCATTTTAAAAATTTGTACTACAACATAGGCAGATCATGAAATGAATCTAAAAGAAAGGCTCAAAAATGTCTGCACTGATTACTAGTCCCTTCTAATTAGTTAGAATTGTGATCAATTTGATTTTCTGTACCATGGCAGAAACAAAAGTAGGTAGTTACACTTCATACTGAGTGAAGAACTAATGCTAGTAAGTACTAACTGGCTGAAAGAAAATCTAAAAGTTAATAAAGAATGACTACAGGGTATTAGTCCATTCCTTCTCAATAAACTTGCTGCTAAATGGTCCTTTACAAGTGTCTCCATTTCTCCCTTTCAGGTACCAAAAAATTGTCTAAAAAGTTATTTTAAAAAATAAAAACTGTTACCTATCAACCTCTTAGAAGAAAACTGGTTGTCCTTGAGTGAGCTGACCCAAATGTGGTCAGAGGAGCCATTAAAGCAGGGGTCGGGAACCTATGGCTCGTGAGCCAGATGTGGCTCTTTTGATGGCTGCATCTGGCTCGCAGACAAATCTTTAATAAAATAAATAATAACGTTAAAAATATAAAACATTCTCATGTATTATAATTAATTCATTCATTTCCTACCACTCATGTTCATGGTTGTGGGTGGCTGGAGCCAATCACAGCTGTCCTCCAGGACAACACCAAATTTTTATTGGATAATGCATAATGTACATGGGTCGTTGTATGGCTCTCATGGAATTACATTTTAAAATATGTGACGTTCATGGCCAAAAAGGTTCCCGACCCCTGCATTAAAGTGACCCCGCCATCTACCTCTAGGATGCTCAACAGCAACAGTTCTAAGGGGTTTATCAATGTCCACGCAGAATTACAGTGTTTCTATAACTCCAGTTACCATGAATGATTTTTTTTTAAAAGCAAGTCCTCAAGTTTTACTAATAAATGATTCAAATATTAGTTTAACAAAAAAAGACAGGTGTGTTGGACATTAGGATGCTCCATCAAGATCTCCCTTCAATGAATAACTTTACTGTCCTGGCTGTTGGCAGTGCAACCCCCTCAGGGACCTCCTTAGGGGGACAGCACCACCTCACAGAAGATAATGCCCCTTCCTGGAGCAACCCACATGCAGTGACTCATGAACAAAAGTATGGAGCCGATCCACCCATTCCGACCCAACTCAGTACAACCCTGAAGGGTCATTGCTTCAGAGCTCTCCATGGGGTCAGAAGAAGCTGTCATTGGCACTACACCGCATCTAAACCTCTTCCTCTGCCCAAACTTGCTGTTTTTCCTTCCTTCCAGAGACGCAGATCCCAAGGGCACTCCTTAATATTCCACGTGCTAAATTCTATCACGCTGCATGTGCTTCTCACAGAATCCAACCCACAACAGTAAGCAAAATGGGAAAGGGGGGAAATAAGCCTAAAAGTAGCCTTGAGCTATTTTAAAGTGTTTTCTGGTTCATTTCATCTACATAACATGCCTATTATCAGCATAAGTTTTCTCTGCCATTCATTATATACAGAGAATCTAAAAAGAAGGAAAATAAATAAGAGAGCAGCATAAGGCCTTTATATATAAAATATGATATGAAACATGTAAAAGAATTTTTTAAACATGAGTAATCTTGGTCTGACCTGTGGTGGCACAGTGAATAAAGCATCGACCTAGAATGCTGAGGTCGCCAGTTCAAAACCCTGAGCTTGCCTGGTCAAGGCACATACAGGAGTTGATGCTTCCTGCTCCCCTCCCTTCTCTCTCTCTCCCTTTCTCTCTCTCTCTCCTCACTAAAATAAATAAATAAATAATAAAAATAAACATGAGTAATCTTTGTCTGGATTCTGATGATAACAAAAATAGAACTTGCGGGTTTATACGATATACCTTTGTATTACTTTGAATCAGACCACTGAAACACAGAAGTAAATTCTGGCCAAACATCTTTCAAAAGATTAGGGATATATTTTAACTCAGCTCTAGGAATTCCCATTTGAGGTAGGGTGTTTCCTATAATAGAGCTTAAGGTAAGATAGTCTAAACTGGGGTGGCTACTGCTTTATTATCAGCTTGCCAGAGATACAGGAGTGACTGTCTCCTCTCTAACGCTGAGCCACATTGCCAATTACCACACAGGTTCCTAATCTGAATCAATGTGTGAACTGTGCTCCTCTTTGGAATAGACTTTTAAATTTACCCCTCATGTTCCATTTAATGGTAGTACAGCACATGTGTAATTCCTTTACTGCTCTGCCAAATGTCATTTCTCTGATGGCAGTACATGTATGCATGTAGAATTTACAAGGCCCTGTCAAGTCCCCCAGATCCTAGTCCAACATCCTAGAAAAAGCAGATGCTGTCAATTGTTGTGCAGGCAAAAGGGACGAAGTTTCCTCCCTGGGTATGGAGGGTTCCTGTCTCTCCTTCCCTCGCCCCTCAGTTCCCTGAGGCACTTAATTGCTATCACCTCCACTATTACATGCCTATAAACCATATCTACATCCCATGCTTGGAATAACAAAATCGAATGTCTGGGAAAGAAATGTGTGTCCACAGAGCAAGAAAAAAAGGCTAAGAGAATTTAAACTTATGCCCTTTCATTCAGCATATCATTCTATATTCCTCATAACCTATGTGTCTTTCTTCTGAAAAATGCTTCATTTTTTTCTTTCTTCTTTTCCAAGTGAGAGGAGGGGAGATAAAGACTCTGCATGCGCCCCAATTGGGATCCACCTGGTAGCCCCTATCTGGGGCCACGCTCACAACCAAGCTATTTTTAGTGCTTAAGGCAGAGATACATGGAGCCATACTCAGCACCCAGCGCTTATGTGTTTCAAATTAATTGAGCTATGGCTGCAGAAGAAGAGAGATATTTTTAAAAAGAGAGAGAGAGATGGGTAATGGGGAGGGGTGAATAAGTTGATGGTCACCTCTCCTGTGTGTCCTGACCAGGAATCAAACTGGGACACCCACATGTGGGCCAACACTCTACCCCTGAGCCAACTGGCTAGGGCTGAGAAATACTTCTTATAACCATCTTCCTGGAAGACTAATGAGTGCAAAAGTGAATGTAAAATAAGGTGACTGACTCCTAAATGAAGATATAAAAACTAAAAATTCAAATGTCATCTTTCAGAGTTGTCACCTTTGAGATCTTATCACATTTATTCCAACAATGCTGCCACTACTCAAAACACTTGAACTCTTTCAGAAGAAGCTCCTACACAGACAAGAAAGCCATTATCACTACTTTATATCAAAACAGGATATTGCCACAGTCATCCAAATTCACCACAAATTTGATTTGATAAATTCAGCTTTTGGATGATGACAATAATGATCACAATGACAATAACAGCAGCTTCCATTTATCAATCATTATGTACTCAGTTGTATGAGACATTTTGTATATATAATTATCTCATTTTATTAGTTTTAATCATGTCTCTGAAAGTAATTTATTTCTATTTCCAAAATCAAAATCTACTTAGAAAGGATGAAGACTTGGCTGTACATAAGACATTTAAACATATGTATCCCCAATTTTCCAGGTGGTAGGAAAGAAGGTCTAAAAGAATTTTGAGTGAATACACAACTTTCAAGTGAAGTCAATCACCTTATTTTATATCAATCTCCATATCTGTCAATCTTCCCATGAGATGGTTATAAAAAGTAGATTATGAGAAATGTAGAATGGTATGCACAATACCGACCTGGCTATATAAGTTTTTCATATACTTCTTTAAAAAATATATACATACAATATACATATTTATATATAAACACATACATAAAATATGTAGTAATAACACATACATCATTATTATGTGTAAAGCTTGTAAATAAGCAAGCTCTGCTGTCTTGGAAATAAGCAAGCTCTCTTAAAATACAAGGACACATTGTATAGTATCAAGCTTATTTCTTGAGAGCAAGAAATAAAAACAACTAAAGCAACAGCCCAGGCAGAATTTTAGCTTTCAGGATCCCTTCTACATTTAAAGGTATTTAAATACTCCCATGTTCTCAATTTTAACAAAAAGGAAACTTACTCTTTCAGTCCTGTCTCTGCACTATTTCCAGATATATCCGAACCCAGAGAAACGCCAGCAGGAGACTGCCGTCCAGTAAGGCCAGATGAAGAAAAGGAAAGTCCATATGGTTCAAAATTGAGAACTAGAATATTAAAACAATAACAGAGGTTCATATTTAAAACAAAGCAAAAATCATCAGTTACTATCATTACTGAAATAAAATAATTGAATCTAGATATAGATTCTATAATTAGAATAACTAGAATCTAATCACAATTTTTAAACTGGAAGGGACTTTAGAGATGATCTAACCAAATATTTAGAATAATAATAACAAAGCAGCTATGATTTATTTAATTCTATTACAGTCTTCATACTATTAGCTAATCAAAGAAGAGTCCTTCATTTTTATTATTTTACCCCCCTTAGAAGCTAAAAAAGAATTCAATTAGGAAAGACAACTGATAAACCAGATTTACTGAAAAGTTGCTGCTCTCATGCAAAACCATTTAAGAAGCTCTGAAGAGATGAATACACTTTTGCTTAAAAACTCCTATAACAAATGGATCCACCCGGCAACCCCTATCTAGGGCCGATGCTCGAATCAACTGAGCTATCCTCAGTGCCTGAGGCTGACACGCAAACCAATCAAGCCATTGGATGTGAGATGGGAAGAAAGAGGAAGGGGGAGTGGGAGGGGAAGAGAAAGAGATAGTCACTTGTTATGTGTGTCCTGACCAGGAATCAAACCCAGGACATCACACTCACACACCGGGCTGAAACTCTATACACTGAGCCAAATGGCCAGGGCCCCTAAATGTTTCTCTTATGTGGAAACTGGTAATAAAAGTTTGTTCCCCAACATCCCATCTTTTTTTTCTTTTTTTTCTTTTTTTTTTTTACCAATTCTTAGTATATTACAAGTTTCCTGAAATTTATTATAAACTTGGTTTCTTATAAACTTAGCATTTTTCTCCCCACAAGGGTTAAGTATCATTCATAAAAGTGACATTTAACTACTACTCTCTACAAATGACTTATAAAAATTTTCAGTAAGATCAGTATCAGAACTGACTGATACTTGAAGGACTCTAGAATCAACACCTTTTTAGGCCAAAACCTATTTCCCCTCTACTCTTTAAATTTTCTATCTTATAACCAGTCCAACTGTAAGATAGATAATTTTATAACTTACTCCTCAAGTACTTATTAGGCATTTTCTATGTTCCGTCTCATGACTGATTTCTTTCTCCATGATGTAACAGTCTAAGCTCATAAAACTTTAATTTTACTTTAGAGGCCTTTTGAAAAATAGACTTGGGAAGAGAGGGAAAAAGCCTAATTTGAGACTTAACCCCATTTATAAGGATGGTTCTGTGGGGGGAAAAGTACTTGACAAAGAAATATTAGCTTGGGGAATTCCAAGACTATCTATCATATTTACATCAGCCACTTAACTTATTTTTAAGGAAGGAGACAGGCAGTGCCAGGAGTTAGGCTCCTCATTCCACCACCCCTTCCCTGTTCCATCCCTGAATTGCAGTAATAGCAACTGATGGACACAGATATATTGAAAATAGAAATATGGCCTCACCAGGTGGTGGCACAGTGAATAGAGCATTGGACTGGAACACAGAGGACCCAGGTTCAAAACCCCAAGGTTGCCGGCTTGAGCGCAGGCTCATTTGACTTGAGCACGGGCTCACCATCTTGAGGGCAGGGCCACTGGCTTGAGCATGGGACATGACCCAATGGTTGCTGGCTTGAAGCCCAGGGTCACTGGCTTGATCAAGGGGTCACCTGCTCTGCTGGAGCTCCCCAGCCAAGGCACATATGAGAAAGCAACCAATGAACAACTAAGGTGCTACAACGAAGACTTGATGTTTCTCATCTCTCTCCCTTCCTATCTGTCTGTCCCTGTCTGTCCTTCTCTCTCTGTCTCCATGGCTGAAAAAAAAAAAGAAAATGGGAATATTGGCAACTGGACTACACCTCCCACTCTGGAACTCCATATTTTCACTCCATTCCCTGGATGTCATAGGCCTCTATATACACTATCATCACAGATCGAGCAACTGTAATTCAAAGCTTTATTTTTTCCCCCACCTATTAAACCCATACAGGGTGGGGCAAAAGTAGGTTTACAGGTGTTCATATGAAAAATATTACAATTAATAAACAATAATACAAAAATAAACTGTATTCACAACGGTAAAACTACTTTTGCCCTACCCTGCATATGAGGTGTTAATGTGAAGGAAATTGATTACCCTTTGAAAGAAAATTGAATTTTCTAAGCTATTTGCTATCATTGTGCTAAATAATATGTCAGAAACTTTAAAAGAGTAAATAGTTCTGCGAAAAGATAACATCCAGCCTATTATTAGTGTTTATTCTTTTTGGTCTCATTTTAGATGAGACCAAACAAAGTACTTGTTCTTACATGCCTGGCACAGAGCCTGGAAAATATTAAGCACTCAACAAAGTCTTTAAATGATGAACAGAAACAAAAAAGACCTGTCAGCATTAAATATTTCAGCATTAACATTCTGAACTTCTGTCTAGGTAACATTCAGGGGCCCCCTTTTACTCATGGACATACTTTCCATCCACCACCCAAATATCTCACTAATTTTCTCTTTACTAAAATTATGACAGAAATCTTTCCCTGACAGGCTACATTTCTTCAATATAGTTTAAGCTATTCTCTCCTTCCTTAGCTGTTCCGAACTTCACTGATCCACTGTTTTGTTGGAGGAAGCGTTCTAACACACTTAAGATATACGAGACTGCTCAGGATGAAAATGAAACTCACTAGTCCATAGTAACCAGTTTTTTCCTGAACCTTTTTCGCAGATATGGTCACACTAATATGTCAGCCCTCTATCATAGTGACCGACATGATAATTCTACCTTCAAGGTCTTTCAAAATTGCAGGGTAGCTGTCATATCTTAGGTACTGATGTATATAAAGCTTTTGACTTTGGGAATACCTCTAAGCTAAGTTTTTTCCCCGGGTTTTCAAAGACCTGGTCAGGGTAAACAAATCACAAAAGATTTAAAGAGTGAAAATAAAAGTAAATATCTTCAATTATTTACTTACATATATATATTTTAAAATGTCCCTATAATCTAGCTGATAAAGTCATAAAAAATTACCTTTTTCCTGAGAAAGTTTTTCCTCCTGCCGTTGGTGGTGAGGTTTGTAAGGTGCTGCCCCCTGACTGAGTGCTTGAGCCACAAAACCATCCAGAAAAGATAAGGAAGCATCTACCTGTATTAAATTGAAGCAAAAATTAGTAATTAAAAAAAATTACCCTAAACAGAAGACTGTACATTCATATAAGTACTTTCAGCCCCTAAAAACAATTTTTAGGTGAAAAATAGAACTTCAACTTTGAAAGTACTACCTAACTCTCTAGCTTTCTGAAACCTCTATTATCAAATCACTCAGCTAAGTCATTTGTAGTTATTACTAATTTCATGCACTGCAAAGTACATTTTTGAGCATCCAATATATTAGGGTATCATGTTAGGTCCTATGATTGAGAGAAAGGAAGACACAGTTCTGCCTTCATGAGACTTGCAACCTAACAGAGGAAAAGACATACACTATGAGTTATAATCTGCATTAGTTTCCTGCTGCTTGGGGATAAAAACAAGGTGCTGACAATATTAGTTCCTTTTGGAGGCCCAGGGGAGAACAAATTCTTTGTCTCTTCCAGCTTCTAGACGCCACCAGCATTCCCTGGCTTATGGCCACATCACTCTAATTTTTGCTTCTATTGCTACTTAGCCTTCTCTTTGCTGAACAATCTTGCCTCACGTTTCTAATAACCCTTGTGATTATCTCATGCCCAGGTGAATAATCCAGGATAATCTCCCCCATTACAAAATCCTTAACTTAATCACACCTATAGAGTCCCTTTCATCACGTAAGAAAATGAACACACAGGTTCCAGCGACTGACAAATGGACCTTTAGGGGAGCTATTACTTAGCCTCCCACAAGTGCCTTTGATTTAACTATCTGACTCCTTTCTACCTGAAAATACTTTTTCACAAATCTATGGAAAATTACTTACTTTATTTAATTTTGGCCTGAATAGAAAGGTATAAGAGAATAATTACATGAAAAAAAATAAAAGATGAAAAATGAGTAAAGAGAAAAGGAGAAGAGAAAAAGGAGAGAAAGAAAAATGAGATACACATAAGAAGCTATAGAAGTGATGACCTCAGAAACCAGACTTGCTTCTGATCTAGCCAAATGTACACAAACAGCTCAAATAACTTAGAACAGCAGGTAGTTTTCAAACATTTAAGTGGCATTCATACTCTGAATTTGGAAAGGTTTCATTTCAAAAAGTTTCTTGGATGAAGGGGGGAAGTGTGATTATTTCCTAGTTTAATTTTATATGCAACATATTTATACATCATTTCAATGAACGTCTCTGAAAGGTCTACCAAATTTTAAAGCAAGGCCTCTGTCTTTGGGGAGCTACTGAAAGGACTAGTGAACAAAGGTTCAAAATTAACACAAATCATGGAAATCTGATTCAGAATTAATGGGAATACTGCCAATCCTCTCCACTCCCAACTGTATGACATCTAACACACACAAATTTGAGCAAAGCTGGTTTTCTTTTAGAAGTTTTCTGATGTACAGCAACCTGAGGGAGAGACTGCTACAAATTCCGAGGGCGAGCAGTAACTGAGTGTGTAGGACTGAAGGGGGGAGATGGGTAAGAGGAGGTGGGAGAAAGAAAGGTGGGTGGTCAGGTTCCAAAGTGGCAAAGAATTTAGACAAAATAAAATGGAGAACTATTTTTTACATTCTTAAGAGAATAATAATAAAATGACATATTAGAGAAATTCAAAGGAGATAAAAATTCTTAAATTAGTATATAGAAAACGAGACTGTCAAGAATACAAACCCCTTCACTGCGGTTCTCCAGAAGAGACACTCCTCAATTCCTGACTATTCAGGATCACTACTGAACTGAAGCTCTCAAATTCTCTCACACTAATGTGAGAAAAATTCCAACCTTTGTCTGAAGAGTTACAGAAACCGTATTTTGATATACTTTTTAAATGTCTAAAAAAGATGTCTCACCATCATGTCTTCACAACTCTTATTAACTGGAAGCAAGCACTTCATAAGTTCTACATTCTCATGCAAATGCTTTAATTCAAATGCATGCTGTCTCATACAAGTATCCAAAGATACAGTAAATTCCTGGATTAATCTCTCAGTGATGTTAGAAGAGTGTGCGTGGGGTGTCAACTTGGTCACAGCCGCAATTAACCATGCTTTTGTTTCTGTAGAAATGGAATCATTCATAAGTAACTTGCAGAGCTTGGTTATAACTTCCTCTGGCATTTCCTTATCTGAAAGGTAGGAATACTCCCCTAATACCTATGAGTAAAAGAAGAAAATGTTTATATACAAATATCAAATTATACAGCAAACTATACTAGGAAATCTAAACAAAGTGCCTACTGCTGAATGAATTTAGTCATGATTAAACATATTCTTGCCCTGGCTGCTTGGCTCAGTGGTAGAGAGTTGGCCTGGCGTGTGTATATCCCAGGTTCAATTACCAGTCAGGGCACACAGGAGAAGCACCCACCTGCTTCTCCACCCCTTCCCCTCTTGCCTCTCTCTCTCTCTCTCTTTGCTCTTCCTGCAGCCTTGGCTTGATTGGAACAAATTGGCCCTGGGCACTGAGGATGGCTCCATGGCCTTCGCCTCAGGTGCTAAAAAAAGAGCTCAGTTGCTGAGCAATAGAGCAATGCCCCAGGTGGGCAGAGCATTGCCCCATAGGAGGCTTGCCTGGTGGATCCCAGTCAGGGAACATGTGGGAGTCTGTCTCTCTACCTCCCCATCTCTCACTGAATAAAAAACAAAAAACATTTTTATAGTAAAGAAGTTATTACCGTAGATAAAGATAAAATTGTACATTTTGCCTGACCAGGCAGTGGTGCAGTGGATAGATTGTCGGCCTGAGATGCTGAGGACCCAGATTAGAAACCTGAGGTCACTGGCTTGAGCAAAGGCTATCTGGCTTGAGCACAGGCTCACCAGCTTGAGCGTGGGGTCACTGGCTTGAATGTGGAATCATAGACATGACCCCATGGTTGCTGGTTTGAGCAAGGGGTAACTGGCTTGGCTGGAGCCCCTTGGTCAAGGCACATATGAGAAAGCAATCAGTAAACAACTGCGGTACTGCAACGAAGAATTGATGTTTCTCATCTGTCTCCCTTCCTGTCTGGCCCCACCCTACCTTTCGCTAAAAAAAAAAAAAAAGATACAATTGTATATTTTAAGTCAAAATTATACCAAGAACTGGAAGCAATACAAACATGTTTTTCATATTCTTATCATTGATATATAAAATAGACAAGTTAGCTTTCTTCTGAACTTCCAGGTTTGGTTGTTGGTTTTTACAAACACTTTCACATTGTTACTATTTTCCAATAAGCATTTAAATAAGTGGTTCTCATATGCTATGCATAACAGTCATCTGAAGAGTTTCATTAAAATACATTCTGAACACGCATCAACTGATTCTGATGGAGACGGTCATGTCATAGAACTCGGAGGGACACTGACCTATTGCTGATCTATATTTCAAATTCTTTTCTTAGGCCTAACATACTCAGGTGATTGATATGTAATCCTACTTGTCTAAAAATACTTAATACACTGCTAATTCATGGAGTGTGAGATCTTTCCTAACTGGTATTTATTGTCTTCTCATGTCTTTGGTGTAATAATGGCACTAGCAAGAAAAGTAAGAGGGAGGTGAGGTGTCAGTCAAGGGAAGATGTCTAGCTAGTAACAAGAAGCAGAGGAAAAAGAAACACGACTCATTAAGTTCAATCCTTAAGTAGGAAGATTATTTTTTGAGTAGTTCAATAAAAGTGGTTACCACTCTGGAAGAGCAGGTAACCTAAATCCCAGTTCAAAATCAGTGGATTTATACTTCTGGGAAGATGGAGCAGATGCAGTTCTCCCCTATTCGTCCCACTAAATACACCTGAAAACCCTTGATGTTATATATAAAACACATAAAAAGACTGAAAGGTGAAGGACACAAAGGCAGACAGTGAAGGACCTTGGGACCTAAGGAACAATACAGTGAGTTCTCTATAGCTTCATATACCCCAGACCAGAGAGCCAACAATCTGGAAACACCAATGGGCTTAAACAAAACATCCCAGAAAAAAGCCTGCCCTCTAGACAAATAGCCAGAAAGATAGAAAGCTTTTAAACAATACACTTTAACTCCAGCCAAGCACAACATAAAAAAACTGCAGCCCTACCCTACCAGCAAAGGCAGAGTGAAGAGCCAAGACTTTAAGCCCTACCAGACTGTAAGAGTCACCAACTACCCCAAAAGGATGGTGACAGGGAAGGCCAAGTGGGGGGTCAGGACTTTCATCCCACCAAGCTGTAGAGGCCCCTCCTCGGCATTGTCTGTAAAGACCACATGGGTCTTCGCCTCTCCCCAGGGGTATAAAGAGGTGCCCCTTCCCCTCGCTGCTGGGGTGGTGTCAGGGGAAGCCTGTGGAGAGTCAGGACTTTCACCACTGCTCAGCAATAACAAGGCCACCCCTTCACAGTGTCAGTGGAGGCCACATGATTAATCTCAACACCCCTGTCTCAACACCATCTCCAAAAGAATTTAATCAACATTTATAGAACATACCACCCAACAACAGCAGAATACCCACCATTCTTTTAAAGCACCCAAAGAACAAATCATAAGAAACTGTAGCATAGGCCATAAAACCAACCTCAACAAATTTAAAAGGAATTGAAGTCACACAGTATTTTCTCTGACAAAGAATCAAGCTAGAAATCAGGATAACAGGAAATTTTCCAAACACTTAAAAACCAAACAACTCTCTTCTACAATCTTTCCAGAAAGTTGAAGAGGAAAGAATACCTTCAACTCATTTTATGAAGCCAGTATTCCCTTGATAAACAAAACCAAACAGAGAGAGTAGAAAAATATGAAAACTATAGACCAGTATCCCTTATGAACAGAGATGCAAAAATCCTTAACAAGGTTTCAAGAAATTAACAAAAAAAATCCTAGATTAATAAATGACTTCAGCAAGATTGCAGGGCACAAGATCAAAATACAAAAAGCTATTTACATTTGTGTATAGTTCTAGCAACAAACATCTAGAAACCAAAATTAAAAATAAATGTGTTACTGCTCTAAAAAAATGAAATAAAGTATCAATCTAACAAAACACGTACAGGATTTGTATGCTGTAAAGAAAAACACTCTAAATATAGGGAATGACATGTCATGTTCATGGAGGAAAAAAACAAATGGTCACCAAATTCAACAATCAATTTAGGCAAAGATGATCAATGCTAAAACCACTGGTAAAAGAGAGTTGAGGAAAATAGGCTCACACAGCCTCACAGATTAGTTACAAATTACTAAAGAGAAAGAACCCTTTTACAATGGAGCAGTCTGACGGCTGCACCTTCAATAAACAAAGAAGCTTTCGATCACCAATAACTGGAGGAACTGAAATTATGTGCATCCTGATATGATGCAGTGGGAAGTATATAATATTGCCAATGGTGCTTAACTGAATCAGAAATAATCAAAAAATTCAGAAATTTTGAACAGTCTACAAGTTAACACTATTCATCCAAAAAAAAATCAATGTTATGAAAACAGAAAGAAACTAAGACTCATTATAAAATATTAAAAGGCTAAAAGACACAACTAAATACAATTTGTGAACCCTGACTGGATCTAGGATTGAGAGGAGTAGACAAACAGCCATAAGAGGCATTTTTTAAAAACTGAATAAATCTGAATGTAAACTGTATATTAGGTGATTTTAATAAATTGATGTTACATTTATTATAGGTATAATAATGGTTTAATCATTATCTAGAACAGCGGTTCTCAACCTGTGGGTCGCGACCCTGGCAGGGGTTGAACGACCAAAACACAGGGGTCGCCTAAAGCCATCGGAAAATACATATTTTAAAAATGTATTGTATAATAAAAATGTATTGTATAATAAATATGTATTGTATAATAAATATGTTGTATAATAAATATGTATGTATTGTATAATAAATATGTATTGTATAATAAATATGTATTGTATAATAAATATGTATTTTCCGAAGGCTTTAGGCGACCCCTGTGTTTTGGTCGTTCGACCCCCGCCGGGGTCGCGATCCACAGGTTGAGAACCGCTGATCTAGAACATGTTATTCTTTTTTTTTTTTTTTTTTTTTTTTTATATATAATTTTATTTTTTTAATGGGGTGACATCAATAAATCAGGATACATATATTCAAAGATAACAAGTCCAGGTTATCTTGTCGTTCAATTATGTTGCATACCCACCACCCAAAGTCAGATTGTCCTCTGTCACCTTCTATCTTGTTTTCTTTGTGCCCCTCCCCACCCCCTATCCCTCTCCCATTCCCCCCTCCCCCCCGTAACCACCACACTCTTATAAATGTCTCTTAGTTTCACTATTATGTCCCATCTACGTATGGAATAATACAGTTCCTGTTTTTTTCTGATTTACTTATTTCGCTTCGTATCATGTTATCAAGATCCCACCATTTTGCTGTAAATGTTCCGATGTCATCATTTCTTATGGCTGAGTAGTATTCCATAGTGTATATGTGCCACATCTTCTTTATCCAGTCATCTATTGATGGGCTTTTTGGTTGTTTCCATGTCCTGGCCACTGTGAACAATGCTGCAATAAACATGGGGCTGCATGTGTCTTTATGTATCAATGTTTCTGAGTTTTTGGGATATATACCCAGGAGAGGGATTGCTGGGTCATAAGGTAGTTCTATTTTCAGTTTTTTGAGGAACCACCATACTTTCTTCCATAATGGTTGTACTACTTTACATTCCCACCAACAGTGTATGAGGGTTCCTTTTTCTCCTCAGCCTCTCCAACATTTGCTGTTACCTGACTTGCTAATAACAGCTAATCGAACAGGTGTGAGGTGGTATCTCATTGCTGTTTTGATTTGCATTTCTCTAATAGCTAAAGAAGATGAGCATCTTTTCATATATCTGTTGGCCATTTGTATTTCTTCCTGGGAGAAGTGTCTATTCATATCCTCTTCCCATTTTTTTATTGGATTGTTTGTTTGTTTGTTGTTGAGTTTTATGAGTTCTTTGTATATTTTGGATGTTAGGCCCTTATCTGAGCTGTCGTTTGAAAAAATCATTTCCCATTTAGTTGGCTTTCTGTTTATTTTGTTATCAGTTTCTCGTGCTGAGCAAAAACTTCTTAGTCTGATGTAGTCCCATTCATTAATTTTTGCCTTCACTTCTCTTGCCATTGGAGTCAAATTCATAAAATGCTCTTTAAAACCCAGGTCCCTGAGTTGAGTACCTATGTCTTCTTCTATGTACTTAATTGTTTCAGGTCTTATGTTTAGATCTTTGATCCATTTTGAGTTAATTTTTGTACAGGGGGAGAGACTGTAGTCCAGTTTCATTCTTTTGCATGTGGCTTTCCAGTTTTCCCAGCACCATTTATTGAAGAGGCTTTCTTTTCTCCATTGTGTGTTGTTGGCCCCTTTATCAAAAATTATTTGACTATATATATGTGGTTTTATTTCTGGACTTTCTATTCTGTTCCATTGGTCTGAGTGTCTATTTTTCTGCCAATACCATGCTGTTTTGATTGTCGTGGCCCTATAATAGAGTTTGAAGTCAGGTATTGAAATGCCCCCAGCTTCATTCTTTTTCTTTAGGATTGCTTTGGCTATTCGGGGTTTTTTATAGTTCCATATAAATCTGATGATTTTTTGCTCTATTTCTTTAAAAAATGTCATTGGAAGTTTGATGGGAATTGCATTAAATTTGTATATTGCTTTGGGTAATATAGCCATCTTGATTATATTTATTCTTCCTAGCCAAGAACAAGGTATATTCTTCCATCTCATTATATCTTTTTCGATTTCCCTTAACAATGGTTTATAGTTTTCATTATATAAGTCCTTTACATTCTTTGTTATGTTTATTCCTAAGTATTTTATTTTTTTTGTTGCAATCGTGAAGGGGATTATTCTTTTGAGTTCCTTCTCAGTTGTTTCATTGTTGGCATATAGAAAGGCTATTGACTTCTGTATGTTAATTTTGTATCCTGCGACCTTACTGTATTGGCTTATTGTTTCTAGTAGTCTTTTTGTGGATTCTTTGGGGTTTTCGATGTATAGTATCATATCATCTGCAAAAAGTGATACCTTTACTTCTTCTTTTCCGATATGGATGCCTTTTATTTCTTTGTCTTGTCTGATTGCTCTGGCTAGAACCTCTAGTACCACATTAAATAAGAGTGGAGAGAGTGGACAACCCTATCTTGTTCCTGATTTAAGGGGGAAAGCCTTCAGTTTAGTGCCATTTAATATGATGTTAGCTGATGGCTTATCATATATGGCCTTTATCATGTTGAGATATTTTCCTTCTATACCCATTTTGTTGAGAGTCTTAAACATAAAATTGTGTTGTATTTTATCAAAAGCCTTTTCTGCGTCTATTGATAAGATCATGTGGTTTTTGTTCTTTGTTTTGTTGATATGGTGTATTACATTAACCGTTTTACGTATGTTGAACCATCCTTGAGATTCTGGGATGAATCCCACTTGATCATGATGTATTATTTTTTTAATATGTTGTTGTATTCGATTTGCTAGTATTTTGTTTAGTATTTTAGCATCTGTATTCATTAGAGATATTGGTCTGTAGTTTTCTTTTTTTGTGCCATCCTTGCCTGGTTTTGGTATGAGGGTTATGTTGGCTTCGTAAAATGTGTTTGGAAGTATTGCTTCTTCTTCAATTTTTTGGAAGACTTTGAGTAGAATAGGAACCAAGTCTTCTTTGAATGTTTGATAAAATTCGCTGGTATAGCCGTCAGGGCCTGGACTTTTATTTTTGGGGAGGTTTTTAATGGTTTTTTCTATTTCTTCTCTACTGATAGGTCTGTTTAGGCTTTCTGCTTCTTCTTGACTCAGTCTAGGAAGGTTGTATTTTTCTAGGAATTTATCCATTTCTTCTAGGTTGTTGAATTTAGTGGCATAAAGTTTTTCATAGTATTCTACAATAATTCTTTGTATATCTACGGTGTCCGTGGTGATTTCTCCTCTTTCATTTTGGATTTTGTTTATATGAGTTCTTTCTCTTTTTTCCTTGGTAAGTCTTGCCAAGGGTTTGTCAATTTTGTTGATCTTTTCAAAGAACCAGCTCCTTGTTCTATTAATTTTTTCTATAGTTTTTCTGTTCTCTAATTCATTTATTTCTGCTCTGATTTTTATTATCTCCTTTCTTCGGCTGGTTTTGGGTTGTCTTTGTTCTTCTTTTTCTAGTTCCTTAAGGTGGGAAGTTAAGTGGTTCACTTGGGCTCTCTCTTGTTTGTTCATATATGCCTGAAGTGATATGAACTTCCCTCTTATCACTGCTTTTGCTGCATCCCAGAGATTCTGATATGTCGTATTGTCATTTTCATTAGTCTGTATATATCTTTTGATCTCTGCACTTATTTCTTCTTTGACCCATTCATTTTTTAAAAGTATGTTGTTTAGTTTCCACATTTTTGTGGGATTTTTTTCCTCTTTTTTGCAGTTGAATTCTAGTTTCAAGGCTTTATGATCAGAAAATATGCTTGGTACAACTTCAATTTTTCTGAATTTGCTGATGTTGTTTTTGTGACCCAACATATGGTCAATTCTTGAGAATGATCCATGTACACTGGAGAAAAATGTATACTCAGTCACTTTGGGATGAAATGTCCTGTAGATGTCTATCATATCCAGGTGCTCTAGTGTTTTGTTTAAGGCCACTATGTCTTTGTTGATTCTCTGTTTGGATGACCGATCTAGAGCCGTCAGCGGTGTATTGAGGTCTCCAAGTATGATTGTATTTTTGTCAGTTTTTGTTTTAAGATCAATAAGTAGCTGTCTTATATATTTTGGTGCTCCTTGGTTTGGTGCATATATATTAAGAATTGTTATGTCTTCTTGATTCAGTGTCCCCTTAGCCATTATGAAATGGCCATTTTTGTCTCTGAGTACTTTTCCTGTCTTGTAGTCAGCATTATCCGATATGAGTATTGCTACACCTGCTTTTTTTTGGATGTTATTTGCTTGGAGTATTGTTTTCCAGCCTTTCACTTTGAATTTGTTTTTATCCTTGTTACTTATATGAGTTTCCTGTAGGCAGCATACAGTTGGATTTTCTTTTTTAATCCATTCTGCTACTCTGTGCCTTTTTATTGGTGAGTTTAATCCGTTTACATTTAGTGTAATTATTGATACTTGTGAGTTCCCTATTGCCATTTTATATCTTGCTTTCTGTTAGTTTTGTGTCTTGTTTGATCCTTCTCTTTTGTTTTTCTATCTTTTGTTTTTATTTGGTTGTATTCCATACATCTTTTCACTGTTGCTATCTTTTTTATCTCATGTGCTTCTGTGGTGGTTTTTTCAACGGTGGTTACCTTTGAATAATGAAAAGGGTCCCTACCTTGTTCATTGTAGTGAACTATTTTGTGAGTACTTTTGCACTCCATCGTCCTTTGCTATTGTTAATCTCCATCTTCTCCCCCTCTTTCTTTTTGTTGTTGTCACAGTTTAAATTTGGTTTTATTGTGTTCTTCTTGGAGCTTTTACTTGTGGCTCTGTTTTTTTTTGTTCTTTGTATCTGATTGGAGAACCCCCTTTAGTAATTCCTGGAGTGGGGGTTTTCTGATGATAAATTCCCTCATCTTTTCTGTATCTGTGAATGTTTTTATTTCTCCTTCATATTTGAAGGATAGCTTTGATGGGTATAGTATTCGTGGCTGAAAGTTCCTCTCTTTCAGGACTTTAAATATTGGGGTCCACTCTCTTCTAGCTTGTAGAGTTTCTGCTGAGAAATCTGATGATAATCTAATGGGCCTTCCTTTATATGTTGTATTCTTCTTTTCCCTGGCTGCCTTGAGAATTTTTTCTTTGCTGTTGGTTTGTGTCAATTTCATTATGATATGCCTTGGAGTAGGTTTGTTGGGGTTAAGAAAACTTGGAGTTCTGTTTGCTTCTTGAACTTGAGGCTTTAGTTCTTTCCACAGGCTTGGGAAGTTCTCATCTATTATTTGTTTGAGTATGTTCTCCATTCCATTTTCTCTCTCTTCTCCCTCTGATATACCTATTATTCTTATGTTATTCTTTTTGATGGAGTCAGATAATTCTTGTAGGGCTATCTCATTTTTTTTAATTTTTGAGTCTCTTTCTTCTTCTCTCTGTTGTGCCTCAAGTTGCTTGTCTTCTATTTCACTAATCCTCTCTTCTATCTGACCTGTTCTATTAGCTAAGCTTGTTACTTCGTTTTTCAGCTCGTGAATTGAGTTTTTCATCTCTGTTTGATTTGTTTTTATAGTTTCAATTTCCTTGGACATATATTCTTTGTGTTCATTGAGTTGTTTTCTGAGCTCCCTAAATTGCCTTTCTGTGTTTTCTTGTATATCTCGGAGGATTTTTAGGATTTCTATCTTGAATTCTCTGTCATTTAGTTCCAAGGTTTCCAATATATTAAATTTTTTCTCCATAGATTTTTCCTCATCTAGCTGTGTTACCTCTCTTTCTTTTGTATCCATGATATTCGATTTTCTCTTCCTTAATGGCATCTGAGGGTGGTTTTGTTGATAGTATTAATGAGATTTAATAAAGAATAAAAAGTTTAAAAAAATAAAAAAAAATTGAAAAGAGTTTTTTTTAAAAAAAATTAATAATGAAATAAAGAAAAATAAAATAAAATAAAAATTAAAAAAATAAAAAAAAAAGGGGAAATTATTCCCCCCCTCCTTTTTTCCTCTCCTCTCCTCTCCCCTCTTTCTTGATAAAATCTTGTGGTGGACTGTGAATTATAACTAACAATGCCTGTGATGGAGGGCCTGAATTGGGGAAAAGTAATAAAGGGGCAAAAAAAAGAAAGAAAAAAGAAAAAAAAGAGCGTATGGACCCACGAAAAGCAAATAAGGAAAAAATCTGGGTCAAGAATAAAATGATTTGCTTTTAGGTGTTGGTTGTCTAAGAGTTATGATGAGAGGATTAAGAGGAAAACGGAAAAATGGGGGGACAAATTAAAAAATTACTATTGTATTTAGTGGAACAAGAACTAGATAATATGGAGAGCCAGGGATGGGAGCACTGCTAGTGAGTTAAAAAGGTGAAGTAAAAGCCCCCCAAAATGCCACAAACATAAGTTTGAGTCCCAGATAAGATAATTTGTTTGTTATTGAGGTTTGAATGAGAGGAGATGTAAAGGAGAAAGGAAGAAACTAATATAGAGGGAGAAAAGAAAGAGAGAGAGAGAGAAAAAAAGAGGGAACCACTAAAAGAAGAAAAAAGAAAGGAGAGAGAGAGAGAGAGAGTTAAGGGTTTTGGAGTGCAACCCTCATAGAGAGAAAGGAAGAGAAGAGAAAAGATAATGGGAGATGTAACACTTATGGGTAGTGTAGTTTAAGGAGAGGAGAGAGTAAGACCGGTAGAGAGTTAATCGGCCAAATTGGAGGAGGAAAAAAAAAGTATCAAGAATGAAGATAAGAGAAACAAACGAACAAATATAATAAAATGGGATAGGTTATAAAGTCTGCAGATTATTCTTGATTTTGAGAGGTTATCTTCTTGCTTTTTCTTTTCTCTCCCTCTTCCTGGTCGGTGACTCTGTACCCCGGGTTTTGCCCCTTTGCCACGCTCAGGTGGAGGTTTGCAGTTGATAAGTCTCTATGGCAATGTCATGTATTGTGCTTTAGTCTCGTTGGCAGTCGAGGCTATTAGCATTTATAGGCTCCGACAGTGAGAGAGTCCGTGTTTCTGGAGCCTTTCTCCTAGTCTTTCCTTCCTCAATTAGTAGCCTGATAATCCAGCTATGGGGTTGCTGCTGCCTCTGCCTGGATAGTAAGAGGCTCAAAGAGCTGGCAACTCCCCACTCTATTTCCACTCAGCACAGGGCTCTGGGTAAGGCTCAGTCAGTCAGAGCTGCTAGCATAATCAGGCGGGCTTTCCGGCCATTCAAAGACCTCTGGCTCTGCCACTCTGTCCGGTAACACAAGTGGGCGCCCACTTCTGGGGCGCTTGGAGGAAACTCTCACTCACTGGCTGCGCGCACAGACCAGGATATCCGGCCAGCAGTCTCACGCTCTGAGTGAAACCCCCAACCGCAGGGAAAAGTTGCAGCATTGGAATTGAGTCTCGCTCCGTCCCGTGCGCGGCTTTTGCAAGGTGCTGGGGCGGCCCGAGATTCCGCTTTGGCCCACACAAAGGCCCCTGACTCTGCCCCTCTGTGCGATAACACGGGCGCGCACTGCCGAGGCACTCGGAGGAATCGCTCACTCCTTATCTGCGCGCGCAAACCAGGATATGAGGCCGGCCACGTTTCCCTCTGAGTGAAACACCCTCCAGTACGGAAAATCTCCACCGTTGGAATTAGTTCTCACTCCCTCCCGTGCGTGGCTTTCCCAGGGCGCTGGGGCTGCCCAGAGACTCTGCCCTTGGCCCACAGAAAGGCCTCTGACCCTGCCTCTCCGTGGGGCAACACGGGCACTGACTCCCGGGGCTTAGGAAGAAATCTCTCGCCCACTAACTGCGCACCAACCAGGAGACCTGGTAAAATGGCCGCGCCGCTTGTCTTTCTTTGTTTGGGTTTGGCGCGAGTGTTAGCTTGTATTGCCCGGGTTGCCACAGGATCAGTTTTTCCTCGGCTTGGATCTCCGTGCCACAGCCTGGTTCGGCTGTTTGTGTCGCGGCCTCGATGTATTCACCCCCTTTGCCCGCCTCAGTTTCTATATTCACAGTTACCAGAGAAAGCCGCCCTGTTTAGGTTAGTGAGGAAGGCGGAGCATTTCTTACTCCCTATTTCCTTCGGGGTTTGGTTATATATTTAGCCAATTTTTCACTCAATCATACCTTTGGGTGTATTGCGAAGCATCTGGAAGCTCCAAGTATAGGTTTTTCTGTTTCTGGTTGAAGATCTTGTTGAGTTTTGGGGGAGATTTATCGGTATCGCTTCCTACCCCGCCATTACTCTGACGTCCGAACATGTTATTCTTACAGGATTCATGTTGAATTTTTTATGGGTAGTGTCATGATGTCTACAACTCAATTTTAAATGGTTCAGCAAAAAAAACTGTATATAGGTAGACCTAGATATAGATACAGGTGTTGATACAGGAAAGCAAAGTAAAGTGATTAAAAAGAATAAGTGGGACACTAGAAGAAAAGTATAGGGGTACTTGTTATACGAGTCTTTCAAGTTTCCCTTAGACGAGAAAATTCTTAAATAAAAGTCTGGATAAAATTTAAGTTAACAAGCTAAGTTTTGGTAAAACTATTAAAATGTGCACAGCCTATGACCCAGCTGTTGCACTTCTCCAAATCTCTCCCATAAAGAAACACTGACCCATATGTGCAGGAAAGAATAAACAAAGGATATATGTGATTACATATGATTAAATTACATAGAAGTGTGACTTTCATTTTACAAAGAGACGATGTACATTGCAAACAACCATGTTGCAAAGCCCACGTGGCAAAAAACTAAAGGCTGTTCTAGGAGCCTAGAGTTGACAGTATGCACCTCAAACCCTCAGTTTTACAGCTAAAGAAACTGATATCTGAGCTTGGAATCAGATCCTTCACCAGTCAAGCTTCAGATGAGACAGCAGCCCCAGCCAACACCTTGACTGCAACCCGAAGAGGCCCTAAGCAGAAAACCCAGTCAAGCCATGCCTATACTCCTGACCCACAGAAACTATGAGATAATAAATTTATGTTGTTTTAGCATTAAGTTTGTGGTAACATTGTCATGCAGCATTTCTTAACTAATATATCAGATATATGACTATTCACACATCCAAATATAGATTCACTAAGAAAATACAACAAATGCACCATAGACAGATCTAAACAAATACCCATATTTAAGAGACTAGACAAGTGAGATGGCTGGAAGAATGAATGGACAGTAGAGAAGTGACAGAAGGTAGCCACTGGGGGAAAAACTGACAGCTGAAGGAGTTAGCTGAGTAGAACTGAATGATTTCTGAAGGAAATATATTGTTAATATTTGTTTTTACAAAAAATAATAGTGTAAACATTTATGACTGAATGCACTTTGCTCACCCAACTCATAACTTGAAGAAATCTCTGTGGATAAAACACATTTTCCACATCTAGTAAAGTGAGATAAGACTGAACTGCATACAGTCTTAATTGTTGATCTTCCGTTTCATCATCAAAACCTACAAAGAAATTGATATATCATCTTAATTGCCATTAAATTTACTAAGGACTCTGTAATAAAAACATTTCATTTTAAAACCTTTACTTTATTGAACGCAGTAGTTTACTAACCTTCTGCTAGCAGTCTCAGGAAGTTATTGGGAATGTCAGGATGCATCACATCTCCTCCCACTGAAAACACAGCATTCATTGTCTGAATGAACCACGCATTATCAGGAGCATATGTGTCCCAGTGTTAAGAACAAGTACACTTCCAAATGCTACTTACTAAAATTATGATTTCTGCATCAACCTTTTAAAAAATAACCTCCCAATTCATCCTAGTTTGGCATTTTTGCCATTGACCCCTGCCAGTAAATTGTTGTATAATCCAGTTTTATCTAAAATGGGTGCTCAGTAAATCCTATTTAACAAATTTTAAAAACCAGTTCATGTTGGTTTATCTAGCACTCTGCCTGGTACATAATAGGGATCCAATAAATAAATGTAAAATAATTGAAAGAAATGTTCCAGCAAACTATGGACAAATAATGGAAAATGATATACGCTTTAGAGAAACTAAATGCAGTGATGTGCCTACTTGAACAAGTTGTTTAAAACTCATTTAAAATTGTTCCTCTTCAGTTCTAACATTTTATCATTCTGCTGGCCATAGCTATTGCACAGGCAAGAACTTAAGAAATTTCCAAGATAATCTGATTAACATTTTTCATTCATTCTTTCTTAGCTTTAATAAGTCATCTTTTTTTTTTTTTTTTCTGAAGCTGGAAACGGGGAGAGACAGTCAGACAGACTCCCGCATGCGCCCGACCGGGATCCACCTGGCACGCCCACCAGGGGCGACGCTCTGCCCACCAGGGGGCGATGCTCTGCCCCTCCGTGGAGTCAATCTTTTGCGACTCGAGCCACTCTAGCGCCTGGGGCAGAGGCCAAGGAGCCATCCCCAGCGCCCGGGCCATCTTTGCTCCAGTGGAGCCTTGGCTGCGGGAGGGGAAGAGAGAGACAGAGAGGAAGGAGGGGGTGGGGGTGGAGAAGCAAATGGGCGCTTCTCCTATGTGCCCTGGCCGGGAATCAAACCCGGGTCCCCCGCACGCCAGGCTGACGCTCTACCGCTGAGCCAACCGGCCAGGGCTAACAGTCATCTTAAAGAGAAAGAAATATCCTTGTGTGACTTGTAGAAGTTCCTCTAATTTTTACAAAACTAATGTGAAGAAAAGTAACATGCAAATGGAGTTCCCAGATGCTCTATTTCTAATACAAACAATACAGGGGTGAGCAAAGCAGGTTTACAGTTGTAAGCATGTGGAATATTCTTGTATTATCATTTATTAATTATTGTATTATTTTCCATATAATGTAAACCCACTTTTGATAACCTCTATAGTTTAAATTTTAGCATCCTGACCCCCGCCATGACCCCCAAAACAGTAACTTTTACTCAGAAAAGAAACTTCAGTAGGAAGCAAAGTCAAAAACAAGGAAGGACTGATAGAGAAGGCAGGCAGAGGTTCCTTATCTTCTTGCTCAATACTGGCCAACTGAATGAAAAGAGCAAGGAAAAAGGCCATCCCTTAGAAGTCTACACAAAGTCCTGTTTTTGATAAGAGAGGCTTGTATATCAGGAATGGAAGTTATTGCTGGGTCTCTGAACTCAACTTGCAAGTGGACATGTCTATTATAATCACTTTAAACTCACTGTGTAACTGAGGTGTTTTGTGATTATGGTTCAAACAAAGGATATTTCTCAGCCAGTTCAGCTATTTTGCCAACCAAATTGATAATAATATACTCTTCTTTGCTCTGATGTAAATATTCAAGCATTTTCTGGACTATCACTGTTACATTCTGTGCATTAGTAATTCTGTAAAGAAGTTCCAGAGTCTATTTAAGAAAGAGAAATGAAAACAATATTATAAAACTATACATGATAACACCAATAAATACAGTAACATACATGTTAATAACACAGTTGATTCTTCCACTTTTACATAGATCTCCTGGGCAGGACAGTTAACAGGTGCTCAGGAAATGCACAGAACTTAATAAAGGTAACTTTATTAGAAATAAATAGAACTTAAGAGAGATAAAACTATTGTTTAAAAAATGAATTATGACCAATACCAAGGTCTAAAAGTCTTCTATTGATTTAATTATGATCTGACACTTCTAAATAACAGACTAAAAAGTTTAAACCTTTATTATAATCAATTTTCTAAAAATATAACAGCTTCTTAAACCTACAGTACTTATGCCTGGAAGAATGTGTGTACATACATACATACACACATAAAAATCCAGTCTTGCAAACTGTATTTTTCACACTACCCAAACAACAGAAAACAGCACCTAAGTGGGTTTGTCAGTTAAGGGCAAAGAGCCTCTAAGCAGGCGTCCTCAAACTATGGCCCACGGGCTGCATGCGGCCCCCTGAGGCCATTTATCCGGCCCCCACCGCACTTCTGGAAGGGGCACCTCTTTCATTGGTGGTCAGTGAGAGAAGCACTGTATGTGGTGGCCCTCCAACAGTCTGAGGGACAGTGAACTGGCCCCCTGTGTAAAAAGTTTGGGGACCCCTGCGTCTAATGACTAGACAAAGGCTGGTGGCTCAAACAATTCAAAGCGTAGCAAGAATCTCAGGTATCAAAGAACAGTTTTATAGCTACTTTCTCGGTGCTGAGGAACATACCTCTTGATCCTCAAGTAAGATGAACAAAGACCAGTACTAAAGTAAGCTCCCATTTGGCTGGCTTTCTAAGGTCTTACACTAAGGTTCCAAAAACAACATAACTCTCAGAAATCAGTATGAGACCAAAGGCAATACTCAGAAAATATCATTCACTGGTATTTTAAGATCAACAATATTAGCAGCAGGAGAATTTCCACATATCCTACCTGACAAGCTTGATCAAAGTATCTTTAGAGCTCTTTTTAACTGTTCAATTCTTACGACGAGGACTTTAAATACAAATTTATAACAGATTCTGAAAGATGTTTTTAAACAACTCTTTCAGTTCATCCTTAACTCTAATTAAAAATCAATAAATAAGGCCCTGACCAGTTGGCTCAGTGGTAGAGAGCTGGCCCAGTGTGTGGATGTCTTAGGTTCGATTTCTGATCAGAGCACACAAGAGAAGCCATCATCTGATCTCCACCCAACACTCCCCCTTCTCTCTCTCTCTTCAGCTCCTGCAGCCATGGCTCAATTGGTTTGAGACAGTGGCCCAGGCGCTGAGGATGGCTCCATGGAGCTTCTGCCTCAGGTTCTAAAAAATAGCTCAGTTGAGAGTATGGCCCTAGGTGGGCAGAGCATCAGCCCCACATTGGGTTTGCCAGGTGGATCCTGGTCACATGCATGCAGGAGTCTGTCTCTCTAGCTTTCCTCCTCTCACTTGGAAAATAAAAATAAAATAAAATAAAAAATAAATAAAATCAAATCAATAAATACATAGATCCCCCATCAATAGCTTTCAATTTAAGATGCTGTTTCTGATGTGCTCCCTGTAGATTCTAAATTATATGTTATACATTTTTAGATAATCTACATCAAGTTTATTTCCTACTCTAACACCAAAAAATCTAGCATTTCTAGGACTGAATGGGGTATAGTATTGGGAACTGCACGAATAGAGGTCTTGACTGTTAGCTCCTTCTTGCCTTGTTTGTCCCTGTATGAAAGAAAGGCAGTAAAACCAGATCAAAGGAAATCCCAGCCAATGGATCACTCCACACCCAAGGACCAAAGTTTTTGCCATACCATTACTAAGACGTTAGATGTCACAATGGCATTGAGGACACAACACTGCAGGTGCCTTTTTGTGGCACCACTGATACTCACTACCATCCCTAAAGAATTCAAACTATTTTTCTCTCTGCAGGTAATAGGTCAAACATATCAGAACTGATTATTAAGAGTCACCTATTTTCCCTTTGACTCTGATTTTTAAATGAGAGCCCAATAATCCAATATAACAATAAGAACGCTACCAAAGTCAACCCTGTTCAATTTAGTCAGCCACACAAAGAAAATGTATGCTCTATATCTGTTCAAAATTGAAGAGCTGTATAATTATTTGTTACTATCTCTCTGTGCCTTCTCATTTTTCTACAATACTCACACATAGAAATTAGTACTCTGTAAAATTCTCAGATTCATTCAAGGCATATAACAATTTCAGAAGATTAAAAATATAAATGCAAAAAAAATGTGTATCCAATTAGTTTTGTTTCAAAAATAGTACCTTTTATATTCAAAATTCATAATCTTATAATTTAAAAATTACAATTATTTAATATAATAGTGTTTACTCAATAACTGTTTTTAACTCATTGCTTTTAAATTAATTTAAATGTTTAGGTCTTTCTTATCTTTATTGCTTTTAATTTTTTAAATTAAGTTATTTTTTAAGTGAGAGGAGAGGAAATAGTGAGACAGACTTCTGCATGTGCCCCACCTGGGATCCACCCAGCTACCTCCATCTGGGGCCGATGCTTGAATCAACTAAGCTATTTTTAGCACCTGAGGCTGACACACTCAGAACAACCAAGCTGTCCTCAGTGTCCGGGCCAACGCTTAGGCCAGGGGTCTCAAACTTGCAGCCCCCGAACAATTTTGTGCGGCCCGCAGACTAATCCACGAAGTTCAAAATATTTTGGATAAAATTAAGTAAGCCTAGGGGCCTACTTGTATTTTTCATTTCTCTAGCATCCTAGCTAGATATTAGCTTAGTTAATAGCAGTTGTGATGCGAACTACAGTTTCTGGTCGTTTTGTGACACTGAGTAAACTGCATGTACGATTGTGCTTGTTGTACTGATTTTTTTTGGTTTTCAACTGCAGTGAGAAAAGTGTTGCGTAACAGTTGCCTTTTGTAGACCTAGTGCGGCCCACCGAACGGCTGTGATCTTGCTCTGCGGCCCACATGCTGAGTTGAGTTTGAGACCCCTGGCTTAGACCAATCAAGCCAATTGAGCTGCAGAAAGGCAAGAGGGAGAGAAGAAGAGGGAGGGGGAGAGAAGCAGATAGTCACTTCTCTTGTGTTCCCTGACTGGGAAATGAACCCAGGATGAACCCACTGGGCCAACACTCTACCCACTGAGACAAATGGCCAGAGTTTTATCTTTATTACTTTTAAAGTCAAAAATAAAACTATCCAATTTTATTATCCTAGGTTCTATATACCATTTTAAATGAAAGAATAGTAATTTCTTTACATGAGAATTTACAGAAATATTTATATAGACAACCAAGCAATTTTACCAAAGGAAAACATTTTAAAAAATTAAGTAAATTATACATCTTTTCTTCCAAGAAGTTAAAATCATTTTAGAAATGTTTTCATTAATTCTTTCAATACTCCTACATATGTAATAGGGAATGTATTATTAGCCTATTTTACAAATGTTATAGAGAATAATGAAAAAAAATTTTTTTTACAGTGACAGAGTGAGGGATAGACAGGGACAGACAGACAGGAACAGAGAGAGATGAGAAACATCAATCATTGGTTTTTTGTTGCGACACCTTAGTTGTTCATTGATTGCCTTCTCATATGTGCCTTGACCATGGGCCTTCAGCAGACCAAGTGACCCCTTGCTTGAGCCAGTGACCTTGGGTCCAAGCTGGTGAGCTTTGCTCAAACCAGATGAGCCCACGCTCAAGCTGGCCACCTCGGGATCTCGAACCTGGGTCCTCCGCATCCCAGTCCGACGTTCTATCCACTGCGCCACTGCCCAGTCAGGCTGAAAAATTATTAATCATCATATAATACATCTTAAAATTGTAGCAATAGGAAGAACTTGGAATAAAATTAAGGTCTCCTATTGATACAATTCTTGGACCAAAAAGATATTAATGAATCCATATAAGTAACTGGACCTAACTCTTCCAATTCATAATTTAAAACCATTCCTATGGATACTGAAAAAAAAAATTTTTTTGGAAAGTCCCTTAACTTTTAGTAGAAATAATAAAATGCTCTCAAAAGTTAAAATACACATGTATATACACACACACAACCACACTCATACACACTGCTCACCACTTTCATCTCTCCATAATAGCAACAAAAAGTTTAGAAATTGTAACACTTCACGTATACAATTTAAAATATCAGTTTACCTCTCTTTTAATAATGGGATCAGGATGGTCTAAGCATTCAATTATTGTCATCTGGTGTTGAAGAGCCAGAGAGGGATCCTGTTGGATAACATAGGTAAGAGCCTTCAGTCCTAAAAGCAAAGATCACATCATATAAAGTGACTTGAAACAAATTCTCAGCAAATTTCAAAACCTCTCTTTGTAATTTCTATCAAAAGATCCAATCATCTTACCTAAATATTTGAGATTTATTTTATGTGACAGGACAAATTTTCCAATGCACTTGGCAGCCTTCTCAAGTAATTCTGACTTGGGATAAACAGAATAGACTGTATGCACACATTCAAACAGAATAGCTAGAGAAAGAAAATATAAAAATGTCAGTGATCATGTTAAGGTATAACAAAAAAACATGTTTGTGTAGAATTCATAACAAAACAAACTAATTGGAAGGTCAGTTTTAGTCAAAAACCTTTTTACAGAAAAATTCGAAGATATAAACTTTACTGTTTTCAGGTTTATATTATTATTAGGACTATGTTACCACAGTATAAAGAGAATTATGTGTAGTAATAGATAAACATGATATTCATTCATGCAGCAAGTATTTACTGAGCACCTCCTACATGCCAGGCATTGCTCTAGCAGTGTGGATACAGCAGTGAATGAAACAGACAAAGCCCTGTCCTCCAGAAGCTCACATTCCAATGGACACATAGTATTATATTCCTTGACCCTATAGAATTAGATATTCCTAACACCCCTTAAATGCTTTAAAATATTTTCAGGCAGTTTTTACCACTTGTATAAAAAAACTGTATATGTCGTTTATTTCACTATAATCATTTTGGGATGCCCTAGCATTTATTTCAAAGTAGAGCCACTGCTCAAAAATTTCCAAGTCACTTCTTTCAAATTAACCTCAAAGAATATAGAACAATCTACTGAACATCTTGATAGTGTTCAATATGATTTTCTCATTTAGTCAAAGATCTGATATATATAATATACGATCAAAGTGGACACTAAAATTTTTTTCAAACTCTTTTAAAGAGCATGAGTGAGTCAAGGTACTGGAGCTTTGCCATGATAAAGAAGAATCCATGAGCCCCATTAGGTCCTGCCTGCCCTGTCCAATCACAGTATGAGAAGTGAGACAGTATCAGCAGACTTAAAACAGTTCTAGTCCAGACTGAAGAATATCAAGTGTCCTTGACAGAATCACTCCTCTGTTTCCAAAAGCTTAAAACATTACATTTGACACTTCTTTGTATTCAAGACAGATTCTGACTATTCA
Source organism: Saccopteryx leptura (assembly GCF_036850995.1). NCBI lineage: Eukaryota > Metazoa > Chordata > Mammalia > Chiroptera > Emballonuridae > Saccopteryx > Saccopteryx leptura. The sequence continues at coordinate 68,954,859 of NC_089508.1, forward strand.
ACTACCTATGTTTTACACTACTTTGTCTATCAATAGAGGCACACATTAGTATTGTGTAAAAAACTTTATGGAACCCCTTTCTATAGGGAGTTATATAGAACTCAGGAATATAAATTTCTCATTTAGGGCCCTGGGGTTGCTCAGTGGATAAAGCATCAGCCTGGCATATGGACATCTGGGGTTTGATTCCCGGTCAGACTACATAAGAAAAGGGACCATTTGTTTCTCTTCCCCTCCTCCTTCTCTTCCTCTTGCTCTCCTGCAGCCAGTGGCTCAATTGGTTTGAGAGTCAGCCTCAGGTGCTGAGGATAGCTTGGTTGATTCGAGCACTGGCCCCAGATGGGTTTGCCAGGTGTATCCCAATCGGGGCACATGTGGGAGCCTGTCTCACTATCTCCCTTCCTTTCACTTAAAAAAAAAAATAAGAAAAAAAAAAGAATTTCTCCTTCAGAAGAGAACAGACTTTAATTAAAGGAAAACCTACAAAGTTAATTGAACCTTAAAAGATACTTTGTATATTCAGATGTTGCACTATAATATGTCAAAAGTTGACTTTACAACTTTATGAACTGAACAAAAAGAGCCTTAACTATATCAACTAGGGCAGGAGTGGCAAGTACCACTAAATCCAGCCTGCAGCCTATTTTTGCAAGCCTGTGAACTAAGAACGGTTTTTATATTTTTTGAGATATAATTGACATATAACATTATATTACTTTCAGGTGTATAATTACATGTTTTAAAAGTTGTAAAACAAAACAAGCAAAAACACAAAGGAAAATACATGATGGAAACGTACGTGCCTTACAAGCCTAAAATATTTACCATCTGGCCCAATTTTCAGAAAATGTTTGCTAAATCCTGAACTAATGTGACAGTCTTAAGCAAGATTAAAAATGATGATGCTCCATTTTCTATTATAATTGACATATTTTCCTTTGTGGATTCCGATCATTCAGAACTCTCCTGCTATCAAACTGTTTTGCTACATATAAAAACTTCTCATTACTTATCTAAAGTCTGATTTTTTTTTTTAGAGAAAGAGGAAGGGGGAAAAAGAGAAGGGGGAGAAGGGGAGATAGAAAAAAAGAAAGGAAAAGAGAGAAACATCGATTTGTTGTTCCACTTATTTATATATTTATTGGTTGATTCTTGTATGCGCCCTGACCAAGATCAAACTCACAATCTTGGTATATTTGGACAACACTCTAACCAACTGGGATACCCGACCAGAGCTAAAATCTAAACTTTTATAAATACATGCTCATACAATTTCTGGAAAGCTAGTATAGATAAAATAGTTCAAAAACAGCACTTACTAGTCACCTCAGGCATAATGAGCTGAAAACAAATTTAATAGATTTCAAAATGATTTTTCTACCTAAAATTAAGTCCCTTTACTTCCCAACTCCAAAAAAATCTGAGTAAGTCCATAATATAAGTCCATAAATGACAAAGCAGCCACTCTGCTGTCTTTTCTCTACAGTGGTTAAAAGTGCTTCTGAGGATGTCTAAACATAAAAACATAATGTAGAGCTGTATTTACTCTTCCACAGCAACCTAGGTCCTAACCAAAATACTATCAGGCCAAAATTAGCAAATTAAAAATTAGTAACATTCTAACATCTATGACACTGTGGATTTATCATAAATATTTTGGGTTGCAATATGCACAAAAATTGAAGAAGTTCTACTGATACCTTACCCTTCAGACTAGACTTGACTTTAGTTTTCAGTAAGCTACGTCTCTGTCTCCTGACACCAGTCTGTCTGGGAGGTGGGAGCCCAGGTTCCCCACTCTGCCCTCTTTGGCACTTTGAGAGGAGGGGATCCTGGCTCCTGGGTGGGAGATGCGAGTATCTCCTAATACTGCCCTGCCTGCGAGAGGGAGGGCTACCTCATTATCGCCCCTATGTTGCCTCTGCTTCACTGACACTGAGGAGGTGGCCTTAGTATCCCTGGCCAGTGATGAAAGCCCAGCTCTCCACTAGCTTCCTCTAACACCAGCCCAGCAAAGAGGGGGTGGGGTATCTTGTTACTACTTACTCCTGGATAATGTGAAATCCAGGCTTCCCATATCAACTCCACTGACCATGCAAGCAAGGGTGTCCCTGCTAACACCTGGCTTCTCTCCACTAGCCCACGGGGAGGGTTGGGGCACCTCCTTATGCCTGGTGAGGGTGGAAATCCCAGCTCTCCACTGTCGTTGCTGCAGTGGGTGGATTACAGTTTTTTTTCTGTGTTGTGTTTGGCTAGAATAGAGGGGCTAGTCTCTAAATGTGTTCTATCTCGCTAGTTTGCCCTTTTCTTCTCAAGGTATTTTTGTCTGCACCTGTTGGCATTTCCAGGTTGCTGACTCTCCTGTACCCTGTCTGGGGTACATGAGACAAAAAGAAAACGCAAGGTTTTCACCATGGTGTCGTTCCTTGTGTCCCAAGGTCCCTAACCAGTCTACCTTCATTTCTCCACCTTTCAGAGCCTTATGTTTATTTTACATATAATGTCCAGGGTTTTCAGGCATACTTAGTGTGAAAAACAGGGAAAGGTATTTCTGTCTACCTCTGATGGTTATGTCCTTCATGCTCCATTTTATATAATTCTCCAATATACTAGTTTACTAAAAATGTCACTCTCATCTTATCAGTACCCTGCTCAAAAGTCATCCATACCTCCAAATTTATACAGTATGAAATCCAAACTCATTTGACTGCCATGTAAAGACCTGTTGGCCTTTCCACTGCTGCCACTATGAACCATCCATTCAGGCTTCGGGAGTCTTTGTTCTCTGAAAGTGTTATAAGTATCTCCACTTCTGAACCTTGTCCCAGGATCCCTCTTCCTAGAACTCCCTTCAGCCCCCTTCTCCCTCTCTAAATCCTACCTGTCTCTCAGGGTCATATCACATCAGCAATCACAGTGATCTCTGCCACCTCTAAACTCCGGCAACACTTACTCCCTGTGCCATCCCTTTGCATTCTGCCTTACACTGGTCTTATGCTTTCATAAACAAGTTATCTCTTCCATTATGTTATAAATTCCTTACAGGCAAAATGACATTTTATATTTCTTCATAGCCTCTACATCACTTCATATAATGCCTGGCACATAGCAGATACTCAATAAACGTCTTTGATGTGATTTTATCTTGATCTGATGAGAAAGTTACAATAATGAACTTCTATAAACACACAGTTTAGAAAGTATTAATACTGAGACTCAATCAGACAGATAACTGATAAAAGTTTTATCTTCTTTTCCTTCCATTCCATTAAAACATATTACTCACTGATGAACCCAGTGCCAGAACCTGGGATTTGCTGGTGAGTAAGACAAACACAGTCCCTTCCCATAGGAAGTTTATAACTGAAAAGTCACATTCTTAAACAATAAAATATTTATATTAGGATTACTAGAGAATACTCTACTGTTGATTAAGTCAACATTAGCTATAAACTATATCCATACATATATGGGGTAAAAAGCATAATCATGAAGAGATGAACAAAGGAAATAAAACAACAGAACTGTTGATAGTTTCTGTGGAAGGCAAAACACTGGACTGACAGCCCACAAAGAAACCAACTGCTGGTGTTGGCTGCTTTCAGCAATCTTAGTAAGAAAAGTGTGTCCTAGTGGAAACATCTTTAAAAAATCTTTCACCAGGTATACAGTCATTTCCAAATCAAAAGGAACAGGTAACAGTGGTTATCTCCAGAAAGGGGAACTGGGAGGTGGGTGATAAAGATGGAAGGAACACTTACTGTTCACTGTATACCTTTTGTACCTTTTGAATTTTGAACCATGTGCATATATTACCTAGTCAAAAAAATAAAAAATTAAAGCTGAAATGCAATTACAAAATAAGCTTTCTTCAAGAAAAACATTCTTAACTGATTTTAAACAGAATTCCTCAAGAGCCTTCCAAACTTTTATCTTAGACATTGATTATTCTCAAGCAAAACTTAACTTACTTTAGCTCTCTCCAAAAACTGTGACACTTCTCTGTGTCTTCTGACAGCTGCTAGCCAAACCACCTGCCTCAGTTAAGGTCATCCTTATGTCTGGCCCCTTATTCTCCTCATTACACAGCAGGATCCTAGATAGTATCAACTGTTGATGACACTACACACTCATAAGAGCAAGGGCTATGTCTACTTTAGTCATCCTTTAATCTCTCACACTAATCATGGAGGAATATAAGCCTATCAACTCTTCCTCAATCTGTACCTCATATACAAATCAAGGTTTTGTTTTGTAGGTATTCAATAAGCACTGGTTGAAAACTAAACAACTCTTACTGCCTTTGATTACCACTTATACATGCAAAACATACATCTGTCCTTTTAAATTTACTATCCCAATTCACTACCATTTGCATTATTTTTCCTGTACTAGTCTTATGCACACAATCCTGTCTTCTCATTCCGAATGCACCTTTGTCAAGTACTTTTATTACAATTAAACTACTTTAATTTCTGCCCTCTACCCTACAATTCTATAACCATTGTTTTTAAGGATCCAGTTTACCACGGTCTGAAAGAACCAGTAATGCTCTCCATCCCCCACTTCACAGCACTTCACCAGACTAAGAAGTGGCTTCTCATTTTATCTCTCAATGCCTCTCCTACTACTCTTCTCCACAGCATGCAAAGTTCAAATTGTTTAACTTCTATCTTTTAAATATCTCCAAATACCCCAATTTCTTCACTGAAATTTCTCAGACTGATCAATAAACAACTAATAATTCCTCCCTCTGGCTATTAAGATTGGAAGTTTTTTTGGTTACTCTTCTGAGTTTTCCACCCTCCTCCCCCAACTTACTCTTGTCTCCTATCACTAAATTATCCTTTCAAATTATGTAAAATGATATATAAAGAACTATTGTCTCTCTACAAGTAGTATGTTATTATTGCACATATCTACATATCCATACCTATGTCCTATGCACCCTTCAGTTCTGTTCTTAAATATAAATACATTTTATAGAAACGCTCCTTGTTCTCCGCCTCCCTTAGGACTGGCTGCTCTATTCTCCCACAGCACCTTGCCATTCTCCTTCACAACACTTACAGCACCTGGCCCTTTCCGCCTACCCAGTCTCTGAGCTCAGTGGTAAGTTTTATTCACAGCTGTATTCCAAATATCTTCTTGCACAGGGCCTGACAAATAACAGAAATCTAAGAAATATTTGACAACTAGTTGACTAATTGATGTATATAAGAACTGGCTTATTAAATATAGAACAGGTCTATTGAGTTTATGAATATTTTTATTAAGAAATAATTTCTCAGCTTTGGCCAGTTGGCTCAGTGGATAGAGCATCAGCCTGGCATATGGACATCCCGAATTTGATGTCCCGAATTGTGTCCCAGCCTGGTCAGGGCACACAAGAGAAGCGACCATCTGCTTCTTCCCCCACCCCCACCCCCCCCCACACACACACACTTCTCTCTCTCTTCTCCTCCCACAGCCAGTGGCTTGGTTGGTCCGAGCATCAGCCCTGGACGATGAAGATAGCTCAGTTGATTCAAGCATCAGCCCCAGATGGGGTTGATGGGTGGATTCCAGTTGGGGTGCGTGCAGGAGTCTGCCTCACTCTCTACCCTTCTCTTACTTAAAAAGAAAGAAAAAATTTCTCTTAAAAATAAAATCTTGGCCCTGGCCAGTTGGCATAGTGTTAGAGTGTCGGCCTTGCATGTGAAAGTCCCGGGTTCAATTCCCGGCCAGGGCACACAGGAGAAGCTCCCATCTGCTTCTCAACCCTTCCCCCTCTCCTTTCTCTCTATCTCTCTTCCCCTCCCACAGCCAAGGCTCCACTGGAGCAAAGTTGGCCCAGGGCACTGAGAATGGCTCCATAGCCTCTGCCTCAGGCACTAGAATGGCTCCGGCTGCAGAGAAGCAATGCCCAAGAGGGGCCGAGCATCGTCCTCTGGTGGGCATGCCGGGTGGATCCCAGTCGGGTGCCTGCAGGAATCTGTCTGCCTATCCCCTGCTTCTCATTTCGGGGGGGGGGAAAAAGTCTTAAAAGAGAGACAAATATAATAATGAATTTAGGTCATGAATTTAGGTCAATATTTAAAAGAATGTGATAATTTCACATTATTTCAATTAATTATTCAATGCTTCCATTGAAAAATAACCCAAAGAATCAACTTAAAAATTGACATATATACAAAGAGAAAGCAAAGAAAAATAAAAAAGAAAACAATTAACAAAATTCTATTGGAATTTGTAGTATTCTGACAGAGATTCAGCTATAATTCTGAAAAATACTGTAAGTCTTTAGAGTAGTATTTACCTGTTACTTACCGTATGTGACATTGTGATTTAACTCGGCTCTTCGTAAGGATTCATCAAGAACATCATACATTAATTCACTTGTCCTGTTTAAAAGATATTTTATTTGTAATAGAAATATAGTATTATAACTCAATAAAATATAGTTTTTCAAACCTCTCTCTCTTTAAAACTGAGGATCTACAAAAAGGAAGTGAAAAAAATTCATTTTATGAAGCTATGAGAATTTCACTTCTTTACATTGCATTTCCTCTTTTTAAGTTGACTAATCAATGAAGATAGACATAAGTCAATCAACCCTCTCTTCAACCTGTCCCTAGTTTACAAATTAGGGTTTCATTTGGTTGAACACATTATCTTTTATAATTTTCTTTATAACAAAATATTTCTACCTGTTTATAGTTACTACAGTAATACCTCTCATATCCAATTATTCCACATAGTACTTCATCTATATTTAAAGTTCATAATTTTAAAAATGTATTCAAATACTAGTTTTTCTCTGAGCAACAGTGAGTTCTTTAGAAAGAAAAGTTTAACTTTTATTTATGTCAAATATAAACAAAATTAACCAATCTGTACCATTCCTTATGTCTTTATGATCACTAATTACTGTTTAGTATTTGGGTTGAAGCAGATACTGCAAGAAAATGCAGTACTTTATATAGAGTCCTACATTCACTCATCCTCCTGCCTAAAAAAGTCCTCTCCAAGACACCAGTGTGAAAACTATGGCTTCTCAGCTGGTATTCTTGTATGTCTTACAAATTCAGAAAGCACTAATAGAAATAAAAACTACCTCAACACAGAATATATACAGTAGTCTTGCAGAGATTGTACACTATAAAGCAAACAAACAAAAAGATCAAAATAATCTGAGGCTATACAAATTGTTTATCATGTATCTTTCTCAAAAAGGTCTTCTTTTTCTACAAATATACAGCTATAAAATTCAATCTGAAGTGCATGTTCTTTTCTGATGCCTTGACTGAAGTATAAATATTCAGTCAGAATCCAGAACCATAGTCTAAAATCCTTCATTTTATCATGTAAGCATTTCTTCCAAAGAATAACCATATAGACATCACTCCCCCCAAAAATTTAGTAATGCTACACCTAGATTACAGTCTAATTTCTTAATTTTATTTTATTTATTTATTTATTTTTGTATTTTTCTGAAGCTAGAAAAGGGGAGAGACAGTCAGACAGACTCCTGCATGCGTCCAACCGGGATCCACCCGGCACGCCCACCAGGGGGCGACGCTCTGCCCACCAGGGAACGATGCTCTGCCTCTCCAGGTCGTCGCTCTGTTGCAACCAGAGCCACTCTAGCGCCTGGGGCAGAGGCCAAGGAGCCAACCCCAGCGCCTGGGCCATCTTTGTTCCAATGGAGCCTTGGTCGTGGAAGGGGAAGAGAGAGACAGAGAGGAAGAAGAGAGGGAGGGGTGGAGAAGCAGATGGGCACTTCTCCTGTGTGCCCTGGCCGGGAATCGAACCCGTGACTCCTGCACGCCAGGCCGACGCTCTACCACTGAGCCAAGCGGCTAGGGCTAATTTCTTAATTTTAAAAGCCAATGTCTGTGGCCCTGGCCGGGCTAATTTCTTAATTTTAAAAGCCAATGTCTGTGGCCCTGGCCGGGCTAATTTCTTAATTTTAAAAGCCAATGTCTGTGGCCCTGGCCGGGCTAATTCCTTAATTTTAAAAGCCAATGTCTGTGGCCCTGGCCGGTTGGCTCAGTGGTAGAGCGTCAGCCTGGCGTGCAGGAGTCCCAGGTTTGATTCCCAGCCAGGGCACACAGGAGAAGTGCCCATCTGCTTCTCCACCCCTCCCCCTCTCCTTCCTCTCTGTCTCTCTCTTCCCCTCCCGCAGCAGAGGCTCCATTGAAGCAAAGATGGCCCAGGCGCTGGGGATGGCTCCTTGGCCTCTGCCCCAGGCGCTAGAGTGGCTCTGGTCGCAACAGAGCGATGCCCCGGAGGGGCAGAGCATTGCCCCCTGGTGGGCACGCTGGGTGGATACCGGTTGGGCGCATGTGGGAGTCTGTCTGACTGCCTCCCCGTTTCCAACTTCAGAAAAATACAAAAAAAAAAAAAAAGCCAATGTCTGGTGTAAGAGTTATAATTAACCACATGAAATGTAGAAACATTTGCAGACATGATCAAGCTAAATATAAATAATCTAAAAAGCAGAATGCTGTAAAACAAGAAAAAACTAAAACGATATAAAAGTCCATAAATATAAGAAGATTTCTAGTAAATTCTTTCAATTAAATACATTAGAATCTCTTATAACATTTTTACTTTATCACATTGAGTTAATCATGCCTTAAGAAATGTAAGATTTATGTTAACATAAAATCTCATTAGAGTTAGGACAATCCAGGAGAAAACACTTTAATGTTTCACAACATTATAAAAACATTCCAATCTTTATTAACTCTAATTGCGCCTAATTTCTATTAAACTGAGCTCTTTGAGGGTAAGCGCTTAGATATCTGTGTATGTATTCTCCAAATTCAGTCATGAAAGTAAGAAGGATGAAAGATAATGAATTAGTACATTTAGTAAACTCACTAAAAGCCCCAAAGTTACTTCCTGACAACATATGATGGCAGTAAGTCTTTTTAGATCAGTAAGATACATTACGATGAAATTCATGGTTTTAAGAAAATTCCAGTAAACTCCAACTAGAGCTCCACAATCTTGTTAGAGTATGTAAAATAAAATTTAATTAGTTTGGGGAGGGGGTGCGAGACAAACAGAGACAGACAGGTAGGGAGAGAGATGGGAAGCATCAACTCCTAGTTGTGTCACTTTTTAGCCGTTCATTGACTGTTTCTCACACGTGTATTGATGGGGCAGGGGGCCCCAGCTGAGCCCTTGCTCAAGCCAGCAACCTTGGGCTTCAAGCCAGTGACTTTAGGCTCAAGCCAGTGACCTTGGGGTTTCAACCCCAGGACCTCAGCATCCCCGGGCTACGATCTATCCACTGCGTCACCATGGTCAGGCTAGTACAAGCAGTTCTAAAGTGTGCGTCTTCTCCATCACATCCTGGTTTTCAGCCTAGTTTTCAATCAGGGTTGAGAGTTATAAACACAGTAAAAGGTAAAATAGCAATACCAAGAGTGATACATCCCAGTTAGCACTTATCAGGAGCTAACAGGATACTGACAAGGCATTACTAGGAGCAACAGCCTAGAAGGCAATCCCTTCATAGGTAGGCTAAGAATCAGAATATAAATGAATCCTACTGCATAAAAGAGAACCATATCTCATAAAGTCAGAACACAGATTAGCAAATATTTTCTTAAGACAGAAACACTTCAGGGACTCCAGCCATGATCCTTGCTCTCAAGGAACTAAAATCTAATTGGACTTGCTCTCAAACAGTTCAGAAAAAAATTTTAAATAAAAATAATATGTGTACACATGCACATACTGAAAGAGAGAAAGAATGAGCAAATTCAAATGATTGATGGATCTAGATCAAGGGCATAAAAGAGCTCCTTGTAGTATTCTTGGAACTTTTAAGTTTGAAAAGCTACAGCAAAATAAAAATTTATGAAATGCATATATAATTGGAAAGATACTCATAAAAAGTTTAATACAAATTGGCTAAGAGAGTAATTCAGACAAATGAATTAAGAAGGTAAAGCCCTGGCTGGATAGCTCAGTTGGTAGAGCACTTCCCTGAAGCACAGAGGTTGCCGATTCAACCCCCAGTCAGGGCACACACAGGAGCAAGGAACAGACTGAAGTTCCTGTCTCTCTCTAAAATCAATACAATAAACAAAGAAGAAGAAGAAAGAGGAGAAGGAAGAGGAGGAGGAAGAAGAAGAGGAGGAGAAGGAGGAGGAAGGGAGGGAGGAAGAGAGGGAGGGAGGGAGGGAGGGAGGGAGGGAGGGAGGGAAGGGAAGGGAAGGGAAGGGAAGGGAAGGAAGGAAGGAAGGAAGGAAGGAAGGAAGGAAGGAAGGAAGGAAGGAAGGAAGGAAGGAAGAAAAGAAAGAAGAGAAAGAAACAGAGAAAGAGAGAAAGAGAGAAAGAAAGGAAGGAAAGGAAAGGAAAGGAAAGGAAAGGAAAGGAAAGGAAAAGAGAAAGGAAAGGAAAGGAAAGGAAAGGAAAGGAAAGGAAAGGAAAGGAAAGGAAAGGAAAGGAAAGGAAAGGAAAGGAAAGGAAAGGAAAGGAAAGGAAAGGAAAGGAAAGGAAAGGAAAGGAAAGGAAAGGAAAGGAAAGGAAAGGAAAGGAAAGGAAGAAAGAGGGAGGGAGGGAGGGAAAGAGAAAGAAAATGAAGGAAGAAGGAAGAAGGAGGAGGAGGGGGAGGAGGGGAGAAGGAGGAGGAGGATGAGGAGGTAAAGCACTCATATTCAAATAGAGCAAGGATTAGCAAACTATAGTCCCTTGGCCTCATCTGTTAGCTGTCTATTTTTGTGTGGCTAAGAATCGTTTTTACCATTCTTTGGGGGAGGCAATCAAAATAGTGTTATATGACACATAAAATGTATGAAATAAAAGTTTTAATGTCCATAAAAAGTTTTATTAGTTGTGCTCATTTATTTATGTACCGTCTATGGCTGTTTTTGAGCTATATAACAGTAGAGTTGACTGGTTGCAACAGCCAACATACAGCTCACGAAACCTAAATATTTATTATCTGGCCCTTGACAGAAAGTTTCCCAACCCCTAAACTAAAATGACTAAGAAAGCTAAAGCTTCACAGAAAATATAAAGCTCCAGAGGTACCTTCCACTAGGATGGGATTTAGAGAAGCAGAGTCAGGATTATCCCAGCAACCTGAATCTATGTTTGGTTAAATTTATGGTTTATTTATTACTACTAAAACAATTAAGCATTGGGAGAATCTGGCTTATCTTGAAGCCTCCACATGACTACGGCCTACCCTAGGACTATCACACTTAGTTTACCTTTGATCATCTTTTCCCAGAAGTCCTAGTATTCTCAAGAGCTGAATTTGTAACCATGGTGCTGGGACACTGTGGTAATTGAAATCTACTGGGAGCTTTCCTCCAATTACTTGCTTCAAAATTGTTACAAAACTCCCAGTCAAGTCTTTATATCCAGATGAATTCTCCTGCATCCAAAACACAAAACAAAATAAATCACACAAAACACTTCCTGTTAATGTCTTAATACATATAAAATACACTTGGTTTAAATGCCATATAGAATCTAACTTAATACATGTTGACTTAGAAATTCCATGTTCACATTTAATGAACCTGCTCTCATCTGCTTAATTTCTTCCCTGATGAAACTCCTCTGGCTATGTGATACAAAGCTGAATCATCCCCCCCAAAACTTCTACTTCTCCCTACTTGTTCCCATACGGTATAATCACATTTCAAAAGTTCCTACAATTTATCTTATATAGAACCTTTAACAGCCAATACCAGCAATTCAATTAAAAAAATAAATAAAAAGAACTGGCATACTGAAAAAGGGCTATAATATCTCTACTTCTGATGAAAGTCAGGGCCTGTGTGCAATCTCTGAACCCTGTTTGCAAGACTTCTTATGCAAATGAGCTAAATGTGTTCTGGATGGAAGAGCACAGAGCACAGCCAAGACTACTCAAATATTTAAACCCCAAAATCAGTGAATCTGTCTATTAAAAACTAATTAACCCTAGAGTATTTAAACATGTTTGTGTACCTTCATTACCTACCTGACTAATCTCTTGGGCTGGGGAAATTATATACATATTCCTCAAAATGAACACTAGATTTGTCATTGTAATTTTTATTATATTATCAAGGACAAAATTTTTTAAAGGAAATAATAGCTCTTTCAAAGTTTGGTACATGTTAGAGAAAAAATAAGATTTAATATCAAATATCTATATCATACTATTTTGGAACATTATGCATAAAAGTAAAAAAACCTTCAGTTCTATAATTTTAAATTCAATTCACAGCACATCCCATTTTGTTATGCAGTACCAGGGAAATCTCTCACAAATGTATACTTTGGGAAATAAAGGGTTTCAGGCAATACACTGGGGCTGAATTAGTATAAACCCACGTCACCATTTAGAAAATTTTTTTACCATACAATTCAGCCCTCCTAAATTTTCTGACACAGTATCAATGTATGGCATCAACATTGTAGTCTATACCCTGCACAACACTTACAAACTCTCCTCGTTTCTATAGACTGTAATGCGCCCCATGAAGTTGTATAAAACAGTGGTCCCCAACCTATTTTGGGCCACGGACCGGTTTAATGTCAGAAAATATTTTCACGGACTGGCCTTTAGGGTGGGACAGATAAATGAATCACGTGACCGAGACAAGCATCAAGAGTGAGTCTTACGACGGATGTAACAGAGGGAATCTGGTCATTTTTAAAAAATAAAATATCGTTCAGACTTAAATATAAATAAAACAGAAATAATATGAGTTATTTATTCTTTCTCTACGGACCGGTACCAAATGGCCCATGGACCAGTACCAGTCCGTGGCCCGGGGGTTGGAGACCACTGGTATAAAAGACAATCACTGCTTGAAAAACCACAAATCTGCAAATTTCAATCACCTTCCTACCTACCATTTTTCTGTTTTTGAAGCAATAAAAAAGAGAATTTAGGCATTAAAAAAACAAAGAAACAACTGAGGAGGGACAGATGTTGATGGAGGGAGACTTGACTTGGGGTGGCGAATACACAATGCAATATAGAGAGGATGTATTGTAGAACTATACCTGTGAAACCTATATAATTTTATTAACCAATGTCACCCCAACAAATTCAATAAAAAATATTTTTAAAAGACTTATTCTGTAGCGTGCCTACAACTCATGCTATTAACAACTTGCAAAAATTACTATTTAGAAGTCAATAATAAAAACTTGAGATCTGGCCAGACAGCTCAGTTGGTTAGAGCATTGTCCTGATATGTAAAGTTTTGTGGGTTCAATCCCCAGGCAGGGTACATGCAGGAACAGTCCGATGTTTCTCTCTCTCTCTCTCACTCTCTTCCTCTCCCTATATAACTCTATTTGAAAAAATTAAAAAATTAAAAACTTGAAGTGTTAAATAAGCATTTGACTGAAAAATCTGAGGGTTTTTTTAAAATTCCATAATTATATTTTTCTAATGGCAACTACTTAGTACCTGCTGACATTTACAACTTACCTTAATCAATCTGTGGTATATGTGCAAGGAAGCAGCCATGACCCCAACATCTCGGTCACAAAGTGCTTTCCGAAACTTAGTGTGGATATGTTGTACTTGATTAGGAGCAATGAGATGGAATTTGTATAATGCCAGAACAGCTTTTCTTCGTATAATCTCCCTAAAGATAAAAAATAAAATCTAAACAAACTATTTTTTTTAAACTAAGTAAATCATGAATTAAATTTTTAGTAACCCTATCTATACATCTTGCATATAATGTCTGAAGGCATTTTCTAGTACACTTTTAATAAATGTTTTATAGTTTGCTGAATTAGAATAAAGAAATTAATAAATGTATAATTCTCTCTCTCTCTCTCTCCTCTCTCTAAAATCAATAAATAAATCTTTAAAAAAGAAAAAAAAAAGAATACCTTTCATAAGATTCCTAACAAATGTTCATCTAGCTTCTGCTAAATTCCATTAACAAGCAACTCACTATCTTCCTAGGCAAACTATACCATGATGGATTTTTTAAACATAGAAAGAATTAACAAGTTTGCCATTAGTAGTAATACTATGGTGATGTAAACAACATCCCAATGTATTGCTATTGGTTATCAACCAATATTAGTTCTGGGAGAGAAAAGGTAAATGAGGTCAGAAAAAAGAACAAAAAACCTCTGAACAGGCTCAGGAACACCTAGGCCTGGCCCTAAGTGTGGTCCTAGCACAAGACATCAAGATACCTGGATTCGCGCTGTTTGTCTGGCATGCTGAAATACATACAGCCAGGGATTCAGAGTCCAGTCCAACCCGTTTCACATCTTCTTGGTGACATCCTAGCCCACCTGTAGCTCTGACCCATGTTCTTTAGCTCTTCACTGCATAACATGTAATTAGATACAGCCATACTGCAGAAGCAGAATTTCAAAGTCTGAACTCTAACTAGTAGAAGATAGGAAAGTTCAGGATTTGAAATTAGAGTGGATGAGAAGCAATAAGGAAAAAAAATCAACTCTCAGAAGAATTTCATATAATGAGTCAGTAAATATGATTGCCACAAAGGAGTGGTGGTATGGAAATTTTATACAAATATATGCTCTGGCTTGACGTGTGGTGGTGCAGTGGATAGAGCATCAACCTGGAATGCTGAGGTCTCCAGTTCGAAGCCCTAGGCTTGCCCCTTCAAGGAACATACAAAAAGCAACTACTTTGAGTTGATGCTTCCCACTCTTCCCCTCACTCCATTTCTCTCTCTCTCTCCTCTCTTGAAAATCAATAAATAAAATCATTTTTTAAAATAAAAATAAAAATAATAAAAATATGCTCCACTATGATCAGGTCAACGCATAATTGTCTAAGAAAAGCTAATATTTTATTTCCAGTAATTAACTGTCAATACTCATCATTTGGTTTAAACCAAGATTTGACATAAATAAAACATTATAACAAGTCTGAAGAATCTACCATTCTTAGTAAAACTATCATTTTAGTTATTTTTTTTAAAAATACAGACCATGAGTCAATATTTTATAATCTTAGAACACAAAAATACTGACTTAAAGCATATGAAAAAAATATGGTATAAGTAACAAAAAAAATCTTATCAAGAATGTACACATAACTGGCCCTGGCTGGTTGGCTCAGCAGTAGAGCATTGGCCTGGCGTGTGGAAGTTCCAGGTTCAATTCCCAGTCAAGGCACACAGGAGAAACAACCATCTGTTTCTCCACCCCTCACCCTCTTCCTTCTTTCTCTCTGTCTCTTTGTATCTCTTTCTTTCTCTCTCTCTCTCTCTTTCTCTCTCTCTCTCTCTCTCTCTTTTCCTCTCCTGCAGCCATGGCTCTAATGGTCCAAGCAAGTTGGCCCCAGGGGCTAAGGATGGCTCCATGGCCTTGCCTCAGGCATGGATATGGCTTGGTTGCTAAGCAATAAAGCAGCAGCCCCAGTTGGGCAGAGAATCACCAGTAGGGGGCTTGCTGGGTGGATCCCGATCGGGGTGCATGCAGGAATCTCTCTCTCTGCCTCCCTGCCTCTCACCTTGACTAAAAAATAAAATAAAATAAGAATGTATACATAACTAAAGTACTATAATCATAAAAGAAAATGGAAAATAACCGCAAACTTTTACCTAGTTTTAAAGGTTATAAAGTTAGAGGTATGGTGGAAAACACAATAATTCAAGTGTGGTGAAAAAATAAGCCAAGCATTAAAGACAGAGTTAAGGAACCTTATAAGATTAGCAAAAAACTACAAGTTACGGTTTATTAGGATATATTCTACTATAAAATAGAATTTGAATGCTACAGTTTTAATATAAAAGTATACCCAATACACTGAAGCTCACTGTATTCATAGCACTTGATTTTCAAATGTTTTCCATTATTTCACTTTCTCCTCCAAACAGCATTGTGGAAATTAAAAAGCTTCGACCAAGCCCATACAGCCTAGGGAAACCGAGACCACTGCTGGAAGCGGCGGAAGTGGGAGGAAAGCCACGGATTCCTGACACTGAGCTCCTCGCTGTCTCTCAGGTTAACTTTAGAAAGCTGCCTAGTATTTTCCTAAACCCACGTTAAAAAAGGATGATGTATTGGGAATTTTTACGTTTTACCTGACAAAGAATACCCTCTCTACCTTGCTAGCATTAGTTTAGTCATAATATATTTTTTAGTACAAATTTTTGTTTTGAAATATAAAGTGTATACACCTATCCAAAAGGAATGTACTTACTTAGAATGTTGAAGTTTATCTTCTATTAATGGAAGAACAGCTGGAATCATTTCTCGAGGGAAAATCTGGCTGACAAGAGTAAGTGCCATACATACTTCCACCAAGTTAGTGCTCTGCAAGTCCTGACAGAATTATTAAGCAAAGAAAACATTTAGTGCAAATTTCAAAACTAGGGATAGCAAGCTCAACATTGCAATGGTCCCACATACTTAACAGTTTTCCACTACATAATTAATTTGTACATTCATGCTTACCTCATATTTTCTAGAACTATCCCTGTTTCATTTCCCTTAACAAAGTCAATAAACACAGCCAAAAAGCAAGCGATCCAAAAGGAAACTGTATTTCTGGTCTGATATTGGCCAAAATAGTCTCCTTTATAACAGTTTTTAAAACTTTTCTAATAACAAACCACTTTTATTAATTCTTCTTGTTAATCAATGTGAGTAGAAGTTTAAAAGAAAATCTCAAATATATACAATAAAATGTATGCATTCATACATACTTATACATGCACAAATTTTATAAGTCATTCTAATAGAAACTGAAAATAAGTTTCTGAAAGTTTCGGTCCCTGGCCAGTTGGCTCAGTGATAAAGCATCAGCTTGGCATGTGGATGTCCAGGTTCAATTCCCAATCAGGGCACAAAGGAGAAGCATCCATCTGCCTCTCCACCACTCCCCCTCTCGTTCCTCTCTCTCCCTCTTTCTCTTTCTCTCTCCTTCTCTCCACCCCTCCTGCAGACATGGCTTGAATGGAGTGAGTTGGCCCCAGGCACTGAGGATGGTTCCATGGCCTCCGCCTCAGAAGCTAAGAAGAGCTAGGTTGGTGAGCCACAGAGCAATGCTCCAGATGGGCAGAGCATCACCCCCTAGTGGGCTTGCCGGGTAGATCCCGGTCAGGGCACATGTGGGAATCTGTCTCTCTGAACTCCCCTCCTCTCACTGCATTAAAAATAAAGAAAGTTTCAAAAAATTTAAACTACTGATAATTTTAATAGAGCATATATGACTTAAAATTCAGAAAGAACTACACACACACACTACCCACCTATCAAAAGACTGACACCAGATAAACAAGAAAAAGCTGAACAATTCAATTATACTTCATGACTAATTCTGATTAAGAATTTAACAGGAAAAAATATTGTATGGACTAAGTTCTGTTTTTATTATTTGTACATTCCAGTTATCCAATTATACTCTATTCTCCTTTAAAATACTTAAACTATTCAGTCTATACGTATATCCCTTTAGAACAGATTCTAGAAAAAGACACAACAGCATAGATATGCATGAGCTAAGAGTCTGGAGATCTGAGTTATCTATCTAACACTGCTTTTTAAAACAAAACAGCAACAGGAGCAGTAGCAACTACTACTTTACATAGTGCTTCATCTAAGCCTCATAACCTGGTTAAGTTCTATTACTAACACCATTTTCGAGTTATAGAAACTGATCTAAAAGATCTTTCTAAGCCCATTCTGTAAGACTACCTTCTTCCAAAAATATCTAATTCAATCTGATTAAGGAAACATGTCAGATGCCTGCAGAAATCATTTAAGTCTTCATAATAAACAACATACATTACCTTTACAACTGTATTTACAAGGAGAACCAACAGTTCATGACTTTCATGTAGAAATAAAGAAACCGCCAAATAACCTATAAAATTTGAGGGGAAAATGTCATTATAACATTTCCCAAGAAGTTAAAGCAATAACATATTCCAAAATTTAAGTGCCAAAGATACCAGTTGCAGGTAAATATGAAAACAAATTGCAAAATATGAGGATTAAAATCTTTAGTAAGGAAGACTTCAGGTGGTCTTCATCTGAAATCTTTCAGAATTATGCATTTCACAGGCTATACCTAAAATGGAAAAGAGGCTATGTGTACCAACTTAAAGTTGCATAATGACACCAGGAATATATGCCTTCTATGTTGTTGTGTGCAAATCTCTACACAATCAACCAAAACATTTTTTATCCTGTAGCCAAACATAGAATTACTTAAAAACTAATAGTTACTATAGTTAACAGTGAGTTACTGGCTATTTGTGTTATTAAATGAGCTACCACCTAATACTTAGCAGTATGATGTAAATCATATATTAAGCCATGAACAATACCTTATTTTCTCAATTTAAAGATGCACTATTGAATGAATAACAGCTGTTGAGGAAAACACTTGTCTCCTCCATTAAATGTACCCATTGACTAAATAAGCATTTTTATTTCAATAATATTAAAACATAAAAAAAGGACATATTAGGAGTGAAGAAATACATGAATACTAAGACATATGTCATGTGCTTAGAATCTAGATGCTCCATGTCATTTTCCTGTCACCCTGCATACTGGTAACATTTGTTAGAGAGTTACTGTGGGTCAAGTACATTACAAGCCTTACTTCTTTTAATCCTCACAACTCTATGAGACAGATATTATTACCCACAATACAGTAATGAAGCCCCCAAAGGGTAATTGCCCAAAGTCTACAGCAGGGGTCGGGAATCTTTTTGGCTGAGAGAGCCATGAACGCCACATATGTTAAAATGTAATTCTGTGAGAGCCATACAACGACCCGTGTACGTTACACATTATCCAATAAAAATTTGGTGTTGTCCCGGAGGACAGCTGTGATTGGCTCCAGCCACCCGCAACCAAGAACATGAGAGGTAGGAAATGAATGGATTGTAATACATGAGAATGTTTTATATTTTTAACGTTATTATTTTTTTTATTAAGAATTTGTCTGCGAGCCAGATGCAGCCATCAAAAGAGCCACATCGGCCCTGGCCGGTTGGCTCAGCGGTAGAGCGTCGACCTGGCATGTGGGGGACCCTTCTCCCGGCCAGGGCACATAGGAGAAGCGCCCATTTGCTTCTCCACCCCCACCCCCTCCTTCCTCTCTGTCTCTCTCTTCCCCTCCCGCAGCCGAGGCTCCATTGGAGCAAGGCTGGCCCGGGCACTGGGGATGGCTCCTTGGCCTCTGCCCCAGGCGCTAGAGTGGCTCTGGTGATGGCAGAGCGACGCCCCGGAAGGGCAGAGCATCGCCCCCTGGTGGGCAGAGCTTCGCCCCTGGTGAGCGTGCCGGGTGGATCCTGGTTGGGCGCATGCGGGAGTCTGACTGTCTCTCTCCGTTTCCAGCTTCAGAAAAATACAAAAGAAAAAAAAAAAGAGCCACATCTGGCTCACGAGCCGTAGGTTCCCGACCCCTGGTCTATAGCTCTTACATGGTGGATAGGGCTCAACCCATCCAGTGGGAGTTGGTTCATGTTTTTAACCCCTCTGCTTTTCTGTCTCCCCACACTGTCTATCCTGAGGCCCTATGCCCTGAATCCCATTTTCATTCTTCTCAATTCTTTCAGCCCTTTCATTAGGGATTCTAATGTTAACTATACCCGTCATTAGCCAGCATTCATATTGTCTGTGTGTGTTGGGGAACATGGAAAATATGCATAAAAGTTCCTATTCTCACAACCAAATAGCAGTGTGACTGACTGTAACATCTTCACTAAAAATAGAGAAGAGATATTATTCCCACAACCATGAGAGAGGGAAAAAAAACTAACCAGTGCCAAAAAAGAGATGAGAAAAACCCTAGAAAGTCATTACAGCAGAGATTAGATTTTATCAGGTTACTAAGAACTCATCTGTTCAGCTAAGGTATCACCCACACCCAAGTCACCAATATCAAAGTACAAGAAGACCAGCAAACTAATCCAAAGATCATGTCAAGGAAATCTTAATTCTATATGTTACAAAAAATTTCCTGTTTTGATAATCAGGAAACAGGAAAAAAGATATTCTGTGACAAAAAAAAAAAATGAAAATCAAGGTTTCAGGAAAACAAAGAATAACAATTATGATTATGGAGTATATTTGCTATGACCAAGAGTGACGTATAGCATAAGGATACGGGCTTTGACTCATAGAAACTTAGGTTCACATTCTGGCTCCATCCTTCATTACCTCTATGACCTTGGACAAGTAACTTGACGTTTCTGAGCCTCTGTTTTCTCCTCGGTAATATGAAATATTATCTCACAGAATAAAGAACCTAACATAATGTCTGATTTAATGGGTACTGAAATTTATTTATTTAACAATATTAACATGAAAAATAAGAAGGTATTCTTCAGCAGAGAAAGCACCAAAACTAGCCTTAGTAATCTCAAGAGAGTCAATGAGGCAATAGAACCAGAACAAAGACATGTAAAAGATTTAAATACTACCATAAAAAATACTTTATTGGCACACATAAGAATATGTAGGCCCTAGCTGGTTCGCTCAGTGAATAGACCATCAGCCTGGGGTATGGATGTCCCAGGTTTGATCCCTGGTCAGGCCACACATGAGAAGCGACCATCTACTTCCCTTCCCCTCCCTCTCCTCCTCCTCTCTATCTTCCCCTCCTGCAGCCAGTGGCTCCATTGGTCCGAGCATCGGCCCTGGGGCTGAGAATCTGAGCATCAGCCCCAGATGGGGGTTGCCAGGTGGATTCTGGTCAGGGCACATGTGGGAGTCTGTCTCTCTATCTCCCCTCCTCTCACTTAAATAAAGTAAAAAAAAAAAAAAGTGTCTGATACCTGCAAATATATGTCTCTCTAGTTGGGAATATTTTCTCAAGGAAGATCATGAATTTCAATAAAAATGACTGTGAGGTCTCCTTTAAGAAAACAAGCCTCCATAACTATGAAATAACATGTACAAGGATAATCACTACAACATTATTTATAAGAACAAAAAACCAAACAAAATAAACAAAAACAAAAACAAAAACTACATGTCCATAAATATGGATCTGGCTGAAAAAACTATGAATGGTACATCCATCAATCCAATGAAAACTGTATAAAACTATGAAGATGTCAAAATAAGGTGTAGAATAATCTACACGGCACGCTATCTTTTGTGTAAGACAGTCTGTGGGAGTATGTACACATGCATTTGCTTTTTATTTTTTCAAAAAGAAACAATAGAAAGCTAAATCAGAAACTAATGAAAAAAGTTACCTATAATCGTAAGAAACAAACAGGGTAGGGGGGCTAGATATGAAAGTGAGACTTTACCCTGACCTGTGGTGGCGCAGTGGATAAAGTGTCAACCTGGAATGCTAAGGTTGCTAGTTCAAAACCCTGGGCTTACCTGGTCAAGGCACATATGGGAGTTGATGCTTCCTGTTCCTCCTCCCCTTCTCTCCCTCTCTCTCTCCTTTCTAAAAACGAATAGACTTTAAAAAATAAACTATTGGATAATTAATTATAAAAAAAGAAAAAAAGTGCGATGTCTCTGATTATATCTACAAAAAGGTCTTCACCATGTAACACTTCATGTATAATATTTTTAAAATACACTGAAAATGAAAAAAATTACATAAAAGTCTATGAAGCAGAATATAGAAACAGTTGTATAAAATAACTACACCACCAACCATCTAATATTTATTGGCTATCTAGTACTGTCAAGATTTCCTGCCTTTAGGGATTTTTTAATTAGTCTGGGGCTAAAACATTCATATATGAAAAGAAAACACCATACAATAACAGATGGTAGGAGCCACCTAAGTGATCACAGAAAAGTTCAGACTTGATTTGGAATATGAAAAGGGAGAAACAGGATGCCAGAGGACATTCTATAATACATGGAAGGAAGAATACAACAAGCCTAAAATTGGACAAG
Organism: Saccopteryx leptura; assembly: GCF_036850995.1. Lineage (NCBI taxonomy): Eukaryota > Metazoa > Chordata > Mammalia > Chiroptera > Emballonuridae > Saccopteryx > Saccopteryx leptura. The sequence continues at coordinate 68,976,705 of NC_089508.1, forward strand.
TATTTTGGGTGGAGTGAGGTTCAACAGGTGGAACAGTACATGCATTATAGTCTGCAAATCTTTACCAAGACATCTCCCATCCCCTATCCCATCATTTTACAATATAACTTGTGAAGAATGCTCATCCTTGGCAACATGACACTATCAACTCCTTTCAATAAAGAACATGTTCTTCTAGTCGCACATTATTCTAAAGAGCCTCCTTCTTGGGGTTCTGATATAAAGCTGAATCTATACAAACAGAAGATTTAAGTCTTTGAAAGGATTTTTCCTAAGAGTCCTAAAGGTCGACTACAGAGAAAAATAAAATTTTAAGATACCTCTAATCCTCATAACTAACATCTGTGAAACTGAGAACATGGTAGTCAAAATTATTCAAGTCAATATCAGTTTTATGCTCTACAGAAACATATCTGATAATTAAATTGATGAGGTTAGACAGACTTAAAAATTAGTGTTAGCCTGACCAGACAGTGGCACAGTGGATAGAGCGTCGGACTGAAACGTGTAGGACCCAGGTTTGAAACCCTGAGGTCGCCAGCTTGAGCACGGGCTCATCTGGTTTGAGCAAAGCTCACCAGCTTGAGCCCAAGGTCATTGGCTCGAGCAAGAGATCACTCGATCTGCTGTAGCCCCCCGGTCAAGGCACATATGAGAAAGCAGTCAATGAACAACTAAGGTGCCACAATGAAGAAATGATGCTTCTCATCTCTCTCCCTTCCTGTCTGTCTGTTCCTATCTGTCCCTTTCTCTGTCTCTTTCTGTCTCTGTCACAAAAAATAAATAAGATAAAATAAAATAAAATCTTTAAAATAAATTAGTGTTAGTACAACCATTATGGAAGAAAGTATGGTGGTTCCTCAAAAATTAAGAATAGAACTACCATATGACCCAGCAATCCCACTACTATCTACCCAAAAAAACTCAAAAATATTGGTAATAAAGACACATGCACCCCCATGTTCATCACAGCAGTATTCACAGTGGCCAAGACATGGAAACAACCAAAAGTGCCCCTCAATAGATGACTGGATAAAGAAGATGTGGTACATACATACTACGGAATACTCAGCCATAAGAAATGATGACATAGGGTCATTTATGACAACGTGGATGGACCTTGATAACATTATACTGAGTGAAATAAGTAAATCAGAAAAAGCTAAAAACTGTATGATTTCACACATAGGTGGGATACAAAGCAGAGAGTCATAGATATAGATAAGAGTGCAGTGGTTACCAGGGGGAGAAAAATGTAAGGGAGGGACAGGAAGGCTGGGGGAAGGGTGTAAAGAAGGACAAATATAAGGTGATGGAAACTGATTTGGCTTTGGGTGATGGATATACAACATAATTGACTATTGAAATGATGTAGTGATGTTTGCCTGAAATTTATATACACTTATTGATCAATGTCACCCTGTTAATTTTCCAAATAAAAAAAAAGAAAAAGAATGAGTGTCACTGTGGTATATATAATTTGCATACAAGAAAATTCACCATTTTTAAGTGTATAGTTTAATTAGTTTTGACAAATATATGTAATTATCCAACTACCATCAAAAAAATAGGCAATTTTTCATCTTCTCTATAGCTCCAAGATGCTATGTATTGGGAAAACTGACTTTATTTATAGGTGCTGAGTTTTTGGAATACTATTACATTTTTAATTTATTTTTATTATATTTTTAGTCTTACCTTTTTGTCTTTCTCTTTTACTATTACCTTCCTTAATGCTTTGGAAACTGCAAGACAATGTTCTAAAACCATACTATATACTTGCCGTCATTCATTTTATAAAGTATCTGGAACTTTAAGGACAACATTAAGTCAAACACATACATACCTACTCTTTTTCCTAAAAGATTTCCTTGTTGTGCCAACTTGATTGCATGTATGTAGCCAAAGGAAGCATCATATCCAAGCATTTCACAATATATAAGTCTCACCATACATTCTTTCATCATTTTCTGAAAAGAAAATGTCCAGTCACTGTATAAATAGTGTTTCGATTTTTTTTATTATGTCATAATCATTTAACAAGAGAATCCTTTAATCCTGGCACTGAAAAGAGATACACACACACAAACACACACACACACACACACACACACACACACACAACAAATTAATCATCTGAAGTCAGACTTTATAAATAAAAGAGAGAAGCATTCATTTGTTGTTCCACTTAGTTGTACATTCATTGGTTGCTTCCCTGTGTCCTGATGAGGGATCGAATCCACAACCTTGTCGTTTTGGGGATGATGCTCTTTTTTTTTTTTTTTTTGTATTTTTCTGAAGCTGGAAACGGGGAGAGACAGTCAGACTCCCGCATGCACCAGAACCGGATCCACCCGGCACGCCCACCAGGGGCGATGCTCTGCCCCTCCGGGGCGTCGCTCTTCCGCGACCAGAGCCACTCTAGCGCCTGGGGCAGAGGCCAAGGAGCCATCCCCAGAGCCCGGGCCATCTTTGCTCCAATGGAGCCTTGGCTGCGGGAGGGGAAGAGAGAGACAGAGAGGAAGGAGGGGGTGGGGGTGGAGAAGCAAATGGGCGCTTCTCCTATGTGCCCTGGCCGGGAATCGAACCCGGGTCCCCCGCACGCCAGGCTGACGCTCTACCGCTGAGCCAACCGGCCAGGACCGGGGATGATGCTCTTGGTCAGGGCCAACTACCAACAGTGTTCATGTCAGTAAAATAATTTCAGTATTTTATTAGTGGCAACACTATAAAATAAGTCAACCGTACCTATTTAAAGTTCTAGATCCCCTTCCTGTAAAATTTGATTATAATGAGACACATGATCCTCAGATAAAATTTTACCAATGGTAATGTGACTTGGCTTCTAGAATGCAGCACACTATTTTAATATATTTTGTCACATGAAAAAATCCATAAAATTCCTACAAGTTGGTAATAATTTCTGCAATGAAATATTTTTTACATTTAAAAACATAATTGTGTATGGACTATCTTCAGAATTATCATGCTCTATATAATATGTAATAGTTTGCTCTATAGATATTCTTTCACAACTCTCACAATTATTATAAACTAAAGGTATAATTTCATTAATAGTAGAGCCATTATAATATTTATTTTTTTAAACTGGGTCTACCAATATTTACAACACAAGAAAATAAATTGTTAGGAGATTCTATAAATTTATTACTATAATATTTGCATTTTTTAGTATTTGCATTATTGAGTATTCCCAATACTTATAGAAAAATTTAATAAGAAACAATATAAATAAAATGTATTTCAAAAAAAGAAAAGCTTACAGACTGTTTTATTATCTAAATAAATAAATAATCCTGTTAGTATACTACAGGATTACTAAATCACAAAACCCTTAAGAAACAATAAAATAAAATATTGTAAAGTAAGGATAATAATATTAAATATTTCACTTACATGTATGTATATATGTAAATATGAAGAGTTTAAAAAGAAACCATAGGAAAATCTTAGGGGAGTAAGATTTAATTTAGGTCACCTATGTTTAAAGTAATGTAAGTTAATTCACTAGCACGTTAAGACTACTAAATACTGAGAAAACAAGCTTGTAAGTTACTGCAAGTCCCTCTTCAAAAGGTTTCTATATAAATTGGGAGAGAAAGTGTTCATTTGAGCCATGAAGAATTGATCCTGGTTTTGTAACATTTATCTCAGAGTTTTTCAAGAGTCATGAACTTAAAACTATATTATATACATTGCTATTCTCTTCTTTTTAGAAAGGAAAGTGCATTTCCCATTGCAGGGATTCTCTTTACAATCCTCTAACAAACTAACCTCTTCATGACCATCTCAGGGACAAACCACTCTGTAAAGCATGCCCAGAGTTGAATGGCCGTAATTATAAAATTTTCCTTCCTGACTTCTACCTATTTATCTTAGTTCTGCCCTCACCAGGTTTATACCTGGTAGCAAGAAAAATATTTATTAGTGCCAATTATAGAAAATGGAAATCTAACAAAGTAAAAAGAGCGAAACCATTTCTGCTTAACATTTCTATCAAGTACGATGAAGCACAGTAATTTTATACATACACACACAAAGATATATACATAGATATATCAGATTAGTTATGTTTCAAGTTTCATTTGTCCATATATTATGATCACAAAAAATATATACAGTATACACATTCTCTCAGACTTTACAAGTGTTATTCATGTACATGCATATACTCGTGCAAAATAATCACCTGATATTTTTACAGAGGAGGGAGAACATCTCCACAACGACTTACACACAGAAGGCACTTGCTAAATCTTTGCTGAATAAATATTGCTTAAAAAAATCTCATTATGTGAAACCATATTAAAATTAGGAGGGGAAAATAGTCTACGTTTTAATCTAACTGTCTAGAAACAGTCCTACAGTGACCTGCATATAGTAGCCACTCATTAAAAAATTGATAAAATGAATGTTGCTTAAAACATCTAATTATATGGAACCAAGTCTAAAAACAGCTGGATTCTGTCCTGGCCGGATAGCTCTACTGGTTAGAGCATCATCCCAAAGTACAGAGGTTGCCAGTTTGATTTCCTGTCAGAGCACATACAGGAGCAGATTGATGCTCTTGTCTTTCTCTCCCTCTCTCCCTTCCTCTCGATCTAAAATCAATAAAATAAACATTTAAAAAAAAACTGGACTCTGATTCAACTGCTGGGCAATAAGTACACCTAGTTTTACAGCAAGAAAACCATCTTTTTACCTTGTCATTCAACCAACACTCCAAGATGTGTAACAGTGAAATGAAATCTACAATATGTCAATTCAAGTCTGACAAGATTATTTGAAATGATATAAACTCACCTTTTCCCAGTGCACAACATTAAAACAGTAATAGCAGCACTGGGGTCCCAGGAGTGTTACCACATTTATATATTGTGATTATCATCACATCGGCACTAAATTGACATCAGTTAAGCAAGGCTTGCTCTGTGCAGCCAGTCAATAATAAAAGGCTAAAGTTAATAACTGACTTGCTACCACCCATAGCTGATTGTAAATATGATAAATTAGATTTTAGCAAGTGATCAATTAGATGTCACTATGGAGTGCACAGTGGACCAGATTTCAAATTCCAAACGCGCTGGCACTGCCTATGCGCACTTACCAGTGTTGTTGAAGGAGCCGAAACAGTTGCTTTCAGATTACTCAGTTCCTGCTGGATTAACTTCTCTTCCTCCTGACAAAGTGAAAATATATACATGCATGAATAACTGTCTTTCAAAACTGTAACAGTACTTTTTAAATGGAAAATTAATTTATGATACATAATTTCAATAAAAAGAAACATTCTTTTTTTGAGAGAGAGAGAGGAAGAGAGAGAGATGAGAAGCATCAGCTCGTAGTTGCATCACTTTAGTTGTTTTCATTTCTTCTCATATGAGCTTTGACCAGGGGGCTCAAGCGGAGCCAATGACCCCTTGCTCAAGCCAGTGACCTTGGGCTCAAGCAGCCAGTAACCTTGGACTTCAGACCAGCAAACATGGGATCATGTCAGTGATCCCATGCTCAAGCCAGTGACCCCATGCACAAGCTGCTGAATCTGCACTCCCGCTGGCAACCTCAGGGTTTCAACCTGGGACCTCAGCGTCCAAGTTCCACACTCTATCCACTGGGCCACCACTGGTCACACGAAACATTATTTTAAAGGACAGTCATAAAAATTATGTGCTTAAGATTTGCCTAAAGGCATTTCTCCAATCCTCAGAATCATTCCTAGAAAGAATAAATATTTTCAATCTAACCCACCTTTCTCTTTTCTTCACTCAGTTACTGTCCCCTTAAACACAGTTCAACAAAAAAATATGGGGGTTTTGGGTTTTTTTTTTAATTAACGGTGGAGAAAAAGAAAAGAAATTCTTCATGTACTGGCCCACAATAAGGTTCTCACACCTTTCCCTTAAAATAAAAAAGTCTTCATGGAACAGAGAAACAGGGTGAGATCGCAGAAGCAGAAATCGGTCTGTTTCCTTATATCAATATGCTATTCTCCTTCCCTATCCTTTTCTCCTTACTCCTCACATCCTTTCCCTCACTTCCCATCTCCAACATACCTTAAAGACACAAATGTGGTCACTTCTACTCTCTGCATCATATTTTACATACTTAAAAACACTTGGAAATTGGTCCCATTTTTGACTAACATAATGCTATCTTTACCTTACACATTGATTTAACAGATGTCCATTAGGAGACTCATCGAGACGTACTGGTAAAGTACCGTCCCATACAGACACCTTAAGTACAGTTCAACTGCAATTTGGGACCAAAACTAATTTTTTTTTTAATTTCATTCAACATCTCATAAAAAATTAGCAAAGAACAAAACATTAAGTCAAACAATATTAAGTCCACAAATAATAAATTCTGAATGTGAAGTGGACCCTCTCCATCATTTTATTTGTTTTAAAAGAACATCTGCAACACTCAGGGCACTCTGAAACACCTCTCCTTGTCTTCTCTCCTCTCCTGGCTGGCACCTGTATCATTATGTATCGCCTAGACGTGTCTAACGCCCACGATGAATGAAATGACCCATTCCTTGGGAAAAGGCAATGTGTTTTTCTCCTTCCTCAATGTTGAACACATAACCTCTTCCATAAATATCTTCTGTACAAATTACGAGATAACATGATTTTTTAAAGATATAAGCTCCTTGAAGCTTTGAATCACTATCTTAATCACTCCGTGCAACTACCAAAAAGTCTGTCCGAATTTAGTTAACTTGTTCAATAGCTGCTCACTTTCAAAGCCCACCAGAGGTAACGACTTATTCAGCAAATTTTACATTTTGGAAGAATCACGCTTTCTTTCTTTGCCCTACCCATGGGTCTACACTTCGAGCTCCCCAAAGATATTCAACAACAGGTTAGGACGGCAGCGTCCGTTCCAGCGAGGGACATCGGAGCAGGGAAAGAAGCTCTGTCGAAGGTGAGTGCCGACACTTCACTGCGCTTGCATTTTCACACGCTCGACATCTCACCTAATCCTCAAACAACCTATGAAATACGTGTTGGTGTTTTAGCACTTCAGCGTCCAGGAAACACACGCGGGTTCAAAAATTAATCAGGGCTGTCCGCAGATCTTCATGAGTCAGTGTCTGGGCCATTTGTGCAAACCCGGCCTCCCAGCTGTCAGTGCGGACAGATTAAGTGTCGCTTCCTGACAGACGCAAAGACGGACCCACGCACCCGCGGTCCCTGCGCCCCGCCGGAGGGCCAGCCGCGCGGGCTCGCGGCGGGGCCGGGCCTCCCAGCGCCGGGGCGTCTCCCCGACCTCCCGCCCGGCCGGCACGTACGTGCTTGGAGGTGAGCGCGGTGATCCCGCGGATGAGGCCACCCAGCCGCGAGGAGAAGGACGCCTTGGCTGCCGCGGGCCCGCCAACCCCCTGGTTCTGCAGGAAGAGTCCCGGCAGCGCCGTCAGCGTCTTCTCCACTATGTCGCTCATCGCCGCCGCCGCCGCCGCCGCCGCCCGGCTTCATGCCCGGCCAGGCGCCGCGCCTGCCGGGCCTCCGTAGGCACTTCCTGTTTGTTTGAAGAAGAAATCTTTATTCGTACCCCGCGTGGAAGAGCACGGTGTCGTTCTCGACAGCGGCCGCGGGAGGACGCGAGAGTCCGCGGGCAGGAAGGCCGCGCGCACAGCTGGCGCCGGAGGTTGACATCCTGAGAAGGAACGGAAGAAGCGGTGTCTGCGGCAGTCGGGGCTTCCCGGGCGCCTCTGGGTCCGCCCGAGGTAGCGCTCAGACCCGCCCCTCGTACACTTCGTCCTCCAGCTTGTCCCTTTCCGTCGAGCCGCCGCCGCGCTGCCCGAGGCCGCAGCTGGAGGTGCAGAGGTCTGGCGCGGATTCGGCCACCGCTCCCCGTCTGAGGGACCACGAGCATCGGCCACCTCCTCCCACCGCACCGCCCGGGACCGGACCGATGCGGGGCCCGGCGCCACGCGCGCCCGTGGCCCACGCTGTGCGGAACTCGGGCGGGGTTGAATGACAGACGGCCCGGCCGTCCCGCGGATCCGTCCTGCCGGGTTCAAAGGCCGCCGCGCAGGGGCGACTCGCAGCCGCTGTCGCTTCTCAGATTTGGGGAACAGCCAGCAAGGGCAGGTGGTCGCGCGGCCAGCCCCCGCCCCGGCGGACTCCGGCTCGGCAGGGGCACTCTAAAGGGCATTCTCCTGGAGCGGTCCACCTGGCCCAGCAGGCAGGAAGGACAGGTGTCCCTGCCCCACCACCCTGTCACAGGAGCCGTTCTTTTCCGTCGTAGGGCTGATCACTGCTGCTACTGCATAAATATGTGTCTCCCAGAGAGAATATCTGTTGCTATTACCTCTGGTTCTACCTAGGACAGAATCTAGTTCAGTGGTTCTCAAATGTGGTCTGGTGACTTCTGAGGGTCCCTGAGACCCTTCCTGGGGATCCACGAAGTCAAAACTATGTTCGTATTACTTAAATGTTATTTGTTGTTTTTACTCTCATCCTTTCCGGAACATCCAGAGACACTTTCACGGGAATACGTTACATACAATCGCTCTATTGACAGGTGAAATGTGCGCTTGAGCACTGTTATGTTTTCTAGAATCTTCTAAGGTTTACAGTTTACATATGTGCGTTTTCAGAGATTAACTCAATTTTTCTTCAGTATTTATGGTGTGTTCTAAGGAGCTATTTTCTCTTATAACTCTGTAACCGCATTAATCTTCAAACAAATGGTTTTTTGAAATCCCTAAATTGTCCTTGTACCTGTAAAGAAATGTAAGAAAAAGGTGTTTTATTGACTTGTTTTGTGAGAATATTTTTTAATTTATTGAAAACTTTTCTAAATATTTAAATTTTATCTAAAACTGTTCTTCTTTTAGATACTAATATTTTACTCTAAAATGAAATTCGTTTATAATTTTTTTTTAAATTTTAGGATCTTTCATTGGCTTAGGAAGGGGTGATTGGAAGATTTGCCTTTTCAACTCTCCCATGTAAAGATGCTGAAAAAGATGTTATTGACATCAGTACTAGAGGATTCTCTCCCTCCCAGTAAAGGGAAGAATCTGATGAAACAGCTGATAAGTAAAGAAAGCATAACAAAAGCTTTTTTTCCCCCTGACTTTAGAGATGTTAACAATTTACCTTATCTTGTCTTATTCAACAGAAGGTTTTCAAATACTATTATGTTGCCAGTTAAGTTGAGGCATCATTTTGAGATCATTCAGTTCCAAGGAAAGGGAATTTAAATTTTTAAGCATGATATAAGATGTTTAAAAGCCAAAGCTTCAGCCCTGGCCAGTTTGCTCAGTGGTAGAGCGTCAGCCTGGTGTGCAGGAGTCCCGGGTTCGATTCCTGGCCAGGGCACACAGGAGATGTGCCCATCTGCTTCTCTAACCCTCCCCCTCTCCTTCCTCTCTGTCTCTCTCTTCTCCTCCCGAAGCCAAGGCTCTATTGGAGCAAAGTTGGCCCAGGCACTGAGGATGGCTCTGTGGCCTCTGCCTCAGGCGCTAGAATGGCTCTGATTGCGGCAGAGCAATGCGCCAGATGGGCAGAGCATCGCCCCTTGGTGGGCATGCCAGGTGGATCCCGGTCTGACTGCCTCCCCGTTTCCAACTTCAGAAAAATACAAAAAAAAAAAAAAAATAGCCAAAGCTTCTTTGTTACTACTTTTCAAACTAGAAATGAAAAACCCACTGAAGCAGCCTACCGGTTAAATTATGTATTGCACTGGCTGGAGAAGGGCATACAATAACTGAGACATTAATATAACCTATACATTACTCATCGAATGCCTGCTACCTGAAATATCAGTCAAAGAAATCATGACAGTGCTGTTCCCCAAAGGTGCAGTAACTCACCAAATTAGAAAATTAGTTTCAAACACAAAGACTAAGTTAACATCTCATCTACAGAATGATACTGCGTTTCAGATAGACAATATATAATTATAGATGTAGCTAGACTTGTTGCTTTGCTTGTATCTATCCAGTGTCAGCACCAGCTAATACTTGAAGAAGATATTTTATATAAATGACTTGGTGCTAAACACCAGAGTGTGAAAATAAATCACTGAAAAAATTTTTTTTAAATCTCATAGTTTATCTTGGAACTATACTATTTGCATGAATGGTATAAAAACCCTTGACACCTTGACACAAATCAAGGCAGAGGTTCCCAACTGTACTCTTTACCACTACACATTCATATGTTTTTTTAAAAATCAAGTTTCACCAAAGAACACCTCTTTTTTTTTCCATTGATTTGAGAGAGAGAAAGGAAGGGAGGAGGGGAGAACAGAAAGAGAGAGAAGCATGAACTCATTGTCCCACTTAGTTGTACACCTATTAATTGCTTCTCCTACATTCCTTGACTGGGGAATAAACCCGGGACCTCAGCACAAGTGAACGACACTTGATCCACTGAGTCACCCAGGCACGGTCCACTGAAATATCTTTAGTGAAGCAGTAAGAATTCTTACTGTTATTAAATCTCAACCCTTGAGTACATTTCTTTTAAAATTGTGTATGACAAAATGGGAAGAACACATAAAGCAGTTCTTCTGATGCACAATAAAGGTTTCCCAAGGAAAATTACTTGTGCAAATGTGTGACTTGAGAGCTAAATCAGCCACTTTTCTTCATGGAACACAATTTTCAATAATTGAAATAATGATTAAACAGGGTTCTTGAAAATGGACAGCTAGTCTGTCACTTCAAGAAAAATAAGTGACAGTATTTGGTGCCACTGATAAAATTCAAGCTTTCACAGGAAAATTAGAATTTTGAAAAATGTGTATCTACCACCAGAAGTTTGATAATTTCCCAATATGCAAGGACTGTTCTAATAAGATTGCTGGTGATATTTACAAATGTTATATTATGATTTATAAGTATATGTTCAACATTTAGAAGACCTATGTAACTCAGTGAACCAATATTTTCCAAATGATCAATGCATGATGTTATAAAATTATGCATGGACTAACTATCCATTGAAAGAGCATTGCACACCAATGATTTTTATATAATCCAGTACCAAAAATTCACTGATATGTCCTCAAATTCCACACTGCAACAGACCTTTAAGAAACAACTTCTTGTTGTGTTGTGGTGGTATACCGAAGAAGAATATCCACAATTATTTGCAAAGGCTGTTAATTACTTTTTTTTTCTGAACTACATATCTGTGTGTAACCAGGTTTTCTTCATAAACTTCAAAAAAAAAAAAAAAAACAATGACCCTGTGATAGGCTAATAATGGCTTCCAAGGATACGTCTACATTCTAATCCTTGGATTTGGTGAATGTTAACACAGTAATATTTGTGCAGGTATGATTAGGGATCTTCAGATAAAGAGATAATCCTGGATTATCCCCGTGTGTCCCTAATGCCATCACAAAATTCTTACAAGAGAGAAGCAGAGTGAGATTAGGCACCACACATAAAAGAGGAGAAGCTGGGGTGAAGACTGAGGCAGAGATTGAAACCAGGAAGCCACAAATTTAAAAATGTCAGCAGCCTTCAGAAGCTGAAGAGGCAAAGAATGAGTTTTCCTCTAGAGCCTCCAGAGGGAGCGTTTCCCTGCTTACACCTTGGTTTCTGCCCAGTCAGATGAGATGTTGGACAGCTGCCCTTCAAAATAGTAAGAGAATACATTTCTACTGTTTTGAGCCACTGAGTTTGTGGTGATTTCATACAATGGCCCAAAGAAACTAATACAAACCCCAAAGCAAAAGATTAAATGTAGAACCAGGCATGAGACTCCAGCTGTCATATTAAGCCTGACAATAAAGAGATTTGCAAAATTGTAAAACAATACTACACCTCTCACTAATTTTTTAATATATATTTTTTATTTAAAAATTAAATTTAATGGGGTGACACTGATAAGAGTGCATAGGTTTCAGATGAACATCTCCATGGCATTTGAACTGTTTGCGTTGAGTGTTCACTGATTTTTTTGTTTTGTTTTGAATATATAGCTGGGTTTGTTTTTTGTTTTTATGTTGTTAACATGTAATGGGTTTATTGTTGCTATTTTAAAATTAGTAGCTTTAAATGTTTTCAGTTTCACTTTTTAATACAGTAAAAATTTATAAATATAACTCATATAAACAAAAGCTTTTGAAGGTCCTCAATAATTTACAAGCATGTAGGGGGTCCTGAGGTCACAAAGTTGGAAAATTTCTTATCTCGTACATAATAAGCGCTCAATTATTTGTTGAAATAATCATGATGTTTATCATTCAGTCACATCAATTGATATATGAGTATAGACCAGTGAACAGCAGAAGATTTAAGGATAAGGTGAATGGTTGCAAGGACAGACAGAGGAGTTCTCCGAAAAGAGAAACTTGAAAAAAGATAAAATTATCTTGAATTAACCAGATTATGAAAAAGTTGCTCCAAGGCTTCCTGCCCTGTGACCCACACACAGAGATTGTTGAATTCTCACCAGTGCCTACCGTCCCGCCTCTAGGTTCTAACTTGCTAAGTTAAAAATTGTAAATGGAGCCAAGAAACAAATGTCAAAAGCCCAGAAGTGAAATTCCTGCTAGGAAAAGCTATAAAATTATATAGCAGGACTTTATAATATATATAATTTAGAATTATAGGATGTGGGAATTGGAAAAAATTTGGAGGTCATCAACCCACCCAGTCACCTAATTTTGTAGTAAAGAATACTGATACTTAGACTGTGGAAGTCACTTCCCCAAGGTCACACACCTTAGGGGTAGAACTGAAATTGCAGCCCTAAATCTAGACTTGGAGCCTGAGTGTCCCCCACCCCTCCTTTCCCTGGTACTTTCATGGTATTGACAGTAAAGTGGTTGCCTGCGTCTTCCTGTTTTGAGACTCTGGCTCCAAGCCCTGCCCTGAAATGAAGGGGTTATGGATGTTTTCTTTTAAGCTTGTAATTTTGGCCTGTCCATTTTTCTGTAAATATGGACTCTTCTTTCTCCTTTTCCCATCTTTACTTCTGTCCCAGATAATTTCACTCAGAATGCCATACTATCACAGGGATTGAACCTATTAAATTAAACCCTCTAGAACTGGATTTCCTCTGTCTCTTCCAGTCAAGGAGGAAGGTGGCTTCACTGAGATAAAAATAGGGCAGAGAAGTGACTCAGTATATGAGTAAGGTGCATGTACCTTAAGATGGTGAAGTGGCCCTAGGACAGCAGGGGACAAACTAGCTACAGTATTCCTCATAAGAATATCATTGGTCCCACCACAAACTTTCCAAGCATAGCTGTCTCGCTTGGAAATACAGCTGTGTGAAACAGCAAAAAAAAAAAAAAAAAATTTTCTTCAGTATACATGTATTTGCTAAGTTTCCTTTGTAAAATATTTTATTGTGAATAAATGCTAAATTCATGTTATTAAAATTTCAAAATGTATAACAAGTTATACTGAGAAAGTCTGTATCCTTTCCCATCCCCTAGCCGCCCATGTGCTTTCCCTAAAAGCAATTGCTATAATCTATTTCTTCAGACACATTTTATACAAAAACATTAGTTTTTCTCTTTGAAAGCCTTAGATTCCACCCTATGTCCAGAGAGAATTCAGCCAACTTTGTTCCAGGATATATCTCTAGGGAATCATTCCTTGCTGCCATATTTTTCTGAAAATGACTCCCCTCTCTGGACGGGAGTACAGTATTGAAGACAGACAACAGCCCTGGCCGGTTGGCTCAGTGGTAGAGCATCGGCCTGGCGTGCAGAAGTCCCGGGTTCCATTCCCGGCCAGGGCACACAGGAGAAGCGCTCATTTGCTTCTCCACCCCTCCCCCTCTCCTTCCTCTCTGTCTCGCTCTTCCCCTCCCGCAGCCAAAGCTCCATTGGAGCAAAGATGGCCCGGGCGCTAGAGATGGCTCCTTGGCCTCTGCCCCAGGCGCTAAAGTGGCTCTGGTCGCGGCAGAGCAACGCCCCGGAGGGGCAGAGCATCGCCCCTGGTGGGCATGCAGGGTGGACCCCGGTCGGGCGCATGCGGGAGTCTGTCTGACTGTCTCCTGGGAACCAGATGCAAGGGGAACACGCACGTATCCACCCAGTTCTCAACCTCTATCCTCGGCCAGACTCTTTTCCATAGGCTCCAAGTCATCTATTCTATTCCCAGCCCCCTAAACATCTAAACTCCATTTAAGTTTCTTCATCCTCTTGCTCTTTGGGTTTAATTGCTTTTTGGCAAGGCTTGCCCTGCAAAGGCCTTATCAGCTTTCACCAATAATTCTGATTTCCCATTCTAGCTAAATTGCCCCCATTTACCCCTAATAAATGACTTAATACACCCCCGTTGCTCCATTTTCCCTGCCACCACCTTGCTTTAGTACCTTATCTTTGTCCTGGATTATTATAAAAAAATATTCAAATTAGTCACCCATTATTAAAGTTTCTTCTCTTTTCAGCCAACCCTTCAGAAAGAGCTTTCTAATTTAAAAACCTGATCATATTATTCTCAGTTCAAAATAGTCTGATAGATAAAATGTAAACTCCTGAGATCTAGACTTTGATAAATTTTCCATCAACTTCCTCTCTAGCCATTTCTCCTACCAGACTTAGTAGCATTTTTTGTTGTTGTTGTTTCAGTGATATTAAGCTGCCAACAGTGCCCTGAACATGCCATACGTTTAACTCCTTGTGTTTCTGCACACAGTAATAGTCCTCCACTCTACTTAACTGGAAAATTCCTGTTTATCCTTTAAAAGAGAACTCGGGCATTAGTTCCTCTATGAAGTCTTTCCTGCCCCAGATTTATAGTTGATACAACCTCTACTAAAACTGAAGTCAAATAATCTATTTATACATCTCTCTCCCCTGTTAGAACTCACCCTTGGGGATAGGAGCAATTTTTTTTTGGAGCATGTTTTTGTTATTTTCAATTCTATATTTATTATCATAAAAAGATATTCATGATACACTGATAGAAGTGAAGAAAACAGTTTCTAAAACGTGTGATTTGAGTCCATCTTTGCCAGAATACATGGCAATCTCATACTTATTGCAATGTGTAAATATAAAATTATTTGCCTAATTTATTTAATGTCTTTCCCCCTCACTAGGCTGAATGCTTCTTGAATGCAGGGACGAGGTGCTCACCACCATTTGTGCAGTGCTGGCATAGCACCTGGTACTTAATAAGCAGTCATGGTACGTTTCTTAAAGGAAGCATGTGGTGAGAGGGAAGGGTGTGCATAGCTAAGTATCTGTAAACATAAATATCCAAATGTTAAAAATGGTTGCCTTGGATGGTAGATACTTCTTGCTATTTATTGAATTTTTGAAAATTATAGTATATTAATTTCATAAGAAGAACTAAAACTATTTTAGGAAAGAAGCAAGGAACTAGGAACTCAGAACCCCATCCAAGCCCCAGTTCTACCTTCTCTGTCAGCATAGACGATATGGTTTGCCTCAGACATGGGACTTGTGGTAGCTGAGTGTGTCATGGATTAAAACATAACCAGAGGAAGAATTATGAGGAAAGGAAGTGCTAGGAGGGTATCTGGTTACTTGTTCCCCAGTACTGGCCATAATCTGTGGGACTATAAAGAAGTACCCATTGATGACTCTACTATAACCAACCCCCTGTGCAACTTGTCCCAAAGTCTAAACAATTCATTGGCCCAAGCATTTACTAAACTGTGTTTTTTAAGTTCTTAATAAATATTTATTGTAAAAGGTAATCTGCGGCAAAATTAATTCAAAAATGCTGCACACTTGTATTCTACTCACAACCCTGCTCTTAGAGATATGAAATGCATCTTGTTATATTCATGATGGCATGAATTTCTATAATAAAAAACCCTATTTAATTTTGTTTAACTAAACATTTCGTTAACATTTGTAAAATATGAAAGAATTTTTTTTACAAACAACAATCTACTATCTCAGAGAAAAACTGCTCAGTAAACATAATTTTATCTAACATAAAAAATGGATTCAGCCCCCATTCTAGGTAGTTTTTGTTCCATTTAACACAATATAATTCTCAGTTTTTTATAGTATTTTCTCAAAAAAAATAATTTTTTATTATTTTTTATTCTTTATCAATTCTTATTAACAAAACCACCCTCAGATGCCATTAAGGAAAAGGAAATCAAATATCATGGATACAAAAGACAGAGATGTAGCACAGATAGATGAGGAAAAATCTATAGAAAAAAATTTTAATAGATTGGAAACCTTGGAGTTAAATGATAAAGAATTTAAAATATAAATCCTAAAAATACTCAGAGATATACAAGAAAACACAGAAAGGCAATTTAGGGAGCTCAAAAAACAACTCAACGAACAGAAAGAATATATTACCAAGGAAATTGAAACTATGAAAACGAATCAAACAGAGATGAAAAACTCAATTCATTAACTGAAAAACGAGGTAACAAGCTTAGCTAATAGAATAGGCCAGATAGAAGAGAGAATTAGTGACGTAGAAGACAGGTAACTAGAGGCACAACAGAGAGAAGAGGAGAAAGACTCATGAATTTAAAAAAATGAGAAAGCCCTACAGGAATTGTCTGACTCCATCAAAAAGAGCAACATAAGAATAATGGGTATATCAGAAGGAGAAGAGAGAGAAAATGGAATGGAGAACATATTCAAACAAAAAATAGATGACAACTTCCCAAGCCTATGGAAAGAACTAAAGCAGGGGTCCCCAAACTACGGCCTGTGGGCCGCATGTGGCCCCCTGAGGCCATTTATCCAGCCCCTACCGCACTTCCTGAAGGGGCACCTCTTTCATTGGTGGTCAGTGAGAGGAGCACAGGATGCAGATGTGCAATTTGTCCCAAAGTCTAAACAATACATTGGCCCAAGCGTTTACTAAACTGTGTTTTTTAAGTTGTTAATAGATATTTGGAGTACTGTATGTGGTGGCACTGCAAAGCGCAGCATTGCTCACGTACAGTACTACTTCCGGTGACGTGGAACGCATACATCACAGCTCCGGAAGCACATCATACCACTTGTTATGGCTAGCGGTGATAAATATGGAACTGGACATTGACCATCTCATTAGCCAAAAGCAGGCCCATAGTTCCCATTGAAATACTGGTCAGTTTGTTGATTTAAATTTACTTGTTCTTTATTTTAAATATTGTATTTGTTCCCATTTTGTTTTTTTACTTTAAAATAAGATATATGCAGTGTGCATAAGGATTTGTTCATAGTTTTTTTTATAGTCCGGCCCTCCAACGATCTGAGGGACAGTGCACTGGCCCCCTGTGTAAAAAGTTTGGGGAACCCTCAACTAAAGCCTCGAATTCAAGAAGCAAACAGAACACTGAGTTATCTTAACCACAACAAACCTACTCTAAGGCACATCATAATGAAATTGGTACAAACCAATGACAAAGAAAAAATTCTCAAGGCAGCCAGGGAAAAGAAGAATACAACATATAAAGGAAGGCCTATTAGATTATCATCAGATTTCTCAGCAGAAATTCTACAAACTAGAAGAGAGTGGACCCCAATATTTAAAGTTTTGAAAGAGAGGAACTTCTAGCCAAGAATACTATACCCATCAAAGCTATCCTTCAAATATGAAGGAGAAATAAAAACATTCACAGTGCCCTGGCTGGTTGGCTCAGTGGTAGAGCGTCGGCCTGGCGTGCAGGAGTCCCAGGTTCAATTCCCAAGCAGGGCACACAGGAGAAGCACCCATTTGCTTCTCCACCCCTCCCTCTCTCCTTCCTCTCTGTCTCTCTCTTCCCCTCCCGCAGCCAAGGCTCCATTGGAGCGAAGTTGGCCCAGGCGCTGAGGATGGCTCTATGGCCTCTGCCTCAGGCACTAGAATGGCTCTGGTTGCAACAGAGCAATGACCCAGATGGGCAGAGCATCGCTCCCGGTGGGCATGCCGGGTGGATCCTGGTCGGGCGCGTGCGGGAGTCTGACTGCCTCCCCATTTCCAACTTCAGAAAAATACAAAAATTAAAACAAAAAACCATTTACAGATACAGAAAAAATGAGGAAATTTATCACCAGATAATCCCCACTTCAGGAAATACTAAAGGGGGTTTTCCAACCAGATACAAAGAACAAAACAAAACAAAACCACAAGTAAAAGCTACACCAAGAACACAATAAAATCAAATTTAAACTCTGACAACAAAAACAAAAAAGCAGAGAGGACAAAGATTAACAGTATCAAAGAAGGATGAAGTGCTAAGCACTCATAAGATAATGTACTACAATGAACATGGTAGGTACCCTTTCCATTACTTAATGGTAACCACCCCTGAAAAAAGCACATGACTTGAAAAAAGAAGTAACAGAGGAAAGAAGTATGGATTACAAACAAAAGAGAAGAATCAAACAAGATACAAAACTAACAGAAAGCAATATATAAAATGACAATAGGAAACCCTCAAGTGTCAATAACTACACTAAATGTAAATGGATTGAACTCACCAATAAAAAGACACAGAGTAGCAGAATGGATTAAGAAAGAAAATCCAACTGTATGCTGCCTACAAGAAACACATCTAAGCAACAAGGATAAAAACAAATTCAAAGTGAAAGGCTGGAAAACAATACTCCAAGCAAATAACATCCAAAAAAAAGCAGGTGTAGCAATACTCATATCTAACAATGCTGACTACAAGACAGCAAAGGTAATCAGAGACAAAAATGGTCATTTTATAATAATGATTAAGGGGACACTGAATCAAGAAGATATAACACTTCTTAATATATATACACCAAACCAAGGAGCACCAAAATATATAAGATAGATATTGACTGACCTAAAAACAAAAACTGACAAAAATACAATCATACTTGGAGACCTCAATACACTGCTGACGGCTCTAGATCGTTCATCCAAACAGAATATCAATAAAGAAATATTGGCCTTAAACGAAACACTAGCACAATAGGATATGATAGACATCTACACGACATTTCATCCCAAAGCAACAGAGTATACATTTTTCTCTAGTGTACATGGAACATTCTCAAGAACTGACCATATGTTGGGCCACAAAAATAACATCAGCAAATTCAGAAAAATTGAAATTGTACCAAGCATATTTTCTCATCATAAAGCCTTGAAACTAGAATTCAACTGCAAAAAAGAGGTAAAAAAAAAAACCCACAAAAATGTGGAAACTAACCAACATACTTTTAAAAAATGAGTGGGTCAAAGAAGAAATAAGCGCAGAGATAAAAAAATACATACAGATAAATGAAAATAACAATATGGCATATCAGAATCTCTTGGATGCAGCAAAAGCAGTAATAAGAGGGGAGTTCATATCACTAAGGCCTATATGAACAAATAAGAGAGAGCTTAAGTAAACCACTTAACTTCACATCTTAAGGAACTAGAAAAAAAAGAACAAAGACAACCCAAAACCAGCAGAAGAAAGGAAATAATAAAAATCAGAGCAGAAATAAATGAAATAGAAAAAACTATAGAAAAAAATTAATAAAACAAGGAGCTGGTTCTTTGAAAAGATCAACAAAATTGACAAACCCTTGACAAGACTCACCAAGGAAAAAAGAGAAAGGACTCATATAAACAAAATCTAAAATGAAAGAGGAGAAATCACCACAGATTTCATAGATATACAAAGAATTATTGTAGAATACTATGAAAAACTATATGTCACCAAATTCAACAATCTAGAAGAAATGGATAAATTCCTAGAACAATACAATCTTCCCAGACTGAGTCATAAAGAAGCAGAAAGCCTAAACAGACCCATAAGCAGGGAGAAAATAGAAGAAACTATTAAAAACCTCCCCAAAAATAAAAGTCCAGGCCCAGACGGCTATACTAGTAAATTCTATCAAACATTTAAAGAAGACTTGGTTCCTATTCTACTGAAAGTCTTCCAAAAAACTGAAGAAGCAGCAATACTTCCAAACACATTTACCCTTATACTGAAACCTGGCAAGGACGGCACACACACACACAAAAAACTACAGACCAATATCTTTAATGAATACAAATGCTAAAATACTAAAAAAAAAATAATAGCAAATCGAATACAACATATTAAAAAAATAATACATCATGATCAAGTGGGATTCATCCCAGAATCACAAGGATGGTTCAACATATGTAAAACGGTTAATGTAATACACCATATCAACAAAGCAAAGAACAAAAACCACATGATCTTATCAATAGATGCAGAAAAGGCATTTGATAAAATACAACACAATTTTATGTTTAACACACTCAACAAAATGGGTATAGAAGGAAAATATCTCAACATAATAAAGGCCATTTATGATAAACTATCAGCTAACATCATATTAAATGGCATAAAACTGAGGACTTTTCCCCTTAAATCAGGAACAAGACAGGGTTGTCCACCTTCTCCACTCTTATTTAACATGGTGATGGAAGTTCTAGCCAGAGCAATCAGACAAGAAAAAAAAATAAAAGGCATTCATATTGGAAAAGTAGAAGTAAAGGTTTCACTTTTTGCAGATGATATGATCCTATACATTGAAAATCCCAAAGACTCCACAAAAAGATTACTAGAAACAATAAACCAATACAGTAAGGTCGCAGGACTCAAAATTAATATACAAAAGTTCATTGCCTTCATATATGCCAACAATGAAACATCAGAAAACGAACTCAAAAAATTAATCTCCTTCATGCTTGCAACAACAACAACAAAAAAAATACCTAGTAATAAACATAACAAAGAATATAAAGGACCTATATAATGAAAACTACAAAGCATTGTTAAGGGAAATCAAAAAAGATACAATGAAATGGAAAAATATTTCTTGTTCTTGGATAGGAAAAATAAATATAATCAAAATGACCATATTACCCAAAGTGATATACAAATTCAATGCAATTCCCATCAAAATTCCAATGGCATTTTTTAAAGAAATGGAACAAAAAATCATCAGGTTTATATGGAACTATAAAAAACCCCAAATAGCCAAAGCAATCCTAAGGAAAAAGAACGAAGCTGAGGGCATTACAATACCTGACTTCAAATTATATTATGGAGCCACATTAATCAAAACAGCATGGTATTGACAGAAAAATAGACACTCAGACCAATGGAACAGAATAGAAAGCCCAGAAATAAAACCACATATATATGGTCAAATAATTTTCAATAAAGGGGCCAACCACACACATGGAGAAAAGAAAGCCTCTTCAACAAATGGTGCTGGGAAAACTGGAAAGCCACATGCAAAAGAATGAAACTCGGCTACAGTTTGTCCCCTTGTACTAAAATTAATTCAAAATGGATCAAAGACCTAAATATAAGACCTGAAACAATAAAGTACATAGAAGAAAACATAGGTACTAAACTCATGGACCTTGGTTATAAAGAGCACTTTATGAATTTGACTCCAAAGACAAGGGAAGTGAAGGCAAAAATAAATGAATTGGACTACATCAGAATAAGAAGCTTTTGCACAGCAGGAGAAACTGACACAAAACAGCCAACTAAATAGGAAATGATATTTTTAAACAACAGCCTAGATAAGGGCCTAATATCCAAAATATACAAAGAACTCATAAAACTCAACAATAAACAAACAAACAATCCACTAAAAAATGGGAAGAGGACATGAACAGACACTTCTCTCAGGAAGAAATACAAATGGCCAACTGATATATGAAAAATGCTCATCTTCATTAGCTATTAGAGAAATGCAAATCAAAACTACAATGAGATACCACCTCACGCCTGTTAGATTAGCTATTATCAACAAGACAGGTAATAACAAGTGTTGGAGAGGCTGTGGAGAAAAAGGAACCCTCATCCACTGTTGGTGGAAATGTAAAGTAGCACAACCATTATGGAAGAAAGTATAGTGGTACCTCAAAAAACTAAAAATAGAACTACCATATGACCCAGCAATCCCTCTACTGGGTATGTACCCCCAAAACTCAAAAACATTGGTACATAAAGACACATGCAGCCCATGTTCATTGCAGCATTGTTCACGGTGGCCAAGACATGGAAACAATCAAAAAGTCCTTTAATAGGTGACTGGATAAAGAAGATGTGGTACATATATACCAGGGGTCCCCAAACTTTTTACACAGAGGCCCAGTTCACTGTCCCTCAGACCGTTGGAGGGCCAGACTATAAAAAAAACTATGAACAAATCCCTATGCACACTGCACATATCTTATTTTAAAGTAAAAAAAACAAAACGGGAACAAATACAATATTTAAAATAAAGAACAAGTAAATTTAAATCAACAAACTGACCAGTATTTCAATGGGAACTATGGCCTGCTTTTGGCTAATGAGATGGTCAATGTGCTCCTCTCACTGACCACCAATGAAAGAGGTGCCCTTTCTGGAAGGGCAGCAGGGGCTGGATAAATGGCCTCAAGGGGCCACATGCAGCCTGCGGGCTGTAGTTTGGGGACCTCTGGCCTAAAATGTGGAAGTTCTCCCGTGACCACATACACATCTATTAGCAGAGGAATGGAAATCTTACTGGCTCTTGATGTCTGAGCACAATCTCTGACCAATCATTGGCTGACTACTAAGTTCGGCAGACACAGGGTGATCCCTAAGAAACCAGAGACATCAGTGAGCACACAATGTGATGGAGCCTGACCCATGGATTTAGTCCAAGCAAATTACTAAACAAACAAATAAAAACCACCAACACAACTATTGTTCAAGGTAGAAATTAAAAACCAGATTTGTTACAGAATTTAATCTAAAATGCCCAATTTTTAACAACAAAACTGTAAGAACTTTAAAGACATAGAAAAGTATGACCTATATGCAGAGGAAAAGGCAGTTAATAAAAACTTTCTGAATGCACCCACATGTTGAATTTAGCAAAGACTTCAAAGTGCTTATAAATATGTTCAAAGAACTAAAAAAAAATATAAAAATTAAAAGAATATATGACAATAATGACTTAAATAAGTAATTTCAATGAACATATATAACAAAAATTTTTTTTAAAAGAACCAAATGTTGAAAAGTATGATTGAAAATTCACTAGAGGAGTTCAACAGCAAATTTGAGATGGCAGAAAAATAATCTATAAACTTGAAAGAAGATCAATAGAACTTGTTCAATCTTAAAAACAGAAAAAAGAATGAGTTTGGAAGTCTCATTGACCTTTTTACTGTTTTCCTATTTTTTCACTGTATTTTTCTCTGCTCAAATCTTTATTATTTCCTTCCTTTTGTTAGCTTTGGGTTCAGTTTTATCTTCTACTTCTGGGTCCTTAATATGTACAGTTAGGTTATTGATTTAGAATCCTTTTTTATTTTTAATATATGTTTATAGTTATAAATTTCCCTCTTAGTACTTTTTTTCCGCATTGCATACATTTTGGAATGTTGTGTTTATGTTTTCTTTTTTTTAATTTATTTATTTTTTATTAATTTTACTAGGGTGACGTCAATAAATCAGGGTACATATGTTCAAAGAAAACATGTCCAGGTTATCTTGTCAATCAATTATGTTGCATACCCATCACTCAAAGTCAGATTGTCCTCTGTCACCTTCTATCTAGTTTTCTTTATGCCCCTCCCCCTCCCCCGTGTTTTCGTTTTCAATCATCTCAAGATATTTTCTAATCTCCTTTGTTATTTCTCTTTTGACCTACTGATTATTTGAGTATGTTGTTTAATTTCCACATATTTTCAGTTTTCCTTTTGTTATTGATTTCTAGTTTCAGTCCGTGTGATCAGAAAAAAATACTTTGCATATATACACAGGGGGTCCTCAGGTTATGATAGTCTCGACATACAACATTTTGAGTTTACAATGCTCACTCCTATAAAAACTTTTAAAAAATAAGACAAAAGTGTTTTGGCTTACACCCTTAGCAACGTACTTATGGACTACATGAGTGAAGTAGTTTGGTTGCACCCAACAAATGAATATGTAGTTATGCGGAGCTTTAGTGAGGAAGCTGGTGTCCCCCAGTACACTTACTTATGGCATTTTGGCCCATTAAAAATACAAGTGTTCCAATTGTGTTAGTAGGGTGTGTTTCAACTTACATCAAAATTTGGGTACATCACTGTTGTAGGAACAGAACTGTGTCATAACCAGAGGACCTCCTCTATATGATTTCAACCTTTTAAAATACATTAAGATTTGTGTTGTAGCCAAATATATACTCTATTCCATCTGAACTTAAAAAGAATGTAAATTCTGCTGTTGTTGCCTGGAGTGTTTTGTATAAGTTATGTCTATTAGGTCTAAGAGATGTATAGCATTATTCAAGGCCACTATTACATTATCAATTTTCTGTCTGGTTTTCTATCCATTATTGAATGTGGATATTGAAGTCTCCAACTACTATTGCAGCCTGTATTTCTCCCTTCAATTTTGTCAATTTTTCCTTCTGTTGATAGGTAGATTTAAATGACTAAGTAATATTCCATGTTCATGGATTGGCAAGAATCAATATTGTGATTGCAGATGGACCTAGAGATTCTATGCAAAGCTGAAGCAGCCTTTTTGGCACAAACAGACAAGCTGTTTCTAAATTTTAGATAGAATATCCAAAACAATTTTAAAAAAAAACAAAGATGGATGACTTACAAGAGCCAATTTCAAAACATACTATGAGCCTACAATAATCAAGACAACATGGTATTGGTATAGAGATAGGCATATATATTAATGGAACAAAATTAAGAGTCAGGAATAAATTCTTACATTTATGGTCAATTGATTTTCAAGGAATTAGCTGACAGTTCAATGAAGAAAGGGCAGTATTTTCAACAAATGATGCTGGGACAATTGGATATCCATATGCTAATATGTTAACTTAGACTTTTACTTTAAACCATATATAAAATGAGCTGAAAATGGATTTAGACCTAAATGTAAAAGTAATACTAGAGAAGTTCTAGAAGAAAACATAGGATAAAATCTTTATGACCTTGGGCTAGGCAGAGTTCTTAAATATGATATCAAAAGCATAGTTCACAAAAGAAAATTTTACTAAATTGAACTTCATCAATAGGAAAAATTTTGTGCTTCTAAAGATACTCTTAATAAGTTGCAAATACAGACACAGACTAAGAAAAATATTTACAAAGTATGTATCTAATAGAGAACTTGTATCTAAAATATACAAAGAACTCATCACTAATAAAAAGTCTAACAATCTAATTAAAATCTGAGTGAAACATATGAATGCACATTTCACCAAAGAGGACATATGAATAGCTAAAAAGCACTTGAAAGGATTCTCAACATCATTAGTCATTAGGGAAATGCAAATTAAAACCACAATAATATCATTACATACTAATGAGGGTTATAATCCAAGGATAGATGATACCAACTATTGGAGAGATTGTAGGGAAACCTATATATATATATATATATATATATTGCAGGCAGGAATGTAAAATGAACAGCTACACTGTAAAAAATTTGGGTAGTTTTTTAAAGCTAAACAAATTTGCCATATGACCCAGAAATTCCACTACTAGGTATATATACAAAAAGAATAAAAATACATGTTTACACAGAGACTTGTACCTAAATGTTCACAGCAGCACCATTTATAATAACCAAAATGCAAATGCCCATCAACTGCTGGATGGATAAACAAAATGTAGTATACCCATACCAGGGGTAGTCAGCCTTTTTATACCTATCGCCCACTTTTGTATCTCTGTTAAGTAGTAAAATCTTCTAACCGCCCACCAGTTCCACAGTAATGGTGATTTATAAAGTAGGAAAGTAACTTTACTTTATAAAATTTATAAAGCAGAGTTATAGCAAGTTAAAGTATATAATAATAATTGCTTACCAAGTACTTTTTGTCAGATTTTCGCTAAGTTTGGCAGAATAAATCTTTATAGAACAACTTACTATAGTTAAATCTATCTTTTTATTTATACTTTGGTTGCTCCACTACCGCCCACCATGAAAGCTGGAATGCCCACTAGTGGGCGGTAGGGACCAGGTTGACTACCACTGACCCCTACAATTGACTATTTTTCAGCCAGAAAAAGGAATAAAGCACTGATACGTGTTACAACATGAATGAACCTCAAAAACAATATTAAATAAAAGAAGCCAGTTGAGCCTGACCAGGTGGTGGCACAGTGGATAGAGCGACGGACTGGGATGCGGAGAACCATGCTCAAATAAACTGAGCTATCCTCAGCACCTGGGACTGA
This sequence comes from Saccopteryx leptura, assembly GCF_036850995.1. NCBI lineage: Eukaryota > Metazoa > Chordata > Mammalia > Chiroptera > Emballonuridae > Saccopteryx > Saccopteryx leptura. The sequence goes on from NC_089508.1 coordinate 69,002,821, forward strand.
CACTCTAATCAATTGAGCTATTAGCTGCAGGAGGGGAATAGAGAGAAAAGAGAGAGAAGGAGGAGAAGAGAAGCAGATGGTCACTTCTCATGTGTACCCTGATCAGGGATCAAACCTGGGATATCCATATACTGAAGTGACACTCTATCCACTGAGAAAACTGGCCAGGCCACCTACATGATTTTATCAGAAAAAAACAATCTGCTTGAAAATCTTTTACTGACTGTGCTATTATAATTCTTTACTACAAAATTATGCATTTATCAGTAAATTAAAACATGAAGATGAAAGAGAGAGTCTATTAGTCAAGATTTTTCAGAGAACAGAACTGAGATATATATTATATATGTATGTATATATGTGATTTATTATCAAGATTGGCTCATGCAGTTATACATTATCTACTGTCTACAAACTAGAGACTTAGGAATGATGGTGGTGTAGTTCTGAGAACCAGATGGCTGATAGTATAATTACCAGTCAAGGGCAAGAGAAGACATGTCTCAACTCAGCAGTCAAGCATAGATTAAATTCCCCCTTCCTCTGCCTTTTTATTCTATTCAGGCCCTCAGTGGATTGAATGCTGCCCCATCCACAATGGGGAGGGCAGTCTGCTTTGCATAGTTCACCACTTCAAATGCTAATCTCATCCAGAAACACCCTCACAGACACCTCCAGAGATAACATTTAATCTGGGCACTCCATGCCCACCTAAAATTAACCATTACAAGGTAATCAGAGTTGGTGTTTCATGGTAGTGGTTCTCAAACTGAGGGACCACTAATGATATACCAAGACTTTCCAGCCTGACTAGGTGGTGGTGCAGTGGATAGAACATTGGACTGGGATGCAGAAGACCCAGGTTCGAGACCCCGAGGTCGGCAGCTTGAGCGCGGGCTCATCTGATTTGAGCAGAGCTCACCAGCTTGGACCTAAGGTCGCTGGCTCAAGCAAGGGGTTACTCGGTCTGCTGAAGGCCCGCAGTCAAGGCACATATGAGAAAGCAATCAATGAACAACTAAGGTGTCGCAACAAAAAACTGATGATTGGTGCTTCTCATCTCTCTCCGTTCCTGTCTGTCTGTCCCTATCTGTCCCTCTCTCTGACTCTATCTCTGTCTCTGTAAAAAAAAAAAAAAAAAAAAAAGCCAGCTGAAAAATACTCCATATTTTATTAATGCATTAACTTCATGTGACCTGTAAAGTCAAATGAAGTCAGTATTTGCCTGAAACTAGGGGTGAAATTGAGGATTGATTGAGATACTCATAAAGAAACTTGATGAGGTTTTGGGAATGTTCTAAATCTAGAGTGTTGTGGCACAGTACAATAAATTTATTAAAAATAATTTGTATACTTACAAAGGGTGAATTTTATGATACGTAAATTACTCTTAAATAAAACTGTAAAAT